>NC_053424.1:4555204-5221615 GCF_007990345.1 Gossypium hirsutum
CAAAAGGAGAATTTTCTAAATAAGGCAATATTTCGCGTTGGAAATCAGAAACGTGCCCTAACGTGCTGGGTTTCGATTTCTCGTTCGACCAAATAGCCAAATATCCTTTTTAAACTTTTAAATAAGGCAATATTTCGCGTTTGGAAAATCGAGGAAACGTGCCCTAACGTGCTGGGTTTCATTTCTCGTTCGACTAAACAGCCAAATATCCTCTTAAAGCTTCAAAAATATGGTTCCATTAAACTATAAGGTGATCTTGGTTTCGATGGTTTAGAGTATCGTGTCCTAATGTGCTGGATGTGATATTCCCTCGGAACAAGAGAATCTTATATTTCAATTCACGTTATCAGAGTTTTCTTTTAAGGATCGTATTTTTAAAACTCTTCAAATTTTCAATTTTCGACACTAAGACACTAATTAATCAACTAGGTACCAATCTTGGGCGTATCGAGGGTGCTAATCCTTCCTCGTGCGTAACCGACTCCCGAACCCGTTTTTTAAATTTCATAGACCAAAATCTTTGTTTTAATAAAATTAAATCGTTTATTAAAAACAACCACTTTTCAAGGTGACCCGATCACACTCATCAAAAGGATCGGTGGCGACTCCCGTTTTCGTTTTTTTTAATCCAAGTCGACCCCGTTTCATTAAAAAAAATGGTGTCAACAAAGTGGATGTTCAACCTTTCATCTTCCTTCAACCTTCACCTTTCATATTATTGTAACTCATTTCTTATTTATATATTAGAAAATGTGGAGTCTAATCTTTCTCTCTCTATAGGAATAGCGGCAAAGCCAGGATAATTTTTTAGGAGAGCCGGATGAAAATTTAATTTTTTATAGTTTATATCTTTATAAATTGTAAAGGATTAAATTAAATTTTTATAATTTTAGGGAGGTCAAAATACAATTTTATATTTACTAATTTAAAATTTTTAAAAAAATATAAAACCTAAATAATAATTTTACATTTTAGGAAGGCTGAAGCTCATGCTAACCCTCTGAATTCGCCCCTATATAGGAATATACTATTTGTAATAATAATAAAAAGAAGAGAAATGCAATAAAAATCTCTCCTATTCTCATCTATTATTATGTTTATTGCATTATTATTATTTTATAACAAATATACATTTTAGGGGTTTTAATTATCACTCCTCATTTATTACAATCACATTCAATGAAAATACAGGAGAATATAAATGCTACCATAATGTTTTTATATATAATTTAAACTTTTTTTAGTAATTTGATTATTAAATTATGTATTAACTTTTATATTCGTCCTTTAATTCTTTTTTTAGTCTAAAATGGTACATGAATTATCACTTTTGTCTTATTCTACTTTATAAGAATATGACATTAAATAAGAATGTGTTGCATTCTTATCTGTTAATATTATTTTTGAATAAAATGAGACAAAATTGATAGTTTAAATATTATTTTTGAAAAAAATTAAAAAAATTAAAGTATAGTTTAAAAATAAATTTACTAATAGAGATTATAATTTATTTGAAATAAATTAATACTAATTAGTCAACACAATTGAAAAACTTCTTCATAGTTACATGAAATTAACTTACCAAATAAATAATACATCAAGGAAAGCAATCTTCATAAAAAAGGAAAAATAACTTTCAAAATATTAGAAAATAAATAAATAAAAGTAATTCATTGTCCAAATTCATTTAATTTATAAAATAAATAAAATTATAAACTTTTTAAAATCCCAAAAATAATTTATAATTAAGTCCACAATTAAACACCATGAACCCCGCGTTGGCTATCTTAACTTTTCTTCATTGCGCAACTAACCCTTATACTTTACTGTACACACAAGAAACATGACACGAGTTAAATATATTACCCCATAAGGGTAGTTTTGGAATTTTAGATTATTTCATGGCTCGCCTTAACTGTTATTTAGATGTATATATATAGTGATACGTATACGCGGAGTCTCTGCAATTTCCCTCTTCAAAGCCTTTTCTCTTCTCCTCTGAATCTCGCTCTAAGATTTCGTCGTTTATATTTCTCCATCTGGATTTTGATTGAGCTCTCTCTCCTTTCGTCTTGTAAGTCAAAAAGTCTTCTCATTTTTCTTTTTTTTTTCCAGTGTGATTTGATGGAAGATCAAATGTGATCGATGATTCTGTGTATGTGTGTGTTTTGGGGGGAAATTTAGTGTTTTTTGATTGATTCAAGCCATTTTATGATATGGGTGTTGCTTAATTTTCTTAGATCTGTTCTAAAATGTGAGGAAATTTCATGTCTTGGTTTTGCTCTTTTAGCCGTTACTTTGGCTACAGTTTTTTGCTTATTAATTGGATCCGGATCTCTCTTTCTCCTAATATATGAATGAAATGGGATTTAAAAGATCTGAATTTTTTTTACCTTTGATCTAGTAAATAAGGTGGATCTTGTTGCTAAAGTTATAAATTTATGGATCATTTCCTTTTTTGGCTTGTTTAGCTACTATTGCGAGCATTGACTTGGTAGTTTATTCTTCCAGTTTAGTTTGATGAACCAAAACTATAAAAATAATAGAAAAAAATAATAGCGTGATTTTGATTGCATTTGGATGGTCTGATCCACTGATTTCGCCGTCAGATCTGTTTTTAAGGTTGCCTGTTTCTTCTTCGCTTATTTATTTATATAGAATGATATTGATGGAATATTCTGTAAAGATGGAATTTTGCTGAACTCAACTTGTCTTTATTTTCTTTTGGATTTTTACATGATTATATAAGGTTTGGTACTTGATTCTATGTTTACATTTTTTATATATTTGTTTATGCAAGTTGATTTTGATTTTCATAACTTTTGCCAGGGTTCTGATATTAGGTTGTGGTGTTTCTTATTTTTGCAGAATTGGTTTCACTATGTCTTCTTATACCCCTAAGAACATCCTCATAACTGGGGCAGCTGGTTTTATTGCGTCACATATTGCTAACCGGCTCATAAGGAACTACCCGGACTACAAGATTGTTGTGCTTGACAAGCTTGATTACTGCTCGAACCTGAAAAACCTCCTTCCTTCCAAGTCATCTCCGAACTTTAAGTTTGTGAAAGGTGACATTGGTAGTGCTGACCTTGTTAACTACCTCCTTATTACCGAGTCTATCGACACAATAATGCACTTTGCAGCCCAGACTCATGTTGATAACTCGTTTGGAAACAGCTTTGAGTTTACCAAGAACAATATCTATGGCACTCATGTCTTGCTTGAAGCTTGCAAAGTCACTGGTCAAATCAGGAGGTTCATCCATGTCAGCACTGATGAGGTTTATGGTGAGACGGATGAGGATGCTGTTGTAGGAAACCATGAGGCTTCCCAACTTCTCCCAACAAACCCGTACTCTGCTACAAAAGCTGGTGCTGAAATGCTTGTTATGGCATATGGTAGGTCATATGGGCTACCTGTGATAACAACCCGTGGAAACAACGTTTATGGTCCCAACCAGTTCCCTGAAAAGTTGATTCCAAAGTTTATTCTCCTAGCAATGAGGGGAAAGACTCTTCCAATTCACGGTGATGGTTCTAATGTGAGGAGTTATTTATACTGTGAGGATGTGGCCGAGGCATTTGAAGTCATTCTTCACAAGGGTGAAGTTGGCCATGTTTATAATATTGGAACAAAGAAGGAGAGGAGAGTGATTGATGTGGCCAAAGATATCTGTAAGCTTTTCTCGATGGATCCAGAGACCAGCATCAAGTTTGTTGAAAACAGACCATTCAATGACCAGAGGTATTTTCTTGATGATCAGAAGCTGAAGAACTTGGGATGGTCCGAGCGAACTGTATGGGAAGAGGGGCTGAAGAAGACCATTGAATGGTACACTCAGAATCCTGAATGGTGGGGCGATGTTTCTGGTGCATTGCTTCCACACCCTAGAATGCTGATGATGCCTGGCGGGAGACACTTCGATTCTGAAGAGGGAAAAGGTACATCATTTGAAAGTGGACCTAATCAGACCCGAATGGTGGTTCCAACCTTCAAAACTAGTAGCAGCACCCAAAAACCAGCCTTGAAGTTCTTGATCTATGGTAGGACTGGCTGGATTGGAGGTCTGCTTGGTCAGTTATGTGAGAAACAAGGTATTCCCTTTGAATATGGAAGAGGACGCTTGGAAGATCGTTCATCCCTTATGGCAGATATTCAGAATATAAAGCCAACCCATGTTTTTAATGCTGCTGGTGTGACTGGTAGGCCCAATGTTGATTGGTGTGAATCTCACAAAACAGAAACAATTCGCACCAATGTGGCTGGAACCTTGACCTTAGCAGATGTTTGCAGAGAACATGGGCTTTTGATGATGAATTTTGCTACAGGGTGTATATTCGAGTACGATGCAGGACATCCTGAGGGCTCCGGCATTGGGTATAAAGAGGAAGACAAACCCAATTTCACTGGTTCCTTCTATTCAAAAACCAAGGCTATGGTAACTAATTTCGATATCTTTATTCTGATTCAATTTGTATGGGAGTTTGTTTCTTATGATCTCATAAACATCCTCAATTATTTTTCTTTAGGTTGAAGAGCTGTTGAAAGAATATGAAAACGTCTGCACTCTCAGAGTTCGAATGCCGATCTCATCTGACCTAAACAACCCTCGTAACTTTATTGCCAAGATTGCACGCTACAACAAGGTGGTCAACATTCCCAACAGCATGACAATCTTGGATGAACTTCTGCCTATTTCTATCGAGATGGCTAAAAGGAACTTGAAGGGTATCTGGAACTTTACAAACCCTGGGGTTGTAAGCCACAATGAGATCCTGGAGATGTATAAGACTTACATTGACCCAAAGTTTCAGTGGGTGAACTTCACATTGGAAGAACAAGCCAAGGTTATAGTTGCCCCTCGAAGCAATAATGAGATGGACGCATCCAAGTTGAAGAACGAGTTCCCCGATCTGCTACCAATCAAGGAGTCACTGATTAAGTATGTCTTTGAACCCAACAAGAGAACCTGAGCCTTTTGAGCAGCAGTTTACAGGAATAGAATTCGGTATTATCCTATGTTTTTTCTTCATTGAGTTATTGCCTGGAATATCTTTGCAGTTTAATTCATTTGTTATAATCTTGTCTTCCACCTCATTAATTTTCACTAGATAACTCTTAAGGTATTACTATTAGATTTAAACCATTCATTGTTACTAGCTGCACCAAGCTGTATCCTAGTTTGTCCGTCCATTCTTGAAGAAACTATCTATAGGTGCTTTACAAATTGTCATTTGCAGGCTGACAGGTGTATTATTTGGCATTACATTAGTTGAATGTTATGACTTTCAACAGTCACCTACTGGTCTATAATGGAGGAAATTGCATCTATCTCTTATTACTCAGATGAGTGAATTATTTATGTATTTGAGTCTCTCAATTGTCTCTTGTGCAACTACATTATATTACTTACCAGTCCTTTGACTGAAATAAGAGTATATATTTACTTTTCACTTTTTTGCCCCTTTTCTTATTAACTTTTCCAAAGTTGCAATTGCCATCATATTATTGACGTTTATGCAATTCCATAAGAACATGTGTTCTTTTACAATTAAACACGTTTGTACTTGTTACCTTTGTTAAGAACGAATGAAGATTTTTTTTTTTTGATATAAGATTTTTTTATGTACATAAGGACGAAAGAAGATTTAGTTCCATTGGTTCATACAAATTTCAGTATACTGTAATTTTTTTTTCAAAGATTGTTGAAATTGGATTGGTCATTTGAATTTAATTGGATCAATTTGTATATCAATACGAACGTTAAATCCGATTAAAAAACTAACTAAATTGACTGTTGAATCGAATTTTATATCTTTGATAATTTACTTAATTTAAACTAATCTAGCCAAGAATCAAGGTCCTGTCGAATGCCAAATCCAAGCATTAGCTGTTTCCAGGCTTTTAGGATCTTGAAAGGGCAATGTTTGAAGTATTTATGGAAACATGCCATTCTTTTGGACATTAATAAATGGAAGAGTAAATTAATGTTTCATTTTCTCTTCATTCTGTGTTTTATTGATTTTCTATTTTTCCTCAAAAGTTGCCAAGAAACAACAAGGAAAGTCCCCTGAATAATAACTTCAAGGATGATTTGCAAGGCAATAGGTCAATTATGCATGGAGGAAATCCACGGGAAAAAAGCTTTCAAACTTTGGATAAAAAATTCAAATCCCCTGAATAGTAATAACTTCAACGTTGATTTGCAAAGCTTCATTTGCTCTGAACTGTAGAAGGAACCACAAGATTCACAATACCAAATGATACTTATCTTCTTTGTGGCAAAGCAATAATGATATCAAAGTTGTACAAATATAAACATCCTCTTATTTAGGATAAACCAAGATGCTGTCATAACATGTTATACATAATATGCTTCTATAAATCTGCTAAAGATATCCAATCATTCATTAGCTACAGTTAAATCCCAAGCAAATCCATTTGAACCATTTCCCAATAGGTAGATATGCAAAATTACTCATGCTAGGTATCAGCATCGTCAATGGTTCTCAATTCCATCAAAGAATTGTATTTGTACTCAAAGGGCAAAAAAATATGGCAACGTCTTCACGCATTATATCAGTTTTACTTGTGTTTAGAACAGTTTTCAGCTCGTGTAAGTGCATCTGTAAGAACATCTATTGTCCAATTCTTCATGTCCTCCTACATACAAGAAGAAAACCAACAAGATTCGAAAACCATCAACATCCGGGGTTTTTCTATTACAACTTATTAGCTAATGAAATATTATTGAAAATCATCTAAATGCATTCAATGCAAGCATAAAAAAGCTACACGATGCCATAGTCCAACTGCCATTTAGAAAGGGCACAGCCAATACGAAAAATTAACAGATTCATAGATTTGATCATCAAACAAAATTGAGTATCAGATATGTGGCTTACCATATGCAGCGGTTCTCCAGTTCTTATTTTTGCATGTGGACGAGCAAGCTTGGATTCAAAAGGAGTTCTTGGTCTGACTTCTCTAATTTCTTCCCACTCTTCACGAGTAAGCATCCGAATGGTGCCTTGACCAGGAGGAGCATTCTTTATCTTTCGCTCAATCATTTCCTGGGACTTTGATTCATCATGCTGCCAATGGACAAAATATCAATAAAACAAATACCTCTGCATTTGATAGTAAGTACTGAACAAGAGTACTTAATGAGACACGTACTGAACAAGAGTACTTAATGAGACCCGTAACTGTTTTAAGACGATTCATGAAGCATAAAAACAGAAACATTAATGCGTAATGATGAGTGAATTTGTAAGGTTCATATCCTATTTCATTTTGTCAAGAAGACTGCGACCCAAGACACAACATACATAATTATAAAAAGAACCTATCACTGACCTTATTCTATAACTACTGTCTAATTTATTGGGGGAATTTTTTTTTCCTCCTGATACCTTGTATTTAGTCATTGTGCAGAATGAAAGATCCAAAGTCTGGGGGGTAACCAGAGTGACAACATAACCAAAAAGGATTATTTCTTCGAACTGTTTTAACTATGATCTAAGAATAAACTTCCAGAATAGATGCTTTTCAAAATGACTATTTTACTCTATATTGAAGTATCCATAGAAGAAAACATAATATATTAAGCTTTCCACACTCAAGGCAGCCTAAAAGACCATATAGTTTATTAAACCGATCAGCTAGGAGCAACCATCAAACTACGTAATTGACAGAGAAAATTCCTAGTAAAAACACGGATTGAAAGAACAAACCATCATGAGCAGCTTTGCAAAAAGTGCAATTCCAGCTACAGCAAGATACATTGGCAGTGTCGCAGTATCTAGAAAGGATCTTGATTCGGGAACCTCCACAAACAACTGAGCCTTCTTGGGGTTCCTCCTTTTCCTCGTCCTCTCGATTTCAGGAACCTTTTTCTTCAAGGTTTCAGAAGGACCATCATCGCGGGATAATGTATGCAACAATCTCCGAAACAACGACGAGTTTTGACTAACCCTATTCATGTTACCTAGAAGATGATATGATCTACTTATCCAAGTATGTCAATGAATAAAACCATTTTAAAAAAAAAGCACCCCAAAGCTTAAACCACAAATAAAAACAGAGAATGAAAATCGAAAAATAAAGACTCTCGACTCATTAACCTTCTGCCAGTAAAAGCCACATGCAATTAAAAAAGCAAGAAACTTTTAAAATTAATCCCTTACCAACATAGCAAGAATACAATCACTCATAATCTTTTGCTGAAAGGAACAGTTTTTTTTTTCATTAATTCCGTCTAACATGTGTAGTACGAACCTGGCAAATCTTATGAACTGATCGTGAAGTTATGAAATCAATTCGCCCTTAACAATTAGGGGCGAAGACAAGGACGTTGAGTCGAGAAAACGATAAAGGAGAAGTGCGAAGTTGAGTAAAGGCAGCTCATTTCCACTCAATTGAAGCAATATGAAAAACCCAAAAATACCCAATTTAACTAATGAATTAAACAGTTCACTAAAGAGTATTGACAAATGAAAATGTGAGAAATCAGGCAAAAGGAAGGAAAAAAAAGGTTACCTGCAGCAACTGGTGATCATCGCAAGCTGAGGCTTGAGCTTTCCTTTGTAGCGGGCTCGTGAGATACGATGAGAGCCGAGACAATTGAGAAAAGGAAACGAGGAGTGGCCCATGCATGAGCCCCAATAAAATTGGGTAGGTTTGGGTTTGGAATTTGAATTCCTCATTCTAGTGTATTTGGATTGGGCGTGAATTAAAAAAAAAAGAAAAAAACCTTTTTGGTAAATATTTTTATTTTTATTGTTATTACTATTATAATTTTAATTCAATTTTTAAAAAAAATAAAAGGAAGATCTTTTACATGAGTAATTTCTTTAATTTTTTTTCCTTTAAAACTAGTAATTTCTTCAATTAATGTTTAGGAAATGTGATTTAATTTTGTAATCAAATCTGTTGATTGTTGAAGTCAATAAAGACCCCAATAATAAAATTGAAAGGAAAGAGAAAAAAAAAAACACACGAGATAAAAATTCATCCAATTAGATAATGCCAAGAATCCACAATTAAATAAGGACGAATATTTATTATATTTCAAGAAATCATTTTAAAAAATTAACATACATACTTGTTAACCCCTAAATATAATAATTATGACAAAACAAAATGGCTAACAATTAAATTTCGGATCATTTATGAAGTTCAAAAATTGCATCAACCAGTAATTTTGTCAATTAGCAGTTTCAAATTCCCTAAAAAGGAATTTCAAAGCTTGTCAGCTGAGTAATCTGTTTGTATCTGTATATAGATGTATCCACCTTTAATACAACAATAGGCATGTTTAAATGAATCTCAAGTCAAAAGAGTTAGAAGTTACAAAGAGAAAAGTGACCATAATTTAAACATTCAAATACTGGTGAAGCCAATGTAGTTGTTGTATAAACTGATGCAACAATGAAGAGAAAATTTTGTCGCCATATATTGTTTTCCTTCATCATATATATATTTTGACCCAATGAACTATGCTGTGGTTCGTTCATGTGTCTGAAAACTTTAGCTTTGCACAGTTTGTTCTCAGAAGGATGGGAGAATCGAAGGGAAAAGTGCCGATCAATGGCAGCATATCTGTCTCGACTGTTAAGGAAACACTTCGTTTGATTGTGGTGTCCTCAAATGCTAGAAATTATTAGGCATGTAAAGTCGACAACATAAGGCGCGTTATCAAGTGCCTTTTGCTAGTCTGCTCAGGAACGAGACAACATCATCTGATGAACCAAGTAAATATCGAGCAGATGTACGCTTCCGTCCGACAGCACAGGAGAAGTAGTTATCTCCTTTGAGATCAAGCACGCTCCAGGCCATCTTTTCCTTCTCCTTTACCTTTTCAGGTGATGCACGCCGGGAGCTCCCACTGCTATGGTTATTGACAGTTCTTTTATCAGGAGCCGGGGATGGCTTGGGTGTCTTTGTTTGTGATGATTTTGGCCCACTTTTGGTTGCTGGAAGCTTCGAGGGAGCCTTTTTCTCAGTAGGTAACTTTGGTGCATCGATTGGCTTGCATTTTGCCATATTTGCATCAGAAGGCAGCTCTGGCTCAAAAAATGTATAAACATCTTCATCCTGGTGAAATGATGAAAATTTTCTCATCGTTAAAGGGCGTCAAACGAAGTTCAATATCATGCAATTTTCTGGCATTTCTTTCAAGTAATTAAAGTGTGAACATTATAGTTTCAGCACTTTCCAAAATCCTATTATCAGAACATGATTAATCCAGTTAAAATAACCAATGCACCAAGATTTACTAATGAACCACGCCTCCACACCATGGTGAGGTTGCTCCAATTCGTTTTGCGACCTTAAAGATGCCTCTCATTATTTCCCATAACGCAGCAGTGTTGTTTGTTTATTAGAATGCCTTTATGCAAGATTGAAGAGAATATTACCTTCCCCAGGAAATGTCCAACACAAAGGACATAATCAATTGGTGTTGTCATCGACTTGTTGTGAACTATTTCTCCTAAAATACGATCAATAGCTGCCCCTGGATTTAAATGAAATTATCAAATAGAGGCAAGGAGGAATCTCCAACGCCACTAAACTAAAAACATATTCAAATAGAATAAACAAAATTTATATGAGGTGAACAGGAAGTTACCTTTGTAACACCAACAGGTCTAACCTCAACCGATCGACTCCCTTGAACAACATCAACAGATGCATTAGAAATTGGGCCGGTCCAGAGATGCTGCAGCATATCTCTAGCCTGAAGTCTTCCAAATTCAACATCTACAGACAAAATAACATGAAAGGAAACACAAGGAAGGTTCAGACAAGCAGGGTTGGTATCAATCAAGAGAAAACTCAAAAATCAAACAGACCAAGTACCTGCATACTTGTAATTCCATACGAGCGATGTAGTGCGGATCTCAAACTCTGATCTTGGTGTTCTTTCAGTGAAATACTCAAAAACATGCTGCCATCATGCCATCAGCATCATTAGGCAAATCAGGAAAGACAGATTGGATGAAGAGTACATCAATTACAATCTTGTTACCTTCAGACTATCAACCCATTCCATGTTCAAGTGTTCTGGCATGGTTGTCATCCAGTCACCCTTTGTATGGCGTAGAAACATCCCATTTTCTGCGGCCAACCACATATCATACTCCGCAAAGTTCTGTGAGAGCAATCAGGTGGTTTTGATAGAGGACAAAATGAGGATAGAGCAGAAAGAAAGAAGATTCCAAGCGTACCTTATCCAAGACTTCACTTTTGCTCCCACTAAGGACAACTATAGTTGTCTTTTTATCATTACAGAGAGCTGTTAAGTGTTCTTTTAATTCCGGGTGCAAATTAGGATTCTTTTCTCTGATTTGATCACTTCTATTCCCAGAAGTATCCACAGGTTCGGTTAATGTTGAATTAAAACCCTGAGTTTTGGGCCATCCCCAAGATGAGGTCAACAAGGGAAGCATTAATGACATTAATAGTATGCCTCCAGGAAAAGATTGCAAGGGAAAAAGAAAATCAAAGAGCTAGCAATCACATTAGCAAACATAGATGGCAATGGTCAAATTATGTAAAAATGTTAACTTGCCTTTAGTTGATACAAAAACAATCATAAGCCCGTTGGGCTTGATGTGTATCTTATACTTGCAGGCCTTGGATAAAGCTTTTACTTGCTGAGGGGCATTTTAAAAAAACATAAGAGATTATAGGTCAAACAATCATACCAGTATCAATAATCTATTGCCAGACCGCAAGTAACGTTCCACTGCATCATTCTGTGGAAGCTCAGGAGGCTCTTTGCTTGTCCTTAGCTGTGCTTCAACAACGGTATCGTTCAGTTCACTGCAAAGTATTTACAGGAAACTCAAATCTCAGTGAATCCTGGCATGACATGGTTAGCATTTAGCAGAACATGGACACGTTAATTTTAATGAGGAAAAGACATTACATTTCTATTTCATTTCTTCTAATCATTGGAAAGAAATGTACTGATCTTAAAGAGTGAACAGAAGGAATTAGTACCAATAATCTCTACCATTTACATACTTGTTAAGGCACCTAAGCTAAAAGCAAATGGCCAAGGAATAGAGATCCAACTTGGCAATACCAAACTTCAAAATCAGATAATTTGGGGCAACACCACATCTTTGCCCTTGTGAGCAAGTCAAATTGACAGTTCAAAAAAATGGGCTGACATGTGAACGCCTAATACAAGACAACAAGTGACTTTGTCCAACTTAACTGAAGGTTGATTGGAAAGGGAAATGTAATAACATCAGTACTAATGGGAAACTGAGTGCCTTTAAAAGAAAATTATATATATAATGACATACCAAGATAATATCTTGTCTGTCTACGTTTTTGATAGATGAAATAAGCAGACCTGAGAATTTAGTTTCCTATGTGACTGAGGCAAAAATCAATTATGCCTGGCTAACTATATTAGAAAATAGATTACTACTTTTGATAATGTACATCAATGCAACAAAAGCTGAAGGAAGGTTGACCATGGCCAAACCAGATAACTTCTGTATGAAGTTGGGAAAGGCCATAGTGCAAATGAGCTTAACAAATGCAGTAAAATTTCAAAATTTACATGCACTTGAACAATGTAAGAAAATCATAATTGTGTCATCTTTCACATTCACGTAAATCTTTAAAAGAAAAGGCTATGTTTTCAACTGTAAAATTCTCCGTTGCCAGATTAATGAACCTCAGCCTGAATTTAGCAGAATATATTTCAACACTCAAACCATGTTGAAACTGAAATAGAACTAGTTGGCCTATAAGAGGAAAATTTGCCTAGCCTATATGATGAACATGTTCTAGAGAGTTTCAGAACAGCCAGAAGATATATTCAAAATTGCAGACAAATATTGTTGCGTACCTTACAAACATTTCAGCCCATTCTTGAGCAGTATGCTTTGTCACATGATGGAAATTGTGTTGATGTCGCTTCTCCCTTTCTTCAGCCGACATGTTCAAAGCCTGGGCAATAGAAGCAGCCACTTCAGTGATATTCCAAGGATTTACTAGAATTGCTCCAGCACCCAGAGATTGTGCAGCACCAGCAAACTGCAAGATACATCAAGGATATCAAGGTTAGAAAGAACTACTTTCACTAACTTGAGTACAGCACTTCAGTATTTTGAGAGCAAGAATTTTGATTAACCTACTAAGTCTTCAATATAGCATGAAAATCAAGTACAGCAAAACTAGTATCGTTCAACCCAAAAACATGCAATGAATACTTTTAAGTAGTAAGTAATTACTTCACTGAGAATGAGGACCCCTTTCTTTGCTTCTTGGCAAGCAACAAACTCATAACTGACAAGGTTCATGCCATCCCTTAAAGATGTGACAAGTGCTACATCTGAAGGAGAAAAGGTCATCATTATTAAATACAGCAATCCACAACTAAAAACAGTATAATCAAAATTTTGGTGCTAAGAACCATATCCTGGAATCAATCATAACCAAAAAGCTATTGTCATATGGGCCTTCCGAGAAGCCGAAAAGCAATATTCTAAAGTGGATTTCACTAATTCCCTAAGACTGATAAATATTTAAAAGACATTGAGGATACAATTCATCAAGATTGCTAATTCTATGATAACAATCAATTGACATTCCAGGTTACAACGATAGCAACTTCATAATAAAGTCTCTAGTTGTACAGCTTATTGGACTTCTCCAGATATTATTCTTTAGAGAACAACTGTCAGCCTTTCCTCAGAACTATCCAAATTAGTTTCAAGTTCCAAAAAAGTTGCAGATGTCATATGATTCTTCAATGTGCCAAAACACAATAAAAAAGTTTGATTGTGATGCACAGAAAAAACCAATGAACCAGTTATGCTTTCCCTAGAATATTTACTTGCAAGAAGTGAAACCAGGGCCTTTGTTTGTGTCTCAAGTACTAACTGTAATTGCAACTACAACAGACGACCAAATCAATCAACATCTGAATCCATAGAGAACAAATCGAAAAGCAAAAGTAGAAGATAAATACTAATTTAAAATTGTTTAGTGGTAAAACAATTACGAATCAACCAAATAAAGTAATAAACTGAAGAAAGAAAATAAATTGAAGATAAAAAGAAAAACAATTCAACAAGTACCGGTAACAGCATATAATGCACATAGTGCGTGAAAGTCAAGTGAACGATCCTGTAAAGTGAAAAAAGTACATAGAAAAATTCCCGTTATTAAAAATCCATGAAAGCAAACAAAAACTTAAAATAATGATCTCTCTTCCTTGCACAGTCCAAAGTCCAAACTTCAAATGCTGGTAAGACACCCAAAGATGAAACCAAGAAACCTATGATTATAAACAGGTTCAATTATAACAAATTAAGGAACATTCAGGATAAGACAAATAATACACAACCTGAAATTCGACCTATTATAATTCATTTTAGACAATATATCACTCTCCCATACATGAATATTTCTCATCCTAGTCTAGCAAGTTCATGAAAGTAAAAGTTTTTAATATCTCAGAGTCTCCACAAAAAGGTGAGTACTTCCTTTTCATTTAAAACTTCAGTCAATTTAGGGTATCTATCTTCCTAAGGCACTACACCTCATGGTAAACTTTTACAAACTTTGTCGAGGGAAGAGTAGAGAGAAATAGAGTGAAAAAAACTCAGTGTTTCTGAGTTCTTCAGTAGAGGATTCAGATGTGAAAGCTACCACCCAAAAATCCATTTTAGTAATGGTTTGAATTTGGGGCATACTGTTAATTCTGGGGAAAAACCATTATGATAAATTTTCAACTCTACTCTAATTTCAAAACAAGAAAAGGATAATTGTTTCTTCTACTCTACTCTCTCTTCCATTCAATGTCCAACAGAAATGGCTACTCTTTTAACATTTTTCTGCAAGATGTTCCATATTTATCTCCCACCAGACTAAAAGAATGATGAAAAGATAAAAAGATAAATGCTAGAATGCCAAGATGACAGGCAACAGAAATCCTGCAGGCAAGAGAGTTCAAACCAAAGTTTCATGGAGCTAGCAGATAAAGTACAAGTAAAGAAAAAAGAACACAGGCATGAAATTATTAGGATGCCAAAGACAAACCAGGTGATGTATTGGTACTGCAGTCAGTGATCCAAATCGACCATTAATTCGCCCAACAATTTCATGAACTTGGCTTGTAAGTTTCTGGTCTGTGAACAATAATAAGTAAAATTAAGAATTACATTCAGCCAAACACATTAATCAGGATTTTTTCACATAATTTCATTATTTATAAAAATAACTATACTAAAGGTTAAAAATAATATGACCAAATTGAGCATGCATGATGAACCCAAGGAATCTGTAAGAAAAGTTGACAACATTATCATCCTGCCTTTTGCATTTACTACCAGAGTCGGTAATGAAACATATCAAATTCCTTTTCATTGGACAAAAGAAACTCAAGAAAGGTTTCTGGAGGGCATGGGTAACTGTAAAAAGAAGAATGTTAATTATCTTCAACTTTGGTCAGGAAGCAAAACATATTTCAGGAGAGCAATTGAGGAATTAGAATAGCATATTTATAAGTCAAACCTCAACTCTTACACCATTTCCTGGTTCAGACTTCAAGTCAGGTTGGTTTGTTATTCAGTAAAACAAAATCCTTTATAAACTAATTGATATTTTTTAACATATTTGGGTATGCAATTGATAATACATATTGAGTATAGCAAGTGAACTAAAATTTCAAGCTCATGTTGTATCCTGCACTTTCCTCTTTAAAGCTTCTAATTGCTAATTGATAGCCTGATCTAACTTGCTCAGTCCACAACATCTAGAGGCTCTTTATGCCCAACGACTGGCAAATACACCATTGCCAATACCAAAACAGATTTAAGGTTAAAAAATCTACACAATTGCTGCCCAAGATGGAACTCAAGTATATTAAAAACTAACAATAACACATCTTTCTTGTACAGGAAAACTAACTCCAGAAATATGCTATACCTGGCAAACATATAAACAGTATTAGAGCACATATCTACAAACAAGAGAAACAAAGAAGCATACATTCAGGAACATCAGTTCTTGTTGGCACTGCAATTTGAAGCAAAACCACTTTATCACGCCAGTTAGGATTTTCCTCAAGGAACTTTTCAAATGCCAGTATCTTTTGGGGAATTCCTTTAATCATATCAAGACGATCAACACCAAGCATTACCTGCCAAGTTAGGACAGTTAATAATAAGCACACAGAGCAACAAATAAAATAATACACCACAGCAACATAAGGCCACAAAAGAATTATATTAGAAAACCAAAAAGAGAAGATATAGAAGAGAGAAATATTCTTTCTACATGGATTTACAAGCATGTATAATAAACTGGCAAACACTTCTACATTATACTGCTTTGAAAGGTGAAATAGAAATAAAAAGGAAAAAAGGAAAAAGAAAATTTCAATCTAAAAGGGTTAAATAGCTGAAATTGAGCTGGCTGTTAAGTGGTGCTATACCCCATCTGTTAAATATTGGGTTTCCTAGTCTTATAAAGTCTCTCCACTTAATGCCAACTGTTTTTACGTTAGATGCTTAACAAGTATACATCCTAGTATTAACATTAAAATATTATATAAACTACGCATACATATCTACATGTCTATATAATCAGTTTGTGTATATATATTCCATAGTAATTCAAACATGGCATGACTAGAAATCAGGGTAGAATTTTATTATTAACACTGAAAATAGTTTTGGTCAAAACAATTGCACAATATGTTGATCACATACTTACAAAACCAGAAATCACAGATTTCAAATTTAGCAACAAACAAGCAGATAAAGAAATTAAAGATTATAATAATGTCATAAGGTAAATAAAGCATCTACCTTTCGGCCAGAAAACCTTTCTTTCAATTCTTTGATGTGTTCCTGGACCTGAGGAACCAGAAGTGCGTTTTGGAACCGTAGAGAGTCTATCCCAATAGGAAACTGATGTCTCAAGCAATTAAAGAACCATAAAGACGAGTATAAGCATAATTTGCAATTAGTTTGAGGGAAAAAAGTGTTTAAACTAATATTCCTAGTGCAGCATATAAAGCAACAAGCTAAGAAGAATAAAGGCATAGGAGAAGTCAAGTGAAAAAATAAAATAAAATAAAATAAAGGAATCAAACATACCGCAGCAACACGGGTCAGCCTCCCTTGATCCTCAACTCCTTCAGGTGTCCCCTCAATTCCAAGAATTCGAGTACAGGCACTAACAAAATGTCTGGCATAGTCATAGGTATGAAAACTGGAACGCATACAACAAAATGAAAACAATGGTTATCTGCACATTAGGCAAATAGTTCTAGAAGTCTAAGAAACACACTCTCAGAGGTGATCCAATCATAGGGAATGAACCACTTCAAAGTGATAAAACCATGAGACCTATTAGAATCAAATGCAATCAATCTTTAATACAAACATCTATACAAATGAGGATTTTTTGTTTTTATTTTTCCAGCTTTGCTTTAATAATAAGCTTTATAAAAGTTAGAGAAACACACTCTCAGAGCTGATCTAATAATAGGGAATTAACCACTTCAAAGTGATAAAATCATGAGACCTATTAGAATCAAATGCAACACATCTTAAATACAAACACATACAAATAAGGATTTTTTTTGTTTTTATTTTGCCAACTTTTCTTCAATAATAAGCATCACTTCCCTGAAGATTTTCAGAAAGCTTAGCTGCAAGAGGCCATGCAATTCTAAAACCACATAATCCTGCTTGTTTTAAACTAGCACATGTTAGTTACAATAAGTGAAATTAACAAATTTCTGGACTAGCTAAACTTCAATAATCTGCAGAATAAAATAATTAAATTAACAAGGCAGAGAAAATGTCAGTGTGATAATTGCCAATAGAAATGTCCACCATACACAACAAAATTGTGAAACAATGGACCTTGCATAAGTACAAAGAATACCAACAGCAAAAATTAGAGAAGTAAATAGTCTAAGAGGAAAAGTTAACTAGCTATACTATGCATATCCAGATTTCACCAATTGAGATAAACTGATAACTTATGTTTGAAGAGTAAAATATATCAATCATGTTAAGATAAAGTGCAATAAGTCAGCAAAAATGCAGCAGAAACCTACCCAACCAAGTCAGCAGCAAGAACTGAACGCAAAAGCTCAGATCTGGATGGCAGTGTCCTATGAATTTCAGAAGAAGGGAATGGTGTATGTAGAAACCAACCAACTTTCATATTATTGTTGTGGTTCTTCAGGCATTCGGGAAGATACATTAGGTGGTAATCATGGCACCAGACAACATCCCCCTCTTCATAGTGCATATTTACGACATCAGCAAACATTTGATTGGCTTTCTTGTATGCAGCAAACTGGGACTGGAAACTTCTTGTAGTAGCAAGGCGGTCTTCTTGTGGAAGTCCAAGGTAGTGAAATAGAGGCCACAATATATTATTGCAATAACCATTGTAGTACTGATGAACAATCTCTTCATCAAGGAATACTGGGATACACCACTGCATGATAAGTGCCTTCAATCTAAATTGCCTATACAACATATAATCAGATTGCATTCCAGAAAGAGTGTTTCAAACGCAACTAAATACCTTTTCAGCTAAAGCTTTAGTAAGTGCCTTCTGTCCAATCTCATCCGGAACATTCACACCAGCCCATCCAATCCACCTTGTTTCAAACTCCTTGACACCTGGAAAGTTCATCTAAAGTTATCCTGTAATGGTAAATGTAGAAATGTTGACACATATCCCAAGTAAACCAGGGACTCAATAGCTTACCCAAGAGAGCAGTTACAAGGCCTCCAGCACTTATTTCCAGTGACCATGAATCTTCACCTCTCCTCACGGCAGAAACAGGAAGCCTATTGGCCACTACCAACAGTCGTTGCCTAAAAGGCCTTCCATCTTGTCTTTCGCATCCCTCAGTCAGTGCCCTTGCAACTGCAGCGTCTTCCAAGTATTTTTCAACAAAATCAGCCTTAGAGTTGTCACCTTCTCTAAAACGTGGTCCATTCTCAGATACTTCAGCCCCCTTACGAATATCAATCACTTCATCTAAATGGGAAGTTCTGTTGCTTTTCCTTTGCTCCCTTAGCTCTTTATCACGCAAAAGGCGTTCCGTGCGAGTTGGTATATGCGGCGAATTACCGTTGTACTTGTTTCCAGGCATACGCTCAATCTAGAAACCAACCACCAATACCAATTTTATAAGCTCTCAGAATAATTTTTGTTAAGCGTATTAATCAGCAGCATAATTCAGAGAAAGCTCTGTATCTTACTAAGATTACGTACTGTAAAAACAAGACGGCGGTCAATGATTTTGTACAAATAGTTACTAAGATTTCCATTGTCTTTAAAAACTTGTTACTGCCTAAATTTCATCCCAAAAAGAATCAAACAAAAGGAAAGAAAAAGATGAAAAGATAACAAATAAAATGGGATCCACTGAATTTGATGAAAAAATGGGGTCTACCATGAATTTTTATAATAATTCAAGCCCAAGATTTCTTTCGGAACAAAATCCACTATGTATAAAAATAGCAAAGGAAAAAAGGAAGAATTAAGAATGACACATTAGCAGAGCCGAACGATAGAGAAAATAAAATCCACACGGCTATGCAGTTCCCTTCATTTTTCAAGATTCCGCAACAACCTATCATCCAGGTTAAAATCCAACCCATTGCACGCAAAAATTAAAAGAATCTTTTTTAGTTGGAAGCTTATTAAACTCGAAGAATCTATCTTAAAATAGTCTTAACCCATTTAAAATAGCAAAAAGTAGTGAAAAAAAGGAAAAAAAAAATCAATTCCCACCTTTGAGACCAAATCCTAAAAACCAAACAACCCAATATTTCCTATAAGAAAAGTTAACCTGCTTACGCTTTGCTACAATACATGAACTTCTGTACTAAAACTGAAGCACCAAAGGATTAGATAAGAAAGGTAAAGAAATGAAACAGAAAGAAAATTCCAGAGTCTAGTTGTGGGTGGTAGAGATTTATCATAGCAGGACAAAAAGTAAGGAAGGAACACAATTCTTGTGAAATCTTTATATGGGCACTTAAAGCCAGCCATGCAGCCGTAGGTGACACAAGAAAGAACATAAGATCGAGTAGAAAAGGGAAAGAAAAAGTTTTACCAACAAAAAACCAGAAAATAAGTAGTATAGTAAAATACTAATCCAAAACCTCGAAAGACAAGAAATTGGGACATATAAATCAAGTAATTTAATACAATGTTTAAATGATCATTACTAAAAAAATCTATGACGAAAGCACTTAGGAAAGATCTGCTTTTTCCTACACGTTCCTCCGTGGGTCCGACTCAGGTAAGGCCACATGAGCATTTTCCAAGTCTTATCGGGTATTTGAACAGATTTCTAAAGAAATCTGAACCGCTTCAATATCAATTTTAATATATTTTGGTTTTCTTTTAG
This sequence comes from Gossypium hirsutum, assembly GCF_007990345.1. NCBI lineage: Eukaryota > Viridiplantae > Streptophyta > Magnoliopsida > Malvales > Malvaceae > Gossypium > Gossypium hirsutum. The sequence goes on from NC_053424.1 coordinate 4,575,636, forward strand.
TGGGAAAAAATATTGTGTCTTTTATTCCACAGGGTAATCTTTTGTCTTTTTCAAATAAAATAAAACAATCAAATCTCTTACTTATTATAATTAATAACTAAGCTTGCCCTATTTTCTAAAAACAACAACGAAAACAAAAGTTTAAACCAAATTTTTTTTCCCTTTCAGTTAAAGGAAACAAAAGTTTGTATTTAAGTCGTCTGCTGATTTTGTCAAAAGGCTCCAGATATCAATGTACTACCCTTGAAAACTATGGCATTCTCTAGAACGTAAAATAGAGAGAAAACAAGAGCCGTCACCATTTATATATACACACTAATGTGACAAGTACGTAACTGTTTGGAGAAACTGTGAAATGGAAGAAAGTGACTAAACAAATAGTTTAAAAACTAATAAAGCTGATAAGAAAATAGATGAAGTAATAACATGGACACTTAATTTTTCAGAAGTTGCATGCAAAAAACATGAAGTATGCCAAAAGTCCTATCATTACAGCTCGTTTCCAACCCAAAATTTTTGGCTTTTTTGTGATTTTTAGTAGAGTATGTATTTGGTATTTTACTAGTTTGTAAAATTTATAATTCTAATTGATAATAATAAATCAAGGCTTGTATTTGGTACACTAAGATATAATTTTTTTTATTTTACAAGTAACATTAAAAAATTGATATGTGTCCTTTTTTTAAAAATTATTTTACCATTTCTATAGATATTTGTTTAGTGTTTAAAAACTCCCTAATGTACTAAATATTTTTCCATAAATCAACTAATCTCTATTATTAATTTTCAATGAAACTGATTATAAAGAAACAAATGGTTGATATCAAGTTGTCCCTTAATCCATTGTAATTGACCAAAGAAAGAAATAATAATAAACAAAATGCAAAATGCTGTGCAATGCAACAATTAATCAAACATTTAGAGACAAGTCAAATATCTTTTTTTTCTTTACAGCTATGGGAGAAAATCTAAGGGGCGTGGTAACTGCTAAGGTCCAACTTTTGCTCTAAGAAAAGAAACCAGTAAAACAAAATCTTAGTAAAATTAGGTATACTCTAACTAAAATAGGTGTAAAATCTTGTAATAGTGTCAACAATATGAATATGTACCGCGCGGAAAGATTTCAATATATTAATATATTTAAAAAGGAAAAGAAGATAAATCAATGTTATAATTAACGAGGACTGTTATTTTTTTAAAAATACCCTAATTTACATAAAAAGGAATACAAAATAAACAATAAAATTAGGAGTTAACTTAAATGATCATACAAGTTAGAAAGAAGACATCTTGGAGGAAGGGCTACTTGAGTCCCTTCTTGTAGTTGCAATACGAGAAAGAGAGATTCCAATAGAAGAGGTGACCACTGATAGTGTAGTGTGTGAACCTCACAGTGTGGAATCGGAGGATGAACTACAAACTCTCATGGAAAAGGATTTCATAAAATTATTTATGCTAATAATAAAATATTTGATTGAATTAGTCACATAACTCAGAGAAAAGACTAACAAATTAACTTTTTCAAAATCAACTTATATCTTTGAGTATTTTTATAAATATCTTACATAACAACCCACTCTTATCTCCTACTCCCCTCATTTCCTTTAAAAATTTACTTTCTATTTTAATTTATTTTTCAAATATAACCATTTTTAATAAATATTATTACTTTAAAAAAAACTTCTTTTATTTTATCCACAAAATGACTGATGAATTTTAATATACTTAAAAGGCATATACCACGTCGTTTAAGCCACTAAATAGTGACAAGAAACATTGACCAGTTCAATCCCCATATACTTTCCTTCCCTCGTTAAAACCAAATGAAGAAAGCATGTATCGCTTGAGCAGCATTCTAGGCATGAAAAAGGGGTCATACACGACAATCATGATTTGTTTCAATTTTTGACAAACTTTATTGTCTTCATTATATTTAACACATCAAATCCCTCTTCACCTTAAAAAAAAACACATAAAACGTTTCTGCAATATAATTTAATAATGCTTTTCAACATTATATCTATAAACATTTTAGGCCCCGTACTAGGAATCTCCAACTGTCTTTTAGCTAAAATCTTCCTATTACTTTGAACTATATTAAAAATTCATTTCACCAACTTTTCTAGTCTAATTTCTACCCGTTTTCTTGAATTACTTTTACCTTCTGCAATTCTGCCATTCTCTATGATAATTTACAAAAAGGTTTTGGGAGAATATTATCTTTAGCATTTTATTATAAGATTTCTACTTTTATATTTTAACATATATTATATTTTTAGTGTCCTGTACAAATTTAAGAATTCTACTGATTATATATAAATTGATATTCCTTTGTACCTTTATCATGCAAAGGATTAATGAAGTAAATGCGCATAGAGAGAGCAGCAACTGGACCACGCTAACAATGCGCATTTTATAAACTAGTCCAGATAAAAGGTAGTTTTTAGGGGAATTTTACATTTTACACTTTTTTCTAGTAACATTTCTGTTACTTTTATATTTTTTTATATATTTCAATTTCGTAACATTTTAAAAATCCTACAAATGATACATAAAAATTATGAGACGACTTATCACATTCGTTGACAGTAAAATTATCAATTTTTACAAACAGAATTAATAGAATGACGTATATCCTTATATTGTGATAATAAATTAAAGAAATTTGTGACAATCTTTTAATAGGTGAAATTAAATATAAATGCACAGACAGAGCAACTAGACCTGGCAACTCAAAAGCGAATTTAATAACATGTTTTCCCCTCTATTTTCCTTTCTATTTCGAACTGAAATACAACAGCATGGAAAATAAGCAACTAGAAGTGCGACAATAATTTTCTTTAGTGTTTTTTACAGTACAATTCCTATTTACTAACTATAATTCCTAAGTCCTTAAACAGAAAAATATTATGCATCTAAATGCACTCTAATTTATATCCTCTTATATGTTATGATAATAATAATACCGACTAAATTAGACCTGAATCAATCTCTTCGATTAATTTTTTGGGTAATTTTGAGTAGACCAAAGAATAAAAGCACTAAGCAATGTCGATTGCGATGACATATCAACCCCTGCTCTGTTGAGTGGGGGGGCTACTACTCTTTGAGTGGTGTAGCCAGCAACCTTAACTGCTGGCACAAGAAAAGGCAAATTTTTTGCCTGTGGGAGAACAACCAAATGGGGCAACCATTTCCCTATTTTCCTAGTGGGGAATTCTGAATGAACAGACATTTTCCCACCTTGGGACATTGACGCAACTCAAGAACGGACATGTTTTTTTACGTAAAGCACCGAAGAGACAAACCAAAATGCTTGGTCTACACGTATTCCTAATCCGATTCCTTGAAAGAAAACTTGAATGATAACGGCTTTAGCCATATTAACAGATAGTACATATTAGGAATCTCCTTGGTTACCTAACCTGATGAACGAAAATGATTTGCCACCAACTTGTATAGTATGATTAGAAAGACTCAGATACCTAACCCGGTTACACGCTCTGCATATTGCAATCAAACTTTCTAAAAGTCAAACAATGAAGAGATTCCAAAGCATAAAATTTGTTGGCCAGCTAGATTACAATTCACCAAAAGCAATTCAAGTAATTCTGTTGATTTACCAGAGTTAAGCAATAGCAATCAAAGAAACAAGAAAAAAGATAAACTGAGACAATAAAGACAAGTGCGTCAATGAAATCCGGTAAAAGAGAAAACATAAGCAATCCGGTGCTAGAAAATGTCGGAAATTAATGGTACAGATAGGTAAGTGCCGCTACTTACGGTCTAAGAGGAAATGAGGAAGAACTGCATAGACTTGCTATAGGGGAAGGTTGCAACTTTTGGACTTCAAAAAAGAGATAATGAGCAAACAGAAATATCTTTTTTAAATATAATTTTGAATTATGACTATTGTCCATATAAAAAAGCGAAGAAAGGAAAGACAGATACCGGAAAAGAACCATAATACATGTGACTAAATCGATGAAAGGGAGGAAAAGGGAAATGAGCGAAGACCAGAAATTGACAGAAAGGACTTGCATGCTGGTTTGTTCTTTTTCTGTGCTAAACGAAGGCAAGTGGGCGGTTGGTATTATTGCTTGTGGTCAGAGATAGAAAGAAAGATATTGGGGATCCTAGAGCGTGAGTGCCCGTGAAAAGATACACTAGTAGCCACTCGCCAGGGAATTTTCTGCATAAATTTGTTACTCGTTCACGAAAGGTTGGTACCCACAATTTGTGGGTCCCGTAAAAATTTAAGTCACAGACTCCTTGCCTGGGCTGGGGTTGGGACCTTGGCTGGCCGAATCACCTGATAGATGATACTAACCATCCAGTCTGGCAAACACTTTCGTGGAGCAAAAATGACCTCATAGGCCATACCCATGTCAAAATACTGTAAAAAAAAATCTGAAATATATGTTGAGCCTAAGAAAATATTTCTAATGTGGCCCCAGGGAACTGCCATCTCGCAAAACGTCTAAAACATGAGCCTTTCAGCCTCAAAGGCTCAAACTAAGGGCCCACTATTGGCAAGTGGCTACTATAACAAGTTGTTCAGAGTTTTTTTTTCTTTTTTTTAATGAGAATAATGAAGAAAAACACTACTCTGCTTCTGAAATTCTTCATGATTTTCCTTTCCTTCTCCTGGGATAAGATCTGTTGATCTAACCAGTAACCACCATACAAAAACATTTCAGCCGACGTAATAAGAAGGTAACGGTTACAAAGGCCTTTTACCATCAATGCTGCAAGTCATTGAGGAAATTTAAAAAAAAAAGGGGGAGGGGGAATTAACAATCCTTTTTTCTTAGTTAAATGTTTTAAAGATACTCAAAGCATCGACTACTAAGTTCTTTATGTGAAAACGAAGAGAAACACAGAGTGAAACATAGAAGGATCTCAAATTACATGCATCGTACTGAGAGAAATACAGCTTACCTCAATTACGATTGGAAAAGAGAAAGAATGAACTCTGTTTGATGAATCTGTTTTTCAAGTTCTGGTTGTTGTGAAGGATGAGATATATACTATTCTTGTCTAACGAATAGAGAATCTGTGCATACGAAGTGAAGACACGTAAATGCCTTAATTACAATGGAGTTCTTACTCCCTGTTTTGCAACCAGACCAACTAAAATTAGTGTCATCTTATCCACACTCTCAGAATAGCAAGATGACAGCAATTTGGCCAGTTAGCCAAAGGAGTTGTCATTTTCTTCACTAATGATTTTGGCTCTTTTCCTTCTAGTGTATAATCCTTAAACTCAAATTATTGAGCTTGTTTCCCAAAGTTAAAAATTACACCGTAAAAGCTACAGGGGTAGTTAAGACTTAACGTCACAGTCCGCTGGGTCTCAAAGAAATATCCTCTGGCAATTTATTGTATTTGGAAAATCCAGATTCAATTGGCTGCAAAGCCAGCTATATGATTTAACTGCTCGAAAATGCTAGCCCCCCCCCCCCAAGGCCGCATTGGCTGTAAAAGTTTTTGCTAATCTACTGTGCCTCATTAAATGAATCTGTTTAGTGCTTTTCCGCAGTCTACAATAAAAGAAAGTCTACGCAGTTCTGCTAAGTGCTAGCCACTAAACTCAGATTCCAGGGATATACTCAAGTTACACTCAATACACTATCGTGTGACAAAATTGAGACTAAGGGTGAATTTGGTACCAAAATATGTGGGTTTAGTTTATTTTTTGTCGCATGTTATAGTATTATTATAGTATTTAATTTTATCATCATTATTATTTTTATATTAACAGCAGATAAATATACCAACCATCCAAACTCACCTTGATCAACTTGAGTGATGCACCAAGCCAAGATTAAGTACTAATGGTAGTAAATATACTTTACTCAAGTAATAGTATATAAACTTGAATTTAAAACACTTTAAAAAAAATAAGCTATTTGAATTTTAACTCGATTAGCATCGAGATTATTATCAAAGTTCAAATATTTAAAATAGGATGAGATCATGAATAAATCTAGTATTGTATAAAAAAATTAAAAAAAATATTTAATTTCAAAAGGAACCATAATAAATTAAAAAAAAATACGTTCTTAAAAAAATTTAAAAAATTTAATGACTTAAATATTTAAATTTATTATATCATAAATTTTTTGATAGATTTATCAGTATATTTTTAACAAAATAAGTATCACTCAACTTAGAATACCAGACTTTATAATTAATCTACGCTTGTAGAAAAATAAAGCAATATAATTAGAGAATTTTCTTCCCTGAAAACTAAAATGTTTACATAATATAATTTTCAATACCACCATATGAATCTAACAGCTTTCATATAACTATATTTCATCCAAAATATCAATCAAGTAAACGATACTGATAACTGTTTTAAGTTACAACACACAGCAGAAATTTGCTTAGAAAAAGTAAATTAGCCTTTTATGTAAACAAAAAAAAGCGTATTATTTACAGTTCAAAGAATCCAGAAATAGACCGAATCTTTTAGAAAAATAAAAAAATAAAGTAATTAACATTATTGGAAAACAAAGAAAATCTCGATATTGGAAACAAAAGAAACAAAAGTTTTTCTTTCTATATACTCCAAAATTTACTCTCTCGTTTCACAGCAACCAAACAGAGCAGCCTCGAAAGAATGAACTTCATTTCTCAATGAAGATTCTAAAAAATATTTATAAAAAAACAACGACGAAAATCAGACGGACCTCTAATTTTCGAAATACTAAACAAAACAACAACAACAATAAGAAGAAGAACAATCAATGATTTTCGAAATTTAAACTAAAAAAACCAGAACGAATAAGAAAAACAGAGAAAAAATGAACCAAAAAAAGATTTAAAAAGGAGAGAAACTAACCTTGACAAAATGTAGAAGTAGATCTGATGTTTGAACAAAGCGCTCAAATGCTAAGGAAATTCAAAAGAACAAAGCTAAAAATTAATTGAGATCAAAGTCGATGCGCAATTAAGAGAACAAAAAAAATAACTTAGTGAGGGAATTTTCTGGAGAGAAAATGAAGGAACGGAAGAGAGGAGGGTATTTATAGGAGAGAATCAAAAAGGCTTTTTCTTTTGGCGGGGGAGAGAGAGAGAGAGAGAGAGTAATGGCTATGGCCGGAGGAGACTGTTCGCTTCGCTTTGATTGTGCCCAATCATTTGGAGGGAATTTGTTCTTCTTTCTTTCTTTTCAAAAAATACTTTTTTTTTCTTTTTTAATATTTGTAAATTTCAATAAAATAAAAAATTGTCATTTTAATCACATTAACAAATTTTAAATATATATAAATAAAAGAAATAAAAATTACGAAATAAATAATAAATCTGATTTGTAGGTTACACAATATTTTAACGATAAAAGATAAAATGATTTCACATATTCGATACCAAGGTATTTAAGTTTTACGTTACTATTTGATTTAAAGTTTTTGTTCCTTACGAGTTGTTCTTTCCTTTTCTCTATGTTTTAGTTGTTTGTGTTATTTTTTTTCTTTTCTTTTGTGAATTCGTGACTTAAAGAATCTCATAAAATTTAAAAGAACTTATGAAATAAGAATTAAACATTTAGACGTTGATTATGAATGTGAGAGATATGTGTTTTAAAATTGAACAAATCAATGCATGACATTATGACCACACCAAGAGTTTTATGGTGATTGAGTCTACTGATTTAAGTGCAGTCTTTAAAATTCAAACTTAAACCCGTCAATTTTATTAAGTGAAAGGGTTGAGATCTTAAGTGGATATATGACTTTTTTATATTTATTTATTTATTTATTTATTGTTATTTTTGTTTTTGATAATATTTTGTTTGAACTAAAAAATGATTATTTGTTGTAGAAAAAAAAATTAAGAATAAAATTTTAAAATATTTTTTAATATCATTTACATTTGATAGATTTGGTGGTAAAGTATTTGAAGCTTAATATAAAAATAAAATATTGGAGAATCTCACACAAATAAATTTTTTTGGTAATTTTTTTTTCAATTCTTTTCAATTTTAAATTTGAGTAAATTAATCTCTATAAAAAATATCAAAGTAATTTATTTCTTATTAATTTTGATAATGAACAATTAAGAACAATTAATCATTGCATTAGTGTCTTTAGTTAATTGTGCATAATTTTGATAGGTATACAATCAAATTTAGCTATAAATGTTTACATATTTTGTTAATTTGGTATTGATTCTAAAAAAGTCAACAAATTTAACCTCAACATTTACACATTTATGACAATATTATAGGTTAAATTTGTTTAATTGTGACCAAATTGATAGAATGTGTAAATAATAAAAATTAAATTTTTTATTATACCAATCAAATTTATGTAAAATTGACAAAAAAATTATTAATGTCATCATTAAATTGCTCTAATTTTTTTAGAAGAACCAATCTGGGCACTATCGAAATTGAGAAGAATTGGAGAGACCTTCTTACCTTTTATTATTATTATTATTATTATTATTATTATTATTATTATTATTATTAAGAAGTCTTCTTTTTATATAATGATTATATTTATCTATAGAACCCAATTTTTGGAGAAAAATATAAGCAAATGCACGTCCAATTATAACGATACCATTTAAGTTAAAATTCAATCAATGAGCTCCTAATTTATTTCATTTTATAATGTATGCTTAGCTTTTATGTAATTTAAGGTGACATGAAGGTAATTCAAGAGTTTCTTTTCTTGAGAATTTTATGTTTTTTAAAATAAAAATTATTATATTTTAAAAATATCAATAAGAAGTTAAAAAAAGATGAATAAATATTTTCAACAAATAGTGTAAAATAAAAAATATTAAAAAGCAATTCTTAGTTACAATTATTTTTTAAATATATGTTTATTTTCAAATTCCAACTATAAAAAAAATGCATCTTTTAAATTTTTAATCATAACACATATCCTTTAATTAGTGTAATAATCATTGCATTAAAATTAGGCTAATAATCCATATATTTGTATGATGTTTATGTATTTTCACATATTATAATCATATTTAAAATATTATATATATTTATATAAGTTTTAGTAAGTTTATTATTATATAAATTTTAACATATTAAAATTTCATTCACGTCGTGATTATGCAATTTTTACGTCACATTTTATAGAATATTATATTTTAATTATTTTCCCTTATATTGTCATATTATATCCAAAATTGTCAAAATCAATCAAAACTTATTTGTAATTTTAGCAACTACTTATCCATCTGATCACATATTTTAGGGGTGACAAAATTATGTCATAAATAGATATTTGCCAAATTAAATATCATTGATTGTGCATATCCTTTTACATAACTTTTAAGATGGGGTTTTGTTTATTTCAGGTTATATTTTAGTTACTTATGTTTGAAATGTTACGTTTTAGTCACTTACGTTATCGCATTATAACATTTTAGTTACTGAGTCTTTAATTGTTGTTAACGGTGTAATGGTAAATTGACGTGACACGTTAAATCATCATTTTAAACAAAATTTTAGGTTAATTTATACAATTGGTCCCTACATTTTTTTGAGCAATTTAATTTTTTTCTTTTATGTTCTTTTAACTTTCCTTTTTTTTTCTTTATTTTCCATTCTCTTCTGCTTCACCCTCTGTTTTCTTTTCTTATTCATTTATTTTAAGGTAGTTTTACTATGTTTTCCATTTATTAAAACTAGTCTGCAAGCTCGCCTCACTCGAAAAAATTAATTTGTTCAAAAAAATAAAAGTATAGAGACTAGTTTTAATAAATAGAAAATATAGAAAAACTATATTAAAAGAAATAAAGAAGGGAGGAAAATAGAGGGAGAAGCAGAAAAAAAGGAAAGTTAAAAGAACCTAAAAGAAAAAAAATTAAATTGCTCAAAATGAAAAAAATATGGAGACCAGTTGTATAAATTAACCTAAAATTTTATTTTGAAATGATGATTTAACGTGTCACATCAGTTTAACATTATACTGTTAACGGCAATTAACTGCTCAGTGATTAAAATGTTACAATACGATAACGTAAGTGACTAAAACGTAATATTTCAAACATAAGTAACTAAATATAACCTAGGACAAACAAAAATGGCCATTGTGATAGTTTACCCATTGAGATTCTATTTTTTTCTTCTATTTAGGTCATCATATATTGTTTTTCTAAATTCAATTATTTCCCCTTCTATTTACCAAACAAATTAATATTAATGGTTTTTTTTATTTATTTATCTCTCTTTTTTATCAATTTTACCTTTATACCTCACACATTTGGAGGTTTATTTTTTCAATTAAATAAAATTAATTATTATTAACTTATAATTGATTGGATATGAATTTAATTGACATTAATTACGTAACATCTGCCTTAAATGAATGTAATTAGTTTGAGGTTTGAAAGGTTAAGGGTTAATTAGGAAATACGTATATATAATAAAAGTAAATATTTATAAATGAATTATTATGCATTTTCACTGAAACTCCAATTTTAATTTTATTATTAATAGAATTTGAAATGAAGCATATTATACATAACCCTCTATTATTAAAATTTTAAAACCTCATCACAGACGAATTCAGGGGTTGACAGGCCCCGACCCCCCTTAAAATAAAAAATTACTATTTAGACCTTTTAAAAATTTTAAAAACTTTAAATTATTAAAGGTAAAATTACACTTTAACCTTTCTGAAAATTATAAAAAAATTGATTTAATCCTTAATATTCGATTTAACCCTGTCCTTTATTTTTCCTTTGATATTGGTGCAAACAACTATAAAAATTTATGTCAGCATTTACATTGGTTTTCATTAACACTCTATAAATTATTTGTTTGCACAATATCAAATCTATACAACTTAAATTACTCAATTTTAAAAAATCATAATTAGATTAAATTAACTTTATCTTCTTATAAATGACAAAATAAGTGTTGAGATAGAAACAATTCATGAAGGAAAAAGAGAGTGAAATTCAACACACATAAAACATGAAACAAAATAAAATAAATCAAGCAAAAACGAAGTTGATGTCGATGAATACGCAATTGTTGAGAAACCCTTGATTGCATGCCCCTCAAGCTATTCCACCTCCTTTTGGTTTTGGTGATGTTATTTAGTTATGATGATATGATTCATCAGTTTAATAAGAGACTAATATCCATTGAGATCGGGGGATATCTCCAATGTATGCCATTGTTGAGTCCTAGGGGAATTTGATGATCATGTTATCCTTTGACCAAAAGCAATCTGATTATAAATATTATATCATGAGTGCAATTCCAAAACCCCATGTTTTTATTTCCAAGCACTTGATGCAAAGATCCTTACCAAGGAGAATACTCTTTGTAAGAGTTTCGGTTTGCTATTTGTCTAGTTTGATATTTAGATAGATGTTTGAATAGAAATGTGGACATTACAAAGGCAGTAAACAAATAAGAGACAGAGAAAAATAGGAACACAAACTTTGTTAATTCAATTCAAAAATAATCTTACTTTGCGATTTATTAGTAACCTACTGACTAGCCTAATCTACCCTTACACAAGAAGTAATTGCAACCTAATAGATAACCTGACTTGTTAGAATCACTCACCCAAATTACCACACTTACAAAACTATAAACTGAGTGCCAAATACGAACAAAAGCCTAACAACAAATACAAAACAATGTAGTATCAACACCCTCTAAAGGGCTTGTCAAACCAAGCATATGTGTTGCCTATTTATAGGCAATACATGATAGCTTCCCTTAAAAAATTTTCTGGAGATAAAATTATCAATTTAATGGATAATAGTCATGGATAATATCCTCCAATATCTATTCTAAAATAAAGCCTTATCAACTAAGAAAAATCAACAACTTAATTACTAAAAATAGCTTAAAGGATAAGGATAAGGATAGTCTTATTGGATAAGGCAAGTAGGTTTCCAATATTCTTCAATCAGTTAAATTTGATCATCATTTTTAATGAGAGTTAAAACATGTTTTCGGAATCATTTGCTTATAGAGAAACCAATCATGGAGGTCAAAGTAAAAAATGCCAACATCCAACTTGAGTTGTTTAAGACTCATGTCTAGACTATTGTCTAAAGATTTATCTAAACATCTGTTTAAACATGAGAGTGAACAAGTCATTTAACACATTTGTTTGAACATGAGTTGAAACATTAGCAATGGGATAGCTAAAGTCCCAACAATCTCTCCTTTAGCTTTTGACAAAATATAAGCAAATGATCAAAACTCCCCCTATCACCATGCCATATAAACATATGAGATACCAAAAACAAATCAGCATAAGTTACTCATAATAAATGTTATCCAATACATCAGAGCAAACTAGCAACAACAAGTAAACCATCAACTTATTATCTCCTCCTTTTTGTTAAAAGGCCAAAAGGCTCCTTATATCTATTATGTTCTAGCCTCTATTTGAATAGGTCTTTGAATAGCCATGTTTGCTTCAGTTCAATCTCTTCTTCAAAAATTGTATTAATGAATATCAAACTAGCCTTCAAATGAATTTTCATTTGTAAATGTGTAAAACTCTTTAATTTTACATAGGTGTAAATAGGTCCCTCCCCTTAAAAGTGGAATAAAACAACAAATTTGACATTTCTTATAATTTCTTATGCATGCATATAAACAAAGACTTCATCTATATTAACAATTACAACTCCTAAAATTTCAACTATTTATTTAGATAAAACAAATCATGTAACAAATAAATTGATCTTTATCTTTGAATGAACTTTTTACAAATAAAAGAAAATGTTTGAACTTACGAGTTAGAACTATTAAATTCCTCCGCTTGTTTCTCATAAATTTTCTATGTTCCATCAAACCTTTTGTGCTTAAAAAAGCATTAAGTGATTGAAAATTCGTAATACTATAAAGGGTAAATTACAGCCAACGTCATTGGTCACTCAACTTCAAAAAGTTTCAAAATAATCATTAAACTATTTAAAAATTTGTATATAAGGAATTGAATTATTCGAAAGTTTTTATTTAAGTCACTGGGTTGTTAATTTTTTTTCTAAAGCCTGGCTAGCGAGCTCCAAATGATAATTCAAATATCAGTATAGTTGATTAGTACCCATCGACAAGTAGAAAAACATACATTAGATCCAAGTCGATTTGACAATCAATGTTAGAGATTAGATAAGAAAGTTGTTTGGATTTTGGTTCACAGAATTGTGATATTCAAAGATGTTTTATGAAAAAAAGAACTAAAGTAGAAGAGAAGAAGAATGAGAGCTTTTGATTGGTGTAGGGGTGCGAATAGGGAAGGCCATACAACAGTGATTTTAACAGCCCAATGACATAAATGAAAATTTTTGTATAATTTACTGACTATTTTGTAACTTTTAAAAGTTAGTCTAGTTTAATGATTATGAATTTTTAACTATTATAATACTTTCTAATTGAAAAGGTGAGGTCGAAAATCAAATACCCATTTCTCTTCATGAATTTCATTTCCCTCTACACAAAAAGTTTAGCTGACCAATAGCCAACTTTATATCTTTACACAAAAGTTGATCATAAAGTCATGAACCACTACTTTTACCAAGCCACAAAGAAAACAAAAATAAAAGAGAAACGATTAATCCTTGTTTTGTAACACTAATGTAGAAATTTTTTAAAAAAGAAAATTATAATTAATGTACTATTTTTCAATTTGATTAAATAATATTATATTAAATATAAATATTTTAAAAATAATATTTAAATATTTAAACCCAAATTCATTTTTTTAACCATCTTTAATCGATCTTTAATATTAAAAAAATGTTGAAAAAGCTATGTGCTTCTATAACTTTTTATAAATAAAAAAAATATAATTATTTAATATAAAAAGATAAAAATTCTGATAGCACTGACTATGGATTTTGTCCCCTAAACAAATATGCATGGTGATAGCAGCGGCAGCATAATGGGAACTTTATGCCTCATGTGTCGCTTTTTATTTTCTATTCAACATCTTTATGCATTTTTGCCTGTCACGTGAGCAAAGCCACTTTTTAAATTAATCAATTAATTAGATCTTTTTTTTTTGGGGATTTTCCTTTGACTACTAAAATATAAATAGGGTTTTGGTTGCCTTTGAGGAAAAGCTTTTGTGAATTTCAGTAATTTACAGTTTAATCACCACCTAAGCACTTACTTTGTTAAAATGGCTGAGATTCCATTAACATTAACCCACTTAACAAATTAAAGAGGGAAAAACAAAAGATGCTTTGTTTTTTCTCTTTCTTCTAGTGGATTCTGCAGCAAAACGAGACCCACGTATCCCTCAGGTAGCGGCTACTTTGCAATGTTGGAAGATGATATATGAATCGAATATTTATTTAAAATTTGAAAATTATTACATGAATATTATTTTTATTTTTTTATTCAATAAGTAAAATATATTAATAAATTAAATTAATTTTCAATTTTTTTATATTATGCACGTTTGTTCTATGGTCCATGTCCGAGTTCGTGATTGTCTCTCCCAGTAATATTTTCTATGATCCATGTCCGAGTTCATGATTGTCTCTCCCAGTAATGTTTTAAAATTATAATAGTTTCAATACAATCAACTAATGTAATTTGAATAATTAACTTAATAATTGAATCGAATAACTAACTAACTATTAACCAACTATAACTAAGGGAATCCACACATTCGAACCTAGGACATTAAAGTTCTCTCAGTCTAATCTTACATTGAGCCAATGCTTCACTGGCCTTAATATTGTAAGTTAGAAGTTTAGAATTGTTGTATTATATGATATATGGCTAAGGTTCAACACTAGGATAAGCCCAAGTGAAAAATTATTACTCTCTCCATCCTATTAAATTTGTCATATATGTTGAACTTTGATATCTCTTTCTTTAAAATATATTATGTATAAAAATTTGAAAAAATATATTATAAAAAATTTCAATGAAGTAGTTTTTGAAAATATATCTTACAAAGTTTAATTAATTAAAATATTTAAAATAATTGAGGTCAAAATTTAAAAAGTTTGACCTTAAAAACTTCTCTCAAAAACCTTTAGGTCTCTTTTGTCCACAGACACTTGGCCCTCCTTACATCTGCACTTTTTTTTTCCTTTTCCCTTTTCCTTTCCTTTTCCTTTTCCTTTTCCCTTTCGCTTCTCTCTTTTACTTTCTTGGAAACATAAGGAATTCCTCGTTCCTGAAAAATCGACCAATAGGCAAGCTAGGCTATCTACTTTGTTGGCTACCTCCTGACAATGGTGATTTTCGACCTTATTGTGATAGGGGTGATTACTAACAAATAGTAATAACAATCATTCGTCCTTGATGAATGACCCGTGGCCATATTTATTTTCCATAATCCATACAATGGCAGTAGATGATATTTTTACTCTTTATCCAAGCTATGAATTCCACTATTGTAAGTGAAGTCATTCCATACATAAGTCACATACCCAACACACCAACTTTTAGTTTCGAGGTCAATGGAACACAAGTTTTCGATATAGCAAAGTATATGAGTTAGGTACACATGGTCAATCACTTACTTAATATTGAGGTAAGTCATGTCGTAAACATCACAAGTGAATAAATCCATAAATGAATCCAAGATAAGTTCAACTTGGGTCTTGTTCAATATACTATCAATTCATACAATCACACCTATGTT
The DNA here is from genome assembly GCF_007990345.1 of Gossypium hirsutum. Classification (NCBI taxonomy): domain Eukaryota; kingdom Viridiplantae; phylum Streptophyta; class Magnoliopsida; order Malvales; family Malvaceae; genus Gossypium; species Gossypium hirsutum. The sequence goes on from NC_053424.1 coordinate 4,591,253, forward strand.
TCTATTTTTTGGGAGTCATCCCCTTCGATAACCAAGACAAGATATCTCCTCCAATGAACTTAACAGATGACATAATAGTCCATTGAATCAAATGCCCATTTTGATTCCTTAGACTATGGACGATTTAGATTACCTACTAATATAATGTGTCATCCCACATCATAATACATCCATATGATACAATACAACTTAATATTAGTTAAACTTTAGGTAATTGATGAGATAATATTTCCTTATTATTTTTTCTTTTCATTAAAAATCATTTAGGACAAACATATATAGGAAAATAATAATGTTAAATATGGAATTTTATTTAACTAATCTATTCAAAAAATAATGATGTTAAAAATTAACTTTTTAGAGTTAGGACTAATTGACAGATTTTGTAAATGTTGAGTGTTAAATTTATTGAATTTTTTAGAATTAGAACTAAAATGACAAATTTTGTAAACATGAGAGCTAATTTTGTTGATTTTTTTATATTTTGGATCAAATTGATATAATGTGTAAATATTAGAGGGCTAATTTTGCTACTAGACCAATAAAAAAGCCCACATAAGCTCAAAGTGACTAAAATATTTAATTTTGAAAAAGTTAGTGATTAAATCGAAAAAAATAATTGTTGGGTGACCAAAATAGAATGAAAGGTATAATTTGGTGATCATTTTTATAGTTTATCCATAAAAAATATTTTTCAGCATATTCACATCATCATTTAATAGAAAAAAATAAAATTACAGGTTTCGAAATGTATAATGATTAATTTATTTATTTTTCAGTAAAATAGACCGAAATACAATCCATCATGAAATATAAATATTTTCATGATACTTTTACATATGAAATCCATTTTAAATTAATACTAACCCTAAAAAAACATATTTTATAAATATTTTTTCTCAAAACACAAAATAGTAAGAATCGTCTCAGTTCTAAAATGGATAATACCTTATAATAGACATGATTTGTGTTGCAACATTGCAAGTGACACATTGAATGTTACAACACTTCGAGTGATGCAAGCGTTTTGTAGATTGAAATTTTGTACTCGTAATTATATTTTTATGGGATTTAGCTGCAATAAATGTAGGGATTCTATATGTCTGTATGGAAAGTAGATAATTATAAGTTCTAAGATTGTGGGATTCTAATCTTTTCTCATTAAGGATAAAGATTTAATTGATATATTAAGGTGATAATTTTAGGGATTGTCTATTATCAACTCTGCCTTGAAATCCTGTGGATAAAACTTTGGCAAGTTGACTGCCTCATCATGCACTGTTTTAAAAAGGAATGTATGTTTGGTGGATGCGAGAATTATAAGGGTTTAACGAATTATGAGAATTGATGATCAGTGTTTTATCGGATATATTTCTAGAAAGAGTAATTTTATTGCTGACAGCTTAATTAAGTTGAACTTAGAGTGGAAATCAGAACTATAAGTTTATGACGACACCGTAATAAAATTTTAGAAGTGCTAAATAATAAGCAAGACAGTGGTACTTTTGATCTTTCTAATTTAATGTAATTTCCTTAATTTGTTTTTTTTTTAAATATATCAACTTTGGGCATCAAATTCATTTGTTAAAGGAATTCATTGATGCATTTTGAGATTTGTTGATTGTAACTTCTGGAACAAAGACATCTAAAGACAAAGGAATCTTGCTAAGCATCCATAAAAGCCTATGACAACGAGGGTAGAATAATTTTAGGTAAGAACAAAGTCAGAAAATTATTTTAAGAAAATCAAAAGTGAATTATAATTTTTTTGAATTTTTAAAAAGTCTAATTGATAAATTTATTTGGGGTGAAGACTACATCCTACCCTAAATTTTAAAATAATAAATATTAATTAATTACGAAAATAGTTTAGTAGAAAAAAATATAAAAATAGTCCGTTTACTATATTATTTGTTAGTGTTACCTGACCAATTGGCGACACCACTCTCTTTTTTCCTTAATCATGACCCAGTCATTAGTGTTTAAAATTTTTTTAGTTTATCTAAATTTAAATATTTTCAATTTATTTCTTAGCATATTTGAATTTAGATAAACTTGAGGAAATCTTTTTAGGGATATATTTGGGTAATTAAATTAAGAATTTTATATAGTTTTCTAATTTTATTGTTTTTAAAAAATTAAAAAAAATGAGAAAGGTTTATTTTTGTTATTCTTATATTTTAAGAGTTATTTAAATTTAATTTTAAAAGAGAATAAACCTAATATGCAAATAGACCAAAAGTTAAAAACCATTTAATTTGGCAATCCTTTTTTCAGCCACTCTAAAAAGGGTAATTTATTCATCAAGTCTCTAAACGTTTTATATAATCACACTTTAGGCGGTATCACTAATTTTTTTTAAACATTGATGATTGAGTTATGATTAGTGAGAAAAAGGGGGTGCTGCTGCCAGTTGGTCAAGCGGCGTCGACAGATACTATGACAAATAAGTCATTTTCATATATATATTTTTTCAAATTATTTTCGAAATTAATTAATATTTTTAAATTATTTATATAAAAAACTTAATTAAGTTAATTAAATGAAACTTACATAGATAAGTATAATTATTGAACTACATAAACAATTTATTTACGCATTTATTTCAGAATATTATTAGAAGATTTATAATCTTATAAATAACACAGCTAGTACAGAGACTGTTAAAACATTTTGAGCATCTAGAAGGACCAGAACCAAACACAAGTTTCCAAGATATGAAATAATGAAAATTCAAGTAGATGGGAGCAATGTGTAGGTTATCCTATATGCAGATGCTATCAATAATTTGAAAATTCAATAAAAAAATAAATTGAATCAATACATTAATGATGTACAGGCCAATTTTGGGCCCTAAACCAAACAACCCACTAAACCAAACAACCCAATAACCCGTCAGCCCAACTAACCTGAACCCATTACAAATTAAACCCAGATGCATTACATTCATAGCCCAAAACCCCAAAACCCTAATCAGCCGAACCACTCGCCGTTGCCCCATGTGCGCGATCACTCAGCCCTCACGCGAGCTGCCAGACCACTTCTTCCTCTGCCCGAGACCTGGCACTGCCCATACCGTCTGACACTCCCACCACCAACACCGGCCATGCCCTGCAAAAACAACAGACAAGCAAAGCAGAAGCAAGAATAGAAAAAATAATAACAAAGAATGTAACAAAATAGGCTATAAAAGCCGAAAAAAACTGAAAGGGGACCCTTTTTTTCTTCTCTCTTTCGATTTCTTAACAAAAAAGCAAACAATTGATATCCAAAATACTACGATCTTAACATCAAAAGGCAGAGATTCGAACACCCAAAATCAGTGAATCAACAAGTCAAAAATCAGAACCGGAAACCTAAGGTGATTGTGAATCTATTCTTGTTTTGTCTTCTGTTCTATTTTCCCATATATATATACTAAAATATATAAAATAATAATATAATACAAACAATAAAAAAAAGAAAAAAATTGACCTTTTCGAATTTCCGGCCACCGTGCACGGTGGCCGGCGCCGGCGCCGGCGAGACTCCGGTGACCGGACCGGTGACCGGCCCGTGGCCGGAGCTTCCTCTTCTCCCCTCTCTTCTTTCTTCCCTCTCCCCTTCTCTCCTTTTTTTTTCTCTCTACGGTACAAAATGAATTTTTTTTAGAAAATTTTTGACTTATATAGTGGTCCAAAACGCACCGTTTTGGACCCACTCTGTTTAGACTAAAAACTACGCCGTTTTGGACGCGGGTCGGGTCGACCCGACCCGCACCAGGTCAGGTCCGCGTGTTTTTTGAAGCGGAAGGGCTAATTCCGCGATCGGCCCTTCCGCATTTTTGCTATTTTACAATCAGGTTTTTAATATTTTAATTTGGCCTCAGAGTTTTGCCCGTTCATCAATTTAGTCCTTCCGTGCTGCGCTGCGTTTTGGTAATAGAGAATATTGCACTTTTGGTCCTCGTTGTTTTCACGCGTGTCCATTTTAGTCCTTTATTTCTTTATTTCTTTTTAAATTCGCCCTGAAATTCTGTTCTTATTCCGATTTAATCCTTTTTCGTTTATTTTCCTTTTTTTTACATATTACTAATATTGTTACTATTATATTTATTATTATATTATTTATTTTCACTATTATTATTATTTTCATCATTATTATACATATATGTATATATTTATGTAATATTATTAATAGGCGTCCCAACATTATTATTATGTATGTATATACATTTTAATACCGTGCATGTATATGATTCTATTTAATTGTTAGTTTTGTATACTAAATTCATACGTATATTTCTCATGTCATTTCATGTATCCATTTTTACTATTATATATGTATATAGGTAATAATTTTTCAAAACTTCGTTTTAATCTTATGCATTATTTGTTTCGTTCCCTTTCATAATATTATTATATATTGGTGTATATATGTTCTTTAGGTGCATGTGTTCCTCAATATTTATTTTATGTACATATGTAAATATTATGAATATATATTTAACATTACTAGTTATATATTTTTATTATCTTATATATCTTTCTAATACCATTAATATTTATATATACATATTTTACATATATACTCTTAATTATTTTCATGTGTATATTCATCGTATTCTCTTTACGTTCTCGTATTCAATGCTAACATTGCATTTGATCTTGCATGCGCGGTTATTATTTTCTAATATTATTGTCATGTTTGTTATTTGTTTCAAATGTATCAAGCCATTTCATTTACTTATTTTCATTTCGTATCAATTATGTCTTGCATTCTCCTGAAAATTACGTTCCGGTTTTCTAATTAATTTCAATAGTCAAGGCAATATATCGATTTAACATTAAGTCATCGAGTTCATCGCTATGTTGGGTGAACGTCAATTGACTCGTGTTAAAGCGATATACCCTTCTAAAAGAAAAACGGAATAAACTAAAATTTCTTGTTTTTTAATTGGATCACGACTAAATTTTACATTGAACCGTGTTTTTGAAAATCAAGACAACCTGTGTTTATGAGATACCAATTTTTGGGCGTCGCGAGGGTGCTAATACCTTTCTCGCGCGTAACCGACTCCCGAACCCTAATTTTCCTCTGGCTTTTAACGTAGACCTAAATTCAGCCTTCCTTTTGTTTTAAAAAAAATGAATCTAATAGGTGTCTGATCACACCTAGGAAAAGGATCGGTGGCGACTCCCTCTTTTTTTAAAAATCAAACTTCAGTTTTCAAACTTTTTCACTAGATTGCCACAATTTAGCGACCCGAATCCACAAAATTTTTACGTCGCTACAGCTGGCGACTCCACTGGGGACAGCCTTGTTGAGAGTCGTGTCTGGAATTAAACACATTTTGTCAAAATTTTCAAATTTCCTTGTTCAAAGTAAATATTTGGTCATGATCCGAAAATCTCATTTTCAAAATTCATGCATTTGTATCGTGCTGTAAATATTTCTTCTAACTTGCTTATTTGGTTGTTTTTCAGTGTTTCAATTTTTATGGTTTTAATTTTGGTTTAGTTTCTTTAAGTGAAACGTAAAGGTTTATGAGTTGTTCCCCACACACCGTGTACTTGCATTTTCGCATAACATGAGCTCTCTACCCGGGCTCCGTCCGTTTAAGTGAAAGTAAACGCTACGCCTTCGTGAGTTAACTCATCCTTCCGTACAGGCTAGTGAATACTTTCGGGTTACATATGACTTATGCTTTCGTGAGTTAACTTGTCCCTCCGCATAGGCATAAGTAAATGTAATCCCTCGAATTGAACTCGTGAGCCTGTGATAGGTTATGACCGAGGCTTCGTGCTGATCTTAGCAGATGATAGTACGAGCAATTCGAGTACCTGTCTAGAACCGAGACTGCATATAACGAACCATACGAGCTATCCAATTAGAGCCATGCCGAACCTCTGTCCGCTTATAGTCATCAAAATAAGTACACGGGGAAAATGCCTTTTGCCTTTCATTTACACTGTTTATGCAAAATAATTGGATTGGGTAGTTTAATTTGTTTTTCAAATTATATTTGTTGTGTTTACTAACCAAGTTTGTTTGTTTTTACTTTTATTTTCATCATGCATCATAGGCATCATATTAGGAAGGTGTTGATTAAAAGTTGGTTGCCAAAAAATGGGTTTCTGATGGAGGAGTCAATTACACAAATAACCGAGAAGAATATCGTGATTCGGGACTGGTCTCTAAAAATTCAGAGAGAAAAGGGGGATAGTCTAGTGGAAGGGTGTGTTGCCAATTTGCCCGACCATATAACTGTAAATGTTCGCCAAAATAACTTTGAGGATTTGGTTCGAATTTGGAATCAGTGGGATTCAGACACTAGAGACATTTTCACTGAGAGGTATGGAGATATAGCTCACCTGATCACCATCCGTGTAGACGAACAATTGATTCAAGCCATGGTTCGATTCTGGGACCCAGCTTATCAGTGTTTCACCTTCAATCAAGAAGACATGACTCCAACCATAGAAGAGTATGCTGCTTTACTCCGCATCGACAATGTACAATTCGGCAAAATATATGTGAAGGAGCCTAAGCCGACGACCTTCAAGAAAAAGTTAGTGAGACTGACAGACATGACTGATGCATGGGCCGAAAAACAGATAAATAAGAAGAATGAAACCATTTGCATTCCATGGTCCTCCCTACGAGATTTGGCTCTGAATGTAATGGCCCAAATTTGAGGTTATCAGAACAGTGGTTTCGGAACCACAAATCTGTTGAGAAAAATTTTATTTTTCTTATATTTTTATGGTCTACAATTTCACAAAATGATTTTTGGAAAATTTCGTTCGAAAATTTCAACGTTTGGGCACTCAATTTAGTCAAAAGGACTAAATTGTAAAAAGTGCAAAAGTTGAGTTCTACATGTTAGAGGTGTCCAATTGTTATGAAACTTTAAATTGGAGGTCCTTATATGGTAATTATACCATTGGTAACTTGGTAGACAAAAATGGACATGAGATAAGTGAAATAGAAAATTTTTAAGTTAGGGGCAATTTGGTAATCTAGTAATTAAAATGAATTAAAAGGGAAAAAGATGGCAAAAATCATCATCTTCTTCATATGAACGAAATCAGCAAGGGGGGAAGCCATAGTTAGGGTTTTCAAGCTTCCAAGCTCCATAGTAAGTGATCCCAAGCCCCGTTTTTAATGTTCTTTACGTTTTTGAGATCCCGGTAGCTTAATTTAGCTTATTCTAGCAATAATTTAACCTAGGGTTTATATTTGGAAAAATACCCATAGGTGAAAAGTGTTTATTTTGATGTTTTATGATAGAATATGAAGCTAGAAATTATGTTAAACAACTTTTGCTAAGCGATTTTAAGTGAAAACGAGTAAAACGACATAATCGGTAAAAATACCTAATGTTCATAAGTACATGTTAGAGTGGGAATTTGATGTTGCCATAAAGGGAAAAATGTTCAGAATGTTATAAAACATAAGAATAAGAGATGAAGTTTAATTTCCGAGCCTTGGGGCAAAAATGTAATTATGTAAAAGTTTAGGGGCAAAATTGTAATTTTGAAAAAGTTAGAGTCGAGGGCTGTTTTGATGAATGTGATTATTAAATAAGTTAAATTTACTATTTTAGATCAAGAAGTACGAAACTCGAGGTTAGACAAAGGGAAGAATAAAGTTGAAGACTAAGTTGGTGAATTTGGCTATAATTGGTACCGAGGTAAGTTTACGGTAAATAAATGCAATATTTCAATATTTATTATTAATGCTGTTAATTTCCAGCAATTATGAATTTATTTTATGAATTTATTTGATGATGATCCAAGCATGAAATGATAGAGAATTAAAATTTAAAAGTCCCGTTGATACATAAGGATGGTACTGGATACGAATGTCATGACATTTGGGTAAAGAGATCCCATGTAAGACCATGTCTGGGACATGGCATTGGCATCCTTAAGATCATGAGAGGTCCCCTGTAAGACCATGTCTGGGACATGGCATGGGAACCGAGACGAGAGGTCCCATGTAAGACCATGTCTGGGACATGGCGTTGGCACCGAGATGAGAGGTCCCCAATAAGACCATGTCTGGGACATGGCATGGGCACCATCACGAGAACATCCCATGTAAGACCATGTCTGGGACATGGCTTTGGCATGTTATTATCAGAAGAGACCCGAGTATCCTTATTATTCCAATGTAGCTCAACGGGCTTGTAAACGAATCATGTTCATGAAAGTTCAGTTTAAAGCATAAATGGCAAGCTCAGGTAAGTTGTAAGACTTAAGAACTTATTATACTATCAATTGATGTTCAACGATGCGGCAAGGATTGAGTAAGTTATGCACACAAGTATTCTAAGTAAACAAGTAAGAGAACTAGTATGAGATTAACTAAAGAGTAAACTAGAGATATAGACATTGAGTTTAATTATTTAAGTTAAATATTGTTATTTATTTGCTAGTAAACTTACTAAGCTTTATGCTTACTTCTTTTATTTCTCTTTCTCTTATAGTATTGCAAAGCTACTTCAAGGATCCTAAAGAAGTCGGAGATCGTCCACACTATCAACTACAACTGCTCGGTATTTTATATCGAAACACGTTTGAGTTATGGCATGTATAGGGATTTAGTTATTTTGTATGTTTGTAATGATGATTTTGCTAATGAGTGATGTGTAAGTATTTGATGATGTATGGTTATTAAAATGATTAAGGATGAAGGTGTTTGTTGTTATGAAAGATTAGGTGATAAATTATGCATGGAAATCATGAAAAGATAAAATTTTGCAAAGAAAAAGAATTCAGGCAGCACAGTGACGTGAATTTGAAAAATCTCCCAAGATAGTATAAAATGAATTAGAGGGTGAATGATATATGGAATTAAATCTTGTTGAGTCTATTTTCATGGAAAAATAACGGTGTAGAAAAAGGAAATTTATATTTTAAGATATGTGAATTTTAGTAAGATAGGGTCAGAACTGTTTTTGGAGTCTCCTATTCTGAGTTTAGAAAATAATTACAAATTGTACAAAAATGGTTATGAGTTGAAATTTACATGCTTAGATTTCTTAATGAGTCTATTTTCTGTAGAAACAAGTAAGAACTTCATATGAAAATCCTACAGTGAGAAAACTTATTTTTAGTGACTAGAGGTCAGGGCAGTCAGGTGGTGAAACAGGGGAGACTTTAACTAATAAACTGTACTAATTTGCTAAACCAAAAATTATAAAAATTTTATGGTGAGTAGATATATGAGTCTAGTTTCAGGTAAAATTTACGGAATTAAATTTCAAGTTCTGTAGCTCAAGTTATAATTAATTTAGTAACTGCTGCGCGATTGGACAGATTTGCTGCGAATAATGAAATAAATTTTCAAACCTAGTTTTTATGCTCCGAATTGGTAAAATAAGCTAAGTAATGCCTCGTGCTCGACTCCGGAAACGGTCTCGGGTAAGGGGTGTTACATTTTATTGGTATCAGAGCAGGTTTAGTCGGTTCTCGGAAATACTCAGTAAGAATAAGTCTACCTATACATGCCATACTTATATATTTTGATAGTGTGACGACTCCTGACGATTTTAAAATGTTTTCTTTTATAGTTATGGATCCTGAACGAGCTAGTACAGATGAAGTAGAGAGTAATGCGCCTATTCCTGCAGAAGGGACGGTGCCATCAGATGTTAATGTTAGTGTAAGACCTGCATCAGATAGACAGGGAGGAGGAGCTAGAGAAGCCTTCTTCCAAGCCATGACTGATTGGTTTGCCGAGTTCGTTCGTACGAATCCGGCTGTAAGACCTCAACCCCCTCAGGATTCACAGGTTCCCCATGTAGCTTCCCCAGCTGCAGGTATATTTATCAGGGAGAGACCACCTGTTGATAAGATTAGGAAGCAAGGGGCTGAAGAATTTCGGGCTACCAAAGATGACGATGCAGAAAAAGCAGAATTCTGGCTTGAGAATACCATCAGGGTTTTTGAAGAATTATCTTGTACACCGGAAGAATGTATGAAGTGTGTGGTCTCACTTCTCAGAGATTCCGCTTATCATTGGTGGAAGACTCTCGTGTCTATCGTACCGAGTGAGAGGGTTACTTGGGATTTCTTTCAGGAGGAGTTTCGAAAGAAGTACATCAGCCAGAGATTTACAGAGCAGAAAAGGAAGGAGTTTCTTGAGCTAAAACAAGGTAAGATGTCCGTGACTGAATATGAACGCGAATTTGTCAGACTTAGTAAGTATGCTCGGGAATTTGTATCCACCGAAGCCAACATGTGCAAGAGATTTGAAGATGGGCTTAATGATGACATCCGACTATCAGTGGGTGTATTGGAAATCAGAGAGTTTGTTGTTCTGGTAGAAAGAGCTTGTAAAGTAGAAGACTTGTTAAAAGAAAAAGAGAAGAGCAAAGCTGAAGCTGGAGCGCAGGATACAAAGAAGAGGCAAATGAGTAAATCATTTCAGTCTACATCTAAGAGGCCTAGGGAGCTCTCTAGCGGATCACATTTTCCACATATATATTCTGGCCGAAGCAGAAGTAGAAGATTCGAGGGTTTTAGAGCTCAAACCACTACAGTTGCAAGTACTGGCAGTACTCGACCTCCTAGACCGGAATGTCCTCAATGTGGGAGACGCCACCCCGGAGAGTGTAGAGCAGGTGAAAATGTTTGTTTCAGATGTGGAGCATCTGATCACTTTATTCGGGATTGTCTTGAAACAACTAAAAGAGAAGAAATAACGAGTACGAGATCAGGTAATGCTCCTACCAGAGGTAGACCGCAGAGAAACCCAAAAGTGGGGGCAAGTAATAGGGGTGCATTCAAAGATTCAGCGGTTAGATCAGATGTTAGAGCACCTGCAAGATCATATGCTATTCGAGCTCGTGAAGAGGCGTCCTCTCCTGATGTAATTGCGGGTACATTTTCTCTCTATGATACTACTGTTATTGCATTAATTGATCCTGGCTCTACACATTCATATATATGCACAAAATTAGCATTTGTTAAAAATTTGTCTGTTGAACCTACTGAATTTATGGTTAAAGTCTCGAACCCCTGGGCCAGTTTGTGATAGTGGATAAAGTTTGTAAAAATTGTCCACTGATGGTAAAAGGTATTTGTTTCCCGGTTGACTTGATGTTATTGCCTTTTGATGAGTTTGATGTGATATTGGGCATGGATTGGTTAACTCAGCATGATGCAGTAGTAAACTGTAGACAAAAATATGTAGTGTTGAAATGCCAGAATGGAGAATTACTTTGGGTTAAATCTAATCAGACAAAGGGGTTATCCGATATGATTTCAGTTATGACAGCTCAGAGGTGTGTTAGAAAAGGGTATGATGTTTATTTGGCGTATGTGTTGGATACTAAGGTATCTGAGTCAAAGATACAGGCAGTGCCAGTTGTATGTGAATTTTCTGATGTATTTCCAGAGGAGTTACCAGGGTTGCCACCAGAAAGAGAAGTGGAATTTTCTATAGATCTGATTCCGGGAACTGCCCCAATTTCCATAGCTCCGTATCGTATGGCTCCTACAGAATTAAAAGAGTTAAAGGCACAGTTACAGGAACTTGTTGACAGAGGTTTTGTTCGTCCGAGTCATTCACCTTGGGGTGTTCCAGTTCTGTTTGTGAAAAAGAAAGACGGGTCTTTGAGATTGTGTATTGACTATCGGCAGCTTAATAAGGTAACTATAAAGAATAAGTACCCATTGCCTCGAATTGATGACTTATTTGATCAACTGAAAGGTGCCACAGTATTTTCAAAGATTGATCTCCGATCGGGTTATTATCAGTTACGGGTAAAAGAGCCAGATGTGCCAAAGACAGCTTTCAGAACCAGGTATGGGCATTATGAGTTTCTGGTTATGCCGTTTGGGTTGACTAATGCACCTGCAGTATTCATGGATTTGATGAACCGGATATTCAGACCGTATCTAGATAGGTTTGTAGTAGTTTTTATTGATGACATTTTAGTTTATTCTCGGGATGAAACTGAGCATGCAGAACATTTGAAAATAGTGTTGCAAATTCTGCGTGAAAAGAAACTTTATGCTAAATTCAGTAAATGTGAATTTTGGCTTCGAGAGGTAGGTTTTCTCAGACATATTGTATCCGCAGAAGGCATCAGGGTAGATCCGAGTAAAATTTCAGCTATTGTCAATTGGAGTCCACCGAAGAATGTATCTGAAGTTAGAAGTTTCTTGGGTTTAGCTGGTTATTATCGGAGATTTGTACAAGGGTTTTCTATGATAGCTTCTCCAATGACCCATTTATTACAGAAAGATGTTAAATTTGAATGGACAGAAAAATGCCAGCAAAGTTTCGACCGATTGAAGGAGTTGTTAACGAAAGCACCTGTGTTGGTACAGCCTGAATCGGGTAAGGAATTTATTATTTATAATGATGCATCATTAAATGGTTTGGGTTGTGTCTTGATGCAAGAAGATAAAGTAATAGCCTATGCTTCAAGACAACTTAAGCCACATGAAAGAAACTACCCGGTACATGATCTCGAGTTAGCTGCTATTGTATTTGCATTGAAAATATGGCGGCATTATTTGTATGGTGAAAAGTGTCATATTTATACTGATCACAAAAGCTTGAAATATTTGATGACACAGAAAGATTTGAATTTGAGACAACGCAGGTGGCTTGAATTGATAAAGGATTATGATTTGGTTATTGATTACCATCCGGGTAAGGCTAACGTGGTAGCTGATGCTTTGAGCCGAAAATCTCTATTTGCTTTACGAGCTATGAATACCCGGTTGTCACTGTCTAATGATGGTTCAATCATAGCTGAATTGAGAGCTAAATCGACATTTCGTCAACAAATATGTGAAGCTCAGAGGAATGATGAGAAATTACAGGCTAAACGGGTGCATTGTGAGTCAGGTAATGATTCAGAATTTCAAATTGGAACTGATGGTTGTTTATTATTCAGAGGCAGAGTATGTGTACCGAAGAATTCAGAACTTGTACAGAAGATTTTACACGAAGCACACAGTGGTATTATGTCCGTACATCCGGGAGGTAATAAAATGTATAATTACTTGAAAAAGATGTATTGGTGGCCGAGTATGAAACGTGATATCTCTGAGTTTGTATCAAGATGTTTAGTATGTCAGCAGGTTAAGGCTGAACATCAGGTACCTTCGGGGTTGCTTCAGCCAATCACTATACCGGAATGGAAATGGGAAAGAATCACTATGGATTTTGTATCTGGGTTACCGTTATCTCCGAGGAAGAAAGATGCCATTTGGGTAATTGTCGACCGATTGACAAAGTCCGCGCACTTTATCCCAGTATGTATGGATTATTCTTTAAATAAATTGGCTGGATTGTATATATCTGAGATTGTTAGACTACATGGAGTGCCTGTCTCCATTATATCAGACAGAAATCCCCGATTTACGTCTCGTTTCTGGAACAAATTGCAAGAAGCTTTGGGTACTCAGTTGTATTTCAGTACTGCATTTCATCCTCAGACAGATGGCCAATCTGAGCGTGTAATTCAGGTATTGGAAGATATGCTCCGATGTTGTGCATTAGAGTTTCAAGGTAATTGGGAAAGGTATCTACCTTTGATTGAATTTGCTTATAATAACAGTTATCAGTCCAGTATTAAAATGGCTCCGTATGAAGCTTTGTATGGTAGAAAATGTAGAACACCATTATATTGGACAGAGCTCAGTGAAAAGAAGATACACGGGGTTGATTTGATTCGGGAAATAGAAGAAAAAGTAAGACTGATTCGGGATAGTTTAAAAGCAGCTTCCGATCGTCAAAAGTCATACGCCGATCTTAAACGAAGGGAGATTGAATTTCAGGTGGGTGATAAAGTATTCTTAAAAGTGTTTCCTTGGAAGAAAGTTCTCCGATTCGGTCGAAAGGGTAAATTGAGTCCAAGATTTATCGGACCATATGAGATTATAGAAAGAATTGGACCAGTTGCTTACCGATTGGCTTTACCACCGGAACTCGACAAAATTCATAATGTATTTCATGTATCTATGCTACGACGGTATCGATCAGATCCTTCACATGTTATTACTCCAACAGAAGTAGAAATTCAGCTGGATATGACTTATAATGAAGAACCGGTTAAAGTATTAGCACGAGAAACAAATGAGCTTAGAAACAAAAAGGTAAATCTGGTGAAAGTGCTATGGCAAAAGCACGGGATTGAGGAAGCAACATGGGAACCGGAAGAGACAATGAGGAAGCAATACCCGAATCTCTTTACTGGTAAGATTTTCGAGGACGAAAATCCTAAAAAGGGGGGGAGAGTTGTAATGGCCCAAATTTGAGGTTATCAGAACAGTGGTTTCGGAACCACAAATTCGATGAGAAAAATTTTTTTTTCTTATATTTTTATGGTCTACAATTTCACAAAATGATTTTTTGAAAATTTCGTTCGAAAATTTCGACGTTTGGGCACTCAATTTAGTCAAAAGGACTAAATTGTAAAAAGTGCAAAAGTTGAGTTCTACATGTTAGAGGTGTCCAATTGTTATGAAACTTTAAATTGGAGGTCCTTATATGGTAATTATACCATTGGTAACTTGGTAGACAAAAATGGACATGAGATAAGTGAAATAGAAAATTTTTAAGTTAGGGGCAATTTGGTAATCTAGTAATTAAAATGAATTAAAAGGGAAAAAGATGGCAAAAATCATCATATTCTTCATATGAACGAAATCAGCAAGGGGGGAAGCCATAGTTAGGGTTTTCAAGCTTCCAAGCTCCATAGTAAGTGATCCCAAGCCCCGTTTTTAATGTTCTTTACGTTTTTGAGATCCCGGTAGCTTAATTTAGCTTATTCTAGCAATAATTTAACCTAGGGTTTATATTTGGAAAAATACCCATAGGTGAAAAGTGTTTATTTTGATGTTTTATGATAGAATATGAAGCTAGAAATTATGTTAAACAACTTTTGCTAAGCGATTTTAAGTGAAAACGAGTAAAACGACATAATCGGTAAAAATACCTAATGTTCATAAGTACATGTTAGAGTGGGAATTTGATGTTGCCATAAAGGGAAAAATGTTCAGAATGTTATAAAACATAAGAATAAGAGATGAAGTTTAATTTCCGAGCCTTGGGGCAAAAATGTAATTATGTAAAAGTTTAGGGGCAAAATTGTAATTTTGAAAAAGTTAGAGTCGAGGGCTGTTTTGATGAATGTGATTATTAAATAAGTTAAATTTACTATTTTAGATCAAGAAGTACGAAACTCGAGGTTAGACAAAGGGAAGAATAAAGTTGAAGACTAAGTTGGTGAATTTGGCTATAATTGGTACCGAGGTAAGTTTACGGTAAATAAATGCAATATTTCAATATTTATTATTAATGCTGTTAATTTCCAGCAATTATGAATTTATTTTATGAATTTATTTGATGATGATCCAAGCATGAAATGATAGAGAATTAAAATTTAAAAGTCCCGTTGATACATAAGGATGGTACTGGATACGAATGTCATGACATTTGGGTAAAGAGATCCCATGTAAGACCATGTCTGGGACATGGCATTGGCATCCTTAAGATCATGAGAGGTCCCCTGTAAGACCATGTCTGGGACATGGCATGGGAACCGAGACGAGAGGTCCCATGTAAGACCATGTCTGGGACATGGCGTTGGCACCGAGATGAGAGGTCCCCAATAAGACCATGTCTGGGACATGGCATGGGCACCATCACGAGAACATCCCATGTAAGACCATGTCTGGGACATGGCTTTGGCATGTTATTATCAGAAGAGACCCGAGTATCCTTATTATTCCAATGTAGCTCAACGGGCTTGTAAACGAATCATGTTCATGAAAGTTCAGTTTAAAGCATAAATGGCAAGCTCAGGTAAGTTGTAAGACTTAAGAACTTATTATACTATCAATTGATGTTCAACGATGCGGCAAGGATTGAGTAAGTTATGCACACAAGTATTCTAAGTAAACAAGTAAGAGAACTAGTATGAGATTAACTAAAGAGTAAACTAGAGATATAGACATTGAGTTTAATTATTTAAGTTAAATATTGTTATTTATTTGCTAGTAAACTTACTAAGCTTTATGCTTACTTCTTTTATTTCTCTTTCTCTTATAGTATTGCAAAGCTACTTCAAGGATCCTAAAGAAGTCGGAGATCGTCCACACTATCAACTACAACTGCTCGGTATTTTATATCGAAACACGTTTGAGTTATGGCATGTATAGGGATTTAGTTATTTTGTATGTTTGTAATGATGATTTTGCTAATGAGTGATGTGTAAGTATTTGATGATGTATGGTTATTAAAATGATTAAGGATGAAGGTGTTTGTTGTTATGAAAGATTAGGTGATAAATTATGCATGGAAATCATGAAAAGATAAAATTTTGCAAAGAAAAGAATTCAGGCAGCACAGTGACGTGAATTTGAAAAATCTCCCAAGATAGTATAAAATGAATTAGAGGGTGAATGATATATGGAATTAAATCTTGTTGAGTCTATTTTCATGGAAAAATAACGGTGTAGAAAAAGGAAATTTATATTTTAAGATATGTGAATTTTAGTAAGATAGGGTCAGAACTGTTTTTGGAGTCTCCTATTCTGAGTTTAGAAAATAATTACAAATTGTACAAAAATGGTTATGAGTTGAAATTTACATGCTTAGATTTCTTAATGAGTCTATTTTCTGTAGAAACAAGTAAGAACTTCATATGAAAATCCTACAGTGAGAAAACTTATTTTTAGTGACTAGAGGTCAGGGCAGTCAGGTGGTGAAACAGGGGAGACTTTAACTAATAAACTGTACTAATTTGCTAAACCAAAAATTATAAAAATTTTATGGTGAGTAGATATATGAGTCTAGTTTCAGGTAAAATTTACGGAATTAAATTTCAAGTTCTGTAGCTCAAGTTATAATTAATTTAGTAACTGCTGCGCGATTGGACAGATTTGCTGCGAATAATGAAATAAATTTTCAAACCTAGTTTTTATGCTCCGAATTGGTAAAATAAGCTAAGTAATGCCTCGTGCTCGACTCCGGAAATGGTCTCGGGTAAGGGGTGTTACACTGAACCATCCCAACATGCTGAAAAGGGTAAATCTATTCGCTTTGGCCATTTACGGTTTGGTCATTTTCCCAAAAGTTCTCGGACATCTCGAAGTTGCAGTAGTTGATTTCTTCGAAAGTTTAAAACAAGGAATCAACCCTGTCCCGACCATCCTAGCCGAGACCTTCAGGTCCCTTAGTAGTTGTCGAAGAAAAGGGGAAGGATGATTTATCGGATGCGCGCAGTTGCTCAATGTTTGGATTTTGAGTCACTTCTGGAAGGTAGAGCGCACTCCGTTCCATATGTTTTCTAAAACATTCTCCCCGCTAGAAGCTTACCTCAATAAAGAATGGCCGAAGGAAGTCACCGAGCAATATTGGGTATCAGTTTTTCAGAATCTTCGCGCCGAGAATATAACATGGAGAGCACCCTGGATCCGTCCTTCAGTTCTGCTATACAAATGTGGAAGCCAAGATTGGGTACCGTTACTCGGGTTATGGGGAGGAGTTGGATATGCTCCGCTATTAGTCCAAAGGCAATTTTCTTCGCGACAATTCCTCCCCGCAACTGGAGGATTAGCACAGTTCGAGTTCGCTTTCGCGGGTGAAGGATATATGAAGAGAGTCCGAGACACTGCAAAGTATTGGAAGGAAATTCATTTCATGGAATTAGCTTTGTATGTTGATACCCTTACCCAAGATTACGACATATGGAGGAAGCAACGGGTAAATAGTCAGCAAATCTCATCAACAAACTACACCATCCAGAATGCTTTCTCGGAGGAAACGCCGTCTGAGCTAGAAATGGCAAGACAAGAATTCGAACGAGAAAAGGCCAAGATGTCTCGGGACCTTAGTGCCCTTCAAGAAGAAAACTATCAACTGAAGATTGAAGTTCAGGTTGAAAGGTCCAGGACTGAAAAAGTACAAAGAGAAGCCGAGATTGTGAGAAACGACTTAAGGGACCTTCATTTGGAAAATAAGAAATTAAGAAACACTATAAAGAATAGCGGGTTGGGCAAGTCGACAGCAGAATGGAAGGAAGAAATTAGCAATATCAAGGGAGGAATGGAGTTTTGGAAGGGAAAAGCAAAGAAAGAGGAGGAAAAGGCTGCGCGCGCTGTGATAGAGTTAAGAAGGAAGAACGCCGAGTATGAAATAGTGACTGCAAAATTGGCAAATAGTCAGTCTGAACATCAAAAATTAAAAAGGAAAACACGAGATCTAGAAAATATGCTGCAATCTCGTCAACAACAATTAGATAACCTCTTGAAGGCTCTAGAAGAAAAGAGTGAGCAGTACGATAGGGACATTCACGCATATGAAGGAACTCTCAAAGAAAAAGAAATGCAACTTGACTTCTTGATTAATGAAATTCGTAAAGCGGCTATGCAAGTTGTTCAATTATCAGATGAAGCCGAAGTTCTCAGTTGCCAATTCCCTCCGAGCCAAAGATTGAGCATATCAGAGTTTTTAGAGTAAGTGAAGAAACAAGGCAATGTGGCTAGGAAATTTGTGTAACTGTTGGAAAAATGAGAACTTTGTGTAATAGACTATGTTGATAAATGAAATGCCTAAATATGGGGCTATCTTGAAATCAACACCAATTTCTTGCATTTCATTCATAACTGACATTCATTTGACATTCATGCATTCATTCATGCATCAATTCATTCATTGCATATCCCATACTCGTTCGCTGAGGTTAAAACGTACAATTCACAGTTGCAAGACTTCAAGACTGAAACCACGTCATCCGTATAAAACGCGCCGACAAGCTAGAGTAATGGAGAATGAATTCAATGAGAGAATTGAAAGGATGGAAAGAGCTCAAAAGGAATTACAAGAGCAACTGGCCAAATCGCAACAAGAGACGAGAGACCTAATGGTGAGATCTCGAGAGGAATCTCTCGAGCAAAGAGATTAGATGGCTAAAATGATGGAGATGATGACAACTTTGGTCAAAGGAAAAATACAGAACCCCGATGTTATGGAACCTCAATCAAGAATTCACCATGATCAGAATCCACTCTATCCCCCAGGATTCACTCCACCGCCCGCATATACAATACAAAGAGGGTATACTCAAGAGGAACCCACTGGCTTGGAACATCGACCTATGCCACCTGCTTCACCCACTAATTTGGGGCAAGGAATGTTAGCATTGAACCCAGGGGCTAGTCCTGCTAATCCACTAGTTCCAGATCTGGATGACCCAGCAGAGGTAGCCAAGTTGAAATTGGATAACCATGACGCAAAATATAGGAGTCTAGAGGAAAGACTCAAAGCAATAGAAGGCACTGAAGTCTTCCCCGCACTAGGTGCCAAGGAACTCAGTTTGGTACCTGATCTAATTTTGCCTCCAAAGTTCAAAGTGCCTGATTTTGAGAAGTATGATGGGACAAGGTGCCCAAAAGCACATCTCATTATGTTCTGTCGAAAAATGACCGGTTATGTGAACGAGGATAAACTACTCATACATTGCTTTCAAGATAGTCTAACAGGGTCAGCTCTTCGGTGGTACAATCAACTTAGTAGAGAAAAGATTCGATCCTGGAAGGACTTGGCGTCAGCATTTTGCGAGCAGTACAAGCATGTATCGGATATGGTGCCAGACCGTATGACCTTGCAAATGATGGAGAAAAAGCCATCAGAGTCTTTTAGACAGTATGCGCAGAGATGGAGAGACGTCTCAGCTCAAGTGGAACCCCCATTAACAAAAACGGAGATAACCGTTCTCTTTTTCAATACTTTAAAGGCGCCGTTTTATGACAAATTAGTGGGAAGTGCCACAAAAGAGTTTGCGGATATTGTAATATCTGGTGAACTCATAGAGAATGCCGTCAAGAGCGGTAGAATGGAAGGATCAGAAGGCTCAAGAAAAGCAGCACCCTTAAGGAAGAAAGAGCCAGAAGCCCTCATGGTGGGAACTGGGAGTCGTTACATTCCCAATTTGTATCCTAACCAACCCCGACCTCGAAATTATCCACCCTCGAATTTCTATTATCCCCCTCAAACCCCTTACTACCAAGCACCACATCCGTCCTGCCCCGTATACGCCACGAACAACCAAAGACCCGTCACCACTTTTCCACAAAACACGGTACCCGCCCAAAGCCAACCCAGAAACGAACCAAGACTATCAAGGCATAATCCCGAGAGACCGCAATTTACCCCCATCCCTGTGTCGTATGGGGAATTGTACCCAAAACTTTTAGAAAAACAGCTAATTTCTCCCCATTACATGGCACCCCTTAAACCTCCATACCCAAAGTGGTATGATCCAAACGCTAGTTGTGCATACCACGCAGGGAACCAAGGGCACTCTACTGAGAACTATCTCGCTTTCAAAAGGAGAGTTCAAGGACTCATTGACGCGAGTATCCTACGATTCGATAGTGCTAGTAACGCCACGGGGAACCCGTTCCCTAACCATACCGAAGGGAATGTGAGCACAGTGGGGAAAGAGGATGAATGGAAGGTCAGAAGATGTGTATCAGAAATAAGGACGCCTCTGCAGAAAATCTGGGAGGTATTGGTTAAGAAAGGATTGCTCTATCACTCTGATAGAATTTTTGGAGAAGAAGGTCAAAGTTTTTGCAATTTTCATGGGATTGTTGGACATGACATTCAGTCATGTGAGGACTTTAAAAGGTTACTTCAAGACTGGATGGATAATAAGGAGATCAAGGTCCTTAACAAGAGTGAAGATGCCAACGAAAGAGAAGTATGCGTCTCTGATAGCCAATCATCAGGGCCCCCTTATAGTGCTGATCGACCGTTGGTAATTTATTACGACGCAATGAGAGAGCCACTGAAACCACAGATGGTAATTGAAGTACCATCTCCTTTCCTGTATAAGGACAACAAAACAGTACCATGGAGATATGATGTTAATATCGTTACACCGAAAGTTGAAAAGTCCAAAGCCATAATTGAAGATGTTGGGGAGGTAGGTCATTTTACTCGAAGTGGACGATGCTATTCTAAAGAAGTTGAACCGGTAAAGAAAAGTAGCGACTCGAAGCAAAAAGGGAAAGCAGTGATGCACGAGGTCGAAGTCGAGCAAGAAATTCCACCCGTGCAAGAAACTAAAAAGCCTGTGAATGAGGAAGAAGCTCAAGAATTCTTGAAATTTATTAAGCACAGCGAATATAGTGTGGTAAAACAATTGAGCAAGCAGCCAGCACGAATCTCAGTTCTATCTCTACTGTTAAATTCAGAGCCACACCGGAACGCTTTATTGAAGGTGTTAAATCAAGCTTACGTGGCCAACAACATATCTGTCGAAAAGTTTGATAGGTGGGTAAACAATCTGAATGCGGACAACTTCATCTCTTTTAGTGATGATGAGATACCGCCAAATGGTAGAGGTTCGGTGAAAGCACTGCATATCACGACCCGCTGCAAGGGCTACATAATACCGAACGTACTCATCGATAATGGGTCAGCGTTAAATGTTATGCCATTGGCTACGCTTTCCAGAATACCGATAGATTTGTCCTACTTAAAGCCCTGTCATTCCATGGTAAGGGCATTCAACGGGACGAAGCGCGAAGTCATGAGAAAGATCGAAATCCCTTTGAAAGTGGGCCCCTACATCTATGAGGTCGAATTCCAAGTCATGGACATTACACCCTCTTATAACTGCCTTTTGGGAAGACCTTGGATTCATTCTGCTGGAGCAGTCCCATCATCCCTCCATCAAAAGGTGAAATTCATCATGGATGGCTGTTTGGTCACAATCGAGGGCGAAGAAGACATCGTCGCATCTATCTCTGCTTATGCGCCATACCTGGAAGTAAGCAAGGACGCAGTGGAATGTTCCTTTCGATCCCTTGAATTCATCAATGCCACTTTCGTCGCTGAGGGAAATAGAATTCCGATGCCAAAACTGTCAAGAAATACCAGAATGGGTGTCAAGTTGACCGTAGGAAGGGGAGCTCGTGCGAGAAGAGGTTTAGGGAGACATCTGCAAGGAATAGTGAGGGCTTTAAAGCCAGTGCACCACAAGGCCCGATACGGTTTGGGGTTCCAGCCTGACATGCGCCAAAGAAGAAGACAGTGGAAGAAGGATCAAGAGAGAAGAATTGCAAGAACTTTGGGCCGAGAACCAGAATGGGAACCAATAGAGTACCCTCCTTTGTCAAAAACATTTACATCTGCAGGAATGATGTACCCTGGACAAGATGATCCACGAAACATGCTGGGATTAATTAAAAGGGATTTTCAGAATGTCAGTATAAATGTCATTGACAAAGAAGCTGGTGCAAGTAAAGATGTCTCGAGGATACGCCCTTGCCCTCCTGGTTTCATGTTGAACAATTGGATTGCTGAGGAGCTTCTTGTAGTTTATAAGCCTTCAGAGTAATGCTAAACATCAACCTTCTATTGTGTCCTTAGATATAATGGAATTCTTTTGTAGGAGCTTGCATTCGCTCTTTATCATTTAAGTGAATATCAATGAAGATGCATTTTGTCACGATTTTTCGCATTATCACTAATTTCATAATCATTTTCTCATTTCATAGCCTATCCTTACATTTGCCTCATTGCCATGACATAACATTTTGTTTGTTGTTTCCAATACTTGGATGTCCCCCGATAGCTTCCTTTTCCATTCAACTTTCAGGTGCTCAGATATTGACGACATGAATAAGCCCGTTACGAATCTTGAAATTGATTTTGAGAAGGCTGTTTGCTTAGGAGAATTTGAAACCGAAGAAAATGCTGAAGATTATGTCTCATCTCCTGAATTGTTAAGAATGGTGGAACAAGAGGATAAACAGGTTCTGCCTCATGAAGAATCTGTGGAAACAATAAATTTGGGCACCGAAGAGAGGAAACAAAAAGTGAAGATTGGGACTTCTATTTCAGAAAGTACCAGGCATAGTTTGATCACTTTACTCCGCGAATACAAAGATGTTTTCGCGTGGTCATACCAGGACATGCCAGGGCTAGATGAAGATTTAGTGGTCCATAAGCTCCCATTAAAGCCAGAATGCAAGCCCATCCAGCAAAAATTAAGACGGATGAGGCCCGAAATGCTGTTGAAAATAAAAGAGGAAGTCAAGAAGCAATTTGACGCTGGCTTCCTACAAGCCTCCAAATATCCAGAATGGGTGGCTAACATAGTCCCGGTACCAAAGAAAGATGGAAAAGTACGAATGTGCGTGGATTACCGTGACCTGAATCGAGCAAGCCCAAAAGATAATTTTCCCTTGCCACATATTGACACGTTGGTGGACAACACAGCAAAACATTCATTGTTTTCTTTCATGGATGGATTCTCGGGGTATAATCAGATCAAGATGGCCCCTAAGGATATGGAGAAAACTACCTTCATAACAATGTGGGGAACGTTCTGCTACAAGGTGATGCCATTCGGGTTAAAGAATGCTGGGGCAACATATCAGAGGGCTATGGTGACGTTATTCCATGACATGATGCATAAAGAAATAGAGGTCTACGTTGATGATATGATTGCTAAATCTCGAGGAGAAGAAGAGCATGTAATGAACCTCAAGAAGTTGTTCGAAAGGCTGAGAAAGTTTCAGCTAAAGCTTAATCCAGCCAAATGCACATTCGGGGCTACCTCGGGAAAGTTGCTAGGCTTCATTGTCAGTGAAAGAGGTATCGAAGTTGATCCAGATAAAAATAAAAGCCATCCAAGAATTACCACCTCCGCGCACGCAAAAGGAAGTTAGAGGATTTTTAGGGAGATTAAATTACACCGCCCGATTTATCGCTCAACTTACCAACCAATGCGACCCAATCTTTCGGCTTCTTCGAAAACATAACCCGGGAGAATGGAACGAGGAATGCCAAGTGACCTTTGATAAGATAAAACAATATTTGTCCAGTCCTCCAGTGCTAGTACCGCCAACTCCGGGAAGACCATTAATTTTGTATCTGACAGTGTTCGAAAGTTCAATAGGTTGCGTACTGGGACAACATGACGAGTCAGGAAAGAAAGAAAAGGCGATCTACTACCTCAGCAAAAAGTTCACTGAATATGAGGCAAAATATTCGTCCATTGAGAAATATTGTTGCGCTCTGGTTTGGGTAGCTCAGAGACTCAGACAATATATGTTGTATCACACGACATGGCTAATTTCAAAGCTGGACCCAATAAAATACATGATGGAATCGCCGGCACTATCAGGAAGAATGGCACGATGGCAGATCCTCCTTTCGGAATATGACATTGCCTATGTAAGTCAGAAGTCGATAAAAGGGAGCGCAATAGCTGACTTCTTAGCAACTCGAACGACAGAGGAATATGAGCCTTTAAGATTCGATTTCCCAGACGAAGACTTAATGTGCATCATAGAAATAGAATCCGAGTCATCAAAAGAGAAGTCATGGAAGATGTGCTTTGATGGTGTGTCAAATACTTTAGGGCATGGAATTGGAGCAATCCTGGTATCACCAGACGGGAATCATTATCCGTTCACTGCAAGACTGAACTTCTTCTGTACCAATAATATCGCAGAATATGAGGCCTGTATCATGGGGCTTCGTGCAGCTATCGAACGAAACATCGAGATCTTGGAGGTGTACGGGGACTCAGCCCTAGTGATTTACCAAATCCGTTGAGAATGAGAAGTGAGGGACTCAAAATTGATTAAGTACAGCGATTTAGTGGCTGGATTGATCAAGGAATTCAAAGAAATAACTTTTCATTACTTCCCACGAGAAGAGAACCAACTGGCTGATGCCCTAGCCACTTTGGCTTCAATGTTCAAAGCAAATAGAGAAGCAGAAATAATGCCCCTCAAAATGAGCATATACGATGTCCCTGCACACTGTTGTAGCATTGAGAAAGAAGTAGACGGACGGCCTTGGTTCCATGATATCTTAGAATATACCAAGAATCAAAGGTATCCCGAACAAGCGAATGAGAACGATAAAAGAACAATTAGAAGAATGGCAGCGGGATTTGTTCTTGATGGGGATATCCTGTATAAAAGAGGAAAGGATCAGATGCTTTTGAGATGTGTGGATGATGTTGAAGCAGAAAAATACTTGAAGAGGTCCATGAGGGAATTTGCGGAACGCATGCCAATGGTTTCAATATGGCCAGAAAGATCATGAGACTCGGTTATTATTGGCTGACAATGGAAAGTGACTACATCAATTTTTCCAGAAAATGCCACAAATGTCAAATCTACGGCGATAAAATTCATGTAGCCCCTTCACCCCTTCATGTCATGACTTCTCTGTGGCCTTTTTCTATGTGGGGCATGGATGTCATAGGGCCAATTTCTCCAAAAGCTTCAATTGGACATCGATTCATTTTTGTGGTTATCGATTACTTCACAAAATGGATTGAAGCCGCTTCGTTTGCCAATGTGACGAAGACTGCAGTGTGCAAGTTTTTGAAAAAGGAAATCATTTGCCGATGTGGTTTGCCTGAAAGAATCATCTCAGATAATGCCACGAATCTGAACAATAAGATGATGAAAGAAGTGTGCGAGCAGTTCCAAATAAAGCATCATAATTCCTCACCCTATCGCCCAAAGATGAACGGGGCTGTTGAAACAGCTAACAAGAACATTAAGAGGATCATTGGGAAAATGACTGAGACATATAAAGATTGGCACGAGAAACTTCCATTTGCTTTGTTTGCATATCGCACATCTGTGCGAACATCTACGGGAGCAACTCCTTTCTCTCTAGTCTATGGAATAGAAGCTGTGCTACCTATCGAGGTTGAGATCCCCTCTCTGCGAGTATTGATGGAATCAAAGTTAGAAGAAGCAGAATGGGTTCAAGCTCGATATAATCAGTTGAACCTCATTGAAGAAAAACGTATAAGGGCAATTTGTCATGGGCAAATGTACCAAAAGAGAATGATCGCAGCCCATGACAAGAAGGTACGACCAAGAGAGTTCCATGAAGGAGAACTCGTTCTGAGAAAGATTCTCCCAATACAAAAAGACCTGCGAGGAAAATCGGCACCAAATTGGGAAGGACCATACATTGTAACAAAGGCATTCTCAGGAGGAGCTTTAATCCTTACCGAGATGGATGGGAAGGAGTTACCGAATCCGGTGAATTCAGATGCGGTGAAGAAATATTATGCTTAAGATGAAAACCCGAAAAGGGCATCTTAAAAAAAAGAAGAAGAAAAAAAGGGGATCAGGGCGAAAACCCGAAAAGGGCGTCTTGATTAGTACAAAAAGATTAGGATGAAAACCCGAGAGGGCGTCCTAATGAAACAAACCTGGCGGTCGAACGATAGGTCAAGTAGTGAGACTACAGTATTTGAAGCACTTCTGAAAGCTCGAAATTTTCTACGCAAGAAGTCATGCTCGAAAAGATTATTGATTGAGAAACGTGGAAGAGTTCATGTGTTGAATATCTAGAGCATTTGTATCCGTTGAATACGACATTTTCTTTCTTTTTGACATTTTTACTCTCATTGGTTAACTTTCTTTGTTTGCCACATTTGAAATAAAGGAATATAAGATATCCAGTTTTGTCCCTACATAACCATTGTTCGTGCATCTCATTATGTGTTTATTTAATGATAAATAGTGAAATGACATACTCTAAACAAAAGAAATGTCAAGCATTACCCGGATAAGAATTTGATAAGTGCAAGATCTTCAAAGCAAGAACAAAGTTTAACCAAGGGCAAAAGGGTGATATCTAAGAAACGTCGATTACTCGTAAAGCTCGAAGACAGGTATGAAGCCTGAAGAGAAGGTCGAGAATCAAAGCGATGAACGCAGATCCTCAACAATCATGGCGAAAATGACATACGACCAATATGCTTAAGGAGCACTGCATAATCATGTAGGCATAAAGGCATTTAAAACAAACATGTGCATATCATGATGACATCATGCATGGCATATACAGGTAATCCAGTAAAGCAAGAAATTTTGAATGAGAGTCGCACTGAATCAAAGGAAAAGATACCCGAGTTCTACCAAAGGACTGGTTTTGGTATTTTGATGTTTAATATTCATGGCTTTCCAAGGAAAATCAACTCATATTGCGAGAGATGAGTTGAGCCTCAAGACACGTTGAGGTATTTTTAATTTTTTTTTTCAAAATCAACTCATATTGCGAGAAGTGAGTTGAGCCTCGGGGCACGCCGAGGTATTTTTAGTTTATGTTTTAAATTGACTCATATTGCGATAGGTGAGTTAAGCCTTTTAATTTTTGTTTTTCAAAATCAACTCATATTGCTAGAGGTGAGTTGAGCCTTAGGACACGCTGAGGTAATTTCAATTTCTGTTGTTA
The DNA here is from genome assembly GCF_007990345.1 of Gossypium hirsutum. Classification (NCBI taxonomy): domain Eukaryota; kingdom Viridiplantae; phylum Streptophyta; class Magnoliopsida; order Malvales; family Malvaceae; genus Gossypium; species Gossypium hirsutum. The sequence continues at coordinate 4,618,502 of NC_053424.1, forward strand.
AAAAAAAATCAACTCATATTGCGAGAAATGAGTTGAGCCTCAGGACACGCTGAGGTAATTTCAATTTCTGTTTTCAAAATTCAACTTATATTGCGAGAAATGAGTTGAGCCTCAAGACACGTTGAGGTATTTTCAATTTCTGTTTTCAAAAAAAAAATCAACTTATATTGCGAGAGGTGAGTTGAGCCTCGGTTCACATGCTGAGGTATTTTCAATTTCTGTTTTTAAAAAAATCAACTCATATTGCGAGAGGTGAGTTGAGCTTCAGATTACACACTGTGGTATTTTTTTCAATTCATATTGCGAGAGGTGAGTTGAGCCTCAGGACACGATGAGGTAATTTCAATTTCTGTTTGTCAAGAATCAACTCATATTACGAGAGGTGGGTTGAACCTTTTAATTTCTACTTTTCCAAAGTCAGCTCATATTGCAAGAGGTGAGTTGAGCCTCGGGGCACGCTGAGGTATTTTCAATTTTTGTGTTTTAATTTCAACTCATATTGCGAGAGGTGAGTTGAGCCTCAGGACACACGCCGAGGTATTTTCAATTAAGCCTTTTGATTTCTGTTTTTCAAAAAAAATCAACTCATATTGCGAAAGGTGAGTTGAGCCTCAGGTCACACGAGGTATTTTCCATTTCTGTTTTCATTATTATGTTTTTGAAAGAATCAACTCATATTGCGAGAAATGAGTTGAGCCTCAAGACACATTGAGGTAATTTCAATTTCTGTTTTCAAAATTCAACTCATATTGCGAGAAATGAGTTGAGCCTCAAGACACGTTGAGGTATTTTCAATTTCTGCTTTTCAAAATTCAACTCATATTGCGAGAAATGAGTTGAGCCTCAGGACACGCTGAGGTAATTTCAATTTCTGTTGTCAAAAAAATCAACTCATATTGCGAAAAGTGAGTTGAGCCTCAGTTCACATGTTGAGATATCTTTAGTTTTTGTTCTAATGTCTGTTTTTAAAGAGTCAATTCATATTGCGATAAATGAGTTGGGCTCAAGATTACATGCTGAGTAAAGAATAAAGATTGAAGTTGATGAAAGACACCAAATGTGGTCTCCCTGAAGTTGCAATGGAGCGGTCAAAGTTGCAAGTCTTGACTCCCTGAAGTTGCAGTGGAGCTGATCGAGAATATCAGATCTTGCCTTGCTAGAGTTACAGAAGAGAAGATCGCAAATTTCATCTCACAGAAGCGATAGAAGAGCAGATTAAAGCTGTAGACCTCATCTTTCTGAAGCAGCATGGAAGCAGATAAAGCTACATATCTCATATCTTTGAAGTTACATTGAAATAGGTTGAAGCTACAAGGCATATATCAGAAGATGCAATGGACCAAGCTACAAGATACGATGGACTGGAAGAAGACTATTTGCATAAGAAGAGCACCAATGAAGTCAAGACTCAACAAGACGGGACAAAATTGGCCTTTCATTTTGTCTTTGCTCTATTTTCGTTACACGAAAATGAGCAAAGAGGGGCAGCTGTACAGGCCAATTTTGGGCCCTAAACCAAACAACCCACTAAACCAAACAACCCAATAACCCGTCAGCCCAACTAACCTGAACCCATTACAAATTAAACCCAGATGTATTACATTCATAGCCCAAAACCCCAAAACCCTAATCAGCCGAACCACTCGCCGTTGCCCCATGTGCGCGATCACTCAGCCCTCACGCGAGCTGCCAGACCACTTCCTCCTCTGCCCGAGACCTGGCACTGCCCATACCGTCTGACACTCCCACCACCAACACCGGCCATGCCCTGCAAAAACAACAGACAAGCAAAGCAGAAGCAAGAATAGAAAAAATAATAACAAAGTATGTAACAAAATAGGCTATAAAAGCCGAAAAAAAAACTGAAAGGGGACCCTTTTTTTCTTCTCTCTTTCGATTTCTTAACAAAAAAGCAAACAATTGATATCCGAAATACTACGATCTTAACATCAAAAGGCAGAGATTCGAACACCCAAAATCAGTGAATCAACAAGTCAAAAATCAGAACCGGAAACCTAAGGTGATTGTGAATCTATTCTTGTTTTGTCTTCTGTTCTATTTTCCCATATATATATACTAAAATATATAAAAATAATAATATAATACAAACAATAAAAAAAAAGAAAAAAAATTGACATTTTCGAATTTCCGGCCACCGTGCACGGTGGCCGGCGCCGGCGCCGGCGAGACTCCGGTGACCGGACCGGTGACCGGCCCGTGGCCGGAGCTCCCTCTTCTCCCCTCTCTTCTTTCTTCCCTCTCCCCTTCTCTCCTTTTTTTTCTCTCTACGGTACAAAATGAATTTTTTTTAGAAAATTTTTGACTTATATAGGGGTCCAAAACGCACCGTTTTGGACCCCCTCTGTTTAGACTAAAAACGACGCCGTTTTGGACGCGGGTCGGGTCGACCCGACCCGCACCAGGTCAGGTCCGCGTGTTTTTTGAAGCGGAAGGGCTAATTCCGCGATCGGCCCTTCCGCATTTTTGCTATTTTACAATCAGGTTTTTAATATTTTAATTTGGCCCCAGAGTTTTGCCCGTTCATCAATTTAGTCCCTCCGTGCTGCGCTGCATTTTGGTAATAGAGAATATTGCACTTTTGGTCCTCGTTGTTTTCACGCGTGTCCATTTTAGTCCTTTATTTCTTTATTTCTTTTTAAATTCGCCCTGAAATTTTGTTCTTATTCCGATTTAATCCTTTTTCGTTTATTTTCCTTTTTTTACATATTACTAATATTGTTACTATTATATTTATTATTATATTATTTATTTTCACTATTATTATTATTTTCATCATTATTATACATATATGTATATATTTATGTAATATTATTAATAGGCGTCCCAACATTATTATTATGTATGTATATACATTTTAATACCGTGCATGTATATGATTCTATTTAATTGTTAGTTTTGTATACTAAATTCATACGTATATTTCTCATGTCATTTCATGTATCCATTTTTACTATTATATATGTATATAGGTAATAATTTTTCAAAACTTTGTTTTAATCTTATGCATTATTTGTATCGTTCCCTTTCATAATATTATTATATATTGGTGTATATATGTTCTTTAGGTGCATGTGTTCCTCAATATTTATTTTATGTACATATGTAAATATTATGAATATATATTTAACATTACTAGTTATATATTTTTATTATCTTATATATCTTTCTAATACCATTAATATTTATATATACATATTTTACATATATACTCTTAATTATTTTCATGTGTATATTCATCGTATTCTCTTTATGTTCTCGTATTCAATGCTAACATTGCATTTGATCTTGCATGCGCGGTTATTATTTTCTAATATTATTGTCATGTTTGTTATTTGTTTCAAATGTATCAAGCCATTTCATTTACTTATTTTCATTTCGTATCAATTATGTCTTGCATTCTCCTGAAAATTACGTTCCGGTTTTCTAATTAATTTCAATAGTCAAGGCAATATATCGATTTAACATTAAGTCATCAAGTTCATCGCTATGTTGGGTGAACGTCAATTGACTCGTGTTAAAGCGATATACCCTTCTAAAAGAAAAACGGAATAAACTAAAATTTCTTGTTTTTTAATCGAATCACGACTAAATTTTACATTGAACCGTGTTTTTGAAAATCAAGACAACCTGTGTTTATGAGATACCAATTTTTGGGCGTCGCGAGGGTGCTAATACCTTCCTCGCGCGTAACCGACTCCCGAACCCTAATTTTCCTCTGGCTTTTAACGTAGACCTAAATTCAGCCTTTCTTTTGTTTTAAAAAAAAAGAATCTAATAGGTGTCCGATCACACTTAGGAAAAGGATCGGTGGCGACTCCCTCTTTTTTTTAAAATCAAACTTCAGTTTTCAAACTTTTTCACTAGATTGCCACAATTTAGCGACCCGAATCCACAAAATTTTTACGTCGCTACAAATGATGACCTCTATCTTTTGAAAAAGAATAAAAATTAGTGAATAGGAAAAAAAGTTAAGAAAGATACTTTTTGGTTGTGAACCACAATAATAGTTTATCGAATCATTTTATTGAGAAAGTAAAAAAGAGGTGTCCAGCGACAAAGGAACCCGAAAGGGACCCCTACACATTATAAAGGGACTTGATTGAACATATATATTATATATATAAAATATGGTTTGATTTTAAAGAGAAAATTTTCATGCACGTAGCAATCTTATATCGGCTTTTTGGGATTCCCTTTGCCTACTCTAGATTTTGTATCTTTTGCCATATTTTAATGTTATTCGATGATGTCATATATCTAATTAAGTGTTTCAAAAATTATTTCATAAACATTATTGTATTTTTATTTCATAATTTTAGATTTACGAGAGATTTTGTACCTTTTGTTCTATAGGAGGTTTATTTTCACTCATAACCCAAATTTTTAAATTGAAGGAAAACGTGTTTAAGTACATTTAAATTTACGGATAGCAATGATGCTAATTAAAGTCAATTTTATGTAAAATTTGAAATTAAATTCAAAAATAATAATTTATATGATATTTACAAGAATTTTTTTTCTTAGAATTAGTTTGATATTTCAATTATTTCTATGGATATAATAATTGGTATTTTATTTTTTTCTCTTTCAAATTAATAAAATAATAAAATTACACTTTGACACTTCAAAATTTATAATTTAATTTTATCAACTAAAATAATTTCTTAATTTTGCCATTAAAAAAGTTTTGAAGTCCCAGAAATAAATTTATTAGATATACAAAAATACATGTAATTATAATAATATTAAAAAAATCTTAAATTAAAATTGAAATTTAGCTATGCAAAAACTATAAAAGATGGTGGTATTTAGTAAATTTCTAAATCTCAGTATGCACAATCCCTTTTATCCTATTACTGAGTTGAAACTTTTTGTACCAAAAACTAATAAATTTTACATGATTACGAAAGAAACATATAGAATAATCCTATAAACATGCTTTGTGTGTGTATATATATATAAATAATATATAATATTCTAATTCTCATTATTAACCTTATTAATGTTTTTTTTTCTAAGCCACAAACAAAGGATAGAAATGAAGGAAAAAGGTAACTTTTATCTTGGTGACACAACACCTTACGAGATTCCTCTAAGATGCCTATATTCCATTTCATCTTAGTGAAAAATGGAAACTAATTAATTAGAGAATGGATGATATAATCTTTAATTAATCTTTTAATTTGACAATTAGGTTTACTTGTACTTTTTTTGTTCACTTGATACTTGAATTAGACACCTAGGTCGATTTTTGATCCCTGAATTTGAAAATTTTAAAAGTTTGATGATGTAACGCTTTGAGATAGTGCCACATCATCACTTAAAAATTACAAATTTATATAATTTTTCAGATGTTGACGTGATACAATCTCAGAATGTCATGTTTGGTGTTTTAATAACTATATTGATGGTTTAACATGTCAGATTACTATTTTCGATTCAACCAGTTTGATCGATTCGACCTCCGGACCAACAATAATTAAATATTAATAAAAATCTAAAATATTAAAAATTTATTAAATTGGTTCAACCTATTGAATTCTTGATTTTTGTCCCAATTTTCAATCTTTGCCAATTTCAAGTAGTTTCTAAGTTAATCGATTCAACCCCTTTGTTTGGAGTTTGGACCATTATATTTATTAGTTTTCAGTCCGATCGATTCGGTTTTGTTTCAGTACATTGGTCACATCATCAAATCTTGACAGAATCGAACAATGGCCAAAATTAATCTCGATGTCAAGTTCAAAGACCAAAATAGACTGAAAAATAGTATAAATACCAAAGTGAATTTAGTTACCAAATTCAAATCCGAAAATTATATCACCCCATTAAAGAATGATGGGATAAAATTGGGACCATTTTCTTCATCCATCTAGTTGATTATGACATCAAAATTTCAATCACTAGGGAATATAAAATAAATCCATAATATATCAACATTAAGTTCCAAGGAATTTCAATCTTCCCTCATTTTTTATTACGACAATTGGGGAATATGGCTTTTAGAGAGAACAATTGCATTTTGGTTTTTTTATATTTAATAGTTTAGCTTTTATAAGTATGAAAGTAGAAGGAAAAAAAAAACCGAGTGAAGAATTATTTGCAAACTTTACTTTTGAGTAATGGGTGAAGATGGCCACCTTCACTAGGTGGTCCTTTAGAATTGAAGTTATAACTTAAAAAGAAAATACAAGTGAAGGAAAAAGTTATTTTTTATTGCGTTTGACTTGCTTGTAAAATATGAATAGGTTAAACAAATTAATAAATGTAAATAAAAGGCATAATGCCAAATTTAGTTTTCAATATTTATATTTTTTTCAATTTGATCCTTAATTCTTTGAGTTAAATTTAATCTTCAATCTTTTAAAGACTCAAATTTGATCACTAACATTTTAAAAAGAATAACTATTTTTTAACCGAAATATTAAAAATACAAATTAAATTTTTAAACATGACAACTTACATAAAAATTCGAAATTCGTGTGTACTGAAAATAGCTACAGCTTAAATCTTTTGGTATAAAAGCTTTCACAAGGAATTCGTCTCTATCATGTGATATGTATATATATTCTTTTAATTTCAAAGCGCATCCCTAACAGATCAAAATTTGACCCTTATTAAAACCTTTTTTTTTTCTTAAATTAAAATTGATTTTTTAACGCCAATCCTGGAAATGGGCAGCGCCGTCGGGCCTGTTTCGGTTCTTTACAGGATGGCTTGCGCATGATGCCTTTCCGTCACTTGTTAAGGATAATTGGTTGACTAATGGTATGTTTAGGGAACCAATTGAGCGATTTACTCAGGCTGCGAGGAAATGGAATAGAAACGTCTATGGGCATATTACACACAGGAAAGAGAAGTTGATGCGGCGAATTGCTTGGATACAAACGGCGTTGGAGTTCCAGAAATTGGAACGACTCACTCATCTTGAATGAGACTTACGGGGGGAACTATAGATTACCTTAGATCAAGAGGAACTATTGTGGCATAACAAATCTAGATGTAATTGGATTGTTGGTGGGGACAGGAACATGAAATATTTCCATAGTCGTGCTTCCTCGAGACGCCGACATAATCAAATTAAAGCCCTTAAGCTGTCGAATGGTGATTGGTGCTTTGATGAGGAATAGTTATAGGGGTTAGTAGTTTCCTTCTTCCAATAGTTATATACGGTGGACAACCCATATATGGGACAATATCTTGTTCGGGGTTTCTTTCCGTTCCTAGATAGTGGTGAGCTTGGTCGGCTACAAGCAAGGTTGACAATGGAAGGAAGTCAAGGCTGCATTCTTTGAAATGGCTTTTCCCAAAGCACCGGGTATTGGTAGGCTGCATCTGTTTTTGTCATGATACATGCGGTTTTCAACAGAGGGAACGTAGATGAATTCTTTAATAAAACAATGCTAGTGTTGATACTGAAAGTGGAGCATCCTGAGCAGCGGCCAAGCCAGAACAAATTTGTAGGGGGTTGAATGAAATTTTAAAATTTTATAGTCTATATCTTTATAATTTTTAAAAGATTAAATTAAATTTTTTTAATTTTAAGGGGCCAAAATATAATTTTACTTTTACTAATTTAAAATTTTAAAAAAAATTAAGGGGTTAAATAAAAATTTTACATTTTAGGGGGACCGGGCCCTACCAGCCCCCTAAATCCGCCCCTGATCCTGAGGTTCTATCTCAACTTCGTCTGATAAGCTAGTATACCGAGCCTTATAAAATTCTCACCAAGGTAATAGTCAATCGATTAAAGCCTATGATGTCAGAAAAAATTGGGCCTAATCAAACGAGCTTTGTTGCTAATCGATGCATTGCAGATAACATTCTTATTGCATAGGAGATTATTTACTTTATGCATGATCGAAAAGGAAAGAAAGGTTGGATGGTCATTAAGGTGGATTTGTAAAAGACATACGACTGTGTTTGTTGGAATTATATAGAAGATTCCTCGGTGTGGATGTTGGAATGTTGGCTAAGCTTATCTGCTTAATTATGCATTATGTCATCACTTCATCTATGCAGGTGATATAGAATGGCACATTATATATACATGACTTGTATATTTTGATGGAAGTAAATGTCTAAATTCGAATAGATAAGGAGCTGAAAGTTGATGCATTGAATATATAATTTTTGCAATATGTAGCATCATTTACAATTGTGGAATTCATAACCCAACTAATGGGTAAATGATATTCTCTCATTGGCATTACATGATAGATGAAAAGCTAACGTGATCACGATTTGTTTGTTTTTGTGATAAATGACTTTATTTATATTTGATAGTAATTGAATTTTCATGAAAGATGTAATTATTACCACGTGATAAAATAACATCATATTGAGAGATTAAAGATATTCTATGAAGGTAACACATTTATGAAAAGATCATTAGACGAAGATTTATTAAGTAGCTTTTGTAATGATATGTAATTAGAGAAAACTCAGTCATAATATTATAGTGGAATGGCTTTGTGACTAAATAAGTTTATAATTAATAGGTAACAAGTTAGAACTTAATTATAAATTATTTAAGCTCTAATTATATATGTCCAATTAGTACCTCTCCTAACTCGTTCAAACTTGAAATAAATTGGACGTAGAATCAAATAAAAAGAATGAATGGAAATGATGAAATTAGAGAATTTGGCTGAATTCACAAATGAATGTATTTTCTCACCAAGTACAGAAATGACTTGAGAATTAATTTAATTTTTTTTAAAATTATTAATTAATTAATTATAATTAAATAATTAAAGTTCAAAAGTGAAATTAAATTAGTTAGTCGTTGTGAATCTGTTGAAAATTACATTCATTTACAGTAAAGTAGTTATAACAGAATTAGAATTGGGTTAATAAAATTATTTAATTGAGAAATTAATTTAGTTAATTAATATTTATTTTGAAAAATAGGAAACAAATATTAGATTAAATTAAATTATAAAGTACTGAATCAAAAGTACAATAAACACATATAATTGGATTTGATACATGAGAGACCCAAAATCCCTTGTAATATATGAAACGGACGACAATCCTAATATTATTAACCAGGGTGCGGTGCTCGCCCCTACTGTACTTAGAGAGTAGGAGTGTGTTTTCTATTAAGATAATATTATTTGTTTAAGCCTTATTCAACTAGTATTCTCCTGTTTTTCCATATAAATAAATGACACTAATTGACCTAAAAAACACACTTTATCATTACTCTGCCAAAAAATAGTGATAATTTATTTACTTAGAATAAAATTTATTTTTTGGGAATTATGATCGTTACCTATTTTTATTATGAGAAATATTTTCCTACTAAAAGTAATAATATTGTTTCTTGTTTTATGTTTGGTTCATTTTACATTAGCCTACACTCGACGCAATTTAGGGGCACCAGAGTAGTGAAAAAGACCATTCGATTGAAAGTCGAAATTGACTCGAATCTATCTCACATAAAGTATAAGTACTTTTGGTAAAAAAATTATTACTATAAATATCACAATCCGATCTGCTATAACTGTAAACCGTTTTCTTAACATACAGCCACAAACTCGTTTTTTTCTACTCTCAAAATTTTGGCCCAATCTTCTTCGATTTCCACTTTGCACTGTTAGATAACACCCTCCCCATTCCCCTCTCTGTCCCTCAAAAGAGAGCTAAAAGGAAACAACTTGATTTTGAGATGATGAAAAGGAAAGTAAAATTATCAACAAAGTTCATCATTCTTTGGACAGAAAATTTATTCATTTCAACCCAAAAAGAAGGGAAAAAAATTGGTTGATGATGAAAAATGAAGCAAAATGATAGCAAGTGCTCCTCTATGTCTACCCCAATTGCTAGTACCTACCTCTATTCATTGCAAGTAACTTTATTCTACAAGGAAATCTCCTTACACCTCGAAGTTTTCCTTTAATACTTTATTTTTTTACTTACAATCCATTTGATAGGAAAAAGTTGAAATGTAATGGTGGAATTACATTATAGCATTGGGTTGAAACCCAAGAATCTTATCTCATCCCTAATTATTGAATGCATACATGCGCATGCATAAAATGGTAGGCAAAACCTACCTATACCTTTGTTTTTAGTTCTCTTTTGTTTATTTCGCAATTCTTTTGAATAAGGAAAAGGGAGAAACTGACCGAAAGAAGGAAGTGAAAAAAACAAACAAACTTGTTTGATATGGTTTTAATATAAGGGACACATGATCCGAAGTTAAGGTGAAATTTTAAAAGGAGAGATTTTTTTTTCTTTTTACAAATTAAAAAACTCATTAGATGAATAGGGAATTTTTTTAATTTCACATATTTAAAATTTTAAAAGAAATTTTAAACTATTTTTGGTACATAAATATTATAATTAGGGAGGGAATGAAACAAGGGTTTAATCATTGCTCCTTTATGCCTTTAGTATTTTTGTATAGACTAAAACATGCTAAGTCTTTATATTCTTTTTTTTACCTTTGAAATTTAATCTTCCTATTTTTATTTTATGAAGTTTAGTTTTATTTTTTTAGTTTAAAAATGTCAATCTAATTGTTAACGTTATTAAAATTTTTTTTAAATTTAGATTTTATAACAATAATTTTTTGCTACATGGTCACCAAGTGAGTATTTTTTAAATTTAATATCTCATACCAATGAATTTGATATGAGAATTTTAAGGCGGCATTAACAATTGGATTTAAATTTTAAATTCTAAAAAATATATGAACATAATTATTTTAAAAAATTAAATTCTAAATTTATGAAGAATACGAGAATAAATTTTAAATTTTTTAATATATAATTATAACTTAAAAATTAAAATGAGACTAAATTTCAAGTGAATAAAAAGAAATTGATAAGAAAATGAGAAATGAATTTGGAGGATAAATAGAGACAATGTTGAGGTGGAAAATTGATTGAAGTCAAGAAACAATATCCGGAAATCCATGTCCCCATACCAAATATGTTTAGATGATGGAATCTGCAATAATAAACTACATTGAAAAAAAGTGAATGAAAGGCACCCCATTTGCTGAATAGATTCTATACCAATCCCATCCCATCCCATCCCATCCCCTCTTTCTATTTCTCATGTCTGCATGTCTCTCTCCTTTCAATGCTACGTTGAAAATACAGGGTGAGGTGAAAACCCTCAACCTTTTTACTTCTAATTCCTGTTGAATTCCTAGATTTAGGCATAATGATTATTATAGAGTTACAACTTTATAAAAAAAATTATGTTAATTGTTAATTTATTTATTTTTATTTTATTTAGCTCTTAAATTTATATATTTTTTGTCAAATCACATTAAAATATGGAAAAGTTAACGTTTTTTAACTTTATTAACGTGACATACATGTAGATTGCCATATGGATGACATGTCACCATTTGATTAAATTTTTAAATTTTTAAATATTTAAAATATTTTTTTAATTTTAAAAAATTAATTAAATAAAATAAAAAACTAAAGTACCCTCAAATAATATAACTTATTTTGATTACTGGAAGATATTTTCATAATTTCCCTAATCGAGTTGGTGTCCAGTTGACTCGTGACATCAACTTAGTCAAAGACTTAAATAATAGTATAGATATACAAATAATAAAGATGTATTGACTTAAATGGAGCAGTGGTTAAACTTTTTGTCAAACCTCTGTTTGGCATGGGTTCGAGCTGTGTTACCCTCATCTCCTACCTCTAATTTTTTTGCTCGATAAAAACACATTTTAAGCATTTGCAAACAATGTTATAATATGCAAAATGCAACAATCCCCCACCAAAAGTGTCCCTCTACCAAGTACAAATCACCAAAATTTCATTTCCATAACATCATAATTCCATACCACTATACCCCTCAAACCCCCCCTCGTTATTCTGCCCTTTAAAAAGCACTTATGCAAGCAACCGAAACATAAGCCCCATATAACCAAAGATCCTTTAGTCACTAATAGTTAACCAATTCGTCAGAAGAAACTCAGCTACATCGCTCATGATATATTAACCACCATGCCTTAAACATTCTAGGCCTTTTTGTTCCAGCTAATGCCAAAGCAAATGCTAAATCATTTTTGTGCTTTTCAGCCTTCGAGAAGGAAACATTACCTACTCTATCCATTCTGTTTTTGATATCCTTGAAGATAGATTGCAGTATGAATGGTCTCAGCCTTTTGTTCTCAATCCAACTAAACACCTCATTTGATCCAATCTCAATTATTAGAGAGCCTTCACCTTTCAAGCCCATTACTAAATACACATCCAAAGCAATGATGATAACTCCAACCTCGGCTGCAATGGAGTCCTTTGCAGCAATTGGACCCAAAAATAATGCCCTTGCCACCCCATCCACATCTCTTAGCACCCCTCCACATCCGGCTTCGTACTCGTTCGGCACTCCACTTACATTAAATTTTACCTAACCATATCTTGGAGGACACTAGGCCACCCATCCCAAATTTTACTAATTTAATTAGTACGGGTACAAATCCCATCATATGCATATTTTTATTTGTTTTTTAAATGAAAAGATTAAAATACCCTCAAATAATATGACTTATATTAATTACAGATGAACATTTCTGTATTTTTTCCAATCGAGTTGATGCCTAGTTGATTCGTGACACTAACTCTATCAAGAGCTTAAATAACAGTATAGATATAATTTTAATTCTTTTCATAAATGGTAGAGATAGGCGTTGTCCATAGATTGAACAACAATAAAATTTGAAGTACATTTTTTTAAAATCAAATCTCTATAACAATTCTTATATCAAATTTTAGTAAAATTAATTTTATTCCTAAATAAAATATAAATAATAAGTTTCACATAAGATATTATTTAAATAAAATGTTTAAGCCATATTTTATTAAATGAGTTAATCTTTAAAAATGAAATTATTTAAATATTATATTAAATTATTTTATATATTAAAATGGAATTATGTATATTATAAAAAAATATACAATCAATTTTCTTACTAATACGTATTCATTATAATTATGATAAATAATTAAAAAGTTTTGATATATAGCTATATATATTTTAGAAAGGAAATACTTCATTAATAACTAAAAAAAATATATAAGGAAGGACTGAAAAGAGAAAAAGGACAACTAAAATCCCAAGTCAATAGATTTATTCCATACACCTAATTCTAATTCCTATCTCTTTAATTGATCCATTATATGAAATATTCATAAGCAGGACAGAAAAAAGACAACTTAGTTCACAATAATTGACATTACATGAGTTATCTTTTTAGTGCTTTTAAGAGTCTAAATGAAGTAGAAAGACTGAAAATTAGACTAAAGTTGGAGATAATCTTTGAACCAGCTTTCCAAATTTAGAGACATCATCGTTTCGACTGTGCCCAAATTAAGGCCTCCTGACTGCGTATAATTCAGCAAATTTTGGGGCCATCATTGGATTAACATGACCCTTTGCATCACGGGCTATAGCAGACCAGCCTGCAGCATTCTCCTCAATACATAACGTGGCATTAATATTGCACTTCACCCATCCCACGGGCAACTTTGACCAACATGAACCAGCAACACCAGAAACTGCTCCAGGCTCTTGAATTTTATAAAAAATTCGTCGAACATCATTCCAATCTTACATAAAAGAGACAGAAAAAGCAAGGATATGAGCGGTTGAAGCATTTTTTGATTGCCATGCAAAAAGGTTCCTCTGGAACCAAAGACTCCACATAATACCAACGAGTTATTTTTAGTGAAATATTATAATGAATCAAAATTGATATTGTGTGAAAATAAATTAAAGATAATGCACATACATACCATCTGATTGCATCTGCAACCAATCTTGTGTCATATCAAATCCTGTCGAGAATCGGGGTTCAGTGAGCTACGGTTGGGGGATCTAAGATAAAGATGATACTGCCAAAGCTAAATTGCATTGCTCCAATATTTATAGAACTTTGCTTTCATCTTTGCTGCCAATGAACTATGAAAAGTATTTGGGATCTTGCACAATTCAATCAACAGTATGTAAACATGACAGATTTCAGGAAAATATACATTTGCAATAGAACTTTTGTTACTAGAGAAGACATTAATGGTTTCAATAAATAGCTTGAAATAGCCAGTAATGGAACTTGCCCATTCCCACTCTTTACCACTTGAAGCAAGGTCTGAAATTCAGACCAAGCTCTTGTTAAAAACTTAAGCGAACTATGTAGCATTGTTGTAAACATGTTTGCTCCGTAAAGATAGAGCACCTACTCACCATGTACTGACCCTAATTCTCTTTGATTGAAGGCAAATTAGCAACACCATCATTACGTTAGAGATGATGCAGTCCCCTAAATTGTAGGGTTGGAATAGTGTGTAATCCCTCAATGTAGAATCTTGCCCATTACAATGAAAAAAAATAGACATATAGCTGAACAAATCAGTACTTGGTAAATAAACTATGCCTGGGACGTGCCAAATATTACTGTCAAGACTTTAGCTTTTAAATACTCATTTATTTCTGTCAAACAAAATCAACAAATTAATTTATTCATTGCAACAAAGATCAACCAATGGGTAAATTGTCCAACATTATGTTTTAAAATGCTTTTCAAGGTAGCAAATGCATCAAACTCTGTACAAAAAATAAAGAACGAGTAGATTATTCCATAAAAGAAGCGACTCGATCGATCAGACTTTGAAAAACATAATCAATAAATAAGTAATAATTAGAACTAAAAAGAAAAATAAAAAGAACAAAAAACCAAGGCAAGAAGAAAGGTAAATGGTCATGCCATATTTACCTAGTTAATTAACTAGTGTTGACTGTTGGTACAATCGACGTGATTTAGGCTCAAGAATGATTTCTGCAACATTTTTCACTTAAAGGGTGAAATTTCTTCAGCTTCTTCTTTATACTGAGGTAGAAAGGTAGGTCTTCTCCTTTTCCAGAATATAGCTTCTCGTGAAGGACTGGTATCATTTAGCTGAGATGCCTTCATTTCATAACAAATTAAATTTCGTTGAGAATAAAATAAAAATAAAATGAAAATTACTCAATTTCATATATATTAGAATTTAGAAACAATAGTGGAAAACTCAAGTAAAAGAGTGTTGGGAGGATATATACCTCATCAGTTTTAGCATGCACAATCAACGTTAAATAATCTGCACTGAAACTTGTTATCAGCTTGGAACATTGACTAATATCAAGAAAATCCAAACATGGGAATTCCAGATGATAACCCACAGGGCTGAAGCTCTCGAGCTTTGACAAATAGTTAAGTACTATTTGCTTTAACCGAGGGAATACCATTTTCATCTCCAACTGAGGACCTTGTGCTGATGATGAAGATGCTAAAATGTCATCACTTCCAATTATTTCCTTCAAGTTCTCACATGACTGTATCTCTAGAAAGCTTAATTGTGATAAATTTTGAATGAACATCACTGGAAAGATGTATGTCAAATTATTACAGTTGTGAATAGTTAGTTCTCTAAGATTGGTTGCAACCTCTCGCAACCTAACCACATTAAAAAGATCCAATTGTTCAGAAGTCCCTAAAGTTATATTTTTGAAATCTGATGATTTTTGCCCCAACTGAGTGTTTACCATATTGCATGACTTGACATCTTCACCGTCTATATCTTCCATAGCAAAGGTCAACTCCTGCACAAAAGCACAGGAAAGTGTTATTATTATAAGTTCTTTCGATATCAACCAAGTATTGCACTCTCATATTTGGTTTTCTTTTTAACTTTTAATTACACGAATTGATGTAAAAGCTATTAACAAATTGTGCATAAGAGACTTTCCACTTCTTTTTTTTTTAATAAAAAGAAACAAAGGAACTATGAAAAAAAGAAGTGATAGCGAAAGAACCTTTACAGAAACACACTTCTTAACTTCTTTATGAAAGGTATAGTTTGTAAACGCTGAACATTTTTGGATATATAAAACTTCCAAAGTCGGTGCTTCCAAAAAATTGTTTCCCCTAACAATACTCCTCAACTTTCTCAATTCAACAAGTTGTACTTTTTGTAGATGAGAAAAACCTCCAACTGAAGCATGTGGGAAGACATATTCTAAACTTGGGCATCTTTTAATCTCCACAAATTTCAAGTTTGGCAAGTAACGTGCTTTTGATTCTCTTCCATCATTAACTCGAAATATCTTTGAAAAATTTTCACAATGAAAAACTCTCAAAATTTTGAGATTTTGCAAGAAACACTTGGGAGGTTGGTCATTGCATTTGAATTCCATCATTGCTTGTGATGTATCTGTTGCGGAAAGGATCGATTCGAGAACTCCGATATGACTACAAGTAAATTGACCGGAACGAAAAATAAAGTGAACACAAGGATTTACGTGGTTCGGCTTTAATGCCTACGTCCACGGGCAGAGGCGAAAAGAAATTTCACTATAACAAGATGAAGATTACAAGTGTTTTACACTCAAGACACAACCCGAGAACCTCACAACTCTCAACCCCTATAGAAAACCCGAAAGCTAAAATCCTAGCTTTCAAAGAACAAGCTTTGCTCTCTCTTGGTTTGGGATAATGAATATGGCTAATGAACCTCTCTATTTATAAGAGAGTTCAAGGACATAATTGTCCAAAACTTTGGCAAAGATTTGTGGTTGAAAATGGACACCAACAACCATCCACTAATCCACTACCACCAACAACCCACTACCAACAACAACAATCCACTACCAATTTTAAGCCATTTCTTAACAAATCTCCACCTTGGCTTGAAATTTACCAAGCTGAACATCATAGTGAATTCCTCGAACTGGATCACCTCTTCCAAACGCCTCTCTGGCGCTAATCAATCCCGAATACCTATCAAGTTCAAGCAATGCTTGAACTTATATGCAGGGATCACCTTAGTTAACATATCTGCAGGATTCTTCTCGGTAGCAACCTTGCTGATAACAATGTCACCTTGCGTAACATGTTCCCGAACAAAATGATATCTGACATCAATGTGTTTGGTCCGTTCATGAAACATCTGATTTTTAGTCAGATGTATGGCACTCTGGCTATCGCAAAATACAACAGTGAAATCCTGTTGTAAACCCAAACTGCTTACTAGACCTTTCATCCACAATGCTTCTTTCACTGCTTCTGCTAACGCCATATATTCCGCCTCAGTCGTAGATAAGGCTACGGTAGATTGTAACACAGCTTTCCAACTAATGGCTCCTCCAGAATAAGTGAAAACATAACCCGTCAGAGATCTTCTTTTGTCCAGATCTCCAGCATAATCAGAGTCCACATAGCCCGTGACACTGCTAGTGCAGTCACTCTGATCATATACCAAGCATAAATCTGCAGAACCTCTCAAGTACCTGAGAATCCATTTCACGGCCTGCCAGTGTTCCTTGCCAGGACAACTCATGTATCTGCTGACCACACTAACTGCATGTGAAATGTCTGGACGAGTGCAAACCATTGCATACATCACGCTTCCAACTGCACTCGAGTATGGAATGTGAGACATTTGCTGCTTTTCTTCATCAGATTGTGGTGACAACTCTGCAGAGAGTTTGAAATGTGGTGCCAACGGAGTACTCACAGTTTTCGCTTTATCCATGCCGAAGCGTTGAAGAACCTTTTCAATGTAGTTCTTCTGCGACACACGAAGCTTGCCCGCCTTGCGATCTCTGTGAATATCCATGCCCAAAATTTTCTTGGCAGCACCCAGATCCTTCATCTCGAACTCACCACTCAACTGCGACTTTAACTTGTTGATTTCCGACATGTTTTTGGAAGCAATTAACATGTCATCAACATACAGCAACAAATAAATGTGCGAACCATCTGAGAGCTTCCGATGATAGACACAAGCATCATAGTCACATCTTGTGTAACCATGCTGAATCATGAAGCTATCAAACCGCTTGTACCACTGCCTTGGGGATTGTTTCAATCCATATAAAGACTTCTTTAATAGACAGACATGGTCTTCTTTACCAGGAACTGTAAAACCCTCTGGTTGACGCATGTAGATTGTTTCCTCGAGCTCACCATGCAAGAACGCCGTTTTTACGTCAAGCTGCTCAAGTTCTAGATCAGACTTGGCCACCATGGCAAGTAATACACGAATGGAAGAATGCTTTACGACTGGGGAGAAAACTTCATTGTAGTCAATCCCCTCTTTCTGAGTGAAGCCTTTAGCAACCAATCGTGCCTTGAATCTAGTTGCTTCAACCCCTAGGATGCCTTCCTTTTTCTTGAAGACCCATTTGCAACCAACTATCTTCTGGTTACTTGGCGGCTTAACCAACTCCCAAGTATGGTTCTTGTGAAGAGATTCTATCTCCTCACTCATAGCAATTGCCCACTGTGCCGACTCATCACACGTGACAGCCTCATTATAACTGGAAGGTTCTATACCAATGGACTCCGCCACACTGAGCGCGAAAGACACCAGATTAGCGTAACGCGGATTTGGTTTGATTTGTCTCTTCGTTCTTCCAGTGGCAATGCTATATGGTTTTTCTTGAGGTGACTCATCTTCATCGGAATCTTGCACCTCAACTTGATCATCCTGGACTGAAGTACCTTCCGTAGGAATTGGAGCGTCCACCTGACACTCCACCTGCTTCTCAACACCGTGATCTCCCATTCTATCTGACTCCTCCTTTTCCCGGGAATTTGTGGTGGATCGAAGCATGGATGACTCATCAAAAGTCACATCTCTGCTGATGATGAACTTGGACGAAACCGGATCAGGACACCACAACCTGTATCCTTTCACCCCTTGGCCGTATCCAAGAAATATGCATTTCTTCGCCCTCGGTTTGAGTTTTCCCTCATTTACATGAGCATACGCAGGGCAGCCAAACACTCTTAAACCAGAGTAATCAGCAGGAGAACCAGACCATACTTCCTCAGGAGTCTTCAGCTCAATAGCTGTTGACGGAGATCTGTTAACCAAATAACAAGCAGTATTAACAGCTTCAGCCCAAAATTCTTCACCGAGCCCAGCATTTGATCGCATGCAACGAGCTCGCTCCAAGAGAGTTCTATTCATGCGTTCTGCAACTCCATTTTGTTGTGGTGTTCGACGAACAGTGCGGTGTCTCACTATTCCTTCATTTTTGCAGAACTCATTGAATTCACCTGAGCAAAACTCCAAGCCATTATCCGTCCGGAATCGCTTGATCTTCTTTCCTGTTTGATTTTCGATCAAAGCTTTAAATTTCTTGAAGTTGATGAGAACCTCATACTTGCTCTTCAGAAAATACACCCAAACCTTTCTCGAGTAATCATCGATAAAGGTAAGCAGATATCTGTAACCACCTTTAGAAATTGTCGGAGAAGGCCCCCAAAGGTCAGAATGGAAGTAATCCACTGTGCCTTTTGTCTTGTGAATCCCAGTGCTGAACTTTACCCGAGTCTGCTTACCGAATACGCAGTGCTCACAGAAATTCAACTTTCCTGTACACTGCCCAGACAATAATCCTCGTTTGCTTAGCACCGATAAGCCTCTCTCGCTCATATGCCCGAGCCGCATATGCCATAACTTCGTGGTGTCAGAATCTAGATCATCTGATGATGACACTCCCGCAACACCTGTAACCGAGGAACCATCGAGGAAGTAAAGGCCCCGCTCCAAATTACCACGTATCACAGTCAAAGCACCCGAGAATACCTTGAGAACTCCACCTTCAGCAGAGTACCGAAAGCCTTTCTTGTCCAACGTACTCAAAGAGATCAAATTTTTCTTCATTTCTGGAATGTGCCGAACATCAGTTAGAGTTCTAACAATACCGTCAAACATCTTTATACGAACTGTGCCAATCCCCATGACTTGACATGCGTGGTCATTTCCCATTAGTACTGATCCAGAATGCTTCTCGTATGTTGAGAATGCATCTTTCGAAGTACTTATATGAAATGTAGCTCCCGTATCAAGAATCCATCTCCCACCAGCGTAAGAGTCGGATACTGCAAGAACGATCTCGGCATCACTTGAAGAATCTGCATCAGCTACATTCGCACGATCATTTTGTTGCTCCTGTGATTCTGATTTCTCCTTCCTTTTCGGACAATCTACCTTCATGTGCCCGTACTTCTTACAGTAGTAGCACTGTATTCTCTTCTTGGACTGCGATCTAGGATGGCTTTTACTTGAACTTCCACCCTTTGCCTTGGATCTTCCTCGAGCAACCAAGCCTTCGCCTTCATTGTTTTCGACCACCTTACCAGTGATTTTCTTCCTCAACTCACTGGAACTTAAGGCATTTTTCACCTCCTCTAGAGTCAGGTCATCACGACCGTACATCATTGTATCAACAAAATTCTCATACGAGGGAGGCAAAGAACACAAAACAATTATTGCTTGGTCCTCATCATCGATTTTGTTATCGATATTATTCAAATCCATGATAATGGAATTGAATTTATCCAGGTGCTGGGAAACAGGTGTACCTTCCTCCATCTTCAGGGCATAGAGTCTTTGCTTGAGGTAGAGCCGGTTCGTCAATGACTTCGTCATGTACTTGCTCTCTAACCGGAGCCACAAACCGGACGCGGTTTTCTCATCCGCTACTTCTCGTAGCACTTCATCTCCTAGACATAGCAGAATAGCACTATGTGCTCTTTCTAGCATGTCATCCTTTTGCTCTTCCGAAAGCGTGCTTGGTAATTTATCTTTACCAGACAATGCTTTTAGCAATCCTTGTTGAACCAGCACTGCCCGCATCTTGATGCGCCATAAACTGAAACTATTTTTCCCGGTAAATTTCTCGACATCATACTTAGTCGATGAAACACTTGTAGCCATAATTTGGAACCTTTGAATGAATGATAATATTTTCTTCCTGATGTGAAAGATCAGACAAAGCTGCAGTCACAGGGCAATTCAGAAAATATTATCACTCCTTCAACTACGCTCTGATACCAATTTGTTGCGGAAAGGATCGATTCGAGAACTCCGATATGACTACAAGTAAATTGACCGGAACGAAAAATAAAGTGAACACAAGGATTTACGTGGTTCGGCTTTAATGCCTACGTCCACGGGCAGAGGCGAAAAGAAATTTCACTATAACAAGATGAAGATTACAAGTGTTTTACACTCAAGACACAACCCGAGAACCTCACAACTCTCAACCCCTATAGAAAACCCGAAAGCTAAAATCCTAGCTTTCAAAGAACAAGCTTTGCTCTCTCTTGGTTTGGGATAATGAATATGGCTAATGAACCTCTCTATTTATAAGAGAGTTCAAGGACATAATTGTCCAAAACTTTGGCAAAGATTTGTGGTTGAAAATGGACACCAACAACCATCCACTAATCCACTACCACCAACAACCCACTACCAACAACAACAATCCACTACCAATTTTAAGCCATTTCTTAACAGTATCAACCAAGCATTCACCGCTCCTCCAGTTCTTAATAGTAAGGGAAATTAATCCGTGTAGATGTTCTAAATCTACAAGATCAGGGACGAGATTTTTGTGATCCTCAATATCTATGAGAATAAGATCTTTTGTGTTGCCTAGCAATTCCTTGAATGCGAATAACCCAATCTCCTAATCGAAATTAATCACATAAATAAAAAACAAATCATTAATTAATAAGATCACGAGGAAAAAATTAATGAAAAATAAATTAAATATTAGATTAATATAATAAGATATTGGTATCATAAAAAAATATAATAACAGATTGACATAACAATTACCACCAGGATATATGATAATTATACACAACAAATATAACGATTACCATTTTTAACTTTAAGCTCAACTTTAAGGGTTGGGAGGGGCGTGGTATAAAAAGGTTTAATAATTAAGAAAATCAAATTAAAAATCCAGAAAAGGAAAAAGGAGTAAGAAAAGTGTACCTTTAACGTTAACTCCAGCTCATTGTTGGCTTGTTGAATGGGAAGGTTCGTTACTTTAGAACAATCATTAGCTTTCAATCTTTTCAAAGATGGTGCTTTGACAATATAGTTTTGTGGGACAAAACTAGTCAAGTTTCGTAAGGAAATAAGTTTTAGATCTTGTAGACTTGGAAGGAGCAGGCTACCATGGTGTTGAACTCCATCTTTTTCATTTGGCATGCCGAATACTTGCTTTAATTCATGACAATCACAAACCGAAAGAGATGCAAGAGCAGGAAGACCTTGAGCCAAAGTGATTGGCACAACACATTCCAGTTTTGAACACCAATTGATGAAAAGAGTCTTCAATTTGGGCAAGCGGAGAGGAAGGGAAGAAGTCTTTGATTCTATTTCACCATCATTGAAAATAGTTACCAATTCGTGGCAGTCTTGTATCTTGAGTTGTTCTAAAAGCACTAGGCTTTGAATAAGGGAAGATGAAAACAGGGATTTCAATTTTCCGCAGCCATCTATGTTTACAACCTTAAGACTTTGGAGGGTGAAAGAGTGGGATGAGCCTTTGAATATCCATCTCAATTCTGGTAATTCGTAGAGAATCAAAGATTGTAAATTTGAAAGTGGGTGCTCTTGATTTTCTTCTCTGTTATGAAGCAGCTCATCCACCACTTGGAACTTGGAACATTCTCTAACTTCCAGATGTTTCAAGTTTTTGAGGAAACCTTGTGCAGGCTGACCCTTGCATAAGGCTTCTAATCGAAGCATGTCTGCTATAAATAATGTCTCCAAATGAGTGAATGCTGAAGTTGGCCCATTCTTTGTTGCAGTAGTGGTGGTATCAACCAAGCATTCAAGATACAAGCAATCCCGAAGTTGAAGTGAAGTTACTCCATTTAGTCCATCTTCATTAGCTTCTGGAACCAGATTATGATCCTTAATTGCTTTTACTTTAAGCTGTTTTGAAGTTTTGAACCATTCCTTGAATGCTGATAATCGAACAGCCTAATTGTAATTCACATATATCATTCATAATTAAAACACAAATTTATTTATATATCAATTAGCAATCAATAATTTACATGCGAACATAAATAATTTAATTAGCAATCAATAATCAAGGGCGCTAAATACCATTAATGCAGAATTAAACTAAGGGCAAACAACTCAAAGGTTAGTACTAACGTACATTTAATGAAAACGTCAAAAATGATGTAATTTTCACCCTTAAAAATTAAAATCTAAAGTAATCAAACTCATAAATGTTAATGAAAATGTTCCATCTACATGGTTTCATTGATTAACTTAATTCTATAGAAAATGGAAATTAATATTAAAATTACATTAGTTTTTATTAAGTAAGAAACTAGAAAATAATTCATTTGTTTATTAAGAAAAATACATTTGTTGATTACAAATAAACCTATAATTGTGCACCTGGATATGATTAACTCTGCTTTTAGCGAAAGCTAAAAGAATGAACTTGAAAAAAAAACTGAGATTGAGTGCACTTTATTACTAAAAGAAAAGTCAGTAAAACTATAAAAAAAATGAAAAATAATATATATTAACAACGTTGTTGATGTCCTAAATTTTTTTTATAAAAAAACTATTGATATTTTTGAAACACCAATAATTATTATTTTTATATTATTTACTTCCACACACATGGCAGTGTCAGTTCTAGTATGATTAAAATATCTTAAACATTTTGCTGTAAAATCATAAATAAATAAAATTCAGTAATGTAATTAGAAAGGGAGAAAAAGAACAATGCACCTCAATGGAAACTTTCTCAGCTTCTAAATGAACAACCGAATCAGTTAATTGAGGGCATCCTGACACTGAAAAGGACAATAACGATATCAAGCACTGCTGGTGTTGGAGCATATTGCCTTTGGCAACTCTGAACACTTGTTTTAGTTGAGGGCAATCCCTTATCGTAAGAGTCAATCCCTGAAGCCCTTGTGGTGCCAGCGACGTTGGAAAAATATACTCCAAACCATCACAATTAGATATTCTGAGCATGGTTAACTTTGGGAAGCACAAAGAAGTATGAGAATTGATGGTCGATGAAATTTCTTCCAGTTCTGCCACTATTTGCGTCAATTCATCACAGAAGCTTATGTCAAGTTTTTCTAAGAGTATGAGACTTTGACCAAGGGAAAGTGAAAAGAGTGATTTCAAACGTGAGCACCGTTCTATAGTCAATTCAACTAAGCTTTCAAGTCTTACATGTTGGGTTGGCAATTCCCATATGCAACTCAAATATGGCAACCCTTTAAGATGTAAAATCTTTAAATTTGAAAGGAACGGAGCTTCATTCTCTTCCACCTCCTCCATTTGAAATACCACTTTTATATTGTTGCAGCGTTCAATTCTCACTTGTTTTAGGCTTCGTAAGATCATTGGTACCGGCACCTTTTGTTGTGTTCTATTAGTTAAGCATTTTACATACTCATCCTTGATATCTGACACTTGAAGACACTCTAAATTCCCAAGTAATTGGGAAACTGCATTGTAAGGAAACACTTGCTCAATTTTCAAGGATCTTGCTCCGTCTAACATCAAGCTTAAAATGCCCCTTTCACGACTTAAGCATATTTTGTATTTTTCCAATTTAGGAAATTCAAAGTCTGGTGGAAAATGTAGAAAAGATATCCCAAGAGATAGACTGGTTAATCTGGTTAAAAAATTTATCTCGAGAAAGGTATCACTACTTATCTCAATTCCTAATTCTGGTAGATACAACTCCTCTAGCTGAGACAACCTTCGAATGACATTAGAGGGAAAGCTCAAGGAAAATATACATTTGGTTAGATCCAGTATCTTTAGATTTTCCAACCTCCCTAATTCATTTGTCAAATTCTCAGATCTCCAACCATCCAAACTTAGAATCTCAAGTGTCTTAAGGTTTCCAAGGAACGAAAAGTCCTTAAAATTCTCCAAATGCAGAGCACGAAGTTTTGGCAAGAACGTAAGAGCATACAAGGAAATAATCCTCTCAGAATCATATGCAACTGTAAGATTTAAAACCTTTAGTTCTCTCATAGCTAGAAAACATGTACCTTGTATATCGCAGTTCTTAAGCAATAGGATCTCTAGCTTTGAATGCATCAATTTACCAGGAAATTTTTTTTCTTCATTGTCCAATAATGAGATTGCTTTACTAGATTCAGAGTTTTTATTTAGTAACTCCAATCTAGATTTGATCATAAAATCACTTTTTTCTTCTGATGCAATCCATAAAGCAACATCACGAACTATGTCATGTAATTTAACGTTCCTAATCAAGCCAAAATAAAAGAGAATATAGTGAATAATATTTTTTTATAATACAATTTTTGGAAGATTAAAATGTAAAAGGTTTTAGAAAAAGGATCAATAGGAAGAAAATTTTTTAATAAAACAAAAAGTGGAGGAAACTATCAAATTTAACTATAGTATACATCTTAATCAAATTTTACATTATATAAATTAGACTTAATATAATATTTGGTACTTTGACATTTTTTTCTAATACTTTTTTTTTGTAATTTATTACATACATCTTTTTTTGCCCAATTTGGTATTTAAACTTTACAATTTTTTAATTTGGTACCTAGGCATTTTTTTGGTCCAGTTTAGCATGTAAACATGACACTTTTTTTTCTAATATGGTACCTACGTTTTTTTTTAGGTTCAATTTGGCACCCTAACTTGTTAAATGATATACAAATTACCCTTAAGCTGCAAAAATATTGTCAGAGGAAATTTGTGTTAAAAATTATGCATTGAGTTATACTTAATAAATTAATATTGAACAAGAAAACAAGAGTTCTAAAACCTTAAAATAAAATAAATTCATTATTTTAAATTAATAAAATAAAAAAGTTAAACTAAAAGTAAATGAAGATTTAAAATATAAAAAATAATTACGATGTCATTTGTCACATGTCAACCATACATTGATTGTTTTTGCTACCTGATAAAAAAACATTATTAGTATATTGAAGTACTTTGTATGATATTTGACAACTTCAGGTACTAAATCAGACAAAAAAGAAAGATTAAGTACCAAATTAGGAAAAAGAATAAAGTATCAAATTAGACCCCAAAAAAGATTAAGTACCAAATTCAGAAAAAGTGTTAAGTTTAGGTGTATAGTTAGGGGGAAAACATGTCAAATTTAAGTACCAAATTAGAAAAAAATTTCAAGTACCAAAATAAAGGCTATAAATTATTAAATCACAAAAAAAACTGCTTTTTAGTTTCAATGTTTACAAGTAAGATTTACTGAATGTAAAGTTAAAGTTAAATAAATCTGTGGGTTTATGTTTTATTTATTATTAAAATATTTCGAATATTTTTATCTGTTAATATTTTAATGGGTAATTAATAGTAGTATAAGAGCAATTTTTTCTTGTTATACTTCCATATAATCTTCAAAATGAAAGTACAACAATTGAATGACATCTTTTGCGATCAAACATGACCAATAAATTTATAAAAAATTCTCTCACTCCTCCACCAATAATCATTTATTAAAATAAATTTATAATACATTTTTTTTAAAATAAAATATTTTCATTCACTCACATAGAAGTAACAAAATTCAATATTTATAAACAAACGATATTTTTCAAGTTCAAGAGATGAAGAGTCCAAAATTGCTCGTGTTTGGCTAAGCTTGTGAACTTAACAAGAGTAGTCTATCCATGTATATATCATTCTTGCTTTTAGGTTGTGTTTGTCTTACAATAACTTCCAAAAAAATGGATCGACCTTTTGAAAAAATAATTTTTTTACTATTTAAATAAATTTGCATAAAATATTTTTTATTTGAATTTTTTTAAAAAAAATCAATTTTAAAACTTGTTTTATTAATATTTGATCCATTATCAATGATTAATTGTCGACATGACTATCATATCAATTTAATTGTCAATATTTTTATTAAATTCAATGCAATAAAGTATTTTTAAAATTTTATTTATATTAAAATATGTTGAAATAATATTTAAATAAGCATTAATATTTTATGTAATTAGCAAAAAAATTTTAAATTATTTTATTTTATTTATTCCTTTTAAATTTGATATTTTATGAATAAATTAGATTATCCAAAATTTTTTTTAAAATTATTACTTAAAGTATTTGATATACATTTCATTAATATATTCTACATAAAATATGATTAATTTATAATTATTTATATTTAAAATTAATAAACTTATTAATATATTATATGACATTTATGAAGTATGCAAAATTTACTAGTAATTTCATTTAATAGAATTTTTAATATCTAAAAACACATAAGTTCAAACTTGAATGTTTAATAATATTTGTCAATATGTTCTTAAAAGTAAAAATTTTATTATAATTTATATTAATAGCTTTTCTAAGATTTTAATAACTTTCTTTTAACAAATTTTATGATAAAATTAAAAGTTTAGAGGATGTAATTTTAGGTTAATGAACTATATTTTAATTTTATTTTATTAACATACTCCAATAGAGGACTTTTATTAACTTGAAATTAAAATAAATTAATGAGAATTTAATATTAAGGTGAATTCTACTTTCAAATATTAATTTTAGTCTAAATTGAAATAATAAAATTACTTATTTAGATAATATAATTTGAAGTTTCACACATGATATATGAGTATATGAAGTTTAAACTTAATATTTAAAATATATATTATTTATAAACAAACCAATTGAGAGTCTAAAGATGCTTTTGTTTGGCTGAGCTGGTGGACTTCTAAAGACAATTCTACTCCTAAATCTACAACAATTTCAACTAATCAAAAGGAATAAGCTCTAGAGTTTAAGGACCATACCTTGCACCATCTCCATCTCCATCTTTTAATAGCAAGGAAGAATCTTTGAGGTAATCAATGGCTCCCAAAACTTGAATCCTCACTTCTTCAATTGAATCGGCCTTGCCAAATAACTCCAAACACCAAGCATATCGCACCAAATCTTCCACATTAATTGAATGATCCTCTGGATATAAAGCACACAATAAGAAGCATTTCTGGTTCGTCTCTTTCTTCAAATGCTCGTAACTCATCTTAATACACAAGTAGGCATTTTTTTCTTCTTCTCCAATGTTACCAATTTCCACTAACCTACTGCTTTCAAGTTTCTTGCGGGCCACTTCCCATCCTTTACGGGTCTTTGTACTTTCTAGAGCCGTTGCTAGCGTTACAATCGCTACCGGTAGACCCTTGCATTCTTTTGCAACTTTCTCAGCCTCCTCAAGAATATCCCTTGAAACTCTTTCATTAAGATTAGCTTTCATTCTGAATAGTGTCCATGCTTCATCATCATCCAAAACATCAATTGGAACAAAAACTTGACATTCCATAGATTCGCATACTTTCAAGAGACGTGTTGTCAAAATGATTTTACATCCCTTCCCATTTTCATTTAGCGGAATGCCTATGTCTTTCAAGTGGACCTTATTCCACATATCATCAAGGATTATGAGGACCTTTTCTTCATTTTCCAATCGAAGCCATAATTCTCCTGCTCTCCCTTCTTTAGTTTTCTTCTCGAACTTTAAGTCCAAGAAATCTGCTATTTTATCTTGAATATTTTCAATGATTGATTTTTGGGACACAACAACTTCAATAACTTTACGAAAACATCCCAACTCTTTGGTTTTTTTACCGACTTCTTTGACTAAGGTGGTTTTGCCCACCCCTCCCATCCCCCACACTCC
Source organism: Gossypium hirsutum (assembly GCF_007990345.1). Lineage (NCBI taxonomy): Eukaryota > Viridiplantae > Streptophyta > Magnoliopsida > Malvales > Malvaceae > Gossypium > Gossypium hirsutum. The sequence goes on from NC_053424.1 coordinate 4,647,050, forward strand.
GATCATGTTAACTTCATCGTCCTTTAATGCTTCCATGATCTTGTTGAATGCAGCAGTTGAAGATTTGGAAGCCAAAATATCTTTAGATGTGAAGAATTGTAAGCCAGGAAGCTCCGCACGATGGCCGATTCGTTCAAAGTGAGAGTCTTCTACAAGTTTACTGATATACACTGTCTTCTTCTCTATCTCCTTGCCTAACTGATATCGCCAGCACCAATTAGGACACAAACGGAAGCATCTCTTATTTTCTCCAACTCTACTGTCCAAATTCTGTACATCTTTCAAGGCATTTTCCACATTTGTCAGCCATTCATCTACATAGTCCTCAATTACTTGAGTTTGAATCTGCAATTTTGCCTCCTTAACGTCTTCTTCAACCCGAGTTTGTTCTCTATTCAGATTTTTTTGCTGTTGGTGGAGGTCTTCAATTAACTTATGAAAACGAAATAAGTAGCGAAGACGACGTTCTATTGGCTTCACCAAATAGTCAACCATCAGTGTTCCTACGGCATTAGAAGCAGCACCCGAGAAGAACTCTCCCGCCATTGTCGTTAATCTGAATTGAAATAACAAATCTGATAAGCTTAAGCAAAATGGTAGAAAATATACACTTTGACGTGAACCACAAAAAGAAATGAAAGATATATTATATGCAATGTTTTAAAAAAGAACTCTCCTTGCTTCACACAAAATGCTCCATCTTTAAATCTGAAACCAGAACAATTGAATCTGTCGACCAAAATTTCAAATTTGCAATGAAGTGCTAATGAAATAATACATATACATTTTTTTGTTACATTTTGTAATTTAATTTAAGAGTTTAACCTGGTTTAAGGTCACCCTACAAATAAAATTCAATAAACATAAAATACAAATTTCATTTTATAATAATAATAATAATAATAATAATAATAATGTTGATATAATGTTCAACAGGGAGGAGAACAAGGAAGAGGGTGCGGTTGTTTCATGGAGGTCGGTTTATCTAAAAAGACGGAGAGTCAAAAAAAAATAAAAAGATAGGAAAAAAGTTGAGGAGGATAAGTGTTCCAAGGTTGCGTATTAGCTCAAAAAGGTCAATCCCTTATTCATCGTTATGAAGGCATTTATAAGGGAGGCCATCTTGTCTACTAGTATGACTTGATAGGATAAGTGGTCATCGCTATGAGATGAGTAAAGGATGGGCATAGTGGGATCCATTCTATTATTTATTCAATCAATATGAGGTTGATATGCTTAAGTGCAATCTAGTAGTCTTCAAGAAAGTGTTCACACCTAAAAAACGAGTGTGTTTCAACAGTACCTACCAAGCGGTGAAATGTCTATGGCAGTAGGAGGTCCATGTTTATCAGAAGGAAGTGAGTGGTTAAGCTTCTCTTTTGAGACTAAGGGCCAGATGAGTAGCAGGGTATCAAGAAGGCTAACTATTGACCATTAAGGCCTCCAAGTGGAATCGGAGAGTTGGTCATGGATGCTCCCTAGGTAGCCTATCATGCTTATTTAGATGAATTGACCTCTATCAAACCACCACGCCATCTTTCTTGTTCTCTTCTCTATTGAACATTGTGTCAACAAATAATAATATCTTGACTTGAATGGGTTAACTGATGGTTAAAACTCTTGTCAAATATTTGATTGGCATGGGTTTGAACCATGTTACCGCCATCGTTAATAATAATAATAATAATAATAATAATTTTATATAAGCTATAAGGCTATGCAAAAATATAAATAATGATGATGATGATGATTTTTATATTTAAATTTATGACGGTGAAGTGAATATGTTTATTTGTATGGTAACTATTTGGTATTGCATTTGTGGAATTTTGTAAACTCCTCAACCTGTTTGTGGAGTTAAAAAAAAAATTCAGCACAATGTATGGAATAGTTTTTCTTATTTGTATATTTGGTAACTTCAAACTTTATTTTTTAAATTATCTATATAATGCAATGTATATAATATATATAAACACGAGTTTGAAAAAATATTTAAATTAATATATCATTGTTTTTAAGTAATATTATTTTGCATTAAATTAAAATTATATAATTTAATAAAGTTAAATATATAAAATAATGTGCAAGAGATGTGAAATTAAAAAGTTACCAACACTCCAACACTTCAAATGTTTCCTTGTAACGCCTGTGTATGAATCAAACTGATCCTCACTGAAATCATTGTAATTGAAAAAATAATTAGATTGTGAACCAAAAAATAAAATCAAACAAATGTTGAAAAGTTAAATCAGATTAAATGGAAAGGAAAGATGTTGATACAGTGATGCTTCTTCTGTATTAAGGAGAGTTGAAATGGTTGTTTAACCTTTAACATAATCTTGATAACCTTTAATATAACATTACTGACCTTCCCTACTATAATCTCATATATTTTGGTAACCTCTTTTGTAAACTCTGATATAATTACGATGGGTATATAACATCATTCGCAGGCCATAGTATAATCACGGTCTCAAAAAATGACATACGGGTAGCGTTATTTGAAAATCAAAACTTAAAAATATTTAAAATACAAAAAAAAAACCTTAAAATATATAAAATTCAAGAAAAATTCTATTAGAAGCTACCCATATCGTTGAAAAGTCAAAGATATGGTGTCAGAAAGTTGAAACCGAAAATAAGAGAATTTATGGCACTGAAATTTGGTTTGAAATTTTGGTCCCTAATTGTATAGGGACTTTGCAAGTTGGCCCTTGAACCTCAACTATATATAGGCCTAACCATTTCTCATTTTCTTCATCCCATATTTGTTATTCTCTACTTAAAGCATTATTCTCTCTCCCTATTTGTAGATTTCACTTGTATTTTTGGAGTGAAATATATTTGGTAGTGCCCGAGGACGTAGGCAAAATTTGCCGAACCTCGTTAAAATTCTGGTGTTTTTTATTATTTATTTTTGCATATTTTGTGAGTGTGATTGTAGTGATTTATTGTGCTATTAAATTACGATAAAGGGATATTCTGGCTAGGAAAGACCTGGTACTTAAGTGATCCTCATGATCCACCTTTCTTTCTTGGGAATTGAACTTAGTGTGATTTTTTAGTACAAAAATTTTACTCTTTTACACGCTTCCGCGCAACAATTGGTATCAGAGCTAGATTCGTACTCGGGGAATACGACCGTTTATGGCACTATTCACGTATACGACACTGTTCACGTATACAATAGTTGGGATTGAGGAGAAAAATGGTAGAGGCATCGTCATCAGCAAAGACAACTGTGACCAATGCAAAATTTAAAGTAGAGAAATTTGATGGTACCAATAATTTTGGTATGTGGCAATGTGAGATCCTGGATGTCTTATGTCAGCAAGACCTAGATATAACCCTTGAAGAAAAACCTGACAAGATGGATGACAAGGAGTGGGCCAAGATCAATAGACAGGCGTGTGGTACAATCTGCCTATGTTTGGCCAAAGAGCAGAAGTACTCTGTCATGAGGGAGACATCAGCGAAGAAGTTATGGGATACACTGGAAGAAAAGTTTCTAACAAAAAGTCTTGAAAATAGGCTTTATATGAAAAAGAAACTTTTTCGATTCACATATGCTCCCGGTATGTCGATGAATGGCCATGTGAACCCATTCAATAAAATTTTAGCAGACTTGCTAAATTTGGATGAGAAATTTGAAGATGAAGACAAGGCATTGTTGTTGTTGAATTCTTTTCTTGATGAATATGATCATCTTACCACCACATTGCTTCATGGGAAGGACACGATCACATTTGATGCAGTCTGTAGTGCATTGTATAAATCTGAGACTCGAAAGAAAGATAAAAGAGATCACAGAGATACAACTGTAGAAGTCTTAACAGTAAGAGGTCGTTCACAAAGCAGCAAATCTGGTAGAAGGGGAAAGTCCAAAGGGAGACCCGCCAAAGATAAATGTGCCTTTTGTCGTGAGAAAGGGCATTAGAAAAAGAATTGTTCTAAGCTACAAAAGGGCAAGGCTATTTCTAATGCATGTGTAGCAGAGCTTGATGAGGAGTCAGACTTTAGCTTGGTTGGTATGACAATGGCATGTCATATAGATGAGTGGATTTTGGATTCAGGATGTACTTACCATATGTGTCCTAATAAGGATTGGTTTTCTAGTCTTAAAGATGTGTCCTAATAAAGATTGGTTTTCTAGTCTTAAAGAGCTAGAAGGTGGAGTTGTTCTTTTGGGCAATGATAGTGCTTGTAAGACAATAGAAGTGGGTACAGTCTAATTGAAGAATCACGACGGCTCAATCCAAGTCTTGACAGATGTTCGCTACGTAACTAGCCTAAAGAAAAATCTCATCTCGTTAGGGGCCCTAGAATCTAAAGGGCTCACAATCACTTTGAGAGATGGATTACTAAAGGTAGTAGCCCGGGAATTGACAGTGATGAAAAGCACAAGAAGAAATAACTTGTACTTTTTAAATGGAAGTACAGTTATTGGATCAACATCAACAGTTTCTGAGAAAGATGTAGATTCAGAGGCTACCAGATTATGGCATACGCGATTGGGACATGCTGGTGAAAAAGCTTTGCAGACTTTGGCGAAGCAAGGCTTGTTGAAAGGTGAAAATTCTTGCAAATTGGAATTCTGTGAACATTGTGTTCTGGGCAAGTAGACGAGGGTAAAATTTGGTCCAACAATTCACAATACGAAAGAAATTCTGGACTACGTTCACAGTGATGTATGGGGACCTACTAAAGTGGCTTCTTTGGGGGGTATGCACTATTTTGTTATTTTTGTTGATGATTATTCGAGAAAAGTATGGGTGTATCTAATGAAAAGAAAAAGTGAAGTTTTAGATGCATTTCTGAAATGGAAGAAGATGGTAGAGACTCAAACTGGTCGAAAGGTCAAACGACTTCGATCAGATAATGGTACTGAGTACAAAAATGATCCATTTCTACAAGTATGTTAAAATGAGGGCATTGTGCGACACTTCACTGTTCGGGATTCACCACAGCAGAATGGGGTGGCAGAACGCATGAATCGGACTATACTGGAGAAAGTTCGATGTATGTTGTCCAATGCTGGATTGGGCAAGGAATTTTGGGCTGAGGCAGTTACATATGCGTGCCATCTAATTAACTGTAATATCCCGAATCAGGGCCTAATCGGAATAGTGGTTTCGTAACCACAAATCCGAGATAGAAATAATTATTTTATAATTATTTTGATGATTATGATATGATTGCATGATTGTGTGAAAATTTTGTGATGAAATTCTATGCCTAAAGTGCTTAAATTGAAAGTAGGGACTAAATCGAATAAGTTGCAAAATTTGCATTCTAGAAATTTTTAGTATGAAATTGCTTTGAAATATTTATTAGGAGGTCTTAAATAGCAATTTTACCAATTTTAAGTTCATGGACAAATTTAGGACATGGAAGGAATTTTTGGAAAGTTTAGTAGTAAGGGTATTTTGGTCATTTTGATATTAAATGAAATAAAATGGGAAAAATAACACAAAATAGTCATATTCCCCATTTAGTTGCTGCCGAAACTTCACTCTCACCATAGCTAGGGTTTCTTCAACTTTCAAGCTTCATAATCAAGAAAGACGTGGAATCGACCTCAATCGAGGAAAAGAAAAGATTGTGGACTAAATTGCAAAATCCTTGTATTTTGGTACCAAGGTAAGTTCATGTGTAAATAATGTAGCATAATTGTTATTTTTAAGTTATTGATATTAATTATGTGTTATGCTGAATTTCATTATGAAATGTATGCTTTGTGGTTAATTTCAAATAATATGTAAATTATGTGAGCTACTTGTTAAATATAATTGTTACCGAGTATTGATTTCAGCATTCTACGGAAGACGGCAAGGATAAGTGTTCGAGAAAAATCCCGTTTGAACCTTAGGAATAGATTAGGATACAAGTGACATGTCACTAGGATGGTTGAGCATCCGAACTCGTTGAGTTGAGTCCGAGTTCACTTATGGATGCGAATGTCCGAACTCGTTGAGTTGAGTCCGAGTTCGTGAAATGTAACTAGGCATCCGAGCTCGTTAAGTTGAGTCCGAGTTCACTTATGGATGCGAACGCCCGAGCTCGTTGAGTTGAGCCCGAGTTCGCTTATGGGCGGGTTACATGATTGCTTGATTGTATATATGGCACTTATGTGCAAGTTATCCATGTATCCGAATTATATTCCGATGTGTTCAACGGGTAAAGTTCTACTCAAATGGAAGAGTATTCGAGATGTAAAGAGATGTATTGGTAAGTGATATGAAATGGATATTTTGGACAGGTATGTATTTAACCCTCGGGTTGAGTATTGATACAACCACGATAAGGTAATAAGATGATGAAGAATGATTAAAAATGTGATATGTGTTTTAGTGATGTATGCTAATGTTGATTGGTATAACTGTTTGTTATGTTACTTATTATTTGCATATGAACTTACTAAGCATTTATGCTTACTCCCTCTTTCTTACTCATTGTAGTTTTGGACAAGCCAGCTCAGGAGTCGGGATAGGTCGAAGGCTCAGTCACACTATCCAGAAGACTTTTGGTAAATGGCTTGTAAATTTAAGTATGGCATGTATAGCAATATACCTATTTTGTGTAAATGATCTTATGGTATGGTTGTGAAATGGTTGAGGAAATGCTTGATAATGATAAATTATGAAAATGGTTAGTTTAGATTATGTTTGATGTTAAGGAAAACTATTAAGATACTTAGTGCATAAAAACTCATAAAAAGGATGAAATTTACCATAAACAGAATACCGCAGCAACACTAACGCAAGTTTGAAAATTTACTAAAAATCATAGAAATTGAATTTGGTGATTAACTACATATAAAATTGAAGATTATTATGTCTAGTTTCAAATGAAACAAATGAAACAAGTAAAGGAATTATATGTTAGAAGATATTTGAATTTTAGTGAAACAGAGTCATAGCAGTTTCTGAATCCCCTCTTCCTACTTTATAAATTCACCATAAATTGTAAAGATATAATTAGGTGGTGTATTTTATATCCTAAGAATCCTTATTGAGTCTAGTTTTAGTAGAAACAAATCTCATAGTCATATGAATTTTGTACAGAGAGAAATGTGGTTCGTAGTAAACAGAGGTCAGACCAGTCGAGTCCTGAAACAGGGGTAACTTTAACTAATAAACTGTACTAATTGGCCCAACCAAAAATTCTAGAAAAAAATTAGTAGATATGTATATGAGTCTAGATTCAGGGAAAATTTACGGATCTTAATTTTGAGTTTCGTAACTTGAGATATGATTTTTCTTGTGACTGTGACGCAAGTAGCTTAAAAGCTGTGAATGTAGAAACAAATAATCCAAAGTTCTAAAAATGTTAAACTAAGCTTAGTAACACCTCATACTCGACTCCGGCGACGGTCTCGGGTGTGAGGGCATTACATTAACCGTTTGCCATCAGCTGTAATAAATGAAAAAACTCCTATGGAGATGTGAACTGGTAAATCTACTACTGATTATGATTCTTTACATGTATTTGGTTCTACTAGATATTATCATGTAAAAGAATCTAAGTTAGACCCAAGAGCAAATAAAGCATTATTCCTAGGTATAACTGATGGAGTAAAAGGATACCGTCTCTAGTGTCCTGATACAAGGAAGATTGTTTTCAGTAGAGATGTGACTTTTGATGAATCAACCATGTTAAAGTACAATGATTCACAAAAGGATGACAAAACCAGTAGTACTTTGCAGCAGGTAGAGCTTGAAAAGGTTAACGATGATCCAGCTAATATTGGAGGGACAAATAATGAAGAAGTTCCAACCTAAGAACCTCTACAGCAACAAGATTTAATTGCATATAGGAGGCCAAGAAGAGAGATTCGTAAGCCTGCTCGCTTTGATGATATAGTGGCTTATACACTTCCAATTGCAGATAATGATGTTCCGTCTACTTACACAGAAGCAATAAGTAACCCTGATAGTGTAAAGTGGAAGCAAGCCATGAATGAAGAAATGCAGTCTCTTCATAAAAATAAGACCTAGGAGTTGATGACACTGCCCAAGGGAAAGAAGGCAATTGGATGCAAATGGGTATATGTAAAGAAGGAAAGATTTTCTAGTAAAAATGAAATTGGATACAAGGCTAGATTGGTAACAAAAGGGTTACGCTCAGAAAGAAAGAATAGACTACAATGAAGTGTTTTCTCCAGTTGTGAAGCATTCGTCTATTCGAATTTTGCTAGCCTTGGTTGCGCAATATGATCTTGAACTAGTTCAGTTTGATGTGAAGACCGCGTTTTTACACGATGATTTGGAAGAGGAAATCTATATGACTCAGCCAGATGGATTCAAGGTTGCTGGTAAAGAAAATTGGGTTTACAAACTAACAAAGTCACTTTAAGGATTGAAGCAATCTCCGAGGCAGTGGTATAAGCGATTTGATCAGTTCATGAAAGGGTAAAGGTACACAAGAAGTAAATTTGATCATTGCGTGTATTTTCAGAAGCTACAAGAAGGAACTTTCATATACTTGCTCTTATATGTTGATGATATGCTAATAGCATCTAAGAGCAAAGTTGAGATTGAAAGATTGAAGACTCAACTCAATCTCGAGTTTGAGATGAAAGATTTAGGTGAAGCTAAGAAGATTCTCGGCATGGAAATATGGAGAGATAGAGCTTATGATAGAGTTTGCTTGTCTCAAAAGCAGTATTTGAAGAATGTACTACAACAGTTTGGCATGAATGAGCATACAAAACCTGTAAGTACCCCATTGGCTTTTCATTTCAAGCTTTCTGCACAACTATCTCCTTCGACGAATACGGAATGAGAATACATGTTGCAAGTTCCGTATTCTAATGTAATGGGTAGCTTGATGTATGCAATGGTGTGTACAAGACCCGACATTTCATAGGCAGTTAGTATAGTGAGTAGGTATATGCATAATCCTGGAAAAGGACATTGGCAAGCTGTGAAATGGATTCTACGGTATATTCAGAAGACCGTGGATGTTGGATTACTGTTCAAGCAGGATAATACACTTGGTAAAAGTGTTATTGGGTACGTTGATTCTGACTATGCCGGTGATTTGGACAAACGAAGATCAACCACCGGTTATGTGTTTACACTTGCTGGAGGACCAATAAGTTGGAAGTCTACACTATAGTCTACAGTTGTGTTGTCAACCACAGAAGCCGAATACATGTCTGTAACAGAGGCTGTAAAGGAAGCTATTTGGTTACAAGGTATGGTTAAAACCTTGGGATTGGTTCAGGAGCATATTAACGTGTATTGTGATAGTTAAAGTGCTATTCATTTAGTAAAGAATCAAGTCTATCATGCACGTACAAAGCATATCGACATACGATTCCATTTTGTGCGGGAAATTATTGATGAGGGGAAAATTTGTCTTCAGAAGATCAAGACTGCAGATAATCCCGCAGATATGATGACCAAGGTAGTAACAACAATCAAGTTCGAACATTGTTTGAACTTGATCAATATCCTGCAAGTTTAACAGTTGAAGAAGGCACTATCAAGTATTGTTGTCAAAGGCAGAAAGAATTGTGTGAAGATAAGATTATCCTAATCAAATCTTCAAGTGGAGATTATTAGAAGCTACCCATATCTTTGAAAAGTCAAAGATATGGGTGTTAGAAAGTTGGAACCAAAAATAAGAGAATTTATGGCACCGAAATTTGGCATGGAATAATTGCCCGAAAATAAGAGAATTTATGGCATCGAAATTTGGTTTGAAATTTTGGTCCCTAATTGTATAGGGACTTTGCAAGTTGACCCTTGAACCTCAACTATAAATAGGCCTAACCATTTCTCATTTTCTTCATCCCATATTTGTTATTCTCTACTTAAAGCATTATTCTCTTTCCCTATTTGTAAATTTCACTTGTATTTTTGGAGTGAAATATATTTGGTAGTGCCCGAGGACGTAGGCAAAATTTGCCGAACCTCGTTAAAATTCTGGTGTTCTTTATTATTTATTTTTGCATATTTTGTGAGTGTGATTGCAGTGATTTATTGTGCTATTAAATTACGATAGAGGGATATTCTGGCTAGGAAAGACCTGGTACTTAAGTGATTCTCGTGATTCACCTCTCTTTCCTGGGAATTGAACTTAGTGTGATTTTTTAGTACAATAATTTTACTCTTTTACACGCTTCCGCGCAACAAATTCTAGGAGTATAAGAAAAAAAAGCCAAAAATGAAGATAATCTAAAATTTTTAAAAAGATATGAAACTTTTTTTAACTATTACATTTTTTTATATATTTTTTGAAATTATAAAAGTTATAAATTATTAAGAATGTACGTAAAAAATAAACACAATTGAATCTCCAAATTCAAGATTTATCAAAATTTATTATGTATGTGAAATCAAAAATAAAAGAATGAATTCTTAATTTTTAAATTCTTTTAAAATATATTTTTTGAATTTTTAAAATATGTGTTGTTATTTAATAAATCGGGCACACAAAAATTAACAATGTCAATCTGGTAGCTAAAAAAATACTTAGTTAACAGTTTCCATTAGTAAAGTCTAAAAAAATGTACAATTATCAAATTTAGGGGTAAATTGTTAACCCTAATTTTACTAACATGTTCAATTTATAATTATATTACAGGTTAAGAAATAATAATAATTTGGATAAACTATTCAGATAGTCACTCTAAAATTATTACGTTTCTGTTTTGGTCACTTCAAGTTTATTTTTTTTTTGTCAATTTTAACATTGTCGTTAAGAACTATTCTTGTTTTAGTCACTCCTCCATTAAAACCAAACAAAATACTAAAGTGCTGACACAAAATACTGATTGTATTGCCATGTGTGTATATATTGTTTTGGTACGGTGAAGAAGAAACAAGTTCGTCACTATTCCTACGTAAGTTTAATGGGTTTTCTATGTAAGTTAATTTTTATATAAAAATAAAATTATCCATATGAAAAATGATTTACGCTTTTAAAAAAGGTAAATCATTTTACACGAAAAATGATTTATTTTTCATTGACTTATAAATCGTTTTCATTGACTAAGTTATAGACAAAAAAGTGAAAGACTTAGTAATATTGTAGAACAAAGTCATGAAAATCGAGTGAATGAGTATGTTTTCTTTGGGACCAATGTCATTTACAATAGGTGGTTAGAATAAGTGGTAATTAATTTTTTTAAGCATTTGGATTCTTGAAATTAAGGGATAATCTCGTATTTGGTATTTATATTTTTAAAAAATGTCTAATGTGTTACTTGAACTATTAATTTTTATATTATTTGGAACTTATATTTTCATAAAACATATAATGTGATACTTATACTTTAAAATGACTAATGTGGTACTCGAACTATCAATTTGTATATTATTTGGTACCTTTACATTCATAAAATGTACAATGTGGTACTTATACATTGGAAATGTTTAATCTGGTACCTAATTTATCAATCTGCGTATTATTTTGGTACCTAAAGTTAAAACCCTTAGTAAATGCTAAACTAACCAATAAGAATTCAATATGTGAATTTTTTTCTAAATCACCGATAATACAACATTATGTGATAAAAAATAAATAAAACAAAAAGTAAATAACTAAATCTAAACAACATAAGTTAAAAGTTTACAAAAAATCATCGAACTTTAACTTAAAATTTCTTCAATTTTTTAAAAACCCTAAAATTTCTAGATTTTTTTGAAATTTATACAAGCCAAAATTTCTCAAAAATTATGTTTCTTACTTCTTATTGAACTTGAATGAGAGGTTGAATAACTTGATTTCAACTACCATTCCATTATTTATTTATCTCTTCACATGATATTATATTATCCATGAGAAATTGATGATTTGGAAAAATAATTCATGTGTTGAATTTTCATTGGTTGGTTTAGTAATTACCATGGGTGTTGACTCCATTTATCATACTAGTATACATATTAATAGTTCAGGTATCATATTGAATATTTCAAAGACCAATATAGTAAACGAAAATAAAGAACAGGGGCTTAATTGGACATTTTGAGAGTTTAGGGGCCACACTAGAACAAACCCTAAAGTATAAGGGCCTTTGATTCCATTATTCCTTTTTTGAATTTAATAGTATCTCGTAATCATTTTTGCATGTAATTCTTATTTTGGTTATGGGTGGTTTAAGGGAGGTCAAGTGAAGCTTTGATAGATTATTTATATTTTTTTTATTAAAGCTAAATGTGATTAAACTGGAAACACAAAATATGATGCAACAAATAAGGAATTGAGTTTAATAGCTAAAACAAAAGCAGTACTTATGAGAATAAGGAAGAGATTCGTGTCTCCAAACTTACCTCAATTCATCACTGTTTATCAGCTGCTGCTGCTATAAATGGAACTTCAACTGCAGCAAAAACACAAAGTAAAAGCTGGTTTTTTTTCTTTCTTGTTTTTTGGAAAAAAAAAGAGACACCACCGCAGACGAAGAAATTAATGAGAGTTTTTTTTTTAAAAAGTCGAAATGAAGAAGAATAAAATTAAAAAGCTTTTTTTTTGGGGGGGGGGTGGGGGGGCGGCAAATAAAAGAAAAGAAAAGAGAATGGAAGTCGAGAAAAAGAAAATAGGAGGTACCTTCTTCCTTTTCCTGTTAAAAGGAGGAGACTGGAAATCAAATTAAAAGAAATTTTAGAAATTAAAGAAGATGAAAACAGATTTTAATTCTCCCTAAGAGAAAAAAAGATGGTGAGAAGGGTTGCAGTGGGAAACTTTAACAGAGATGACAAAATGCTGAGCAAAGAAACAATGAATACAAAGGGCCCTCAAATACCAGGATTCAAAGTGTAAAAAAAAAAAAATTATCATGTGGTGTCTGAAATCTATTCCGAGATTTTCGAGATATCTAAAAATTATCTCAAGATTCCTGAATTCTGAAAACATTTTATGAGTTAGGGTTAGAGTTGACTAAAAAAAATAAAGAGGGTGAAGAGCTGTCGTCTATGTGAAATTTGTAGGAGCTTTCCTTTTGACAAATATTTTCATGTGAATGGCATTTTAATCCTTTTATTCTATTCTGCTAATCACATGGTTTCCTCTGATTATGGGATTTCCCACCAAGTTTTATTAGATTTATTATAACAAACTTTATAACGTGGGAATATTATATTATTATACAATTTTTCTGACCTGGGAAAATATTCATATTTTTAAATATCCATTTAAAAAAATAATTTTTCTATGGGTATCATCGCGTAGGGATATTTATGGGTCGGATCTAACTAAAATCATAGGCCCGATTAATAGTTCCAAGCTCATTTGGACTCAATAAAATAAATTTAAATTTTTGTTTAGACAAATCTAAATTATATATGCTAAACACAGGTCAAACCTAATCTATGTAGACAATGAGCAGTCAGCAGGAATGTCACCTTGAGGAAGAGAATTTGCACAAAGGAAGAATAGCTTAAGAATAAATACTCGAAGATCTATAACTCTTTACTTGCTATTTTTAAAAAAAAAAATACTAAGTTAATCTGTTATAAATATGAAATATGGAAGGCTGTAACATAAGGCAAAGTAGCCAGATGCTTTCTTCAAATACTGGTATTGCAAGATCAAAAAGGTTCAAAAACTTTTTTGGGTCCGATTGAAAACAAAGCGAACAGGAGATAGAACCTTCCATAATCAGGAATTCCACATCCAGTGCTAATTTCAGCTCCAGTCAATACCACAACCTTGGTGCTGCAAAATACAAATAGCAGTCAAATATTTAACCCATTGGAATACATTAACATCGTTTATTGTGTGTGGCTACAATTACAAAAGGAACACTATGCAAAGCCAAGGACAAGAATAACCTTTGGAATATGAGTTGATACAAGTGGTTTACGTCTTCAGCACTCGGAGGATCTGCTTGGGGAACCACCTTCTTGTCTGAAGGTGGTTGTGTCTCTCTAACTGGCACCCCTGAGACTGATATCCGACACGACGTCTGTAGAGCATTGACATAATCTTATCCTTCTTCTTGAGCTAAACAATTGCCTCCACTTGTGACCTGAAACGATGCATTTGCAAGAACATGGTAACAACTATGCAAGCCACACTTACAAATGATCAAAGTAACACGTTATGTGACGTATAAGGCTAAAAGAACACCTGCCTGTCAAAAGGGTTCGAAACGCCTCTGGTCTACTTGTAGAAGGCTGCATAACGAACATAGACACTTTAAGCTTGAAAGCTCCTATCAAAAATAGAAAACAACCACAATAGCAGAGGACCGCATCAAACCAAGTACAAAAGTGCAGGTTTGTATGCTGAGAATGGTCACTTGATGAAAAATGAAGAGTACAAAATAATATGAATTCAACACCTAGCTTTATCAGATTAGGATAAAAGGAAACATATATTCAATTCGGTAGAAAAAAAAAATGCAGCTATATCTGAAAACATGATCCATTTATAGACACCTCTACTGTAGATGTAGCATTTAAAATTTTCTTTTCTTTTTATATATTAAAAATAAAAGAACAAAATATATGAAATGTGGAAGTATGGTGCATATATACAGAACAAACCAGTGGGACGGGAACCGCGATAACTTAAGCCTGGAAAGCGAAAAAACAGAGAGTTGAAAGGAAAAAAAAAGTTAAAAAATGGTGGAAATTTTTGCGATTGAGAATGGACTCAAAGGAGACCCAAGGCTTCAAGCTATATCAAACGCCATACGGGTTGTTACTTTCGGGTTCTCTGTCAAGAAGCAACAGTGGTGGTTAGTGAACGATGATAGACTGGTGGTGATTGGAGTGGTTAACGATGATGGTGGTGGCCGGTGGGTGTTGGAGTGGGGGAGGGTGGATGAGTAAATTAGGAAAAGAAAAGAAAAAAAGAAAAGGTGACCTATTTAACCATATGATTCATGCCAACTGGATCGGGCCAAAAATATCATACCTAGGCCTCGGTTTATTTTAAAAATAGGTTTTATTTTTGTCTAAATCTATTATTTTAACTTATATTTTTACTTAAATTCTATCACTTTTCAAGCAAATCTTTGAATCAGTTTTATCATAATTACAGTGAACTAGGCAACTAAAATGAAAAGACAAAAAAAATATAATTTTTAGATTTTTAATTTGGTAACTAGGTTCACATTTTTTTGTACTTTTTTATCTATTTTGTTCCTTAAATTTGGCAATTAGATCCATTTAGGTTCTTAAATTTATATTTATCAAGATTTGATGATATGATAATGTTATTAGAATATGATTAGATAGGATGAATGAAGAATTAATTGATATAACTATTTGAACAAAATGGTTGAACTAACTAACTCATAATTTGCTTGGGATTGGTGAAAATTAAATATTAAGACAAAAATCCACAGTTGAACAGGTTGAATAAATATAATATTTAAAATTTTTTTAGATTTTTATGAAGTTTTAATTCTTTATTTTATTAATGTTGGTCCAACTATTAACCTAGTTGAATCAGGAATCAGTGGTCCAACCCATTCAACTATTGATCCGATTATCAAAACATTAAATATGACACTCTAATACTTACCACATTATCATTTGAAAATTTATATATTTATTTAGGTGATGATGTGGCATAATTTTCAGAAGATTACATTATAATTTTCAATTTTCAGATGATGTGACAGTTTATTTGGTTGGCTTAAAAATAAAGACTTCTTACAAACTCCGAAAGGGTTCGAAAGGGGATTGGATAAGACAAATCGTGTTACCTTTGTGGCCATGGAATCGAGGATGCATTATATGTTCCCAGAGACTACCCATCTGCGAAGGATATCTGGAACCATGTTCTCCCTTCAAATCATAAGAAACTTTTCTTCTATGGTAGCTTATCGAACTGGATGCCTTCAAATCTACAAGATAAGTCTAATCTCAATATGAGAGAATTAGAATGGGCATGTTTCTTCAGGATATTACTTTGGCATATCTGGAAAAAAATTAGAATTTGATCATTTTCCAAGGCAAACCAATGAATCTAGATGAATGTTGCGCGGAAGCGTGTGAAAGAGTAAAATTATTGTACTAAAAAATCACACTAAGTTCAATTCCCAAGAAAGAGAGGTGGATCACGAGGATCACTTAAGTACCAAGTCTTTCCTAGCCAGAATATCCCTTTATCGTAATTTAATAGCACAATAAATCACTACAATCACACTCACAAAATATGGAAAAATAAATAGTAAAGAACACCAGAATTTTAACGAGATTCGACAAATCTTGCTTATGTCCTCGGGCACTACCAAATATATTTCATTCCAAAATACAAGTGAAACTTTACAAATAGGGAGAGAGAACAATGCCTTAAGTAGAGAATGAAAAATGTGGGATGATTAGAATGAGCAATGGTTAGGCCTATTTATAGTTGAGGTTCAAGGGCCACCTTGCAAAGTCCCTATACAATTAGGGACCAAAAATTGCTATTATTCCATGCCCAACACTAAATAAATATTTGGTGCCCATAACTTTGACCTTTCCAAGGTATGGGTAGGTATGGGAAAGGTATGGGCAAGGAATGGGTATATTCTAATAATCTCCACCTTGAAGATTTGATTAGGATAATTTTATCTTCACACAATTCTTTCTGCCTTTGACAACAATAATTCATAGTGCCTTCTTCAACTGTTAAACTTGTAGGATATTGATCAAGTTCAAACAATGTTCGAACTTGGTTGCTATTACTACCTTGGTCATCATATATGCGAGATTATCTGCAGTCTTGATCTTCTAAAGACAAATTTTCCCCTGTTCAATAATTTCCCGCATAAAATGGAATCGTACGTCGATATGCTTTGTACGTGCATGATAGACTTGATTCATTGCTAAATGAATAGCATTTTGACTATCACAATACATGTTAATATGCTCTTGAACCAACCCCAAGGTTTTCGCCATACCTTGTATCCAAATAGCCTCCTTTACAGCCTCTATTACAGCCATGTACTCGGCTTCTGTGGTTGACAACGCAACTGTAGACTGTAATGTAGACTTCCAACTTATTGGTCCCCCAACAAGTGTAAACACATAACCGGTGGTTGATCTTCGCTTGTCCAAATCACCGGCATAATCAGAATCAACGTACCCAATAACACCTTTACCAAGTGTATTATCCTGCTTGAACAGTAATCCAACATCCACGGTCTTCTGAATATACCGTAGAATCCATTTCACAGCTTGCCAATGTCCTTTTCCAGGATTATGCATATACCTGCTCACTATACTAACTGCCTGTGAAATGTCGGGTCTTGTACACACCATTGCATACATCAAGCTACCCACTGCATTAGAATACAAAACTTGCAACATGTATTCTCGTTCCGTATTCGTCGAAGGAGATAGTTGTACAGAAAGCTTGAAATGAGAAGCCAACGGGGTACTTACAGGTTTGGCCTACTCGTTGACGCCAAACTGCTGTAGTACCTTCTTCAAATACTGCTTCTGAGACAAGCTAACTCTATCATGAGCTCTATCTCTCCATATTTCCATGCCAAGAATCTTTTTAGCTTCTCCTAGATCTTTCATCTCAAACTCGAGATTGAGTTGAGTTTTCAATCTTTCAATCTCAACTTTGCTCTTAGATGCTATTAGCATATCATCAACATATAAGAGCAAGTATATGAAAGTTCCTTCTTGTAGCTTCTGAAAATACACGCAATGATCAAATTTACTTCTTGTGTACCTTTGCCCTTTCATGAACTGATCAAATCGCTTGTACCACTGCCTCGGAGATTGCCCAGCTACTACTTTTAGTAATCCATCTCTCAAAGTGATTGTGAGCCCTTTAGATTCTAGGGCCCCTAATGAGACGTGATTTTTCTTCAGGCTAGGTACGTAGCGAACATCTGTCAAGACTTGGATTGAGCTGTCGTGATTCTTCAATTGGACTGTACCCACTTCCATTGTCTTACAAGCACTATCATTTCCCATAAGAACAATTCCACCTTCTAGCTCTTTAAGACTAGAAAACCAGACCTTATTAGGACACATATGATAAGTACATCTTGAATCCAAAATCCACTCATCCGTTCGACATGCCATTGCCATGCCAACCAAGCTAAAGTCTGACTCTCCATCATGCTCTGCTACACATGCATTAGAAATAGTCTTGCCCTTTTGTAACTTAGGACAATTCTTTTTCCAATGCCGTTTTCACCGCAAAAAGCACATTCATTTTTGGCGGGTCTCCCTTTGGACTTCCCCTTCTACCAGATTTGTTGCTGTGTGAACGACCTCTTACTGTTAAGACTTCTGCAGTTGTATCTCTGTGATCTCTTTTATCTTTCTTTCGAGTCTCAGATCTATACAATGCACTACAGACTGCATCAAATGTGATCGTGTCCTTCCCATGAAGCAATGTGGTGGTAAGATGATCATATTCATCAGGAAGGAAATTCAACAATAATAATGCCTTGTCTTCATCTTCAAATTTCTCATCCAAATTTAGCAAGTCTGCTAAAATTTTATTGAATGAGTTCACATGGTCATTCATCGACATATCGGGTGCATACGTGAATCGATAAAGTTTATTTTTCATATAAAACCTATTTTCAAGACTTTTCGTTAGAAACTTTTCTTCCAGTGTATCCCATAACTTCTTCGCTGATGTCTCCCTCATGACAGAGTACTTCTGCTCTTTGGCCAAACATAGGCGGATTGTACCACACGCTTGTCTATTGATCTTGGCCCACTCCTTGTCATCCATCTTGTCAGGTTTTTCTTCAAGGGCTATATCTAGCTCTTGCTGACTTAAGATATCTAGGATCTCACATTGCCACATACCAAAATTATTGGTACCGTCAAATTTCTCTACTTCAAATTTTACATTTGTCACAGTAGTCATTGCTGATGACGATGCTGCTGCCATTTTTCTCCTCAATCCCAACTACTGTATACGTGAACAGTACTGTATACGTAAATAGTGCTATATACATGAATAGTGCCGTATACGTGAATAGTGTCGTAAATGGTCGTATTCCCCAAGTACGAATCTAGCTTTGATACCAATTGTTGCGCGGAAGCGTGTGAAAGAGTAAAATTATTGTACTAAAAAATCACACTAAGTTCAAATCCCAGGAAAGAGAGGTGGATCACGAGGATCACTTAAGTACCAAGTCTTTCCTAGCCAGAATATCCCTTTATCGTAATTTAATAGCACAATAAATCACTACAATCACACTCACAAAATATGGAAAAATAAATAGTAAAGAACACCAGAATTTTAACGAGGTTCGGCAAATCTTGCCTACGTCCTCGGGCACTACCAAATATATTTCACTCCAAAATACAAGTGAAACTTTACAAATAGGGAGAGAGAACAATGCCTTAAGTAGAGAATGGCAAATGTGGGATGATTAGAATGAGCAATGGTTAGGCCTATTTATAGTTGAGGTTCAAGGGCCACCTTGCAAAGTTCCTATACAATTAGGGACCAAAAATTGTTATTATTCCATGCCCAACACTAAATAAATATTTGGTGCCCATAACTTTGACCTTTCCTAGGTATGGGCAGCCCATAACTTTGACCTTTCCTAGGTATGGGCAGGTATGGGAAAGATATGGGCAAGGTATGGGCAAGGTATGGGCAAGGAATGGGTATATTCTAATAATGAAATTATTAAGGTGTCTTACAACTTGGCTAATAAATAGTCTTTAATGCATAAAGAAGCTTTATTGTCGGGCTTGCAGTGTCAATCTGAACAAATGACTTTAGGTGTGCATTTTTTTCCTTAATACTGACCATGTTGTCCAATCTGTTTCAGGTTTCTCTAGTGCATACGGAGTCCTTCGAGATGGAGAGGGGAAGTGGATTTTTTGCTACAATTAATCTTTAGGAAAGTGCTCAGTTCTCATTGCGAAATTTTGGGGCATCTTGAATGGTCTACTTATGATCCAAAAATAAAGTTATGATGAGGCTGTCATACCTTCAGATAATTTTGAGACAGTTAACATTATTGGTGATAGTAAACTTGAAGGTTCAAATTCCACTTTGATTAAACGAGTTCACCAAATATTTTTAAACAAAGAAAAGTGGATTTTGCAATATCTCCCACGAAAATTTAATAAAGCAAATGATGCAATAGCTAAAATGACTTGCCCAAATGATGAACACTTACATTTATTCGAAGAATCTCCGGAGGCAATTAAAAGAAGTCCTACATGAAGATAGTTCTAGAGGAAATCTATTTATGAATAAGCTCATGTAATATTTTGTTTTGTATTTCAGAAAAAAAAATTACACAAATTACTGTTGGTTGCTGATTATAGGATAAGAATGAACATAAAGTCAAAATCAAATTTAAAAACATTATAAAATTTTTAAAATTGATTTTTTTTGAAATTATAAATTTTTTTAAAAGTATTATTCTTTTTTTTGAAATTATATTTTTTTTAAAAAATAAAATTTTGTAAAAAAATTAAAAACTAAAAAAATCTAAAAAGTGTTAATATGCCTAAAATTCCAAAAAGAATCTAAAATATTTTTGTTTCCAATTATTTGAGATTGACAAATCAACAAGGCTCCTTTCTATTTGAACCTTGATGCACATCAAGTCATCTTTCTCCCTTTATGTATTAAGATAATGCAACTCAAATTTGGGAAGTGTTAGGCCTTTCTGCGATAAGTTTTAGTCCCTTTTATGATGAGAG
Source organism: Gossypium hirsutum (assembly GCF_007990345.1). Taxonomy (NCBI): domain Eukaryota; kingdom Viridiplantae; phylum Streptophyta; class Magnoliopsida; order Malvales; family Malvaceae; genus Gossypium; species Gossypium hirsutum. The sequence continues at coordinate 4,667,647 of NC_053424.1, forward strand.
GTTTTGATTCATGTCATTTTTGAAGTTATGGTCTGCTGCAATGGTGGAAAGGAAGAAAATGGTAGGGAAAATATATAAAAGATGAACATATGAATACTTTTATATATAATAACTTAATTAAGTTTATTTAATAATATATAACAGAATAATTTTCATCTCAACAAAGGAAAAGAAAAAATTTAATGATGGTCAACAAAAATTAAACCACCTGGCACCCAATGTGGCAAAAACATTATAGAAAAGTTAGATTTAACTGCCACTTCATCACCGTAGTTAATTTTTAACTGTCAATATTAGTTAAAGGTTTATTTGATTAATTTTTTTAGTTCAATTGAGTCTAAAAATTTCGAAAAAATTTAATTGAATTTTTTAAAAGATTCAAGCGCCTATAACATTATTAAGCCTTCAGTTTATCAAATAACACATTACTCTTTCTTCGTATGGGTATATAATAGTTTTGGGAGTTCCTTTATATTTTTCCACTCCTCGATCATTGGTTAAAATGCAAAGTGCAATATGTACATTGGCAACCTAAGGGACCTAGCCCCTAGAAAATTGTAGGAAACACCCTCCCCAATCCCCTTTCTATCCTTCAAAAGAGAGCTAAAAGGCAACAACTTGATTTTGAGATGATGAAAAGGAAAGCAAAAATTATCAACAAAGTTCATCATTCTTTGGACAGTAAATTTATTCATTTCAACCCAAAAAGAAAGGAAAAAAAAGGGTTGATAATGAAAAATGAAGCAATATGATAGCAAGTGCTCCTCTATGTCTACCCCAAATTGTTAGTACCTCTATTTATTGCAAGTAACTTTATTCTACAAGGAAATCTCCCTGTACCTCTAAGTTTTCCTTTAATACCATTTTTTTTTAACTTTCAATCCATTTGGTAGGAAAAAGTTGAAATGTAATGGTGGAATTACATTATATAGCATTGGGTTGAAACCCAAGAATCCTTATCTCATCCCCAATTATCGAATGCATACATGCGCATGCATAAAATGGTAGGCAAAACCTAGCTATACCTAATTTGTTTTTAGTTTATTTCCACTTCTTTTGAATAATGAAAAGGGAGAAACCGACTGAAAGAAGGAAGTGAAAAAAAAAAAAAACCTTTTGATCTGGTTTTAATATAACGGACACATGATCTGAAGTTAAGGTGAAATCTTAAAAGGAGAGATTTTCTTTTTCCTTTTACAAATTTAAAAAAAAAAATCATGAGATGAATAGGGAAAAAAAACATTTTTTTCTCTCACATAGTTGAAATTAAAAAAAAACATTTTAAACTATTTTTGGTACATATTACAATTGGGAAGGGAATTATAACAATTGAATTTAAACCCTAGTCTTTGGATACAACAACGGCTTAATCATTGTTCCTTTATGTTGTTAGTACTTCTGTATAAGTTAAAATATGCTCTAAATTTGTGTATTTTTTTTTTACATTTAAAATTTAATATTTCTACTTTTATTTTATGGACTTTAGTTTTTTTTAATTTAAAAATGTCAGTCTAATTGTTAACATTATTAAATTTTTTTTAAATTTAGATTTATAACAACGTTTTTTTTGTTGCTATATAGACATCAAGTAAGTATTTTTTTAATTTTATTATCTCACACTAACGAATTTGACATGAAAATTTGAAGACAGCATTAACAATTGAATTTAAATTTTAAATTTTAAAAAATATATGAAATAAATTCTTAAAAATTAAAAAAATTTCAAATTTTAAATTTACGAATAATACGAGGAGAAATTTTAACTTTTTTAATATATAATTATAACTTAAAAGACGTGGAAAATTAATTGAAGTAAAGAAACAAAATCCGGAAATCCATGTCCCCATGCCAAACATGTTTAGATGATGGAATTTGCAATAATAAACTACATTGAAAACAGTGTATGAAAGGCACCCCATTTGCTGAATAGATTCTACACCAATTCCCTCGTTCTATTTCTCATGTCTGCATGTATGAGCAAAATTCGATTCGATTCAAAAAAAATTAAAAATTTTTGAATTTTGAATTATTCGAATCAAGTTAATCGAGTTAATCGAATCAACTCGAAATTTTTTTCGAATTTCGAGTTCGAGTCGAGTTGAATTTTCGAATTCGAATAAACTAAATATGAACTATATTTTTTTTATTTTTTTTAAAATTTTAGGCTTTTACCTAAACCCAATTTCCCCAAAACCCAAATATTTTCCATTTCCCCAAGCCCGTCTGCACAAGCCCCAAAGATTTATTTTCCCAAATCCCATTTCCTCCCCCAAATTAAACCCCCAGCAAATTTCAAACCCTAAATTATTTTTCTTCTTCCCTTCATTTCCATTCAATTCAAACCTTAAAATCTATTTTTCTCAAAAAACCCTAAAATAAACCCTATTCCTTCTTCTTCTTCTTAATTATTTTTTAGTTATTTATTCACTTATTTGTTCACTTGTTTAATTCAATTTTTTGTTGTATGAAAAAAATATTTTTTTGAAAAATTACATAAAAATAAACAACACTAAAGTCATTTTTTTTAAAAAAATTAACTTGAACAAATATATTCGAATTGAATTTCATCTCACTCGACTCGATTTGAGAAAACTTCAAATTAAGTTAGGATGATAAAATAAGATTCAAAAATTTGATTAACTCAAAAAATTTTGATTCAATTCGATTCGATTCAATCAAATGCTCACCCCTAATTTAAAATACGGGGTGAGGTGAAAACCCTCATCCTTTTTTCTTCTAATTCCTATTGAATAGCTAAGATTTAGGCGTAATGATTATTATGAAGTTACTAAATTTATAAAAAAAATTATTTTAATTGTTAATTTATTTATTTTTGTTTTATTTAGCTCTTAAATTTATAATTTTTTTGTCAAATTACCTTAAAATGATGAAAATGTTAACGGTTTTTAACTTTATTAATATGACATATATGTAGATTGTCATATGGATGACATGTGATCATTTAACTAGATTTTTAACTTGGGACACCAACTTAATCAACAATATTATTCAGTAAAATTGTTTATCACGGTGTTATCATCAATCTTGAGTTGGTGTCGAGTTAACTTGTGATACTAACTCAATTAACAACATATTAATATATACAACTATTAAAGGTAGTACATTGTGCATATCAAAATAAGAACATATAAAAAAATCGAAATGAAGCTTTGGTTAAGTGGCGACTTTAATATTTTATTAATTTAATTGGCGAGAGTTTAAATTTTGTCATATGCATTTAATTATTTTTATTTTAAAATAAAATAAAAAAATAAAAGTACGCTCAAATAATATAACTTATTTTAATTACGGAAAGATAATTTTATAATTTCCCTAATCGAGTTGGTGTCTATCGAGTTGGTGCCTGGTTGACTTGTGACACCAACTCAATCAAAGGCTTAAATAATAGTATAGATATACAAATAATGAATATGTAGTGGTGATTAAACCTTTTGTCAGACACCTGTTTGGTATAGGTTCGAACTGTGTTACCCTCATCTCCTACCCCTAATATTTTATTCAACAATAAATGATGGAGATAACAAATTGTGCATATAAGATTTTATTAATTCAATTAGTTTGAATCTAAATCCCACCATATGCATTGAAAAACATAATCAACATAAGTATACATTGTCTATAATAAAAAAGTAATAATTAGAACTAAAAAACCAAATAAAAAGAAAAAAAAAACCTAAGGGTAGAAGAAAAGTATGGTCATGCCATATATACCTAGTTAATTAACTTTTTTTTTTTGCTCAATAATGGTAGAACACTACCACAATGCAGTAAATAACATACAAAAACACACGTATCCCCAATCAATTAAACAACCTTAAATAGCAAAAATCACTCACAAGACAAACCCATCCAAACACCAAACAAACCGAAATCCCCTCAAAAAGTATCTCTCTCTGATTAAAAGAAACAATAACCAAACATTGAAACACCATCTAGACTCATACAACAACGAACCCATATTCTCAAACATTCTAAAAAACTAGACTCAACTCACCACCAAGCTTTAAACAAACATGGCCTACTCATACCAGCAATTGCTAGTGTTTCTGCCATTTCATTACCGTTAAGATTAGCTATTGAAAACGATAACTTTTCAACACAGGCAATCCTCCTATCTAAGTCTGCAAATGAAGCTTGTCGCCTATCTAAGTCTGCAAATGAAGCTTGTTTCGACGATGGTCTCCTTTTTTTTATCCAAAATCCAGTGTAGACTGTTGGTACAATCGACGTGGTTTAGGCTCAAGAATTGTTGCGCGGAAGCGTGTGAAAGAGTAAAAATATTGTACTGAAAAATCACACTAAGTTCAATTCCCAGGAAAGAGAGGTAGATCACGAAGATCATTTAAATACCAAGTCTTTCCTAGCCAGAATATCCCTCTATCGTAATTTAATAGCACAATAAATCACTACAATCACATTCACAAAATATGCAAAATAAATAATAAAGAATACCAGAATTTTAACGAGGTTCAGCAAATTTTGCCTACGTCCTCGGGCATTACCAAATATATTTCACACCAAAAATTACAAGTGAAATTTACAAATAGGGAGAGAGAATAATGCCTTAAGTAGAGAATGACAATTATGGGATGAAGAAAGTAAGAAATGGTTAGGCCTATTTATAGTTGAGGTTTAAGGATCAACTTGCAATGTCCCTATACAATTAGGGACCAAAATTGCAATTATCCCATGCCAACTTTTAACCTAACTTGTCAACCAATCTTATTTTCTACTTTCCGTGCCCACCCTTTTTTACTTTTCAAACAATGGGTGGGTTCCAATAAGAATGATTTCTGCAACATTTTTCACTTGAAAGGGTGAAATTTCTTCAGCTTCTTCTTTGTACTGAGGTAGTAAGGTAGGTCTTCTCCTTTCCCAGATTATATCTTCCCCTGAGGGACTGGTATCATTTAGCTGAGATGCCTTCATTTCATAACAAATTAAATTTCGTTGAGAATAACATAAAAATAAAATGAAAATTACTCAATTTCATATATATTAGAAACAATAGTGGAAAAACTCAAGTAAAAGAGTGTTGGGAGGATAAATACCTGATCAGTTTTAGCATGCACAGTCATCGTTAAATAATCTGCACTGAAACTTGTGATCATCTTGGAACATTTCTTAATGTCAAGCGAATGCAAACATGGGAATTCCAGATGAGAACCCACAGGGCTGAAGCTCTCGATCTTTGACAAATTTTCAAGTTCTATTTTCTTTAATTGAGGGAATACCATTTTCATCTCCAACTGAGGACCTTGTGATGATGATGAAGATGCTAAAATGTCATCATTTCCAATTATTTTCTTCAGGGTCACACATGACTTTATCCTTAAAATGCTTAATTGTGGTAAATGTCGAATGAGCGTCTCTGGAAAGATGTATGTCAAGTTATTGCAACAGTGAACCCTTATTTCTCTAAGATTGGTTGCAACCTGGATGGGACCCTTCCATATATCTCGCAACCTAATCACATTAAACAGCTCCATTATCTCTAGACTTGAGATGATATTTCCACCCTGAAGCTGAAACAATTGTTCAAAGTTCCCCAAAGTTATATATTCGAAATCTGGTGATATTTGTGTCAACTGAGTGTTTACCATATCACACAAATTGACTTTTTTACTGTCTATATCTTCCATAGAGAAGAAGAACTCCTGCATAAAAGTAAAGGGAAGTGTTATTCTTTTAAGTTCTTTCAATATCAACCAAGTAAGTATGGCACTCTCATATTTGGTTTTCTTTTTAACCTTCAATTACATGAATTAATGTAAAAGTGTGCATGAGAGACTTTCCACTTTTCTAAGGAAATTAGATTTTAATAAAAATCCAAATGGATAAGAAATACAAGTTTACAAACTTGTTAACTTCTTTTTGAAAAACAAAACAAAGGAATTAAGAAAAAAAGTGAAAGGGGACGTACCTTTAAGAAAACACTCTTTTTAACTTCTTTATGAAAGGTAAAATTTGTAAACGCTGAACATCCTCGGATGTATAAAATTTTCAAAGTTGGTGCTTCCAAAAAGTTGTTTTCTCCTACAATGCTCCTCAAGGTTCTCAATCCAACAAGTTTTACCTCCTCTAGATGAGAAAAACCTCCAATTGAAGTATGTGGGAAGACATATTCTAAACTTGGACATTCTCTAATCTCCACAAATTTCAAGTTTGGCAAGTAACGTGCATTTGATTCTATTCCATCATCGATTCGAAATATCTTTGAAATTTTTTCACAATCAATAACTCTCAAAATTTTGAGATTCTGCAAGAAACACTTGGGAGGTTGGCCATTGCATTTGAAATCCATCATTATTTGTGATGCATCAACCAAGCATTCACCACTTCTCCATTTGTTAATAGAGAGGGAAGTTAATCTGTCCAGATGTTCCAGATCTACAAGATCTGAGACGAGATTTTTGTGATCTCCAATATTGTGGAGAACAAGATCTTTTGTATTGCATAATAATTCTTTGAATGCGGATAATCTAGTTTCCTGGTCATAATTCATCACATAAATGAAAACAAATCATTAATTAATAAAATCACAAGAAAAAAAATTTAACTATTAGATTAATATACTAACATATAGGTATCATAGAGAAAATATATATAATAACAGATTTGGCATAACAATTATTACAAGGATATATGATAACCCACGATACCATTTATAACTATCACCAGGCTCTATTTTTATATATATTTTTAGGCTGGTTAGGAGGGGCATGGTATAAAAAAGTTTAATAATTAGAAAAATCAAATAAAAAATCCAGAAAAGAAAAAAAAAGAGTAAGAAAAGTGTACCTTTAACGTTAACTCCAGCTGATTGTTGGCTTCTTGAATAGGAAAGTTTATCACTTTAGAACAAACATTAGCTTTTACGCTTTTCAAAGATGGTGCTTTGACAATATAGTTTTGTGGGACAAAACTAGTCAAGTTTCGTAACCAATCAAGTTCTAGATCTTGTAGACTTGGAAGGAGCAGGCTACTATGGTGTTGAACTCCATTTTGTTCATATGGCATGCCGAATACTTGCTTTAATGCACCACAAGAAGAAACCGAAAGCGATGCAAGAGCAGGAAGACCTTGAGCCAAAGTGATTGGCACAACATATTCCAATTTTGAACACGCTCTGATGAAAAGAGTCTTCAATTTGGGCAAGCGGAGAGGAAGGGAAGAAGTCTTTGATTCTATTTCACGATCATTGAAAAGAGTTTCCAATTCGTTGCAGTCTTGTATCTTGAGTTGTTCTAAAAGCACTAGGCTTTGAATAAGGGAAGGTGAAAAAAGGGATTTCAATTTTCCGCATCCACCTATGTCTACAGCCTTAAGACTTTGGAAGGTGAAAGAATGGGGTGAGCCTTTGAATATCCATCTCAATGCTGGTAATCCGTAGAGCTCCAAAGATTGTAAATTTGAAAGTGGGTGTTCTTGATTTTCTTCTCCGTCATGAAGGAGCTCACCCACCACTTGCAACTTACAACATCCTCTAATTTCCAGATGTTTCAAGTTTTTGAGGAAACCTTGTGGAGGCTGACCTTGCATAAGGCTTCCAACCCATCCATATCCTCTATAAATAATGTCTCCAAATGAGTGAATGCTGAAGTTGGCCCATTCTTTGTTGTATCAACCAAGCATTCAAGATCCTGAATTTCTCTTAGTTCAAGTTGTTTTGAAGTTTTGAATGATTCCTTGAATGCTGATAGTCGAACACCCTAATTGTAATTCACATCATCATTAAAAACACATTTTATATATCAATTAGCAATCAATAATTGACATACAAACATAAATAGTTAAATTTTCTTTTAAATCAATATTGTTATCTACGGTAAATACCATTAATGCAGAATTAAACAAAGGGCAAACAACTCTAAGTAATCAAACTCATAAATTGCCTACTTTAATTACTTGGAAGGCTGGAAATAAAAAAAAATAAACAGTTAATGAAAATGTTACATCTACATGGTTTCTTTAATTTGCATTAAGTAAGAAACTAGAAAACAATTCATTTGTGTAATAAAAAAAATGCATTTGTTGATTACAAATAAACCTATAATTGTGCATATCAATGGCATAGTGTTGTAGAGATTTGGGGCCATGACCCATAAAATAGTAAAATTTTAATTTAGAGTCATTATAATTTATAAAATTTTAAATTATTAATGATAAAATTATACTTTAGCCCTAAAAATAATAAAAAATTAATTTAACCCTTTAAAAATTATAAAAATATAAATTATTAAAGTGATAAAATTTTATTTTTACTATAATTTAATTCTACTAAAAAAATTCAGGCTCCTCCACAATGCCTATGGATATGATTAATTCTGTTTTATATTTTAACTCTGCTTTTAGCAAAAGTTAAAAGAATGAGATTGAAAAAAAAGAAGAAGAAGATATATTTTATAATGAAAGAAAACTCAGTAAAATAATAATAAAGTTGTAAAATAATATATATTATCAAAGTTGTTGATGTCCTAATTGTTTTTATGTAAAGAAAAAAAAGAACTAATGATATTTTTGAACCCCCAATAAATATTATTTTTATATTATTTACTTCCATACAGATAGTAGTGCCACTTGTAGTATGGTTAAAATATCTTAAATATTTTGCTGTAAATCAATATGAAAACTGAGTAATGAAAAGTTATAAATAAATAAAATTCGGAGAAAAATAATAATGTACCTTTATGGTAGCTTTCTTAGCTTCTAAATGAACAACCAAATCAGTTAATAGAGGGCATCTTTTCACTGAAAAGGATATAACGATTTCAAGAACTGCTGGTGTTGGAGCATACTGTCATTTCCCACCCTGTCTTTGGCAACTCTGAACACTTGTTTTAATTGAGGGCAAGCCTCTACGTTTAGAGTCAAACCCTGAAGCCCTTGTGGTGACATCGACGTTGGAAAAATATACTCCAAACCATAACAATTAGATATGCTGACGTCTCCTAACTCTGGGAAGCACAAAGAATTATGAGAAGTGATGGTCGATGATATTTCTCCCTCGTCACCTTCCAATTCTGTCACTATTTGCTTCATTTCATCACAGTAGCTTACTTCAAGGCCTTTCAATTGTACTAGACTTTGAGCAAGAGAGACTGAACAGAGTGATTTCAAACGTGGGCACTTTTTTATAGTCAAAACAACTAAGCTTTCAAGTCTTACATGTTGGGTCGGAAAAATATATTCCAAACCATCACAAGTAGATATGTAGACCGTTGTTAACTTTGGGAAGGACAAAGAAGTATGAGAATTGATGGTCGATGATATTTCTCCCTCGTCACCTTCTAATTCTGTCACTACTTGCTTCAATTCAGGACAATAGATTATCTCAAGTTTTTCCAAGAGTACGAGACTTTGAGCAAGCGAATGTGAAAAGAGTGATTTCAAATGTCGGCAGTGTAGTATAGTCAATTCAACTAAGCTTTCAAGTCTTACATGTTGGGTTGGCAATTCCCATATGCAACTCAAATCTGGCAACCTTTGAAGACGTAAAATCTTTAAATTTGAAAGGAGTGGAGCTTCATTTTCCTCCACCTCCTCCATTTGAAATACCACTTTTAGATTCTTGCAGTAATCAATTCTCACTAGTTTTAGGTTTCGTAAGATCATTGATACTGACACCTTTTGTTGTGTTTTATTAGTCAAGCATTCTACATACTCATCCTTGATACGTGACACTTGAAGAGACTCTAAATTCCCAAGTAATTGGGAAACTGCATTGTAAGGAAACACTCCCTCAAATTTCAAGGATCTTGCTACGTCAAAAGTATGACCAAAACTGAACATTTCTTCGTTACCAGAACATATACTAAAACAGCTTATGCACATTTTGTATTTTTCTAATTCAGGAAACTTGAAGTCTGGTGGAAAATGTAGAAAAGATACCTCAATAGATAGTCTCGTTAATCGGGTCAAAAATTTTATCTCGAGAAATATATCATTACTTCCATTTCCCATATTTAATTCTGGTAGGTACAACTCCTCTAGCTGAGACAACCTTCGAATGACTTCAGGTTGAAATCTCCAAGGAAACCTACAATTGATTAGATCCAATATCTTTAGATTTTCTAACATCCCTAATTCATCTGCCAAACCCTTGGATGCCCAACCACCCAAACTCAGAATCTCAAGTGTTGTTAGGTTTCCAAGGAATGGAAAGTCCTCAAAATAGTCCAAATGCAGAGCACGAAGTTTTGGTAGGAACGTAAGAGCATACAAGGAAATAAACCGCGTAGCTGTAAGACTTAAAAACTTTTAGTTCTCTCATTCCTAGAAAACATGTACCTTGTACATCGCAGTTTTTAAGCAATAGGATCTCAAGCTTCGAATACATTAATCTATTAGGAAATTTTTCCTTTACACTGCCCAACAATGAGATTGCTTCACTGATTCAGAGTTTTTATTTAGTAACTCTAATCTAGATTTGATCATAAAATCACTTTCTTCTTCTGATGCAATCCATAGAGCAACATCACGAACTATGTCATGTAACTTAATATACCTAACCAAGCCAAAATAAAAGAAGATACATTAAATAATATTTTATTATTATACAATTTTTAGAAGAATGAAAGATAAAAGAATCCAGAAAAAGGAACAATATGAAGAAAAAAATTTAATAAAAACAAAGAGGTGGAGGAAACTATCAAATTTAGTATACATCTTAATCAAAATTTACATTATATAAATTAGAGTTAATATAATATTTGGTTCTTGACATTTTCTCCAAACACTTTTTCTTAATTTAGTATCTAAATTTTTTTTTGGCTCAATTTGGTATTTAAACTTCACAATATTTCTTAACTTGGTACTTAGGCATTTTTTGATCCAATTTAGAACGTGAACTTGATACTTTTTTCTACTTTAGTATCTAAACTTTTTTTAGGTTCAATTTGGCATCCTAACTTGTTAAATGATATGCAAATTACCCTTAAGCTACAAAAATATTGTTAGTATTAGAGGAAATTTGTGTTAAAAATTATGCATTGAGCTATACTTAAAAAATTAATATTAAATAAGTAAACGATAGTTCTAAAAACCCAAAATAAAAGAAATTCATTATTTTAAATTAATAAAATAAAATAAAAATGTTAAACTAAAAGTAATTAAACATTTAAAATATTAAAAAGAAATTCGATATCACTTATCACATGTCGACCATACATCGATTATTTTTACTACCTCATAAAAGAATATTATTAGTATATTGAAGTAAGTTGTATAATATTTGACAAGTTTAGGCACTGCATCAAACAAAAAAAAAATTAGGTACCAAATTAGAAAAAAGAGTAAAGTATCAAATTGAACCCCAGAAAAAGATTAAGTACCAAATTAAGAAAAAGTGTTAAGTTTAGGTGTCAAATTAGGGAGAAAATGTTAAATTTAGGTACCAAATTGGAAAAAAAAATTAAATACCAAATTTAAAAAAAAAGTCAAGTTCAAGTACCAAAATTTAGCCTATAAATTATTAAATCATGGAATATGTAAGGGATTAAAAGATATAAAAAGCTACTTAGCTTCAATGTTTTTGAGTAAGATTTATTGAATGTAAGGCTAAAGTTAAAGTAGACCTATGGGTTTATGTTTTATTTTATCATTAAAATATTTTTAATATTTTTATTTATTAATATTTTAATGGGTAATTAATATTATTATAAGAGTATTTTTTTCTTGTTATACTTTTATATACTCTTCAAAATAAAAGTATAATAACTAATAACATCATTTGAGAATCAAACACGATAAGTAAATTTATATAAAAATCTTTTACCTCTTCACCAATAATTATTTACTAAAATAATTTTATAATATATTTTTAAAATAAAATATTTTCATTTATCCACGGAGTGACAAAATCCCAATCAAGAAAGTGATAATTTGGACCATATATATATATATATATATATATAGCTTTGCCTTGGAATTTAAGGATCATACCTTCCAAAATCTCCACCTCGCTTAACAAACCTGATGAAGCCAAAATGAAAGTAAATAGCAATTTATTATTATAATACAATTTTTAGGAGATGAAAATATAAAGAAACTAGAAAAGGAACACTAGGAAGAAAAAGGAGGAGGAAAATATGAAATTTAGCTATAATATATCTATATATCTTAATCATATTTTACATCATGATATGAATAATTAAATCTTGGAATGTGTTAGGGATGAAAAGAAACAAATGGCTATTTCTTAGTGTTAGTCTTTACGAGTAAGATTTATTGAATCTAAGGCTAAAGTTAAATAAGACATGTAGGTTTATGTTTTATCATTAAAATATTTAAATTTATTATATGTTAATATTTTAAAGAAAAATATTTGATACACAATTTATAAATGTTTTAAATTTTACAAATAGGGTTAAGGGGCTGATAAAAGTCCTATAGAGAATGACAATTTGTTAAGGCTACTTGTTAAAGAAGAAAGTACATTAAGAGTGTAACCTATATTTTAATAAGTAAAAAATATTTCAAATTAAAATTTAAGATGTATATAATTTGTAAGGAAATAATAATTTTTTTGTTCACATTAAGAATCTAAAAGTTTTTTAGTTTTTTAAGTTTGTGTACTTAACAAGAAAACTCTATTTAGAATTCTAAATCTTGGTATACCCAAGTACCAATTAATGAAAAGGGATAAGTATGTATAGTTTGAAAAGGGATCATACCTTCCAACATCTCCATCTTCTAACAAGCAAGAATCTTTGAGGTAATCGATGACTTCCAAGACTTGAATTCTCATTTCTTCAATAGAGTTAGCCTTGTCATATAAGTTCAAACCCCAAGCATATTGCACCAAGTCTTCCACATTAATTGAGTCATCTTCAGGATATAATGCACATAGTAAGAAACATGTTTGGGACATCTTGTCCTTCAAATGTTCATAACTGATCTTAAGAGAAATGTAGGCATTTTTCTCTCTTTCTGTTTGAATGCTTGGAATCTCCATTAATCCACTTCTTTCAAGTTTTTTTTTTGTGCATCTTTCCACCTATCAAGAGCTTTACCTTTTAAAGCCTTTGCTAGTTGTTGTGTAGAAGCGTGTGAAAGAGTAAAATTATTGTACTAAAAAATCACACTAAGTTCAATTCCCAGGAAAGAGAGGTGGATCACGATGATCACTTAAGTACCAAGTCTTTCCTAGCCAGAATATCCCTCTATCGTAATTTAATAGCACAATAAATCACTACAATCACATTCACAAAATATGAACAATAAATAGTAAAGAACACCAGAATTTTAACGAGGTTCGGCAAATCTTGCTTACCTCCTTGGGCACTACCAAATATATTTCACTCCAAAACACAAGTGAAACTTTACAAATAGGGAGAGAGAACAATGCCTTAAGTAGAGAATGGCAAATGTGGGATGATGAGAATGAGCAATGGTTGGCTTATTTATAGTTGAGGTTCGAGGGCCACCTTGCAAAGTCTCTATTCACTTAGGGACCAAAAATTGCTATTATCCCATGCCCAACACTAAATAAATATTTGGTGCCCATAACTTTGACCTTTCCAAGGTATGGGTAGGTATGGGAAAGGTATGGGCAAGGTATGGGGTATATTCTAATAATCTCCACCTTGAAGATTTGATTAGGATAATCTTATCTTCACACAATTCTTTCTGCCTTTGACAACAATACTTGATAGTGTCTTCTTCAACTGTTAAACTTGCAGGATATTGATCAAGTTCAAACAATATTCGAACTTGGTTGCTGTTACCACCTTGGTCATCATATCTGCTGGATTATCTGCAGTCTTGATCTTCTGAAGACAATATTTTCCCCTCTTCAATAATTTCCCGCACAAAATAGAATCGTACGTCGATATGCTTTGTACGTGCATGATAGACTTGATTCTTTACTAAATGAATAGCACTTTGACTATCACAATACATGTTAATATGCTCATGAACCAACCCCAAGGTTTTAGCCATACCTTGTAACCAAATAGCCTCCTTTACAGCCTCTGTTACAGCTATGTACTCAGCTTCTGTGGTTGACAATGCAACTGTAGACTGTAATGTAGACTTCCAACTTATTGGTCCTCCAGCAAGTGTAAACACATAACCGGTGGTTGATCTTCGCTTGTCCAAATCACCGGCATAGTCAGAATCAACGTACCCAATAACACATTTACCAAGTGTATTATCCTGCTTGAACAGTAATCCAACATCTACGGTCTTCTGAATATACCGTAGAATCCATTTCACAGCTTGCCAATGTCCTTTTCCAGGATTATGCATATACCTGCTCACTATACTAACTGCCTGTGAAATGTCGGGTCTTGTACACACCATTGCATACATCAAGCTACCCACTGCATTAGAATACGGAACTTGCAACATGTATTCTCGTTCTGTATTCGTCGAAGGAGATAGTTGTGCAGAAAGCTTGAAATGAGAAGCCAACGGGGTACTTACAGGTTTTGTTTGCTCGTTCATGCCAAACTGCTGTAGTACCTTCTTCAAATACTGCTTCTGAGACAAGCTAACTCTATCATGAGCTCTATCTCTCCATATTTCCATGCCGAGAATCTTTTTAGCTTCTCCTAGATCTTTCATCTCAAACTCGAGATTGAGTTGAGTCTTCAATCTTTCAATCTCAACTTTGCTCTTAGATGCTATTAGCATATCATCAACATATAAGAGCAAGTACATGAAAGTTCCTTCTTGTAGCTTCTGAAAATACACGCAATGATCAAATTTACTTCTTGTGTACCTTTGCCCTTTCATGAACTGATCAAATCGCTTGTACCACTGCCTTGGAGATTGCTTCAATCCATAAAGCGACTTTGTCAATTTGCAAACCCAATTTTCTTTTCCAGCAACCTTGAATCCATCTGGCTGAGTCATATAGATTTCCTCTTCCAAATCACCGTGTAAAAACGCGGTCTTCACATCAAGCTGAACTAGTTCAAGATCATATTGCGCAACCAAGGCTAGCAAAATCCGAATAGACGAATGCTTCACAACTGGAGAAAACACTTCATTGTAGTCTATTCATTCTTTCTGAGCGTAACCCTTTGCTACTAATCTAGCCTTGTATCGAATTTCAATTTTACTAGGAAATCCTTCCTTCTTTACATATACCCATTTGCATCCAATTGCCTTCTTTCCCTTGGTCTGTATCACCAACTCCCAGGTCCTATTTTTATGAAGAGACTGCATTTCTTCATTCATTGCTTGCTTCCACTTTACACCATCAGGGTTACTTATTGCTTCTGTGTAAGTAGAAGGAACATCATCATCTGCAATTGGAAGTGCATAGGCCACTATATCATCAAAGCGAGCAGGCTTACGAATCTCTCTTCTTGGCCTCCTATATGCAATTGAATCTTGTTGCTGTAGAGGTTCTTGGGTAAGAACCTCTTCATCATTTGTCCCTCCAATATTAGCTGGATCATCGTTAACCTTTTCAAGCTCCACCTGCTGCAAAGTACTACTGGTTTTGTCATCCTTTTGTGAATCCTTGTACTTAAACATGGTTGATTCATCAAAATTCACATCTCTACTGAAAACAATCTTCCTTGTATCAGGAGACCAGAGACGATATCCTTTTACTCCATTAGTTATTCCCAAGAATAATGTTTTCTTTGCTCTTGGGTCTAACTTAGATTCTTTTACATGATAATATGCAATGGAACCAAATACATGTAAAGAATCATAATCAGTAGCATATTTACCAGTCCACATCTCCATAGGAGTTTTTCCATTTATTGCAGCTGATGGCAAACGGTTAATTAGATGGCACGCATATGTAACTGCCTCAGCCCAAAATTCCTTGCCCAATCCAGTATTGGACAACATACATCGAACTTTCTCCAGTATAGTTCGATTTATGCGTTCTGCCACCCCATTCTGCTGTGGTGTATCCCGAACAGTGAAGTGTCGCACAATGCCCTCATCTTGGCATACTTGTAGAAATGGATCGTTTTTGTACTCAGTACTATTATCTGATCGAATTCGTTTGACCTTTCGACCAGTCTGAGTCTCCACCATCTTCTTCCATTTCAGAAATGCATCCAAAACTTCACTTTTTCTTTTCATTAGATACACCCATACTTTTCTTGAATAATCATCAACAAAAGTAACAAAATAGTGCATACCTCCCAAAGAAGCCACTTTGGTAAGTCCCCACACATCACTGTGAACGTAGTCTAGAATTCCTTTCATATTGTGAATTACTGGACCAAATTTTACCCTCTTCTGCTTGCCCAGAACACAATGTTCACAGAATTCCATTTTGCAAGAATTTGCACCTTTCAACAAGCCTTGCTTCGCCAATGTCTGCAAAGTTTTTTCACCAGCATGTCCCAATCGCATATGCCATAATCTGGTAGCCTCTGAATCTACATCTTTTGTAGAAACTGTTGATGTTGATCCAATAACTGTACTTCCGTTTAAAAAGTACAAGTTATTTCTTCTTGTGCCTTTCATCACCGTCAGTTGCCCAGCTACTACTTTTAGTAATCCATCTCTCAAAGTGATTGTAAGCCCTTTAGATTCTAGGGCCCCTAATGAGATGAGATTTTTCTTCAAGCTAGGTACGTAGCAAACATCTGTCAAGACTTGGATTGAGCCATCATGATTCTTCAATTGGACTGTACCCACTCCCATTGTCTTACAAGCACTATCATTGTCCATAAGAACAATTCCACCTTCTAGCTCTTTAAGACTAGAAAACCAGTCCTTATTAGGACACATATGGTAAGTACATCCTGAATTCAAAATCCACTCATCCGTTTGACATGCCATTGCCATGCCAACCAAGCTAAAGTCTGACTCCTCATCATGCTCCACTACACATGCATTAGAAATAGCCTTGCCCTTTTGTAGCTTAGGACAATTCTTTTTCTAATGCCCTTTTTCACGGAAAAAGGCACATTCATCTTTGGCGGGTCTCCCTTTGGACTTTCCCCTTCTACTAGATTTGCTACTGTGTGAACGACCTCTTACTGTTAAGACTTCTGCAGTTGTATCTTTGTGATCTCTTTTATCTTTCTTTCGAGTCTCAGATCTATACAACGCACTACAGACTGCATCAAATGTGATCGTGTCCTTTCCATGAAGCAATGTGGTGGTAAGATGATCATATTCATCAGGAAGAGAATTCAAAAACAATAATGCCTTGTCTTCATCTTCAAATTTCTCATCCAAATTTAACAAGTCTGTTAAAATTTTATTGAATGAGTTCACATGGTCATTCATCGACATACTGGGTGCATACGTGAATCGATAAAGTTTCTTTTTAATATAAAGCCTATTTTCAAGACTTTTCGTTAGAAACTTTTCTTCCAGTGTATCCCATAACTTCTTCGCTGATGTCTCCCTCATGACAGAGTACTTCTGCTCTTTGGCCAAACATAGGCGGATTGTACCACACGCCTGTCTATTGATCTTGGCCCACTCCTTGTCATCCATCTTGTCACGCTTTTCTTCAAGGGCTATATCTAGCTCTTGCTGACATAAGACATCTAGGATCTCACATTGCCACATACCAAAATTATTGGTACCGTCAAATTTCTCTACTTCAAATTTTGCATTTGTCACAATAGTCCTTGCTGATGACGATGCTGCTGCCATTTTTCTCTCCAATCCCAACTACTGTATACGTGAACAGTACCGTATACGTAAATAGTGTTGTATACGTGAATATGACCGTATACGTGAATAGTACCGTAAACAGTTGTATTCTCCAAGTACGAATCTAGCTCTGATACCAATTGTTGTGCGGAAGCGTGTGAAAGAGTAAAATTATTGTACTAAAAAATCACACTAAGTTCAAATCCCAGGAAAGAGAGGTGGATCACGAGGATCACTTAAGTACCAAGTCTTTCCTAGCCAGAATATCCCTCTATCGTAATTTAATAGCACAATAAATCACTACAATCACATTCACAAAATATGAACAATAAATAGTAAAGAACACTAGAATTTTAACGAGGTTCGGCAAATCTTGCTTACGTCCTCGGGCACTACCAAATATATTTCACTCCAAAACACAAGTGAAACTTTACAAATAGGGAGAGAGAACAATGCCTTAAGTAGAGAATGGCAAATGTGGGATTATGAGAATGAGCAATGGTTGGCCTATTTATAGTTGAGGTTCAAGGGCCACCTTGCAAAGTCCCTATTCACTTAGGGACCAAAAATTGCTATTATCCCATGCCCAACACTAAATAAATATTTGGTGCCCATAACTTTGACCTTTCCAAGGTATGGGTAGGTATGGGAAAGGTATAGGCAAGGTATGGGGTATATTCTAATACTAGTGTTACAATGGCTAAAGGTAAGCCCTTGCATTCTTTTGCAATTTTCTTAGCCTCCCCAATAACACGCGAATCAGCTTTCTTGAGACCTGCATTGATTTCGAACAAAGTCTATGCTTCATCATCTTCCAAAACCTTCACTTGAACTGTCTCCTCACATTCCATATGTTGGCAAACATTATAGTTGCGTGTTGTCAAGATGATTTTGCAACCCTTTTCATCTTTAACCAATGGAATACCTATCTTTCTCAAATTCCCATCATCATTCCACTCATTCCATAGATCATTGAGGATTACGAGAAACTTTCCATTACTCAATCTACTCCATAACTCTGTTGCTTTGCCGCCTTTAGTGTTCTTCCCAAATTTCAAGTCTATGTTATCTGAATTTTTTTTTTGTATTTTTTCAATGTCTAAAGTTTCGGACACAGTGACCATTATAACTCGATCAAATCCGTTGACTTCACCACCCACGTTTCTGACTAAGGTGGTTTTGCCCACCCCTCCCATCCCCCACACCCCTATTTGTTTTTTACTTTATCGTCCTTCAATGCCTCCATGATCTTATTGAAAGCAGCATCTGAAGATTTTAAATCCACATGATCCTTAGATGTGACCAAATCTAAGTTAGGAAGCTTGGCACAATGGCCGACTAGTTTAAATTCGGATTTTTTTACGAGATCAGCTATTTCAAATGCTTTATTCTCAATCTCCTGACTTAATTGGTATCGCCAACACCAATTAGGACACAGACGGAAGCATCTCTTATTTTCTTCAATTTTAGAGTCCAAAACTTTTACATCCTTTAGGGCATTTTCTGCCTTCGTCAGCCATTCATCTACTTGGTCGTAGATCACTTGAGTTCGAATCTACAATTTAGCCTCCTCAATGTCTTCTTTCACTAGAGTTTCTTTTGCAGCCAAATCTTGTTGGTTTTGGTGCAGCTCTTGAACAATCTTACGAAAACGAAATAAGTAACGAATACGACGTTCGATTGGCTTCACTAAATAGTCTACCAACAATGGTGCCACCAAACCAGAAGCAGCACTGAGACCCCACTCCGAACCCATTGTTGTTAATCTGAATTCACATAACAAATCTGCTAAGCCTAAGCAAAATGGTAGAGAATACAGTTGAGAATAGTTATGAAAATGTTGAGAGTTACCCCTTAAGATTATGATGAAGATATATTATAATGTGATGTTTAGAAGGCGCGCTCCTTGCTTCAAAGAAAATGCTCCAATTCTAAATCTGAAACCAGAGTCGTTGAGGCTGTGAGCAAAAGTATAACAGATATTATTACTCCAAAAAAACAAAGTATGACAGATATTTGTTATGAAGTGCTAATAACTATTGTTCTTGATATATATTGATGGTCATATTTTATTATTTAATTTAACTATACTTTATATGATTCTTAAAATTTTATATTTTTAAATAATGTTTGCCACATATTGTAATTTCGGGCTGCCATTTCACATTGTGTTATTGGCTTTTAGAGCAAAATCGTAAAAAATTTGACCAAATTAATCAAGTTCTTAAAAACAATATCCTAATTGAAATCATTAATCAATTTGGGTTTTTTTTAAACTAAATTACATTAGTAGTCACCCAATTATTAGTAAATTTTTTTTAGTCATCCAACTATGAAAAGTTACAAAATGGTCTTTTCAATCACCAACTAGCTAATGGTGGCATCTTTTAAAATTGACATAATAGTAAATTTAATCCTTAACATTTATAAATTATGTCAATCTAGTCTTAGTTCTAAAAAATTGAACTCTCAACATTTACACATTGTGTAATTTGGACTCCTTTTTTTTTCATTTTTTCTTTTCTTTATGATATTGAGGGTTAATTTTAAAAGAATGAGAAAATATGAAAATTATTATCTTAGATTTTTGGGTATTTTCATTTTTTGTATATTTTCAATCAAATGTAGCTGATAAATTTTTTTTTAACATTTTAGGTGAAAAGCAAAACTGCAAACAAAAAAGGACCAATTTACAGAATGTGTAAATATTGAGGATTAACTTTTTTTTTAGAATCAAGATTGAATTGGCATAATTTATAAATGTTGAAGATTCAAGTTGCTATTATGTCAATTTTAAAAGTTGTCACCATTAACCAGCTAATGACCCAAAAAAAGACATAATTGAATAGTTTGATGGCCATTTTGTAACTTTTCATAGTTGGTGACTAAAAAAAAATTTCTATTTTTATTACTTTTTATAGTTAAGTGATTAAAAAGGAAATTTACTAAGAATTGGTGAGTAGTATTAATTGGGTAAGAAAAGGGATAAATCCATAATTAATTCGTTTGGAAAATGATAAATTAATTATGTTTTACTCCTTTGAAAGTAAATACAAACTTACCACTACTACAATACTTTAGATGTTTCCTTTCTACGTCTGTCTTAATAGCCAATTGCTCCATATCTGACCTTAATTATTAAAGTAGGACTAGATTTATAGGTACAACTGAGTTATTCTGAGGGGAAAAAGTTACATAATTAAAGATAAATGATTTAATATTTATTTTAATCTCTAAACTATTACTTTTCTCATTTTGATACATAAAATATTCTTAGTACTTAATTAGTCCAAAGCCTCACGTGGCAAATTCAAATATATTATATAATTTTAAAATTAAAATTAATTACTTTAATATATTTATTTTAAAATTATCTATTTGTCTCATTAAATAATTTCATTAAACATCAAAATTATAGACAATAAGTGAAAGACTTCCTCGGTGGGCATAGCTAGCAGTTGGCCACACTTTAAAATGCCTAATATGGTAACTGAACTATCAATTTGTGTATTATTCGATACCTGTATATTCATAAAATGTACAATGTAATATTTATACTTTGAAAATATTTACTATGGTACCTAATATATTAATTTGTGTATTATTATAGTACTTAAAGTTAAAACCCTTAGCAAATTCTAAACTAACTAATGGGAATTCAATACATAAATTTTTTTCTAAATCACCATTCTACGTAAATGATACAACATTATGTGACAAAAATAAATAAAACAAAAAGTAAATAACTAAACCTAAACAACATAAGTTCAACTTTACAAAAATCATCACACTTTAACTTAAAATTTCTTCAATTTTTTAAATACCCTTGAATTTTCCAAATATTTTCAAAATTTATACAAGCCAAAATATCTCAAAAATTATGTCTCTTACTTCTTATTGAACTTGAATGAGAGGTTGAATAACTTGATTTCCACTACTATTTCATTATTTATTTATTTATTTATCTCTTCATGTAATATTATATTATCCATGTGAAATTGATGATTTGGAAAAAAACCATATGTTAAATTTTTATTGGTTGGTTTAGTAATTACTGTGGATATTGACTCCAAGTACCATAATAGTATACAAATTAATAGTTTAGGTACCACTTTAATAAACAAAAATAAAGTACAGGGGCTTAATTGGACATTTTGAAAGTTTAGGGCCACACTAGAACAAACCCTAAAGTATAAGGGCCTTTGATGCGATTATCCCTTTTTTGAATTTAATACTATCTCGAAATCATTTTTGCATATAATTCTTATTTTGGTTATGGATGGTTTAAAGGATCTCAAGTGAGGCTTTGATAGATTATTTATATTTTATTTATTAAAGCTAAATGTGATTAAACTGGAAATATGATCCAACAAATAAGGAATTGAGTTTAATGGCTAAAACAAAAGCAGTACTAATGAGAATAAGGAAGAGGTTCGTGTCTCCATACTTACCTCCATTGCGTTCAATCATCAGTCTTCATGAGCCGCTGTTACTTCAAGTAAAAGCTGGTTTATTTTTTATTTTTGTTTTTGGAAAAAAAGAGACACCACTGTAGACGAAGAAATTAATGAGAGTTCTTTTTTTTTAAAGTCGAAATGAAGAAGAATAAAATTAAGAAGCAGTTTGTTTTTTGGGGGGCAAATAAAAGAAAAGAAAAGAAAATGGGAGTGGAGAAAAAGAAAATAGAAGGTAGCTTCTTCCTTTTCCTGTTAAGAGGAGGAGACTGGTGTTAGCATAACTAATAAAAGTTAGTTAGTCGGTTATTAGTTATTCTGTTAATAACAGATTACCTGCATTAGCTGTTAGTAGTTGGCTTGCATGGCCTGTATGTTTATAGTATATAATAGTTTGTATTCACTCTGCTCAAGGGTAGAAATTAATGATACTCTCTATTGTCATACTTCTTTGTTTAGTTTAACAACTGGAAATCAAACTAAAGAAGATGAAAATAGAGGAAACACCAGATTTTAATTTTTCGTGAAAGGAAAAAAGATGGTGAGAACGGTTGCAATGAGAATCTTAAACAGAGATGAGAAAATGAAGAGCAAAGATTAATACAAAGGGCCCTCAAATAGCTGGATTCAAATTGTAATATATATATATATATCATGTGATGTCTGAAAATTATTCCGAGATATCTAAAAATTATCTCAATATTCCTGAAAATATTTTATAAGTTAGGGTTAGAGTTGACTAAAAAAAACAAAGAGGGTGAAGAGCTATCGTCTATGTGAAATTTGTAGGAGCTTTCCTTTGACAAATATTTTCATATGAATGGCATTTTAATCCTTTATTCTATTCTGCTAATCACATGGTTTCCTCTGATTTTGAGATTTCCCCTAAGTTTTATAATCATTAATCTCATAAAATATGAGATTTATTATAACAGACTTTATAACGTGGGAATATTATATTATTTATCCAATTTTTTTCTGTGGGAAAATATTCGTATTTTTTAATATACATTTAAAAAAGTATAAAAAATATTGTTTATGAGTATCACCGCCTAGAAGTATATATTAATTAGCCGGATCTAACTAAAATCATAGGCCTCATCAATATTTTTAGGCTCAGTTTGACCTAAAAAATAAATTTAAATTTTTGTCTATACTCAATTCAAATTATATATGTTAAACTCTAACCGACCTAATTCATATAGGCAATGAGTAGGAATGTCACCTTGTGGAAGAGAATTTGCACAAACGAAGGCTATTTACTTGATTATCTACAACTCTTTACTTGCTATTTATTTTTGAAAAAAAAACTAAATTAATCTGTAATAAATATAAAATACCGAAGGCTGTAACCTAAGGCAAAGTAGCCTGATGCTAGATTTATTCAAATACTGCTATTGCAAGAACAAAAAAACATATGTTCAATTAGGTAGACAAAAAAAAAATGCAGCTATATCTGAAAACATGATCCATTTATAGACACCTCTACTGTGGATGCAGCATTTAAAATTTTCTAGAACAAAATATATTATCTGTGGAAGTATGGTGTGTATACCGAACAAACAAGCTGGACAAATCAATACTCTTCAGTGCATAAAAAAGCCTTGTCATCGGGATCGTAGTGTCAGTCTGAACAAATGACTTCATGTATGAATGCTGATGGAGCTGTCCAGTCTGTTTCAGGTTTCTCTAGTGCAGGTGGAGTCCTTGGAGCTACAATCAATTTTTGGGAAATTGTTTAGTTGTTGTTGTGAAATTTTGGGACATTTTAAATGATATACTTCTAATCCAAAAACAAGGTTATGATGAGGTTATCATCTATGTGGATAATCTTGAAACGGTTAAAATTATTAGTGATACTAAATTTGAAGGTTCAAATTCTATTTTGATTAAATGAATTTAACAATTATTTTTAAACAAAGAGAAGTGATTTTTGAAATATGTTACTCGAGAGTTTAATAACACAGATGATGCAAAAACTAAAATGGCTTGCCTGAATTCTGAAAACATTTTATGAGTTAGGGTTGGAGTTGACTAAAAAAAATAAAGAGGGTGAAGAGCTGTCGTCTATGTGAAATTTGTAGGAACTTTCCTTTGACAAATATTTTCATATGAATGGCATTTTAATCCTTTTATTCTATTCTGCTAATCACATGGTTTCCTCTGATTATGGGATTTCCCACTAAGTTTTATAATCATTAATCTAATATTTTATAAGATTTATTATAACAAACTTTATAACGTGGGAATATTATATTATTCATACAATTTTTCTGACTTGGGAAATTATTCCTATTTTCGAATATACATTTAAAAAAATATAAAAATAATATTTTTATAGGTATCACCATGTAGAAGTATTCATGAACTGAATCCAACTAAAATTTTAGACCCGATCAATAGTTCTAGGCTCAATTCAACCTAAAAAATAAGTTTAAATTTTTGTCTAGACCCAATCCAAATTATATATGCTAAACCCGAGCCTGACATAATCCATATAGACAATCAGCAGCCAACAGGAATGTCACTTTGAGGAAGAGAATTTGCACAAAGGAAGAATAGCTTAAGAATAATTACTTGATGATCTACAGCTCTTTACTTGCTATTTAAAAAAAAAACTAAATTAATCTGCTATAAATATAAAAAATGGAAGGCTGTAACCTAAGGCAAAGTAGCCTGATGCTAGATTTCTTCAAATACTGCTATTGCAAGAACAAAAAGGTTCAATAACATTTTTGGGTCCGATTGAAAACAAAGCGAACAAGAGATAGAACCTTCCATAGTCAGGAATTCCACATCCAGTGCTAATTCCCGCTCTACTCAATACCACAACCTTGGTGCTGCAACATACAAATAGCAGTCAAATATTTAACCCATTAGAATACATTTACATCGTCAAATATTTAACCCATTGGAATACATTTACTTCGTTTATTGTGTGGGTACAACTACAACAGGAGCAATATGCAAAGCCAAGGACAAGAATAACCTTTGGTCAATGAGTTGATACAAGTGCTTTACGTCTTCAGCACTCGGAGGATCTGCTTGGGGAACCACCTTTTTGTCTGAAGGTGAACAAATGAACAAATGAATATTTTTAAATGTAATAACTTAATTAAGTTTATTTAATAATAGATAACAAAATAATTTCCATCTCAACAAAGTAAAAGAAAGAAATTAGTGACAGTCAACAAAAAAAAAAAGACCACGAATGTGGCAAAAACATTATAGAGAAGTTAGATTTAACTGTCACATCATAACCATAGTTAATTTTTAACAGTTAATATTGGTTAAAGAATTTATTTGACTAATTTTTTTGTTCAAAGATTTAATTGGATCTAAAAAATTTGAAAAGACTTAATTTTTTGAAAAAGTTGCCTTCGGTTTATCAAATAATACCTTACTCTTCTTCATTGATATGGGTATATGATATTTTTGGGTTTCCTTTATATTTTTCCACTCCTCCATCATTGGTGAAAATGCGACGTGCAATATGTACATTGGCAAATTAATGGACCTAACCCTAGAAAATTGTAGGAAACACCCTCTCCAATCACCTTTCAATCTCTCAAAAAAGAGCTAAAAGGCAACAAAGTTCATCATTCTTTGGACAGAAAATTTATTCATTTCAATCCCAAAAAGAAAGGGAAAAAAGGGACTGATAATGAAAAATGAAGCAAAATGATAGCAAGTGCTCCTCTATGTCTACCCCAAATTGCTAGTACCTCTATTTATTGCAAGTAACTTTGTTCTACAAATAAATCTCCCTACACTTAAGTTTTCCATTAATACTTTTTTTTTACTTACAATCCATTTGGTAGGAAAAAGTTGAAATGTAATGGTGGCATTACATTATAACATTGGGTTGAAGCCCAGTAATCCTTATCTCTTCCCTAATTATTGAATGCATATATTCGCATGCATAAAATGGTAGGCAAAACCTAGCTATGCCTGTTTTTAGTTTTCTTTTGTTTATTGCACACTTCTTTTGAACAAGGAAAAGGAAGAAACCGACCGAAAGAAGGGAAGTGAAAAGATAAAAAAAAAACCTTTTCATTTGCTTTTAATATAAGTTACACATGACCTGAAGTTAAAATGAGACAGTTTTTTATTTTACAAGTTTAAAAAAATCATGAGATAAATAGGGAAAAAAACTTTTTTTATCTCACATATTTGAAATTTAAAAAAAATTTGTTTAAAACCATTTTTGGTACATGTTATAATTAGGGAGGGGATGATAACAATCAAATTTAAATCCAACTCTCTGGATATAGACAAAGGTTTAACCATTGCTCTCTTATGTCGTTGGTACTTTTGTATAGGTTTAAATGTGCTCTAAGTTTTTGTATACTTTTTTTGCATTTAGAATTTAATTCTCCTACTTTTATTTCATGGAGTTTAGTTTATTTATTTTTTTAAATTTAAAAATATCAACCCAACTCTTAACATTATTAAATATGCTCTTAAATTCAAATTTATAACAATATTTTCTTTGCTACATGGACACCAAGTGAGTACTTTTTAATTTTAAATGTCACACTAGCAAATTTGACATAAAAATTTTAAAACGGCATTAACAATTGGACTTAAATTTAAATTTTGAAAAATATATGAACAATATTCTTGAAAATAAAAATAAAAAACAAAATTCCAATTTTATAAAGAATACTACAAGGTACAAAATTTAACTTTTTTTAATATATAATTATAACTTAAAAATTAAAATGGGACTAAATTTCAAGTGAAACAAAAAGAAATTGATAAGAAAATGAGAAATGGATTTGGAGGATAAATAGAGGAATGTTGACGTGGAAAATTGATTGAAGTCAAGTAACAAAATCCGGAAATCCATGTCCCCATGCCAAACATGTTTAGATGATTGAATCTGCAATAATAAGCTACATTGGAAACAGTGTATGAAATAGATTCTACACCAATCCCATCCCATCCCCTCTTTCTATTTCTCATGTCTGCATGTCTCTCTCCTTTCAATGCTACGTTGAAAATATGGGGTGAGGTGAAAACCCTCATCCTTTTTACTTCTAATCCCTGTTGAATTCTTAGATTTAGGCATAATGATTTTTATCCAACTCTAATTTTATAAAAAAATTTATTTTAGTCATTCATTTAAATTTGTGTCTCATTTAATTTTTAAATTTATATTTTTGTCAAATCACTTTAAAATAAAAGGAAAAATTAATGTTTTTTAACTTTACTGACATGGTATACATGTGGATTGTTACGTGGATAGCATGTCAGCATTAAATTAATTTTTTAAATACTAAAACATTTAAAAAATATTTTTAAATATTTTTATACTTTTTAATAATTTTAATTTCTAAATTATTTTTTTGCATTTTAAAAAAATTAAAAATTAATTAAATGCTAATGTGTCATTCATATGGCAATCCACATGTATGCCACATTAACAAAGTTAAAAAACGTTAAATTTTCATCCATTTTGAGGTAATTTGACAAAAAAACATAAGTTTAAGAACTAAAACATACAAAAAATTAAATGTAGGAGTAAAATAATTTTTTTTTATAAAGTCTAAGGGCCAAATAAATCGTTATGCTTTAGATTTATTGAAACAAGTTTTTCAAGAGTTGAAAACATACACGTATGAGTGAGTGAAAATAATTATCTATATTAATATGAAAATTAATTATATCTTGAGTTGAGATGGTAAAATTAACCCTAAAACATAAAAGATAAAAATATCTCTCTAACAATATTCAATCATTTATAAAATTGAAAGGTTTTTAGTGAATTCACAAGTGAGTTGGGACTTAGTTGACGATGATACCAACTCAGTCCCCAACTTCAAATATTAACTAGAAATTCTTACACGTATATATTTATGGAAACCACATATTTAGAACACATAGGTGTGTTTAAAAATAACATACAATAAATAAGGAAACATATGTTTTATAATAGCAAATGAAATATGTATGATGTTAAAATAAAAAAGAGAGAGAGAGAGATTAAATTGCAAATAAAACGAAATTTTAACTCATAAGTACATCATATTAAGAATACTAAACAAATACAATTCTTTTTCATGGAGTTGTCACACTACACCAAAACAGACTTTTAGCGGCGTTTTAAAAGAAAACGCCGGAAAAAATCAAATAGATGGAGTTTTAGCAGCGTTTTTAAAAAAACGCCGCAATAGATCGAGCTTTAGTGGCATTTTTGAAAAAGCGCCGCTAAAAGTCGACTTTTAGCGGCGTTTTAGTAAAACGCCGCTAAAAGTTTAAGCAAGACGACGTCGTTTTACATGAGCTTCATTGGCAGTAGCGGCGTTTTCCCAAAAACGCCGTAACAGATCAAACTTTAGTGGCGTTTTTAAAAAAGACGCCGCTAGAGGTTCGCCTTTTGCGGCGTTTTTGGAAAAAACACCGCTAAAATGTTAAACAAAACGACGTCGTTTTATATGAGCTTCAATGACATTAGCGGCGCTTTCCTAAAAACGCCGCAATAGCTCGCACTTTAGTGGCATTTTTCTAAAAAACGCCGCTATAGGTCGCATAATTAGCGGCATTTTTTTGTAAACGCCGCTAATAGGTTAAGGCAAACGACGTCATTTTAAATTAGCTTCAATGGCATTAGCGGCGCTTTACTTAAAACGCCGCAATATATCAATCTTTAACGGCGTCTTTACAAAAACGACGCTAAAACATTAAGCAGACCTACGTCGTTTTGTTTGAACTTCAATGGCATTAGCGACGTTTCTCGAAAAACGCCGCTAGAGTTTATGGGGCAGACACATTTTCTTTCTTTAACAAAGTAAAACACAACAAAATCATTACATTTTTGAGTTCTTTATTACTTAATATTAGGTGTTTATGGGTGCTAAATATAATATTTGTTTAAATATAATATCATATATTTTATATTTGTTTGAATTTATTTTTAGTGGGGCTTAAAATATAGGTTTAACATTTTGTTAAAGCCCACTAATACTTGCAAATGATTAACCTAAGTCTATTTTAAGTCCAATCATATTATATTTTTAATTTTTATAAAATTATGTCATTTTAATTTAATATTTTTTATTTATTTAATTTCTCTATATAGTTATCTTAATATTATTTTAATGTTTATATTAGACTACTATATATTATACATTTAGTATAAATTTATTTTTTATAAATTATAAAATTACATAGTATATATATAAAATATTATGAAGTTGAAAACGGATTAGACCAAACTCAGGTATTAAATGTTTCAGTCTAACTTATTTTTAAATGAATTTAAAATTTTCTATTTAAACTTATTTTTAAATTTAATATTTTTATAGGTTTAAGGGTTATGATTTAGGGTTGATGATTTATGTTTTATGATTTAGGGTTTGAGGTTTTTAATTTAAAAGGTTATGGGTTTAGGGTTTAAGAGTTAGTGGTTAGTGGTTAGGATTAAGGGATATATATGGGTTTAAGGTTTATGGGTTAGGTGTTAGGGGTTTATATGGGTTAAGAGGATAGAGGATAGGGGTTTAGTGTTTTAAAGTTTATTGTTTAGGGTTTATTATTTAGGGTCTAAGATATTAATGTTTAGTGATATTAAGGTTTAAGGGTTTAAGGTTTAGGGGTTAAGAGTTTAGAGGTTAAGGGTTAATGGTTTATGAATTATGTTTTATGGTTTAGGGTTTAAGGGATAGATGTTGGGGTTATGGGTTATGGTTTATGATTTATACTTTAGGGGTTAATTAGGGCTTAGGGTTTGGGGTTTAGGGTTTATAGTTTAGGGTTTATGGTATAGGGTCAGGGTCTTAGCACTGTTCAAGGATTTAGGGGTAATGTTGTCAGGGTTTAATGTTATGGTTTTAGCTGGTAAGCAATAAGATTTTATTTTTAGCGTTTTAGGATTTTAGGGTTTAGGGTTATATTTAATGTTTAGGGGTTAGCAGGTTTAAAAGTATACATATTTAATATTTAAGGGGTATACTGGGTTAGGGAGATTTAGGGTTTTAGGGTTTATGGTTTAGGGATTAGGTTTTGTGGTTTATGGCATGGGGCTTATGGTTTGGGGTTTGGGATTGAGGTTTAGTGTTTAATTTTGGAATTCAAAACTTAAAAAGTTAAAATTTAATATTTTAGTTACAAAGTTAAATAAAAAATATAAAAAATGATAATCTCAGCGGGAAAATTTGAAATAAAAAAGCATAAAAAATATATGTTAAAAATGAAAAAAAATTAAAATTGTGAATTAGTGGTGTTTTTTCAAAAACGCCACAAAAAATGAGCTATAGTGGCGTTTATAATAAAAAACGCCACTAAAAGTTGACCTATACCGGCGTTTTAAATAAAAACACCGCAAATATTTGAGTTTTAATAGGTTAAACGGCGTCGTTTTTCTTTCATTCTCTTTATCCCCAAGTGAAGCCCCGATATTTAGTATTTTTTCCCAAAACAAAATTTCCCCTATACCCTCAGTTTCCCCAAATCAAACCCTAAGTTGCTTTCATCCATATTTCACCGATTGAAGTCTTGAGCTTGGTGTTTCTTCTCAATCGATCTTCATCCCCTTTTTTTAACTCTCTTTCTCTCTCAAATCCTCGATTCCACTTCACTCTCCAGATCTCCCCAGGTAATATTCAAACCTTTCTTACGTTTTTTTTCTATTATTCTTTAAATTTATCATCTTTTCAGTCTGCACTTCTTTCTCGTTTGTATTTCATCTTAAAATTTGAAATTGTTGTAGAAATTCATTATCAATAAAATGTCAAAATTTATGACTATTTTAACACAGACCAATCTGACGAGCCTTCATTGTGCTGCTGAACAATCTGCTTGTTGTCTACGGCAATATAAATCGTAAGTGTTGCTTTAAATCCTAATTGATGCGCAGTTATTTGGTTTCTGAAGTTCTATTAACACTCCTAATCCTGTTACTTTCATTTATTTTCATGGGGAGTGGTGGTGTTTTTTTCCTTCACTGGCAAACAGAAGGTCAGGTAACTTTAATTTCTAAGTCTCTGTTTCTTTTAATTTCTAAGTCTCTGTTTACAAATACAAATACATAAGCTTATGTTAATTGTTGAACGTACGGCGTTCCATAAAGGTTAGGCTGATTGCATGGTGCTCTAGGTTTCCTTGCTTAAATATTTTGTTTCTTTTAATGGTATTGAGCTTGGTCCTATTTCTTCTCACAATGGTCTTCATTAGGGTGACCTGATTTCATTGTATTTGTTTATTTTGTGCACAAAGGGCTTTAGCTATTGGTTGCGAAAAGTTAGGAGTAGAGGCAATTTGCATGGTATCAATATAGGATGGATTAGTAATGATTAAATTAATAATAGATTGATGAGGAAAATATAGTTATTTTCATGTGATCATCCTTGGGGAAATTAATAATTGTCTTTGTTGATATATATATAAGGGGTAAGTTGGTGATTAAGCTTAGATAAATTTATATCATATTAGTTGAATTGATTATGGTAACATTTGTTATAAAATAATAATACTTGATTTTATGGAAGGTAAAAAAACTTTGGTGAATTAAAGTATATATATATTACTTACTTGTGACTTGGTGATTTATTGAGTTAAAACTTATCATTATATTTATATTGTGCTCTCATAATTTGATTTCAATTATGCTTTAATAGACCGTTAAAAATAATCAAATGATAATGGTGTTGAACATAACTTAAGGTACATATATACTTGACTACTTGATTTCTATTGAAATATGTCAAAATATGTATACATTTGTGACTGTGAAAATCGTATTATAATAATGTTATACTATCTTATTTATAATATGTTATGAAAATTGTATTATAATATGCTTTTGTTAGATATAGAGCTATAAAATTTCTTTTGTTGAGTTTTAATGCTTGAGTAATGAATAAGTATGCATGGTTATAAGTATTAAGCCATTTAATCAACTACACTAGGTTGAGTTCACTTGATTGCTAAGTTGTCTGGATATTTTATTACATAATTGTTTGTTAAACTGATGCATATGAAAATACTATAAAATTTGCTTAATTTTGCATAAATTGATTGGTGTTTGAATGCATTTAAATGTTCATTTTAGTTAATATCACATTAGTGTTTTGTCAAAACATAATGATTATGTCTCGAGATCCTAAGAACAAAAATAATCAAATTGTACATTTCTGGGTACAAGTCTCTAGACTTACCAAGCAAGCCTTAAGATAATCATAATCGGAGTCTTGAGACACAAAAGTTTGTGTCTCAAGACTGTAAAACATCGAAACTAAAATTATTTTCGATTTTTCAAAAATTGTACTATCTTTGAAATTACTACTGCTCTCAATCATGGAAGATACTTGGGCTTACTGTTACTTACTAAGCATAATATTAGAAGCTTTAATTTTTTGTCTGAGTGTTCACTTTTTTCTTAGTCCAAATCTTAGTCTACACATTTGTAGGGTAAGTAGTTTCAGTCATGGCTTTATCTCGTCGTCTTTGCTTGCCATTCTTATGGTTTCTCCTCCTGTGCTTGCTTTTGCTGATTCATTTAAATATCATCACTGTGATGCCGCAATAACACAATCTAAACAGGTTTAGTTAACAAGAATTTTAATCATCACTTTATACAAGTAAAGACTAATTTAATAATTTTTATAATTAAAATTTGTTTATTATAAAATTCTGTTGTTACGATTGAAAAGTTCTTAGATATTATTATTTATTATTTTAATTAACTATGAATAAATCGTATATATACAGTGAATATTAATTGAAGTTCATTTGTATATATGATATATCAAATTATGATCAGTTATTATTTGAATAAAAAATTATTTTAATAATTTATAAATTTATGTAAATTAAAGTTTTTTTAAAAAATTTATTAAAGTAAAACATTGTGTTGACGTAGCTTTATTTTTAGTAATTCTTGTAGCTTCTATTTTTTTATCATTTTATATGTTTATTCCCACCTGTTATTAGCAAATATAATTAATATTATACCAATCATTAAATGTTGTTTATTTTTAGAACTCTTTTGATTGTTTTGTCGACCAAAAACAGACTTCTGTTCTTCAAATGCAATGAGTAGGGAAGTCTCTCGACATTATTAGAGATCAATCCCAAGCATCTCCAAATAAACCCTCAAGAAAACATTTCCAATTCAATCAAGGTAAACATTGTCTTCCCTAACATTTATGTTTCTTTCAACATGTTTTTCCTTTTATGTTTTTAATGTTTATGATGAAAGATTCAACATCTCTAGAAACTGAATCATGCATTCACCTTTAACATGAGGTTTTATAGTAATAATATATTATTTTTCAGCTGAAAATGGTCGGACGCGCAGAGGTCGAGGATGTACGCTCCTAACAGATTTATATAACTTAAATTCTGTCGAGCGTGTCAAAGTAACTAGAAACAGCCATGGTCAGCCTGTTGGACAAGAAGCTCGACTTTTAGCAGGCTATTTGGGCATTATAGCACGAAATGCCAATATGTTGCCCATCAACTACGAATCATGGCATAACATGCCTGATAGCAATAAAAATCAAACTCTCTCTAATATTAAGGTAACAAAATGTTAATGTAATTTATAATACTTTGGTTTAAGTTTCATTTATATTTACTTCCTAAACTTGTGTTTTTTAGGAGAGGTTTGCTTTAGAGGTCTCTGATGCCTATATCAAGAAGGCATTGGGTAAAAAATGGAGAGACCATAAAAGCATTTTGAAAAAAGAATATTTTTAAAAACCCATAAGCCTCGAAGAAAAATTGCAAAATGTCCCACCGGGAATGCTGAGGTACCAATGGGAAGATGCGGTTCGATTTTGGAATTCGAAGAAAGGAGAGGTATTATGTACTTGCAAACTTTTATAAATTTTTCGGTTTATAGTATTTACTATATACGTAATAATAATTTCATTATGTAGGACCGTGAGCGAGTTGGAACAAGCAGCAGGCAAAAACAAAAATTTACGCACACTGCAGGATCGAGAAGTTTTGCTTGTGTAGCTCAGGCCGCGGTACTATAGATTTATTAATTCTATCAAGTATTAATGACTTTTTACTATTAAATAATATTTACTACTATATTGTAGGAAGCCTCGTCTGGTCAAAAAGTTGGACGCCTTCAGCTTTTTGACATTACGCACAGGAAAAAAGATGGAACTCCGATGACATCTGAGGCTGCAGAAATTATGGTATATTTACTTAATAAAATTTGATTCCATTATAAATATTTATAATATTTAATTATAATGTTTTAATTCGTCATTTTTATTAGTTTAATTTAAATAATGTTATGTTGTATTCCTTTTTATTGTATATTTTGTTTCTAACTCTTTAACTGATTTATTAGGAGAAACTAAAAGATAAGAAGGCAGAGTATGAAGCGGTTGCTTCGACTGATAGTTTTGTTAATTTTGAGGATATTGATAACAGAATTATTAATGAAGTTTTGGCTCCTGAAAGGTATGGTTGGGTTAGATTTCAAGGATCTGGTGTTAACCTGACCCAATATTTTGGATCCACCTCGCACCAATACATACCTTCCGGGAGTCAAACTCAAGCTGAAGTTCAGAGGCTAAAAGATCAGATAGTTCAGATACAAGCTAGCACAGATGAGAAAATTTCTCAACTTAGAGCGAAGGCAGCAGCGCGGGAGGCGGAGGCAGCAACGAGGGAGGCAGAGCAGAACAGAAAATACAATGAACTCCAGCTACAGCTTCAGTCTATGATGACTATGTTCCAGCAATTTCAAAATCCCCCATTTTAGACATTTGTTTTCTTGTAACTTTTAACATTATTGTAAGAATATTTTGAATATTCATTTACAATTTATATAATATATTTTTCGTATAATTTTGTATTATTTAAATTTGCGGGTTTTGGTTGGATTTCATGGTATATTTGCTGTTTTTGGTTGAATTTCTTGCAGGAGGGTTGGATATAGGTGCAAAAATACATATTGCAAAACTGGGCAAATTAGCGGCGTTTTTTAAAAGCGCCGCTAAAAGTGCTGGTCTTTAGCAGCGCTTTTTTAAAAAAGCGCCGCTAAAAGTACTGCAAATTAGCAGCATTTTTTTGAAAAAAAACGCCGCTAAAAGTCATTGTCTTTAGTGGCATTTTTTTAAAAAGCGCCGCTAAAAATCGTAGTCTTTAGCGGCGCTTTTTTCAAAAAACGCCGCTAATTTTACCGGCGTTACATATAGCAACGTTTTTTGCGGAAGGCAAAAAAAAACGCCGCTAAAAGTCTGTTTTCCTGTAGTGTCATCAATCTTGAGTTGGGGTTGAGTTAACTTGGGACACCAACTCAATTAACAACATTATTGAAAAAAATTGTTTATCATGGTCTTATCATCAATCTTGAGTTGTTATCAAGTTAATTAGTGATACCAACTCAATTAATGACATTAATATATACAACTATTAGCACATTGTGCATATAAAAACATATAAAAAAAATCAAAATGAAACTTTGGTTGAGTGGTAACTTTAAGGTTTTATTAATTGAATTGGCATGAGCTCAAATCTTATTATATGCATATAATTCTATTTAGTTTAAAAAAATTAAAGTACCTTCAAATAATATAACTTATTTAAATCATGGAAAGATATTTTCATAACTTCCCTAACCTAGTTGGTGCCCGGTTGACTTGTGACACCATCTTAGTCAAAGGCTTAAATAATAGTACAGATATACAAAAAAATGAAAATGTCTTGACTTAAAAATAGAGCAGTGGTTAAATCTTTTGTTAGACACCTGTTTGGCACAGGTTCGAACCATATTACCCTCATCTTCTATCCCTAATATTGTATTGAACAATAAATGATGCAAATAATAAATTGTGCATATTAAGAATAAAAATGTATTGGTTGAGTGGTAAATTTAAGATTTTACTAATTCAATTAGTGCGGGTCCAAATCCCACCATATACATATTTTTATTTGTTTTTTTAAATAAAAAGATTAAAATACCCTAAAATAATATGATTTATTTTCATTACAGAAGAACATTTCTATATTTTTTCTAACTGAATTGATGCCCAATTGATTCGTGACACTAACTCCATTAGGAGCTTAAATAACGTATAGGTATAATTTTAATTCTTTTTATAAATGGTAGATATAGGTGTTGTCTATGGATTGAACAATAATAAAGTATAAAGTACACTCTTTATTAAATTAGATGTTGTATAACATTTTCTTATATCAAATTTTAGTAAACTTAATTTTATTCCTAAGTGAAATTTAAATAATAAATTTAAGATAGGATATTATTTAAATAAAATGTTTAATATAAAAATATACTAATAATATTTTTTTTGAAAGTATAGTTATATTTTATTAAATGAATTAATATTTAAAAATGGAATTATTTTAAATATTTAATATTAAATTATTTTATATATTATAAATCATGTACATCCACTTAATTAGTGAATGACAAAATTATATAAAAAATATAAAATCAACTTTCTTAATAATACTTATTCATTATAATTATGATAAATAATAAATAGATTAATTTGATATATAAGTATATATATTTTTGAAAGGAAATATTTCATTAATAACTCAAAAACACATATAAGGAATGATTAAAAAAAAGAAAAACGATAACTAAAATCTCAATCCATACACCTAATTCTAAGGGCGAGTTTAGATGGGCGGTGCGTTTACCTGCAGTTAGTGTAAAAACAGCGGTGACGGTAAGATTAGATACTGTAGCGTGAGATAAAAAGTAAGCTAAACATACCACACCCAATTGCCCATCCAAACCCACCCTAAGTCCTATCTCTTTAATTGATCCATTATATGAAATATTTATAAGCAGAACAGAAAAAAGATAACTTAGAAATCTTCCATTCACAATAATTCACATTATATGAGTTACCTTTTTAGTGCTTTTAAGAGTCTAAATGAAGTACAAATTAAGACAGAAAATGAGACAAGTTGGAGATAATTTTTAAACCAGCGTTCCAAATTTACAGACATCATTGTTTCGATTGTGCCCAAATTAAGGCCTCCTTGACTGCGTATAATTCAGCAACTTTTGGAGCCATCATTGGATTAACATGACCGTTTGCATCACGGACTATAGCAGACTAGCCTGGAGCATTCTCCTCCCTAAATAACGTGGCATTAATATTGCACTTTGCCCATTCCACAGGCGGCTTTGACCTACATGAACTGACAACACCAGAAACTGCTCCAGGCTCTTGAACTTTATCAATAGTTCGTCAAACATCATTCTAATCTTACATAAAAGAGGCAGAAAAAGCTAGGATATGAGCGGTTGAAGCATTTTTCGATTGCCATGCAAAAAGGTTCCTATGGAACCAAAGACCCCACATAATACTTAAAGCTCAACCAACGAGTTATTTTTAGTGATACATAATGAATCAAAATTGATATTGTGTGAAAAAAAATCAAAGATAATGCATATACATACCATCTGATTGCATCTGCAACCAATCTTGTGTCATATCAATTCCTATCGAGTATTGGGATTCAGTGAGGAACGGTTGGGGGATCTAAGATAATGATACTGCCAATGTATTGATAGAACTTTGCTTTCATCTTTTCTGCAAATGAACTAAGAAAAGTACTTAGGATCTTGCACAATTCAATCAACAGTATGTAAACATGATAGATTTCAGGAAAATATACATTGGCAGTAGGACTTTTGTTACTAGAGAATACATTAATGGTTTCAATAAATAGCTTGAAATAGCCAGTAATGGAACTTGCCCATTTCCACTCTTCTCCACTTGAAGCAAGGTCTGAAATTCATATCAAGCTCTTATTAAAAACTTAAACGAACTATGTAGCATTGTTGTAAACATGTTTTCCCCGTAAAGATGGAGCACCTACTCACCATGTATGACCATACTTCTCTTTGATTGAAGGCAAATTAGCAACACCACCATTATGGTAGAGATGATGCAGTCCCTTAAATTAGAGGGCTGGAATAGTGTGTAATCCCTCAATGTAGAATCTTGTTAGTATCTCAAGGCTGCAACTAATTTTTAAAAAATAAGACTAAGTCTTAGGGGGATTTGTTAGCTTGTTAATAGGAGTAGGAGTTTTTAGCTTGTTAGTAGCAATTTGAATTTATTTCTTGTTGAGGTTGTTACTTGGGACTTGTATATAAGGGCTGTTTTGTTAATCAATTAAATTATCCCTTCATTTCATCTTTAGTTCTATATTTCAATTAAGTCTTTGCTAAACCAACAGTGGTATCGAGAGCCATTTTTCTTGAGGGACTTGTGAGAAAAGTTTAGTGAGAGTTCTGAGAGAAAATTTGAGAGATACACTTGTGATGTTTTTGAGGAAAATGGAATTGGAATCGAGTAACCTTTCCATCTTATCCCCACCTGTGTTTGATAGAGAGAATTATCAAGCATGGGTCGTGAGAATGTAAGCATACATGGAGGGTTATGATTATTGGGAAGCTATCGAGGAAGACTATGAGGTAACTCCACTTCCAAATAATCCAACTATGAACCAGATCAAAATGCACAAGAAGAGAACCACTAAGAAGGCTAAGGCAAAGTCTTGTCTTTATGCTTCGGTTTCACCAGCCATATTCAATAGAATTATGGCTTTTGGATCAACGAAGGAGATATGCACTACAGCAGAATAGACTTTTAGCGGCGTTTTCAGCGGCGTTTGGATGAAAAACGCCGCAAAATTTACACATTAGTGGCGTTTGTATAAAAATGCCGCAAAATATCAATATTAGCGGCGCTTATATAGAAAATGCCGCAAAAAAGTGAGAATTAGCGGCGTTTTCTTAAAAACGCCGCAATAGGTGACGCATTAGCGGTTGTTGTCGAAAAACGCCCCAAATTCGTTGACCAAAACGACGTCGTTTTGATGGTGAGCTGTTGAGGCATTAGTGGCATTTTACCAAAAACGCCACAAAAAATTCAAGCAATAGCGGCGTTTTGTGAAAACGCCACAAAAGGTGACGTATTAGCGGGGGTTGTCTGAAAACTCTGCAGAAGTTTTGAACAAAACGGCGCCATCCCTTGGTTAGCTATAGAGGAATTAGCGGCGTTTTAAAAAAAACGCCACAAAATGTGAATCATTAGTGGCCTTTTTTTAGAAAACGCCGCAAATAAATTATGTTATTTTAAGGTTTAAGGTTATGAATTTTAGGTCAATTTAGAGTTTTAGGGTTTATGATATAATGTTTATTATTTTGGGTTATGGATTTATGTTTTAGAGTGTAAGTTTAGGGTTTACCGTGTTTTAGGTATTAGGGTCGAATTAATTTTAATGTTCATGGTTTTAGGGGTTATGTTATTAGGGATTAGAGGTTATGATTAATGATAAAAAATTAATTTATTTTAGGGTTTTGGTAAGCATTAAGATTCTATTTTAATTACTTTTGTCCCTTGTTATATATATTAAGATTCTATATATTTAGGGTGTAAGTTTAGATTAATTTAGGTTTAAGGAAAGGATACTATTAGCTAGAAACTGAAGAACATTTGGATTTTACTGAGATTCATGCCATTTAATTTGTATATACCCATATTATTTAATATAAGAATATAAACGTATATATGTGTTTTAATTTGTACTATACTAACATTGGTCACACGAATTCCCAAAAATATGTCTACGATTATGGTTTAGGGTTAATGATTTTTAAAGTTTATAGTTTGGGGGCTTTATAGTCTAGGATTTATGGTTGGTTTAGGGGTTACTGTGAATGGTTTTTGGGTTTAAAGTTTAGGGTTATAGGTTTTGTGTTTGTAGTTTAGGGTTTAGGGTTTTAGGTTTAGGGTTTTAGGTTTAGAGTGTAATTTTGGATTTAATTTAGAAGATAAATATAAATAAGATAAATATATATAAATTATTATTTTAATATAAATAAGATAAATATATATAAATTATTATTTTAAAATAATATATATCAAAATGGGTTAAATCCCAAATAGCTAAGATGAAAAGTGGTTTACTGTGCAATTGTGTACATGAACTGTAATTTGATCTAGATCTTTCCACCTATTAACACAATTATTGATATAAATAGCGTCATGTTTTTATTTAATTAATTTATATGCATACGTAATATTTATATTTATTCAATATAAAATTATATTGATGTATTTTAAAATGTGTATTAAATCAAAATTGAAGTTTTAACTATAGTTAGGTTTAGAGTGTTGTAAGTTTGTGGTTTGAGGTTTAAATTTAAAGGTATATTGTTGAAGACTGAACCAATATTTGGAATTTTATGAGATTCTTTCCATTTTGTACTACACGTAATATAAATATATGAAAAATATATTTTGTACTACACTAACATTACTTGGATATAATATAAAAGAAATTCTAAATATATAGTTTTAAATTTTGACCAATTTTTAAAAAATATTCAGGTATTAGCAGCGTTTATACATTAAACGCCGCAAATGATAGGCAATAGTGGCGTTTTCCAAAAAAAAGCCACAAAATTTAATTATACATTAGAGTAAAACGACAGCGTTTCCTCTGAATATTAGGGGCTTTAGCGGCGTTTCTATAATAAACGCCACAAATTGTATTAGAACAGCATCATTTTGTAGTGGATAAAAGAGGCGTTAGTGGCGCTTTGCCTAAAACGCCGCAAAATGTCTCATTAGCGGCGCTCTGATGAAAACGCCACAAAGTTTCCTTATTTGAAACGGCGTCATTTTTTCTCCCTTGAGGTTTATTCCCTTTACCCGAAATCAGTTCAGTTTTTTGCTAAGTCTTTTTTCCCCATTTTTGTTCTTCATTCCTTAAATCCCTAAAACAAAAAACACCACTTTCTTTTTCCCCAAATCATCCCCTAATTCCCTAAACCCGAAATCCCTAACATTTTCCCCAAATCCCATTTTTTCCCTAAATCTATTTTCCCATCCCCAAAATCCCTAACTATTTTCCCTTTCCTCTCGTCTCGCTTGCAGTTATTCCCCGAAACCATTGCATGTGTCCGATATCGACGTTGGAAGCGGTTCATCTGATTATGCTACACTCATCGTGTAAGTTAGGTACAAATTTGTTTTCCTCATTATTCTTTACTCGTTATGCTTACAATACTTTTTCTTTGATTTTTCAGTGTTGTTGGATGGTATAGTCATCAAGCAAGAAATTGGTTTTTGTGGTTTTTGAAATCCACTGCTTCATCGGGGACTGATTTTGAGGTATGAATCTTGAACTTTGTCTTTGT
Organism: Gossypium hirsutum; assembly: GCF_007990345.1. Lineage (NCBI taxonomy): Eukaryota > Viridiplantae > Streptophyta > Magnoliopsida > Malvales > Malvaceae > Gossypium > Gossypium hirsutum. The sequence goes on from NC_053424.1 coordinate 4,708,876, forward strand.
CTGTCTTTGCCTTTTGATTTCTATTTTGGTTTCAGATCAATGTTTTTTTTACTTCTATTTCAGTGGGTTCATTTCTCTACCGTTTCTTTGTTGCGATTTTTGTAACCCTTGCTTCATGGGAGACTAATTTCAGGTATGAATCTTTGCTTCAACATTTGTCTTTTTGATTTTTGCTTTTTTCATCTCTGGTTTGGAGTGTGGTGTGTTTAGCTGTGTGGGTTTGGGGTGTTATTGGTTCAGGTTTGCAGTCTTTGGTCTGACCAAAGTAAAGTCAGTCTCTTCTTTCCTCTCCCTTTTATCTCACTTAAGATAATGCTTTAAACTTTTTCGGCTGGCTTTCATTCTAATATGACTGTCCACATAGCCTACTGGTCTCGTGTATAAAAAACTGCTTTCTAGTCTGACGTCCTGCATAAGAAAAATCTCTAATTGGCTGGATTTTAAGTACTGTGAAACCAGTATCCCAATTGCTAAGTCAACCATCAGGAAATAGGCACACATGAATGACTTTAATTAAATAATTCCCTGGGAAACTCTACAATAATTAGTTTAAACGATCGGTCTGAGGTCTGTGCTTGTAAATCCTTGAATGAGATAGATCTGTCCTTGGAATATGTAGCACTCTTCCTGTCCAGATATGACTGTCTTAAATTTGTTATTTTGCATGATTATTTGAGATCTGCTCTTAAATTTGTTATTCTGCATGATTATTTGAGATCTGCTTCTGTCAATGTACTTTTTGATTTCATTGCTCTCAAACGTAAGGCGCAAAAATATTTGAATTGTAGGAAAGAATAAAAAAAAGAAATAATGTTTCGTAAAACACAAATTTGTCGGCCAACTTGTTTTATGTTTGGAAATATTCGAATATAAATATTAAAAAAGGAAAAAACATACATTAGTCTCAAATCCAAATACCTTGTATTCTAATTTTGTAATTTGTAACCAAATTCAATGCTAAAACTGAAATTACTTTGTACTGCCCATTGGATTTAATTCTAAAAATTCTCCATAAATATTTGCATCTAAGAATATAGTAATCACTAAATAATTCTTTATCCATTAATTTTATATATATATATAGAATAAATCTTGCAAGAATTAGATGCTTTTGAAAGATCATTAATTAGGATCACTTCACTGAATATTGCTTACATTAATATTCATCATGCTTTTACTATTCTAACATTCTTCACGATTCCAACTTTTGATTATTACATTGGAATAATGTAATTTTTAGTTTTTAATATTTAATTTAATAATTACTTTTTAAAGTTAAATTTTAATTTTTGAAGAAAATATTACTTAGGGCTGGAAAAGTATTTCCAACGAAAGTTTCATGAAATAAATTATTCACGATCGAAAATGTTTTTTAATCAAAATCGTTTTAGCGACTAAGGATTAGCATCAGAAACAGTGGTCCCCTTGGAACCCCACATTTTGTTAGTTTCTTGCTCCATAATTCTGAATGAAAATCATGCATGTAAATTTCCCTTGAAAAAGGACAGATTTGTGTAAGAGGAATGTCCTGTGGAGTCTTCCTTAGTCTATTCTCAGCCATTTGACATTTGTGACAAAAAATCATTTCTTTTCCATTCGCAATCAATGTTTAAAAATTGAAACACCAAGGGCCATCTTGCCGATTAAACTATACCAAATTTGAAGGTTGATTACTTAACTTATTTCTATGCATTCTCGCTTTAACTTACTTAAGAAATACTGCTTTTTTGACTCCAGCCTCTGTTTGCTGGTGAAAGTGGAGTAGACGGGGTTGTTGAAATACTACTTTGTCAGGTGAAAGGGGAACCAAGCATATCTTACATCAGTTCTAGGTACTATCGAGCACATGTGAATTGCATACTTTCTGGGCTTATTTATATGCATTTTCATGTTCAAATAATTAACAAATAATATTTTTCTGACTCTAGCCTCTGTTTCTTGGTGAGAGTGGAGTAGACTAGCTTGTTGAAATTATTAAGGTACGTTTTAGTTCAAAATTCTCATCAATAATAGTTTCATCATGATGATGTTGGAAAAATTGATCTTCTGGGGCTCCGATTTTGTACAGATTTAATTGCTGATTTTCCTTTCAAATATTGGATCATTTTACTTACTTCACATTTGCCATCTAGTTTTCTGCATTATATTTTCTGTTATCTGCCATTCAGTTTGCCATGTTCCTTTTTTGGGCCTAATTTTATTTCCATGTTCTTTTGTAGAAATTAGTTATGAACAAGGTAATATATATAGTTTATTTCCATGTTCTTTTGTACAAATTAGTTATGAACAAGGTAATATATATAGATATAGTTTATTAATGAACAAGGTAATATATGCTTTCCATGTTCCTTTCAAATATGTTGTTTTATTTTTAATATCAATTATTATTAATCTTATTTTTCATACAAACTTAAATTGGATAATAACACAAATATGGATTTATTTTTGTTATTAAACTGGGCCATTTTAGTCATGAAATAAACTTCTTTGCCAGTTTAGTCATTTAAACATATACAATGATGGTGGTAGTTTGGATGATTGAGATGACATTGTACTGACCTTATCTTGATTTAATTCCGTAGCTTGCGTGTCTATTAAAATAACAATAATGGCCGACTTTTTCTCCAACATTATTTTAAAATTTTTATTTTATTTTGAAATTACCGAATTAAATTAAAATGTATTTAAAGTTTTATTTGAATATTTTATTTGATTTTAATTTAATCACGGAAAATATTTTGTCTACTTTTATTTTTTTAAATTATTTAATTAAATTAAATTGTCTTTAAAATTTTATTTTAAATATTTTACTTGGTTTGAATTTACTCACTAAAAATATTTTGTATACTTTTATTTTAATTTTTAAATTACCTAATTAAATTAAATTGTATTTAAAGTTTTATTTTAAATATTTTTTTAGATTTTAATTTAATCACAAAAAATATTTTGTCTATTTTTATTTTATTTTTTAAATTACCTAACTAAATTTAAATGTCTTTAAAGTTTTATTTTAAATATTTTACTTGATTTTAATTTAATCACTAAAAATATTTTGTCTACTTTTATTTTATTTTTTAAATTACCTAATTAAATTAATTTTTCTTTAAAGTTTTATTTTAAATATTTTACTTGATTTTAATTTAATCACTAAAAATATTGTCTACTTTATTTTATTTTTAAATATTTTATTTTATTTTTAATTCAAAATAATTAATTAACCCTAAACTTGTAAATTTAATCAACACAATCACAATCCCATTGTAGTAGGCCAATTTTGGCCCACTAATACCAAACCCATTTCCCCCTCTTACAACCCAAACCCGATTGATCCATTTCAATACACTAAAACCCCTGCCCAAACCTTAGCCCAACTACCCAAAACCCAACACTTGACCCAGGCCCGGAAGCCCAAACTCCAGACTTAGGGTTTCAGAAACCTTAACCTACTCAGCCGCAACCCTCCCCACTTGTACTTAGCCCCATACACTGCTCCACTATAGCAGCCCCATACCCCCACGCGTCTGACACCATCTGCCGCTGCATGCTCCTCCTCCACCACCAGCTCCTCCATACCCTGCAAAGACAGAAGCAGACCAAACAGAATAGGACAAAAGATAAACAATATTTTCCTAGTTTTGTAGTCGGCTATAAAGCTGAGAAATAAGCATTTGTAAAGGAGGAGGGATTTTTGCTATGAAAACAAAGATTTTCTTTCAATATTAACAGATTGAATACAAGAACCATTCGAAAATACATATACAATCAGGGGCTCTAACACCAAATCAGAGAATCAAATCTAAAACCTAAGGTGACATTTTTTTCTTTTTTTCTTTACTGTTTTGAGTTTGTTTTTTACATAAAAATACTAAAAAATATCAAAACATAAAAACATATGTATTATTAAGCAAAAAAAAAAAGAAATTTTACCTTTTCCGGCCACCGCGTGCGGTGGCCGGCGCTGGCGCCGGCAACGGTCCGGCGATCGGACCGGAGCCCTCCCCCTTGGCCGGAAATCGCTCCGGACTTCCCCCTCCCCTCCCCCTTTTCTTTTTTTTTCTCTTAGCTGTTTCAAATGAAAAAAAACAAAAAAATTTGGCTTATATAAGGGTCCAAAACGCACCGTTTTGGACCCCCCTTAAAGCAGAAAACGACGCCGTTTTGATTCGGGTAGGGTCGACCCGACCCGTCCGGCCAGGGTCCGCGTGTTTTTTGAAGCGGAAGGGCTAATTGCGCGATCGGCCCTTCCGCATTTTTGCTATTTTACAATCAGGTTTTTAATATTTTAATTTGGCCCCAGAATTTTGCCCGTTGATCAATTTAGTCCCTCCGTGTTGCGCTGCATTTTGGTAATAGAGAATATTGCACTTTTGGTCCTCGTTGTTTTCACGCGTGTCCATTTTAGTCCTTTATTTCTTTATTTCTTTTTAAATTTGCCCTGAAGTTCTGTTCTTATTCCGATTTAATCCTTTTTCATTTATTTTCCTTTTCTTACATATTACTAATATTGTTACTATTATATTTATTATTATATTATTTATTTTCACTATTATTATTATTATTTTCATCATTATTATACATATATGTATATATTTATGTAATATTATTAATAGGCGTCCCAACATTATTATTATGTATGTATATACATTTTAATACCGTGCATGTATATGATTCTATTTAATTGTTAGTTTTGTATACTAAATTCATACGTATATTTCTCATGTCATTTCATGTATCCATTTTTATTATTATATATGTGTACAGGTAATAATTTTTCAAAACTTCGTTTTAATCTTATGCATTATTTGTTTCGTTCCCTTTCATAATATTATATATTGGTATATATATGTTCTTTAGGTGCATGTGTTCCTCAATATTTATTTTATGTACATATGTAAATATTATGAATATATATTTAACATTACTAGTTATATATTTTTATTATCTTATATATCTTTCTAATACCATTAATATTTATATATACATATTTTACATATATACTCTTAATTATTTTCATGTGTATATTCATCATATTCTCTTTACGTTCTCGTATTCAATGCTAACATTGCATTTGATCTTGCACGCGCGGTTATTATTTTCTAATATTATTGTCATGTTTGTTATTTGTTTCAAATATGCCTAGCCCTATCATTTATTTATTTTTATTTCATATCAATTTACTTTGCATTATTTCGAAAATCATATACTTGTTTTGCTAATTAATTTCAATAAACAAGGAAATGTACCGATTTAACATTAAGTCATTGAGTTCATCGCTATGTTGGGTGAACGTCAATTGACTCGTGTTAAAACGGCATACCCTTCTCAAAAAACGGAATAAACTAAAATTTCTCGTTTTTTTTCGGATCATAACTAAACTTTACATTGAATTCGCATTTTTGAAAATTAAGACAACATGTGTTTATGAGATACCAATTTTTGGGCGTCGCGAGGGTGCTAATACCTTCCTCGCGCGTAACCGACTCCCGAACCCTAATTTTCCTCTGGCTTTTAACGTAGACCTAAATCCAGCCTTCCTTTTGTTTTTAAAAAATGAATCTAATAGGTGTCCGATCACACCTAGGAAAAGGATCGGTGGCGACTCCCTCTTTATTTTAAAATCAAACTTCAGTTTTCAAACTTTTTCACTAGATTGCCACAATTAGCGACATTGATAACAGAACATTGATAACAGAAGATTGCCACAATCTTGAGAACATTGATAACAGAATTATCACTAAATATATATCATATCATAACTTACATAACTTAATTATACTTATAAATAAACAACTTACTTGTATAATTTATTGTAAACTTTAGATTTCAAGAACTACGAAATGGATAGGAGTTGGATGAATTTGTTAAGGGTAAGCAACGCCTATCGAAATGGAGTACAAACATTTCTAAATTTTGCATTTCAAAATGCAAGCCAAGAGAATGTGATTCTTTGCTCTTGTAAGAAGTGTGGCAACATCAATTGGCATTATCGTGAAGTTGTCTACGAACATCTAATTGTTGATGGCTTTATTCGGGGTATAAAAATGGATTTTTCATGGAGAGTGTACATCTAGTAGAACTTCTTCAACGATTAATCCGACTTATCTTGATACTGCTTACCATCAATATGTTAGACAAGATGACATGGAAGGTATATTGCGGGATACATTTAATATGCACAGTCATGGTGAGCAATCGTTTCCACCTGACTTTATTGCATCTGATGATTGTAATATTGGTGGAAATGTTTTTGGCGAAACGGGAACAAGTGCACCTTATGAGGAGCCAAATGAAGAAGCGGAGAAGTTCTACAATTTACTTAATGAAATGAACGAAGAACTTTACGAGGGATCAAAATATTCGAAATTGTCCTTCTGCATTCGTTTATTTCACTTAAAATGTTTGGGAGGGTGGACTGGAAACTCTTTTACAATGCTGCTAGAGTTTCTGAAAGAGATGTTTCCTTTTGCAAAAATCCCCCAATCTTGTCAAGATATGAAGATACTAACAAAAGATTTGGGCCTTGGGTACGATAAAACTCATAGTTACCCAAATGACTGCATGTTGTACTGGGGTGATCAGAAGAACCAACAGTGTTGTAATGTTTGCGGCAAGTCTCGTTGGATGAATGGGGATACAAAAGATGTGAATGCCGATGAAGGTGGGGCACAGTTAAGAAAGAAGCCAGTCAAGGTTTTGCGATACTTTCCCCTAATACCAAGACTTCAAAGACTTTTCATGTCGTCAAAGACGGCCGAATCTATGAGGTGGCATAATGATCAACGGATCGATGATGGATTATTAAGACATCCTACGGATTCTTTAGCTTGGAAATCATTTGACATGAAATTTCCAAGCTTTGCAAGCGATCCTCGAAATGTGAGGCTTGGGCTAGCAGCTGACGGCTTTAATCCATTTAAAATCATGAGTACTTCGTACAGTACTTGGCCTGTGGTGCTTGTTCCTTACAATTTGCCTCCATGGATTTGCATGAAGCAATCTTCGTTTATTTTATCAATCATTATTCCTGGAGAGAAAGGTCCCGGAAATGATATTGACATCTATTTGCAGCCACTTATTGAAGAGTTAAAACAATTATGGTCGGGTGTTGAGACATATGATGTATTAATAAAGGAGAACTTTTATTTACGTGCAGCTTTATTGTGGACAATTAATGATTTCCTGGCTTATGCTAATTTATCGGGTTGGAGTACTAAAGGACGTTATGCTTGTCCTTGTTGTGCTGCGCAAACTTGTTCGAAGTGGTTGTACAATGGGAAGAAGTTCTCTTACGTGGACCATCGTCGGTGGTTAGATGGAAATCATAAATTTAGATTTCAGAGGACTCTATTTGACGGTACTAAAGAGTACAGAGGAGCTCCTGAGCAGACCGTTGGATCTGAAATCCTGTTTATGTTAAAAGATATCAACTTCAGTTATGGGAAGATGAATCAACCACCTAACATACAATCAAAGATAAGATCGATGGATGAATCTGATGATGAATCTGACGAAAAGGATGATCCTAATGAGGCAGACTTGTGGAAAAAATGAAGTATTTTTTTTGAGTTGCCTTATTGGGAGCATAACATTTTACGCCACAATCTTGATGTCATGCATATTGAGAAGAATGTTTACGAGAACATAATTGGGACAATTTTGAATGTCGATGGAAAATCAAAAGACAATCTTCAGAGTCGACTTGATTTAGTTAACATGAGAATTCAGCGTGATCTTCATCCTCAAGTACTTCCGAATGGGAAATATCGGTTGCCGCCTTCTATTTTTTCAATGTCAAAGGAAGAGAAAGAGGTGTTTTGTATGGTGTTGAAGGATATAAAGGTCCTAGATGCGTATGCTCAAATAATCTCGATGTGTGAGTCTTAAAGATCGAAGATTATATTCATTAAAATCACATGTTTACCACATCTTGATGCAAGATTTACTCCCAGTTGCTTTACGGTGCTGCATGTCAAAAAATGTGATGTCCTGTATAATTGAACTATCCAATATAATGAAAGCTATTTGTGGCAAAGTTTTGGATGTTGAAGAACTTAAGAAAGTACAGGATCGAGCTGCTTTGACTTTATGCAATTTGGAGAAGATCTTTCCACCTTCCCTTTTCACTATTATGGTGCACTTGGTAATCCATCTCCCTCACGAAGCAATACTTGGTGGACCAGTTTTTTATCGATAGATGTATCCTATAGAAAGGTGCTAATTTATTTGTCAAGTATTTATTTATTCACGTCTATACATTTAGTTACAACTTTTGATAAATATTTTATATCGTGTTTAGGTTCCTAAGCAAATTGAAATCTTATTGTCGCAATAAGCGTTATCCAGAAGGATCAATTGCTGAAGGCTACTTGGCAGAGGAGTGCATGACATTCTGTTCTAGATATTTAGAAGATGTTGAAACACGATTGAATAGACCAAATAGAAATGCTGGGCTCAAAGATCATAACTTGGCCGAAACTTATTTATTCCAAAGTTATGGAGAACCAATCGGCAAAGTTGAAAGTGTAGAATTATATGATATATCGTGGATACAAGCACATGGATATGTACTTTTTCACCACGATTTAGTTGAGCCGTTACGCAAGTAAGTTCTAAAATTTCCTCACATATTTGTCGTTTTGATTTGTTTATCTTCTAACCAATTACACTTGTTTTTAACATAGTGAGTACAAACAAATTTTGAGATCTGGTGCACGCTCTCAAAGATTGCAACATCGAGAGATTAATAAGTTATTCACAGAATCTTTTCATGAATGGTTAAGTCAAACGGTATGTAACTAAAGTTAATAAGTTACATATAATCGCGAAATTTAGTTAATTATTCAATTTACTTTCGATTCAATAGGTTTGGAGTGGAAAGGACGCCAATGACGAAGTTAAATGGCTTTCCCAAGGTCCGAACAGAGTAATAAAAAGATATAGTGCCTTCCTCATCAATTGATACAGATTTCATACAAAGTATCGTGAGAGAATGAGGAGAACTCAAAATTGTGGAGTTGTTGTTAATTCTTCAATTACAAGTTATGCTAGTGCTAGGGACAGTAATCCGGTTGAGGGTAATATGGAGTATTACGGACTTCTTACCGACATTATTAAGTTGGATTACTATGGAAGATGGAAAGTTGTCTTATTTCGGTGTGATTGGGCTGATGTTAATACTGCTCGAGGAATTAAAGAAGATCAATTTGGTTTTACAATGTTGAATTTCTCTCGCTTGATTCACACTGGACAACAATTGATGGACAAGCCATATGTATTTTCCTCTCAAGTGAAATAAGTTTTTTATTCGAAAGATCCAACTGATGAGGGTTGGTATGTTGTACTCCGGAACACCCCTAGAGACTTGTTTGACATGGGTAATGGAAGTAGAGATGACATCGTCGAAAGATCAGAAACATTACCTTTTCCAGAACAAAACTTAGATGAAAATATCCCTAGTACTAGTACACAACATCAATGGGTTCGACATGATGTGGATGAAGATATTTACGACATGCGAATGTAATTTATAATACTTTGGTTTAAGTTTCATTTATATTTACATTCTAAACTTGTGTTTTTTTAGGAGAGATTTGCTTTAGAAGTCTTCGATGATTATATCAAGAAGGCATTAGGTAAAAGTTGGAGAGACAATAAAAGCACTTTAAAGAAAAAATATTTTAAGAAAGACATAAGTCTCGAGGAAAAATTGAGAAATGTTCTGCCGGAAATGCTGAGGTATCAATGGGAAGATGCGGTTAGATTTTGGAATTCAAAGAAAGGAGAGGTATTGCGTATTTCCAAACTCTTATATATAGTGTTTACTATATACGTAATAATAATTTTATTATGTAGGACCGTGAGCGAGTTGGAACAAGCAGCAGGCAAAAACAAAAATTCACGCACACGGCAGGGTCGAGAAGTTTTGCTTTTGTAGCTGAGGCCGAGGTATTATGAATTTATTAATTCTTTCAAATATTAATAACTTTTTATTATTAAATAATATTTTACTACTATATTGTAGGAAGTCAAATCCGGACAAAAAGTTGGACGCCTTTAGCTTTTTGAGATTACGCATAGGAAGAAAGATGGATCTCCTATGACATCCGAAGCTGGAGAAATTATGGTATATTTACTTAATAATATTTGATTTATTCTAAATATTTATAATCTTTAATTATAATTGTTTAATTCAATTCATCATTAGTAGTTTTAAATAATGTTAAGTTATGTTGCATTCCTTTTTATTATATATTTCATTTCTAACTCTTTAATTGATTTTTTAGGAGAAACTAAAGGAGAAGAAGGCGGAATATGAAGCGATTGCTTCGACTGATAGTTCTGTTAATCTTGAGAACATTGATAACAGAATTATCACTAAAGTTTTGGGTCCTGAAAGGTACGGTCGGGTTCGATTTCAAGGATCTGGTGTTACCCCAACCCAATATTTTGGATCTGGCTCCCAGCAATACATGCCTTCCGGAAGTCAAGCTCAAGCTGAAGTTCAGAGGTTAAGAGACTAGATAGCTCAGATGCAAGCGAACACAGTTGAGCAAATTGCCGAGGTTCAACGAAAATATGAAGAACTCCAGCAACAACTTAGAGGGGAGGTAGCAGAGAGGGAGGCAGCGGCAGCAGTGAGAGAGGCAGAGGCACGAGCGATGGTAGTATAGCAGAGCAAAAAGTACGATGACCTCCAGCTACAGCTTCAGCAGATGATGCAGATGTTTCAGCAATCGCAAAAGCCGCCATCTTAGATATTAGTCTTCCCATTGTAAAAATGTTTTTAACTTTGTCACGTTTAACATTATTGTAAGAATATTTTAAATTATACTTTATTTATTAATTATATAATATATCTTTAGTTCAATTTGAAGTATCATTTAGAATTAATGTTTTTGGTTGTATTTTTTATGCTAAATTTACTGTTTTTGGCTGTATTTTATACTATATTTGTTGTATTTGGTTGGATTTTAATGCAGGAAGGGCTGGATATTGGTGAAAAAAAATATTCCAAATCTGCCAAAATTAGCGGCGCTTTTCCCACAAACGCCGCTAAAAGCCGTCACTTTTAGCGGCGCTTTTTCCACAAACGCCGCTAAAATCTATCACTTTTAGCGGCGTCTTTTTTCAATAAACGCCACAAATTTTTGTGGCGTTACCTATAGTAGCGTTTTTTGCTGCCTTTTAAAAAGCGCCGCTAAAGGCTAAAAAAAGTGCCGCTAAAAGTCTATTTTCTTGTAGTGATAGGACTACCTCAAAGCTGAGTATTAAGGAGATGGGAGGATCAAGAGCATGAAGGTGTTGAACTTGATCAGAGAATTCGAAAGGCTACAAATGAAGTAGTCTGAGTCAATCAAAGAATACTCAGACAAGCTGATAGATATTGCCAACAAGGTAAGAGTTCTTGGGACTGATCTCTCTGATTCTAGACTGGTGTAGAAGATACTTGTCTCTGTGCCTGAGAAATATGAAGTAACTATTGCCTCTTTTGAGAACATTAAGGACTTGACTCAATTGAGAGTAGTGGAGTTGATCAGTGCTTTACAAGCACAAGAGTAGAGGAGACTAATGAGGCAGGAAGGAAGCATAGAAAGAAGCATAAAAGGAGCATTAAAGGCTAAGATACAACAAGGCGAAAAAGGAGAGAAACAAAAGTGGAATAGGAAGAAGAGTGATTGCAATAGTGGTTCAGAAATGGTTGCAAAAGGTAATAGTACTAAAAATTATAATAAGTATTCTTCATGTAAGTATTGTGGAAAACAGAATCATCCCTGTTTCAGGTGTTGAAGAAGGCCAAATTTGAGATACAGAAGGTGTAACTTGAAAGGGCACATTGAGAGGTTCTACAAGGAACTGAGAAATCAGCAGCAAGATGGAGCACATACTATAGTTAAAGGAGAAGAGGACCATTTGTTTGTCGTCTCTTGCTTCTCATCAAGCATTTTATATGATAGTTGGTTAGTTGATAGTGTTTGTACCAATCATATGACTTATGGTGAGAAGCTGTTTAATGACCTTGACAGGTCATTGAAGTCGAAAGTAAGGATAGGAAATGGAGCATACCGAAGGGAAGAGGCACAGTAGCAATAGAGAGTTGTGCTAGAACTAAGTTGATTTCAGATGTTCTGTTTGTACTTGAGATTGATCAAAACTTGTTGAGTGTGGGGCAATTGGTAGAGAATAGATTCAAGGTTATGTTCAAAGAGGGAATGTGTCTGATCCTTGACTCTAGTGGTAATGTATTGTTTAGGATCAAGATGTAGAAGAAGAGTTTCTTATTGAATCCATTTGAGGAGGAGCAAGTGGCATCCAAGTGTCAGGAAGGAATGACATCACAATGTAGTGAAAAAAGTTTTGAGCTTGAGATAAAATCAACAAATAATCGTTTCGTGCAAGAACAACTGCAAATCAAGTGTTTTTGCATGCAAAGGTAACTCTCTTGGAGTAGCAGGTGACATATCTCTCTGATAAACTATCATCTTTTGCACACGAAATATCTGAAGAACATGCTGATGAGCTATGGAAAATGAATCTATCTCAGGAGATCGAGAGTAATGTGCAACTTTTAGAAGAGAATAGTGGTTTATGTTTCCAAAATCAAAAGCCAACTGAAGAAGCTTCATATGCGAAAGAATTGACATCTGAGCTTTCAGTGCAAAATACAAAATTGAAAAAGGAATTATTAGCTGCGAGAAGATTTGTCAATCAAACTATAAATGGTATTAATCGCAAGTATAGTGACAACACAAGACGTTGGAAGAAGGGAAAGCACTTTGGCCACTCTCATGATTTTTCTGGAGCAGCTTGTGATGATTTTGAATTATGGAATTTTGATTTAGATGCCATTGCATGCTAAGAAACAATTAGAGGCAACTCTTGAAGCTACACTAGTCGAGAAGGAATTCATAGAAGGCGAATATTGAAGAAACTGGTTTTCAGAGATCAGATGACGGATATTTTTACTAAATTTTTCATGTTAGTCATTTTGAGTTTCTTTAGAATAAACTTGGTGTCAGAAGCACTTGAGTTAGGAGGAGAATGTTAGTATCTCAAGGCTGCAACTAATTTTTAAAAAGTAAGACTAAGTGTTAGGGGGATTTGTTAGCTTGTTAGTAGGAGTAGGAGTTGTTAGCTTGTTAGTAGCAATTTGAATTTATTTTTTGTTGAGGTTGTTACTTGAGACTTGTATATAAGGGCTGTTTTGTTAATCAATTAAATTATCCCTTCATTTCATCTTTAGTTCTATATTTCAATTAAGTCATTGCTAAACCAACAAATCCTGCCCAATACAACGAAAAAGAATAGACATATAGCTGAACAAATCAGTACTTGGTAGATAAACTATGCCTGGGACGTGCCAAATATCATTGTCAAGACTTTAGCTTTTAAATACTCATTTATTTCTGTCAAACAAAATCAACAAATTAATTTACTCATTGCAACAAAAATCAAACAATGGGTAAATTGTCCAACATTATGTTTTAAAATGCTTCTCAAGGTAGCAAATGCATCAAACTCTGCACAAAAAATAAAGAGTGGATAGATTATTCCATAAAAGAAGCAACTCCATCTATCAGACTTTAAAAAACATAATCAACAAAAAAGTTTACATTGTCTATAATAAATAAGTAATAATTTGAACTAAAAAGAAAAATAAAAAGAAAAAAAAACTAAGGCGAGAAGAAAGGTAAATGGTCATGCCATATTTACCTAGTTAATTAAAAAGTGTAGACTGTTGGTACAATCGACGTGGTTTAGGCTCAAGAATGCCTTCTGCAACATTTTTCACTTAAAGGGTGAAATTTCTTCAGCTTCTACTTCATACTGTGGTAGTAAGGTAGGTTTTCTCCTTTCCCAGAATATAGCTTTTCGTGAGAGATTGGTATCATTTAGCTGAGATGCCTTCATTTCATAAAAAAATTAAATTTTGTTAAGAATAACATAAAAATGAAATGAAAATTACTCAATTTCATATATATTAGAAACAATAATGGAAAAACTCAAGTAAAAGAGTGTTGGGAGGATACCTGATCAGTTTTAGCATGCACAGTCAACGTTAAATAATCTGCACTGAAACTTGTGATCATCTTGGAACATTGCTTAATGTCAAGCAAATCCAAACACGGGAATTCCAGATGATAAAGCAGAGGGCTGAAACTCTCGAGCTTTGACAAGTTTTGAAGTAGTATTTGCTTTAACCGAGGGAATACCATTTTCATCTCCGACTGAGGATCTTGTGATGATGATGAAGATGCTAAAATGTCATCATTTCCAATTATTTGCTTCAAGTTCTCACATGACGCTATGTTTAGAAAGCTTAATTGTGGTAGATGTGGAATGAGCGTAACTGGAAAGATGTATGTCAAATTATTGCAGCGGCGAACCGTTAGTTCTCTAAGATTGGTTGCAACATGAATGGGACCCTTCCATATATCTTGCAACTTAATCAAATTAGAAAGCTCCATTCTCTCTAGGCTTGAGATGATATTTCCACCCTGAAGCTGAAACAATTGTTCAAAGTATTTGAGATTTTGCAAGAAACACTTGAGAGGTTGCATTTGAAACCCATAATTGCCTGTGATATATCAAGCATTCACCATCCCTCCAGTTAATAATAGAGAGGGAAGTTAATCCATCTAAATGTTCCAAATCTACAATATTTGAGATGAAATTTTTATGATCTCCAATATTTTTGAGAATAAGAACTTTTGTATTGTAGAACAATTCCTTGAATATAGATACCTAAATCACCTAATCGTAATTCATCACATAAACAAAAATAAATCATTAATTAATAAAATCACAAAGAAAAAATTAATGAAAAATTAAATATTAGATTAATATAATAAGAAATTGGTATCATAAAAAAATATATAATAACAGATTGAGATAAAAATAACCACCAGGATATATGATAATTATACACAGCAAATATAACAATTACCATTTTTAACTAGAGGCTCTATTTTTATATATTTTCTAAGCTCAACGTCAAGGGTTGGGAGGGGCATGGTATAAAAAGGTTTAATAATTAGAAAAAATCATATTAAAAATCCAGAAAACGAAAAGAGAGTAAGAAAAGTGTACCTTTAACGTTAACTCCAGCTGATTGTTGGCTTGTTGAATGGGAAGGGTCATCACTTTAGGACAATCATTAACTTCCAATCTTTTGAAAGATGGTGCTTTGACAACATAGTTTTGTGGGACAAAACTAGTCAAGTTTGTTAAGCAAATAAGTTGTAGATCTTGTAGACTTGAAAGGAGCAGCCTATCATGGTGTTGAACTCCATCTTGTTCATTTGGCATACCGAATACTTGCTTTAATTCATCACAATAAGAAACCGAAAGCAATGCAAGAGCAGGAAGACCTTGAGCCAAATTGATTGGCACAACATATTCCAGTTTTAAACAACAAATGATGCAAAGAGTTTTCAATTTGGGCAAGCAGAGGGGAAGGGAAGAAGTCTTTGATTCTATTTCACCATCATTGAAAAGAGTTTCCAAATTGGGGCAGCATCGTATCTTGAGTTGTTCTAAAAGCTCTAGGCTTTGAATAAGGGAAGGTGAAAAAATGGATTTCAAGTTTCTGCACTGATCTATGTCTACAACTGTAAGACTTTTGAGGGTGAAAGAGTGCGGTGGGCCTTTGAATATCCATCTCAATTCTGGTACGTAGAAGAGCTTCAAAGATTGTAAACTTGAAAGTGGGCGCTCTTGATTTTCTTCTCTGTTATGAAGGAGCTCACCCTCGACTCGCAACTCGTAACAATCTCTAACTTCCAGATGTTTCAAGTTTTTGAGGAAACCTTGTGGAGGCTGACCCTTGCATAAGGCTTTCAACCGATACATAAATTCTATTTTTAATGTCTCCAAATGAGTGAATGCTGAAGTTGGCCCATTCTTTGTTGCAGTAGTGGTGGTATCAACAAAGCATTCAAGATACAAGCAATCCCGAAGTTGAAGTGAAGTTACTCCATTTAGTCCATCTTCATTAGCTTCTGGAACCAGATTATGATCCTCAATTGAATTTAGTTCAAGTTGTTTCGAAGTTTTGAAAGATTCCTTGAATGCTGATAATCGAACACGCTGATTGTAATTCACATGAACCATTCATTAGTAAAACAGAAATTATATATATATATATCAATTATCAATCAACAGTTGACGCAGGAACATAAATAATTAAAATATTGTTTTAAATCACTATTGATGTCGTCCGTAAATACAGAATTAAACAAAGGGCAAAGCTAATAGTATCAGAATAATGCACATTTAATGATAAAGTAAAAAATATGTAATTACATGAAACTCATAAATTTAAAAATTAAAATCTAAAGTAATCGAACTCATAAATTACCTACTTGGACGGCCGGAAATAGAAAGTGAATGAAAAGGTTACATCTACATGGTTTCATTAATTAACTTAATTCTTTAGAAAAATGGAAATTAATATTAAAAATGACATTAATTTGTATTAAGTATGAAACTACAAAACAATTCGTTTGTTTAATATTAAAAAAAATGCATTTGGCGATTACAAAATAAACCTATATATACTCTATATTTGATCTCTGCTTTTAGCAAAAGTTAAAAACTGAGATTGAAAAAAAAATTAAATTAATTTCACTTTATTACTCACGAAAAAGGTAAAACTCAGTAAAATTATAAAAAAGTGTAAAATAATATAAATTAATGCCCTGACTTTTTTATAAAAAAACTATTGATATTTTCGAACCACCAATAATTATTATTTTTATATTATTTACTTCCACACACATAGGAGTGCCAATTCTAGTATGGTTAAAATATCTTACACATTTCGCTAAAAAATCAATATGAAAACTGAGTTATGAATCCTTTATGAAAATCATAAATGAATAAAATTCAATAATTTAATTAGAAAGGGAGAAAAAGAATGTACCTCTATGCGAGCTTCCTCAGCTTCGAAATGAACAACCGAATCAATTAATTGAGGGCAACAAAGCACTGTAAAGGACGATAGCGATCTCAAGAACTGCTGGTGTTGGAGCAGACTATCATTTCCCACCCTGAACACTTGTTTTAATTGACGGTAATATCTTATGTTACGAGTCAAACCCTGAAGCCATTGTGGTGCCAACGACGTAAAAAAAATATACTCCAAACCATTACAAAAAGATATGTCGAGCCTTGTTAACTTTGGGAAGCTGTTAAGTTTAGTTCCCATGCAAAGGTGGCCATGCACGACATGCAAAGGTGGTCATGCTTCTGGAATCGCAGCAGGCAGTGGTGCCATGGTGTGCAGCAAGCTGAAGCTATCCATTTAGTTTCCTTAATTGAATGTTTTGTATTTAGTTAGGATCAAACTTAGTTGGTAGCTGCATTTTGATGTAATTAGGTGCTGAATGACAAGTTTAGGTAGAAGCTTTTTGTTTTTCAATCAAGTTTACCAAGTTACTAGGCAATTTAGTGGTGTTAGGTATGTTATTAGGTGATTACTTGTTTGTTTTACTTGTTGACTGATATATGTAATGGCTTAATGCCTTGTTGACTTGCTTAATGAAAGATATCAGCTCATTTTCATTCAATCTTTTTCTCTCTTTTCTGTTTTTCACTTGCTAGCTTCATCTTTCTGTTTTCTGCTTCCGAGTTTGCTTCTTCACCAAGCCTCGAGGCTTACTACTCAAGCAAGACTAGAAACACCTTGCTGCTGCCTCTTGCACCAACAATTGGTATCGAGAGCTCTTGTCTTAGTGGACCTGTTGCTTCAAAACAAGGAACTTGATGGCTTCTTCAGGATTTTCACCAGCAGCCCCACCAGTCTTCAATGGAGAAGGCTTTCACATATGGCTGGTCAAGATGAAGACTTACCTACAGGCCTTCGATCTGTGGGAAGTTGTCAACACAGATACTGAGCCAGCACCACTGAGGGCTAATCCCACAGTAGCTCAGATTAGGCAACATGCTGATGAGAGGACCAAAAGGCACAAAGCCATGTCCTGCATCCAGAACTGTGTGTCAGATGTCATCTTCACCAGAATTATGGCCTGTGAGACTCCAAAACAGGCCTGGGATAAGCTTAAGGAGGAGTTTCAAGGCACTGAGAGAACAAGGCAACAGCAGCTGTTAAACTTGAGAAGGGATTTTGAGAATTTGAAGATGAAGGAAGAAGAAACAGTGAAGCAGTACTCAGATAGAATTATGGCAGTGGTTAACAGCATAAGGCTCCTAGGTGAGCACTTTGATGAGGCAAGAATTGTGGAGAAAGTCCTCTCCACTTTGCCTGAGAGATATGAGGCCAAGATATCCTCTCTAGAGGACTCAAGAGACCTTGCTAGCATCTCTTTGACTGAGCTAATCAACACCTTTTATGCTCAGGAACAAAGGAGAGCTAGCAGAGCTGAAGATCACCAAGAAGGTGCATTTCAAGCCAAGGCCAGAGAAACCTCGAGCACTAATGCTCAAAGAGGCAAAAAGCCTTGGAAAAACAGGCCTAAGCCTGATGCTGCAAGGAGCAATGACCAGCCCTGCAGATATTGCAAGAAGCCTGGCCATCCAGAAGACAGATGCTGGTTTAGGCCAGATGCAGTATGCCAACACTGCAAGAAGAAGGGCCATGTTGAAAGGGTCTGCAAAAACAGAAGTAAGCCAAGGCAGAATCAATTTCAGCAGTCAAAGGTTGAAGCTCGAGTAGCTGAGGACAGTAGTGACCAAGAAGAACAGGTCTTTGCTGTTTCCTGTGTAGCTTCTGAGAAGAAATGCTCAAAAGGCTGGTTGCTGGACAGTGGTTGCACTAACCACATGTCACCAGATGCCTCCTTGTTTAAAACCTTGGACAAATGTTATAAAACCAAGGTCAAGGTTGGAAATGGTCAGTTTATAAGGGCTGAAGGAAGAGGAGAAGTGCTGATATGTACTCCCACAGGCAACAAGATCATTCCAAATGTGCTGTTGGTACCACAGATTGACAGAAACCTTCTCAGCATAGCTCAACTGCTCGAGAAAGGTTATTTTGTTGTGTTCAAGGATAAACAATGCCATATTACTGATCCAAGTGGATCAAGCCTTATGACAGTCACAATGTCTGATAAATGCTTTGAGGTTCACTGGGCAAATGACTCAAACTCAGCATACACAGCCTCTGTTGAAGACTCCAAGCTTTGGCATCAAAGGCTTGGACATGCCAACTTCAGATCAATGGCTCGATTGGCCAAAGAGGGCTTGGCAGAGAACTTCATCAGCTCAGTGGAGCATGATGATGTGTGTGAAGTTTGCCAAATGGGGAAACAGGCAAGACTGCCATTTCCTACAAATTCAACCTGGAGAGCTACTGAAAGACTGCAGCTGGTGCACTCTGATGTATGTGGCCCGATGAGGACTGAATCACTCAGCAAAAACAGGTATTTCATCCTCTTTATTGATGACCTTACAAGGTTTTGCTGGATTTTCTTTTTAAAACACAAGTCTGAGGTAGCTCAAGTGTTTGTGAAGTTTAAAAATGCTGTAGAAACAGAAACAGGTTGCAAGCTGAAATCGATAAGGACTGATAATGGCACTGAGTACACTTCAACTCAGTTTCAAGCCATTTGCAATGATGCTGGTATCAAACATCAGCTTACAAATGTCTACACACCTCAGCAGAATGGGGTAGCTGAAAGAAAGAATAGAAGTCTGATGGATATGGCCAGATGTTTGCTGTTTGAGAAGAAACTGCCCAAGACCATGTGGGCTGAGGCAGTAAACACTGCTGTTTACCTTCAGAACAGGCTTCCTACTAAAGCTCTTGCATCCGAGACACCTTTCGAGGCTTGGTCTGGTTTCAAGCCTTCCTTAGCACATCTGAAGGTGTTTGGTTGCCTGTGTTATGCACAAATACCAGCAGCAAAGAGAGACAAGCTCTCTAAAAGGGCTCAACCAGGTGTTCTAGTAGGCTATAGCTCAGTCAAGAAGGGCTACAGGGTTCTGGATCCCTTGATAAACAAAGTCCAGGTGAGCAGAGATGTCATCTTTGATGAAAAAGCCTGCTGGAATTGGGAGAAAAATGAGCCAGAAGCAGTTTCAGAAGACCTAGTGCCTAACCAAGCTGAACTTGAGCAGCTAGGACCTGAAATGGATGTTGATGATGTGCCTGTGAGAGGCACAAGGCCCCTAGATGATATTTATGAAAGGGCACAGGTTGCAATAGCAGAACCTAGCAGTTTTGAAGAGGCTGAGGCAGATGAAGGCTGGAAACTAGCTATGATCAATGAAATCAACATGATTGAAAAGAACCAGACATGAGAGCTTGTTGATAAACCTGCTGGAAAGAAGACCATTGGAGTAAAATGGGTCTATCGAGTAAAACAGAATGCAGATGGCAGTCTGAACAAGCTAAAAGCCAGGCTTGTTGTCAAAGGATTTAGCCAAAGGTATGGTCTGGACTACCTGGAGACATTTGCACCAGTAGCCAGGCTTGACACAGTTAGAATGATAGTTGCCTTGGCTGCTCAACATCAGTGGACCATTCATCAGCTTGATGTTAAGTCTGCATTTCTCAATGGCTTCCTGGAAGAAGAGATCTACATCGAGCAGCCTCAAGGATTTGTGATCACTGGCAAAGAACACATGGTGTACAGACTGAAAAAGGCTTTATATGGCCTGAAACAGGCTCCTCGAGCCTGGTATGCTCGAATTGACTCTTACTTGCTCAGTTTGGAATTTGAAAGAAGTCCTAGTGAACCAACACTGTATGTGAAGAAGAACCAAGCTCAAACTCAGCTTATTCTGTCACTCTATGTTGATGATCTATTGATAACTGGAGGAGATGGAAGAATGCTGGAAGATTTCAAAAGAAGAATGATGGAAATGTTTGAAATGTCTGATTTAGGCAAAATGAACTACTTCCTTGGAATGGAAGTGAACCAAACAGAAAAGGGAATCTTTCTTTGTCAGATTTCTTTTACTATGAAGATCCTGGACAAGTTCTCTATGAAGAACTGCAAGCCAACAAGCACACCAATGGCTGTTGGAGTGAAGCTTTCGAGGCAAGGGAGTGGTGAACCAATTTGTGAGACCATGTACAAGAGTCTCATTGGTAGTCTGTTGTATTTGACTGCCACAAGGCCCGATATCATGTTTGCTGTTAGTGTGCTATCAAGATACATGAATTGCTGCAATGATCAGCACTTTCGAGCAGCTAAAAGAGTGCTGAGATACATCAAAGGCACCATTGGTCATGGTGTATTGTTCAAAATGGCCAAAAACATGAAGCTAATAGGCTATGTTGATAGTGACTGGGCTGGATCAAGTGATGACATGAGAAGCACATCCGGATATGCATTCAGTCTTGGCTCAGGCATGTTTTGCTGGAGCTCTAAGAAACAAAGTCTGGTGGCACAATCAACAGCAGAAGCTGAATATGTTGCTGCTGCATCTGCTGTGAACCAAGCCATATGGCTTAGAAAAATCTTGACTGATTTAAACCAAAACCAAAAGGAGGCAACAGAGATTTATTGTGACAACAAATCTGCTGTTGCAATTGCAAAAAATCCCATTTTTCATGGCAGAACCAAGCACTTCAATATTAAGTTGCATGTTATAAGGGAGATGGAACAAGCTCATGAAATTGAGCTGATTCATTGCAATTCAGAAGTGCAAATTGCTGATATCTTCACAAAGCCACTCAATGTGTCTAAATTTGTTAAATTCAAAAGGGAATTAGGTGTTACTAGCATGGAAACTAAGGAGGAGTGTTAAGTTTAGTTCCCATGCAAAGGTGGCCATGCACGACATGCAAAGGTGGTCATGCTTCTGGAATCGCAGCAGGCAGTGGTGCCATGGTGTGCAGCAAGCTGAAGCTATCCATTTAGTTTTCTTAATTGAATGTTTTGTATTTAGTTAGGATCAAACTTAGTTGGTAGCTGCATTTTGATGTAATTAGGTGCTGAATGACAAGTTTAGGTAGAAGCTTTTTGTTTTTCAATCAAGTTTACCAAGTTACTAGGCAATTTAGTGGTGTTAGGTATGTTATTAGGTGATTACTTGTTTGTTTTACTTGTTGACTGATATATGTAATGGCTTAATGCCTTGTTGACTTGCTTAATGAAAGATATCAGCTCATTTTCATTCAATCTTTTTCTCTCTTTTCTGTTTTTCACTTGCTAGCTTCATCTTTCTGTTTTCTGCTTCCGAGTTTGCTTCTTCACCAAGCCTCGAGGCTTACTACTCAAGCAAGACTAGAAACACCTTGCTGCTGCCTCTTGCACCAACAGAAGCACAAAGATTTATGAGAATTGATGGTCGATGATATTTCTCCCTCATCACCTTCCAATTCTACCACTATTTGCTTTAACTCAACACAGGAGCCTATGTGAAGTGTTTCCAAGAGTACGAGACTTTGAGCAAAAGAAAGTGAAAAGAGTGATTTCAAACGTGGGCAATCTTCTATCCTCAAATGAACTAAGCTTTCAAGTCTTACATGTTGGGTTGGCAATTCCCATATGCAACTCAAATCTGGCAACCTTTCGAGATGTAAAATCTTTAAATTTGAAAGAAGTGGAGCTTCATTTTCTTCCACCTCCTCCATTTGAAATACCACTTTTAGACTCTTGCAGCCTTTAATTCTCACTTGTTTTAGGTTTTGTAAGATCATTGACACTGACACCTTCTGTTGTGTTTTGTTAGTCAAGCATTCTATATACTCATCATCGATACATGACACTTCAAGGGACTCTAAATTCCCAAGTAATTGGGAAACTGCATTGTAAGGAAACACTTCATTAACTTTCAAGGATCTTGCTTCCTCAAAACGAGAATCATGCCAGCTACTTCTACGGTTTATACATATATTGTAATTTTCTAATTCAGGAAACTCAAAGTCTAGCGGTAAATGTAGAAAAGATACCTCAAGAGATAGTCTGGTCAAAAACTTTATCTTGAGAAAGATATCGTTACTTATCTCTCTATACAGTAATCCTGATAGGTACAACTCCTCTAGGTGAGATAACCTTTGAATGACATTAGGGGGAAAGATCCATTTAAGTCCAAAATTGGTTAAATCTAATACCTTCAGATTTTCCAACCTCCCTAATTCATCTTCCAAACCCTCAAAGTTTGAACCACGCAAACTTAGAATCTCAATTGTCTTTAGGTCTCCAAGGTGCGAAAAGTCCTTAAAATTCTCCAAATGCAGAGCACGAAGTTTTTCCAGGTACTTAAGAGCATACAAGGAAATAAACCCTGTAGAACCTTCTACAATTGTAAGACTTAAAACTTTTAGTTCTCTCATTTCTTGAAAACATGTACCTTGTACATTGCAGTTCTTAAGCAATAAGATCTCAAGCTTCGAATGCATTAATCCATCAGGAAATTTTTTCTCTTCACTGTCCAACAATGAGATTGCATTACAAGATTCAGAGCTTTTCTTTCGTGACGCCAATCTAGATTTGATCACAAAATTACTTTTTTTCTGATGCAATCCATAGAGCAACATCACGAACTATGTCATGTAACTTAACGTACCTAATCAAGCCAAAATAAAAGAGAATACATTGAATAATATTTTTTTATTATACAATTTTTAGAAAATTAAAAGACAAAAAGAAAGTAGAAAAAGGAACAATAGGAAGAAAATTTAAAAAAAAACAAAATGGTGGAGGAAACTATCAAATTTAACTATAGTAGACATCTTAATCAAATTTTACATTATATAAATTATACTAGTATAATTTTTGTTACTTAGCCTTGACATTTTTTTTTCTAATTTAGCACCTTTTTCCCGATTCAGTATTTATAATTTACAATTTTTCTTAATTTGGTTCCTAGGCATTTGTTTTGGTCTAATTTAGTACTTAAACTTGGCACTATTTTTTCTGGTATTCTGGTATCTAAACTTTTTTTAGGTTCAACTAGACACCCTAACTTGTTAAATGATATATAATTTACCCTTAAGCTACAAAAATATTGTTAGTATTAGAGGAAATTTGTGTTAAAAATTATGCATTGGGTTATACTTAATAAATTAATATTGAATAAGGAAACAAGAGTTCTAAAACCCCAAAATAAAAAAATTCATTATTTAAAATTAATAAAATAAAATAAAAAAGTTAAACTAAAAGTAAATGAACTTTTAAAATATAAAAAAGAAATACGATGTCATTTGTCACATGTCGACCATACATTGATTGTTTTTGCTACCTCATAAAAAAATTATTAGTATATTGAAGCAATTTGTATAATATTTGACAAGTTCAGGTACTGAATTAGACAAAAAAAAAGGTACCAAATTAGAAAAAAATAAAGTATCAAATTGGACCCCCAAAAAGAGATTAAGTGTAACATCCTAAACAATAGAAGAATCAATTCTTAGAAAGTTAATGTAATTGGAATCCTAGTCTAGTGGCTAAAGGCTTAGTTGGAAGTATAAAGAATTAAGGTTCAAATCCTCCTAAATTAACTCTTACTTATTTTCTTATTTTTCCCATTTCCAAAAGACCCAATCCACATTGGCCACCTGCTTTAATGATTTTCTTTACAAGATGGGCTAATTTCCCAATAAGACCCCAAACCTTTGCTCAACCCAATGCTCTAAAAGACTCTTCCTAATTCAACTAAAATTTCCATTTGTAATTATAGCAAATAAAAACCATACCTTACTCTTATTTTCAAATAACCTCATAAAACCCCTTTTACAAACTTGTTCTCAAAATTTTGTTGCTGGAAATTCTTTGAATTCTTGAATCTTTACAAATAAGCCCTAATCCATCATCTTCATCAAAAGAATTGGATCTTGCATCGCTTACATGTCAATTCCTTGTCAAAATAGGTAAGTATTTCGTTCCTTATCAAGTGGGACTTCTCAATTTTTAGGAAACAACGAGATTTAACTGATTTATCAACTTGCTATTAAATCTTTAAACATTTCTATAAAAAAAACCCCTTTAAATCTTGAAAACCCATCAATAATCATCATGTTTTGTCGATCAAAAGATCCTTGTAGGTGTTTGGATCAAGCTTGGATGTGGGGTGATCACTTGAAGCCTAGGGAAAGTAAGATGGGTGATTTTTTTATGAAAATCGGGTTAAAATTTGAAACTGCTCAGGGACACACAGTACACACGACCGTGCCCCTTGTTTTCCTTTCACATACGTGCTTCGCGCACGGCTTAAAAGCTTGCATACAGCCTAGACACACAGGTGTGTGGCACCTGCACCTACACTCCTCCATTTTTCACACGACTTGAGGCCACACACACGGGTCGGACACACGGCCGTGTGGCCCTTACAAACTCAAATTTTCAATTTTGCCTTACCTTCTCTTATTTTATGCAATTTAGTCACTAAGTAGATTTTTAACGGCATCTAGAGATTTAGATTTTGCAATTGGTTCTAGATTAGGATGGTATGATATATCTACATGGATGAATGATTCTATGATTTATATGTTTATGGTAATTTGTTTATTGACATAAATTTGTGAGTGATACCATGATTGTAGTTAGAACTTGATGATTTAAGTATGACTATTTAAAACCATGACTAACAATGGCATGTCTACGATTGCCAATATGACTATTTAAAACCATGATTGACAATGACATCTCTACGATTGCCAATATTATATGATTGCTTGAGGAGTTATCATTTTAATTCTTGTATGATTATGCCAAAATAAAGATTATATGAAAATACTGAGCGAGTACCTCGCTCAATAAGATGGAACTGCTACATGATAAAATTCTGAATAGTCACTAAATAAACGAACAGTAAAGATTTGGTTGTATTGCATATACATGAGGGAATATAAAAGGTGGAAGAAACGAACGGCAGTTTATACTGCGTATATATTACAAGCTCGTTGTGTACTCACTGTTTATACAAATTCTAATCATGACTAAACAAATGGAGCATCCCCGATTTTATCTGAAAACTTTTATCTACAAGAAATTATGGATTCTCAAATCAAACGGTAGCTCATCTGCACTTATGAAAAATAGGATGAAAAGGAAGACGGACTTTGGGGAACTTCTTATTTGGAAAGCTAGCGGTCGAGGGTAGGATTTCTTAATGACATATAATATGTTGAATGAATTATGTAACGCCCTGAATAATTTATTTATGTTTCTGTAAATATCTAACACAATTGTGCATCTGCTTTAGTGGTTAAGTGTTCTGGGTGTGTGTATAAGGTCTTGGGTTTAAGTCTGATAGAATTTCGGTTGAGTTAAAATTCTGAGGGAGTTGTGAGTGGTGGGATTATGGGAGAAGAATAAGGGATCTTGTTGACATATCTTTTATTTTTTTTTCAAATTTTAATTAATTTTTCCCTTTATTCCAAATTTGACGTCGGTTTTTGCTCATTTTTGGATTTTCTGTCAATTTCTTTTTGTTCCTCCTCTTTCTGGCGTAATCTTTGGTTTTCTGTTCCTTTTGATTTTCTTTGTTCTTTATTTCTGTTATTGCGTAGGTTCGGTAAGCCACTCAATTTTATTTAATAGTATAATGATTGTTGTAGGAAATCTGAACTCTGCGATCGGTTGTGTAGGTGAAGGCAGTAAAACTGTAGTTTTCACTTCGACAGCTTAATTTTCGCGTATAGTCGTTTTGCGGTGGTAAGTGTGGAATGTTGCTCAATTTAGTTTTGGTTGTGTTCGTAAATCGTTGCTAATTGGGCATTAGGATTCTATTTTTAGCTTTTGGTGGTCTCGGGGCTATTTTCGCATTGAATCGATACTAGGTGTGTACTCCTTACGCGTGAAAATTGAGTTCGGCAAAAGCTAAAAGTACAATCTGTCAATGCCACATGAACGTGTAGTCGCTTGTGTGGTTGGTCGTACGCATGAAATGGCCATGTGACGGTGTAGGTGTGGCCGTATGGGCCACATGGGTTAGGCCAAGATGGGTGTGTGGGCCACACAGGTGTGTAGGCCCACACAGTCATGCCACACAGGCGTGTTGGTTTTGGGCCAAGCGTGTGGGCTACACGAGTAAGGCCAATCTGGGCGTGTGGGCCCATACGGGCATGTGGGCCTATATTTTTTAAATTTTTCCTAGGGTCGTACGGGTCGCTTCGACCAACTGTGAGTCTATCATAGGGTCAGTAAGGACTAACCAAATCCTAAAACTATGTGATCTACTAGTCTGATATTCTGTTCTGTACATGACACGGTTATGCATGTCTGATTAATCTGATGTCTATATATTCGATATCTGTATATGAGCATGTAAGCATGATAATTCTGATTATGTATGTCTGATTGGGATGGGATTTATATATGTGAAGGAAGTGTTCTGTATGGCGTTCATTGCCTATATTTTGGCAGTTTGGCTGCACTTTATCTGATATGTGTCGTAATGGCACGATATGGTGTGTAAGGTTGAGTGGGTGTTTTTAACCCCCCATGGTGTGATGGGATGGTCGGAGTTGGTGTGTAGAGGATGGGGGTAAGATTTTGTTTATCTGATCTGCTTATCTGTATCTGAAATAGACATGGGTTTGAATCTGTATTTGACTATTTATGAGATTTTCGTATGTTTTGCATGTCTATTTCTGTTGGGTTACACACTGAGTTTACGAATACTCACGTATGTTCTGTTCAGGTAATCCACAAACTTAGGCGGATCGGTGCAGCGGAGTCTCGCGATGACCACTAGACTATGGACTGACTCTAAGTAAAGGTTTATTTTAAAATAAGGTTTAATTCTGAGAGTTTTGTAATATTTGGACTCTCCAGATTGTTTGAATTAATTTTGGGATTTGGATTTTTCGTTTAAATACTTGAATTATGTCGGTTGCCTAAAAACTTGGTATTATTAAGAGCAAAGATTTTCCAAACTCTCGAATGGGATTATAAGGAAACAACGATTACTAAAACTTTTGTTGTAAACTGTATTTTGGCAAATAAATCTGTTAAGAAACGTTTTTGACGATAGACATAAACAAATATGAGTTTTTAAGCTGAAATGATTTAACATAACGACTCCCTTTTCAAAACTCATTCTTTGTGATATCTCTAGATTTGGCCATAACGTTTAGGCTGGGTTTGGAGTGTTACAAATTATGCTTGAACACACTATGCACCCCTATCGAATAGCGTAAAAATGATTTGTTGAACTATTAAATTATGCTACGTCAGTGAATCTTTGACTTTATAATTGTGTTGCTACCATTGATTTCGTTTGAATGATAATTGTTCTACTTAACTATAGTAAGAGAAACTAAATTATCGTATTACTAGGATTTTCATGTAAACAGGATTAATAGGATCCACATGCATGTTCGAATATTGATTGGATTTATTGTAAGATGTCTCCCATTGAGCTTGTCAAGCTTATTCTGCCTTATTTTCAATCGTTCAGATAATTCAACGGATTAAGAAGTGGAATCCACATATGGAGAATCTCAACTTGTCGTGGGCTTCAATTGAATTTTTTTTATATAAATAATTATTTTTCGTTCTTATAATCATTGTCATAATTGCTTATAGGTTTCATGATTTGAGATTTAGGATTTCACAAATTATTCATTTAGGATGCATTTTACGAGTAATTAGGAAATCTTGTAATTTGCAAGTTTACTGTTTATAAATATTTTAGGGTTATATTAATACGATTGAGTATGGCTCTTATTTATGTATTCGCCTAATATGAAGTAGGTCGAGAAATCAAAAATTTGATTCGAGATGGTTCAAGCCATGTCAGTGGTTAATGTAATCTATTGAGATCGGGTCTACTATGTAGGCCGGGTTGGGGAGGTTACATTAAGTACCAAATTAAAAAAAAAGGTGTTAAATCTAGGTGTCAAATTAAGGGGAAATGTCAAGTTTAAGTATCAAATTGAAAAAAAATATTTTAAGTATCAAATTAAAAAAATTATCAAATTCAAGTACTAAAATAAAGCTTATAAATTATTAAATCATGAAATATGTAAGGGATTAAAAGATACAAAAAGTTTCTTTTTAGCTTTAATGTTTATGAGTAAGATTTACTGAATGTAAAGTTAAAGGAGACCTCTGGGTTTATGTTTTATTTATCATTAAATGACATTTTCTGAGAATGAAACAAAACAATAAATTTATAAAAAAATCTATAATTATTTACTAAAATAAAATTCTAATATATATTTTTTTTAAAAATATTTTCATTCACCCATATTGTAGTGACAAAATCCAATCATTTATAAACAAATGATATTTTTCAAGTTCAAAAAATGGAAAGTCTAAAATTGCTTGAGTTTGGTTAAGCTTGTGAACTTTGCAAGAGAACTGTATCTAGCATGTATATATCATTCCTCCTTTTAGGTTGTGTTTGTCTTGCAACAACTTCCGGAGGATGGATTGTTTTTTTTGAAAAAAAAAATGATATTTTTTAGTATTGAAATAATTTTGTATAAAATTTTTTATTTGAATTTTTTAAAATAATTTTTTATAAATTATTTTCAGTGAAATAAAAACAACATAAATTATATTTGATACAAAATATTATAGAAACGTATTTTTTAAAAAATCAAAAATTATTTTTAATAAAATAATATTTTGTAATAAATAATGTATTATAGTAAGCATTCTTCTGTTTAAGAATCGAGATATCTGTCCAAGCCCAAAAGCGTGCTCAAAGTATAGGCTTGGGCAAAAAATAGGCATGTTTAAAATATAGGTTAGACTTGAGCTTCAACATTCAAGGCTCGATCTTGTTCAATTTTATACTTTTGTAATATGATTTTATTTATTTTTATATATTATGTAATATAAATCACATAAAATAAATAATAATATAATACTATAGATAGATTAAAAAACATGTCAAGTTGTCTATGTTTAAAATTTTACTAATAAGAAAAAAATCTAAAATATTAAATATTATGAGCAAGCTAGAATAAGCATGAGGTAGTTATTTATAAACATAGGCAAAGCAAAATTTAAATTTATATTTTTAGGCTGGTCTTGACTTGGTTAAGGCAAATATAAAGTTACTAACATCATAGATAAATTAGACTTGAACCTAGCCCGACTCAAACTATGAACACTTTTAATAATAAAAATTTAATATTAACAATATCTAATTAAATCTTATTTTGAAATTATATATTATATGGGGGAGAACAAAATATATAATGACTGAATGAAATGAAATAGGACTTAAATAGATACACATATTTATTTTATTAAAATAATCACATTTTATAATATAAAATATGTATTACTAAATATTTATAAATTGTAATATATTTATTATCAAAATATTATAAAAATTTTAATATGATATTCAAATCTATATAAAAAAAGTTACTTTTTACCACTTTACTTTTAAAGGAGTTTTTATTTAGTTATTAAACTTTGAAAGTTGATAACATGATCATTAAAATTTATATTTGTCCAAAATATTATTTTATTAATATTTGTTATTCATTGTTTATATATCCTCATATCAATTTGAGTACCAACATTTTTTTTAATTTACTAGAATAAATTAGACAATTAATCATTTTATTATTCAAGAGGTTTGGACTTAGTTACCTAACTATTAAAATTATCTATTTTAACATTCAGATTATTGAGATAATAGTTTTAGAGATTAATAATTGAATGTCGTGGTATTATCATGACACATTTTAGATGATACATACGATTATCACTTCTTCTTCTAGTGTACCGCATAAATTTTGAAATCTAAAGACAAATTATAATTTTTACATTAAGAAAACCCAACTTTAAAAAATTATAATCTAGTGAACAAATTGTTTGTTAAAATTTATATGAATAATATTTGATCCATCATTAATAATTCATTGTCAAAATGACTATTATAAAATATTTTTAAATTTTTATTTATATTAAAATGTGTTGAAATAAAATTTGAATAAGCATTGAAATTTTATGTAATTAGGAAATAAAATTTACATTATTTTATTTTACTAAATTAAAATGATATTTTATTTTAATTATACCTTTTAAATTTGAAATTTTTATGAACAAATTAGATGATCCAAACTAAAAAAAGAAAAAAGAAAAAAGAAGTAGTACTTAAAGTATTTGATATACATTTCATTAATATATTGTACATCAAATATTATTAATTTGTAATTATTTATCTTTAAAATTAATAAATTTATTAAGATATTATATGAAATTTATGAAGTATGCAACTTTTACTAATAAATTCATTTAATAGAGTTTTTAACATCTAAAAACACATAATTTCAAACTTGAAAGTTTAATAATATTTGTCAATATGTTCTTATAATTTATATTAATAGCTTTTGTAAGATTTTAAACAAAATTTATCATAAAATTAAAAGTTAAGAGGATGTAACTGTAGGTTAATGAACTACATTATAATTTTATTTTATTAACATACTTCAATAGAGGACTTTTATTAATTTAAAATTAAAATAAATTAATGAGAATTTAATATTTAAATTTTATTTATCTTGAAGTAGATTAATATATGGTGAATTCTATTTTCAGATATTAATTTTAGTGTAAATTGAAATATTACTTAGATTATATATATATATATGTATTATTTTTAAAAACTTAAAAGGTATTTTGTTGTTACTTGGAAGTTTCACACTTATATGAGTATATGAAGTTTAAGCTTAATGTTTAAAATATATATTATTTATGCAGTTGTTAGTTTGAGTTTCACACTATCAACTAAAGACGATTCTACTCCTAAATGTACAAAATTATCAACTAATGAAAAGGAATAAGCTCTAGAGTTTAAGGACCATACCTTCCACCATCTCCATCTTTTAACAGCAAGCAGGAATCTTTGAGGTAATCAACGGCTTCCAAAACTTGAATCCTCACTTCTTCAACTGAGTCAGCCTTGCCAAATAACTCCAAACTCCAAGCATATCGCACCAAATTTTCCACATCAATTGAATGATCCTCTGGATATAAAGCACACAATAAGAAGCACTTCTGGTTCGTCTCTTTCTTCAAATGCTCGTAACTTTTCTTGATACACAAGTAGGCATTTTTTTCTTCTTCTCCAATGTTACCGATTTCCACTAATCTACTGCGTTCAAGTTTCTTGCGGGCCACTTCCCATCCTTTACGGATCTTTGTACTTTTTAGAGCCGTTGCTAGCGTTACAATCGCTACCGGTAGACCCTTGCATTCTTTTGCAACTTTCTCAGCCTCCTCAAGAATATCCCTTGAAACTCTTTCATGAAGGTTAGCTTTCATTCTGAATAGTGTCCATGCTTCATTATCATCCAAAACATCAATTGGAACAAAAACTTGACATTTCATAGATTCGCATACTTTCATGAGACGTGTTGTCAAAATGATTTTACATCCCTTCCCATTTTCATTTAGCGGAATGCCTATGTCATTCAAGTGGACCTCATTCCACATATCATCAAGGATTATGAGGACTTCTTCTTTTTCCATTCGAAGCCATAATTCTTCTGCTCTCCCTTTTTTAGTTTTACTCTTGAACTCTAAGAACAAGAAATCTGCTATTTTATCTTGAATATTTTCAATGATTGATTTTTGGGACACCACAACTTCAATAACTTTACTAAAACATCCTAATTCTTTGGTTTTCTTGCCGACTTGTTTGACTAAGGTGGTTTTGCCCACCCCTCCCATCCCCCACACTCCGATCATGTTAACTTTATCGTCCTTTAATGCTTCCATGATCTTGTTGAATGCAGCAGTTGAAGATTTGGAAGACAAAATATCTTTAGATGTGAAGAATTCTAAGCCAGGAAACTCCGCACGACGGCCGATTCTTTTAAAATGGGAGTCCTCTACAAGTTTGCTTATATAAACTATCTTCTTCTCAATCTCCTTGCCTAATTGATATCGCCAACACCAATTAGGACACAAACGGAAGCATCTCTTATTTTCTTCAACTCTGCTGTCCAAATTCTGTACATCTTTCAAGGCATTTTCTACATTTGTCAGCCATTCATCTACATATTCCTCAATTACTTGAGTTTGAATCTGCAATTTTGCCTCCTTAACGTCTTCTTCAACTCGAGTTTGTTCTCTATTCAGATTGTTTTGCTGTTGGTGGAGGTCATCAATTAACTTATGGAAACGAAATAAGTAGCGAAGGCGACGTTCTATTGGCTTCACCAAATAGTCAACCATCAGTGTTCCTACGGTATTAGAAGCAGCATCCGAGAAGAACTCTCCCGCCATTGTCGTGAATCTGAATTGAAATAACAATTCTGCTAAGCTTAAGCAAAATGGTAGACAATATACAGTTCACGTGAACCACAAAAAGAAATGAAAGATGGTGACGAAAAAGTTGAAGCTTACCACTTGAGATGAAGATGAAGATATAATATAGGGAATGTTTTAAAAAAGCAGAGTTGAAAGGTGGGTCTCCTTGCTTCACACAAAATGCTCCAACTTTAAATCTGATACCAAAACAATTGAAGCTGTCAACCAAAATTTCAAAATTGCAATAAAGTGCTAATGAAATAATACATATATATATATATATAATTTTTACATTTTGTAATTTAATTTAAGAGTTTAACCTAGGTTAACGTCGCCCTACAAATAAAATTTAATAAACATAAAATACAAAATACTTTTCATAATAATAATAATGTTGATACAATATTCAACAGGGAGGAAAACAAAGAGGAAATGATGGTTCGGTGGAGGCTAATTTATCTGCAAAGAGCCAAAAAAGGCAAAAGAAATAGAGAGAAAGTTAAGGTGGGGGAATAAAAGAAAAGAAAAGAGAATGGGAGTGGGAGTGGGAGTGGGAGTGGGAGTGGGAGTGGGAGTGGGAGTGAAGAAAAAGAAAATAGGAGGTAGCTTCTTCCTTTTCCTGTTAAAAGGAGGAGACTGGAAATCAAGCTAAAGGAATAACTTGATTTTGACTACCATTTCATTTTTATTTATTTATCTTTTTACATAATACATATTATTCATGTGAAATTGATGATTTAAAATAAAAATTCTTGTGTTGAATTTTTATTGGTTGGTTTAGTAATTATTATGAGTGTTGACACTAGATACCATAATAATATACATATTAATAGTTCAGATATCACATTGAACAATTCAAAGACCACTTTAGTAAACAAAAATAAAGTACAGGGGCTTAATTGGACGTTTTGAAAGTTTAGGGGCCACACTAGAACAAACCCAAAAGTATAAGGGCTTTTTAGGATATTATCTCTTTTTTGAATTTAATGGTATCTCGTAATCATGTTTGCATATAAATCTTATTTTGGTAATGGATGGTTCAAGGGATCTCAAGTGAAGCTTTGATACATTATTTATATTTTATTTTATTAAAGCTAAATGTGATTAAACTGGAAACACAAAATATGATGCAACAAAATAAGGAATTGAGTTTAATAGCTAAAACAAAAGCAGTACTTATGAGAATAAGGAAGAGATTCGTGTCTCCAAACTTACCTCAATTCATCACTGTTTATTAGCTGCTGCTGCTATAAATGGAACTTCAACTGCAGCAAAAACACAAAGTAAAAGCTGGTTTTTTTTTTGGGGGGGGGCAAATAAAAGAAAACAAAAGAGAATGGGAGTGGAGAAAAAGAAAATAGGAGGTAGCTTCTTCCTTTTCTTGTGAAAAAGGAGACTGGAAATGAAAACTAAAGGAATTTTGAGAAATTAAAGAAGAGAAAAGACCAGATTTTAATTTTTCCTAAGAGAAAAAAAGATGGTGAGAAGGGTCGCAGTGGGAACCTTAATTAAACAGAGATGACAAAATGCTGAGCAAAGAAACAATGAATACAAAGGCCCCTCAAAATACCAGGATTCAAAGTGTAAAAAAAAAAGTACCATGTGATGTCTGAAAATTATTCCAAGATTTTCGAGATATATAAAAATTATCTCAAGATTCCTGAAAATATTTTATGAGTTAGGGTTAGAGTTGACTAAAAAAAATAAAGAGCATGAAGAGCTGTCCTCTTTGTGAAATTTGTAGGAGCTTTCCTTTGACATATATTTTCATATGAATGCCATTTTAATCCTTTTATTTTATTCTGCTAATCACATGGTTTCCTCTGATTATGGGATTTCCCACGAAGTTTTATAATCATTATGAGATTTATTATAACAAACTTTATAACGTGGGAATATTATATTATTTATACTATTTTTTTTGACGAGGGAAAATATTCGTATCTTCGAATATAATTTTAAAAAATATAAAAAAAATATTTTTCATAGATACCACTGTATAGAGGTATTCATGGCCAGGTCTAACTAAATTATTAGGCCCGTTCAATAGTCCAAGACTTAATTTGACCTAAAAAATAAGTTTAAATTTTTGTTCAGACTAAGTCAAAATTATATATAATAAACCAAGCCTAACTCAATTCATACATAGCAATCAAATAGGAATGTCATCACCTTGAGGAAGAGAATTTTCGCAAAGGAAAAACAGCTTAAGAATAAATACTTATTGATCTACAACTCTTTACTTGCTATTTTTTTTTTAAAAAAACTAAATTAATCTGTTATAAATATAAAAAATGGAAGGCTGTAACCTAAGGCAAAGTAGCCTGACGCTAGATTTCTTCAAATACTGCTATTGCAAGAACAAAAAGGTTCAATAACATTATGGGTCCGATTGAAAACAAAGCAAACAAGAGATAGAACCTTCCGTAATCAGGAATTCCACATTCAGTGCTAATTCCCGCTCCACTCAATACCACAACCTTGGTGCTGCAACATACAAATAGCAGTCAAATCTTTAAGCCATTGAAATAAATTTACATCCTTTATTGTGTGTCTACAAAAGAAACAATATGCAAAACCAAGGACAAGAATAACCTTTGGTCAATGAGTTGATATAAGTGGTTTACGTCTTCAGCACTCGGAGGATCTGCTTGGGGAACCACCTTCTTGTCTGAAGGTGGTTGTGTTTCTCTAACTGGCACCCCTGGGACTGATATCCGACACGATGTCTGTAGAGCCTTGATATAATCTTATCCTTCTTCTTGAGCTAAACAATTGCCTCAACCTGTGACCTGAAACGATGCATTTGCAAGAACATCGTAACAACTATGCAAGCCACACTTACAAATGATCAAAGTAACACGTTATGTGATGTATAAGGCTAAAAGAACACCTGCCTGTCAAAAGGCTTCGAAGCTGTTAGAAATCAAACCAATTTTTCAAAGTAAAAAATTACAACCAAAGAGTTTGTATCCAAATTGACTTCTATCTAATAGAACTTGGTTTTCAAATTGAATACAACTTTGCAAATTGGATAAAGATTATCATGTTGGAAATTTCATGAAAAATCAAGATGGTAGCAACATTGAAAAGTCTTACAAGGCAAGGCACAATGGATAAGTATTATCATATACTTAAGGGATAAGAAATCATTAAGGCTTACTATGTCTATATATATATATATGTATGTATAGTTCATGTGTGTGTGCTGAAAAAAAAGTGAGTATGAAGAAAAAAAAAGGTGTTGTAAGTATAGAAAGAAAAACTAGCAGCAGCTAGTATAGAGAGAAAAAAAATTAAAAGAGAGCTTGTATTTATTTTATTTGTGTGTAATAAAATTAGTATTTGAGTTATTTTTATTATTACGCTTCCAACAAGTGGTATCGAGCTAGGTTCGTGTTGACGTTACAATGGCAAACAATGATTCAACCGCAAATCCCGAAATTAACAAAGACAAATTATGGCAACTGGAGCATCCAGATGAAGGCTTTGCTCGGTTCTTAAAATTGTTGGGACGTTGTTGAAGAAGGATATATTGAGCTCGAAAATGCAGCTGCCGAAGCGGCTTTGACAAATGAAGAAAAAAGAGTATTGAAAGAAGCTCGTAAAAAGGATAAGAGGGCGTTGTTTTTTATTTTTTCAAGGTGTTGATGAATCAACCTTTGGAAAAATTTCAGATGCGAAGACATCAAACGAAGCATGGGGAATTTTGCAAAAATCCCTTCAAGGAGCGGAAAAGGCTAAAAAGGTACGTTTACAAACCCTTAGAGCCGAATTTGAGACGTTGAAAATGAAACCATCGGAAAGTGTTGATGATTATGTTATTCGGGTGAAAGCAGTGGTAAATGAAATGAAAAGAAATGGAGAAACACTTGATGATGTCAGAGTAATGGAAAAAATTTTGCAGTCATTGACACGCAAATTTGATTATGTGGTGGTTACCATTGAAGAGTCAAAAGATTTATCACAAATATCAATCGACGAACTTGTGGGTTCCCTCCAAGCCCATGAGCATAAAATGAAGCTAAATAATGATACTGGAAATTCGGAGCAAGTCTTGCATAGCAAGTTGTCCTTTAATGAAAGTGGAGCTAGGGATAATTTTGGACAATGAACGAGCAATCATGGAGGATACCGTAGAGGATATAGAGGTAGAAATAGAGGTGGACACGTGGACGAGGCAATCAATCATATGGTAAAGTCCCAACAAGTGACGAATATCAAACATCAAGTCGTGGACAAGGAGCTCGAGGCCGAGGTCGAGGCAAAGGTAGATTTCAACAAGGAAATAAATCTCAGGTACAATGTTATAATTGCAATAAATATGGCCATTATAGTTACAAGTGTAGATCAAATCCCAAGACGGAGGAGAGAAATCATGTAGTAGCAGCTAAAGAAGAAGAAAACGAAGAATCTAGTGTATTCATCACTGATAAAGAAAGTGAAAAATCAAGAAAAAGAATTTGGTATCTTGATAATTGCGCCAACAATCACATGTGTGGCCGAAAAGACTTATTTTCAGAGTTAGATGAGAATATTCATGGACAAGTAACGTTTGGAGATGAATCGCATACCACGGTCAAAAGCAACGGCAAAGTCACTATTACAAAAAAGAATGGAAAAAAGAAGTTAATTTCAAATGTTTATTACGTACTAGCTTTGAAAAGCAACATTATCAGCTTTAGACAGCTTTTAAAAAAAAGATATGAAGTACATATGAAGAAAAAATATTTGGTATCTTGATAATTGCACCAGCAATCACATGTGTGGCCGAAAAGACTTATTTTCAAAGTTGGATGAGAATATTCATGGACAAGTAACGTTTGGAGATGAATCGCATGCCACGGTCAAAGGCAAAGGCAAAGTCACTATTACAAAAAAGAATGGAAAAAAGAAGTTCATTTAAGATGTTTATTACGTACCAGCTTTGAAAAGCAACATTATCAGCTTTAGACAGCTTCTAAAAAAAGGATATAAAGTACATATGAAGGATTCCATGCTTGCCTTAAAAAATAAAAGTGGTGAATTAATTGCCCAAGTTGATAAGACGTGTAATCGTTTGTTTACTATTGACATTGAATCTGGAGAGGTGAAATGCATGAAGAATGCAATTAAAGATGAACCATGGTTGTGGCATTTAAGGTTCGGGCTTGGATTTTCCGGTCTGAAGCTATTGTCAAAAGAAAATATGGTGAATGAGTTGCCAGAAATTAATCCTCCTGATCAACTGTGTGAAGCCTGCATTAAAGGAAAACAACACAGACAGAGTTTTGAAACGGGAAAAACTCGATGAGCCATGAGACCATTGGAGATCGTACACTCTGATATAGCAGGTCCTTTTGATATACCATCACTTGGTAGAAACAGGTATTATGTTACTTTTATTGATGAGTTTAGTAGAAAAAGTTAGATATATCTTCTTAAAACAAAATTAGAAGCATTTGACAAGTTTATCGAGTTCAAAGCCATGGTAGAAAAACAGAGTGGACATTTCATTAAAATACTCAGAACTGATAGAGGTGGTGAGTATACTTCAAAGCTATTTGAAAGCTTCTGCAAGGAACACGGAATTATTCATCAGTTGACAACTGCGTACACGCCACAACAAAATAAAGTCGCTGAAAGAAAGAACCACACTATTCTTGATATGGTAAGAAGCATGGTTAAAGGTAAGCATTTACCAAGAACTTTCTGGGCTATTTATTTATTGAACCGGTGTTCAACAAAAGGTGTGAAATACAAGACGCCAAACGAAGCTTGGAGCAATCAAAAGCCAGGAGTCAAATATCTCAAGATTTTTGGATGCATCGCATATGCTCATGTTCCTGACCAAACGAGAAATAAGCTTGACGATAAAGGAGTAAAATGTATTTTCATTGGCTATAAAAAGAGAAGCAAGGCATAAAGGTTATACAACCCTCTCATCAAGAAAGTTATTATTTCAAGATATGTTGAATTCGATGAAACTGATTACTAGAGATGGAGCGAAGAAGAGAAGAAAATTGAAGGATTATTTTTCAGTGATGACAAAGACGATGACTTCATAATCAAGAAAAAGGCGACGATCAAAGCCCTCCTCCAAGTCCTATTGCAACAACTCCTACAACATCATCATCAGCAACCAGCAGCAATACTAACAACTCAGAGGACGCACCTGCAAGAATACGTAGTTTACGCGATATTTATGAGATTACAGAACCCATAGAAACAATACTCGATTATTCATTATTCTGTTTGATAACAGAATGTGATCCAATAATATATGAAGATGCAATCAAAGATGTTAAATTGAAGAAGGCAATGGATGAAGAAATTGCAGCAATAAAAAGAAATGACTCATAACAGCTAACAACTCAACCAGAAGGACATAGTCCAATTAGAGTTAAATGGGTGTACAAGACAAAGACTAACAAAGAAGGAAAATTGGAGAAATACAAAGCAAGACTAGTTGCAAAAGGCTACAAGGAAAGATATGGTGTAGACTATGATGAAGTATTTGCTCCAATCGCCAGAATTGATACTATAAGGCTTCTCATGGCAATTGCAGCACAAAATAAATGGAAAATTTATCAGATGGACGTGAAGTCAGCATTCCTTAATGGCTACTTGGAAGAAGAAGTCTACATTGAACAACCACCTGGATATAGCAAACAAGGACAAGAAGACAAAGTTTATAGCTTAAAGAAAGCTTTATATGGACTGAAGCAAGCCTCGATAGCATGGAACACAAGAATAGATGAATACTTTCAGAAGAACGAGTTCATGAAAAGCCCATACGAACATGCTCTATATATGAAGAAAAATGAAGTTGGTGACATCATGATCATGTGCTTATATTTGAATGATATGATTTTCACAGGAAACAATCCAGGTATGTTCAATGACTTTAAGAAAGCTATGACTAAAGAATTTGAAATGACAGATATAGGTGAAATGTCATACTTTCTTGGAGTCGAAGTGAAACAAATGAAAGATAGAACATTTGTGTCTCAAAAGAAGTATACAGAACAAATTTTAAAAAAATTCAATATGAAAGATTGCAAGCCAGTAGCCACGCCAGCAGAACCAGGTACGAAATTAAGTGAAGTTTAAGGTACTTGACTATCACGCGGCCAGACATCATATACGCAGTGGGAATAGTTAGCAGATACATGGAGAAGCCAAAAACAAGATTACTTGATTGCAGCAAAGAGAATTTTGAGATACATCAAAGGTACGATGGATCAGGGTTTATGGTGGTGATTATGGTTGGTTATTCAGATAGTGATTATGGTGGTGACTTGGATGATCGCAAAAGCACATCCGGATATTTATTCCATATTGGCTCCGCAGTATTTTCATGGTCATCGAAAAAGTAACAAACAGTAGCCCTTTCAACATGTGAAGTAGAATACATGGCTGTTGCAACATGCACGTGTCAAGCAATTTGGTTGAAGAATATTTTGGGTGAATTATCTATTATACAAGAAGGTCCAATTACAATTTATGTTGACAACAAGTCCATAATATCTCTTGCAAAGAATCCAGTGTCTCATGGTCGAAGCAAGCATATCGATACAAAGTATCATTTTATTTGAGAGCAAGTGAAAAATAAAAATGTGGAGTTAGTTTACTGCAGAACAGAAGATCAACTGGCGGCCATTTTTACGAAGCCATTGAAAGCGGACATATTCCATAAACTCAAAGAAAAGCTTGGAATGAAAAGTTCGATTTGAGGGGGAGTGTTAGAAATCAAACCAACTTTTCAAAGTAAAAAATTACAACCAAAGAGTTTGTATCCAAATTGGCTTCTACCTCATACAACTTGGTTTTCAAATTGAATACAACTTTGTAAATTGGATAAAGATTATCATGTTGGAAATTTCATGAAAAATCAAGATGGTAGAAACATTGAAAAGTCTTATAAGGCAAGGCATGTACAATGGATAAGTATTATCATATACTTAAGGGATAAGAAATCATTAAGGCTTACTATGTGTATATATATGTATGTATAGTTCATGTGTGTGTGCTGAAAAAAGAGTGAGTTTGAGAGAAAAAAAAGGTGTTGTAAGTATAGAAAGAAAAACTAGCAGCAGCTAGTATAGAGAGAAAAAAAAAAATTAAAAGAGAGCTTGTATTGTATTTTATTTGTGTGTAATAAAATTAGTATTTGAGTTATTTTTATTATTATGCTTCCAACATAAGCGCCTCTGGTCTACTTGTAGAAGCCTGCATACTGAACATAGGCACTTTACGCTTAAAAGCTCCTATCAAAAATAGAAAACAACCATAATAGCAGAGGACCGCATCAAATGCAAGTTCAAAAGTGCAGGTTTGTATGCTGAGAATGGTCACTTGATGAAAAATGAAGAGTAAAAAGTAATATGAATTCAACACCTAGCTTTATCAGAATAGGATAAAAGGAAACATATATTCAATTAGGTAGACAAAAAAAAATGCAGCTATATCTGAAAACATGATCCATTTATAGACACCTCTACTGTGGATACAGCATTTAAAATATTCTAGAACAAAATATATGAACTGTGGAAGTATGGTGCATATATACCGAACAAATCAGTGGGACGGCGACCGCAATAACTGAAGGCTGGAAAACAAAAAAACAGAGAGTTGAAAGAAAAAAAAAGTTCAAAAATGGTGGAAATTTTTGCGGTTGAGAATGGACTCAAAGGAGACCCAAGGCTTCGAGCTATATCAAACGCAATAAGGGTTGTTACCTTTGGGTTCTCTGTTAAGAAGCAACAGTGGTGGTCAGTTAACGATGATGGACCGGTGGGTGCATAGTGGACCAGTGGTGATTGGAGTGGCGGAGGGTGGCTGAGGAAATCGGGAAAAGAGAAAGAAAGAAAATGAAAATGTGACCTATTTATCAATATGATTCGTGCCGGTCGGGTCGAGCCAGGCCTGGTCAAAAATATCATATATAAGGCTCAGTCTGTTTTAAAAATGAGTTTTATTTTTGTTCAAATTCATTTTTCGAGTTTATATTTTTGTTTAAATCTCTTACTTTTTGGACAAGCTTTCAAATCGAGTTCACCGTAATTACATTGAACCACACA
This sequence comes from Gossypium hirsutum, assembly GCF_007990345.1. NCBI lineage: Eukaryota > Viridiplantae > Streptophyta > Magnoliopsida > Malvales > Malvaceae > Gossypium > Gossypium hirsutum. Next base: position 4,751,075 of record NC_053424.1, read on the forward strand.
ACTAAAATGAAAAGACAAAAAATAATATAATTTTTAGATTTTTAATTTGGTAACTAGGTTCACTTTGTTATTTATATATATATTTATCTATTTTGATTCTTAAATTTGAAAACGAGATTCATTTAGGTGCTTAAATTTAGATTTATCAAGATTTGATGATATGATCAGTGTTATTAGAATATGATTGGATTGGACGAACAAAGATTAATTGATATAACAATTCGAACAGGGACGAAGCTAGAATAATTTTTTAGGGGGCTGAATAAAATTTTAAATTTTTATAGTCTATATCTTTATAATTTTTAAAGGTTTAAATTGAATTTTTATAATTTTAGGGGGTCAAATTATAATTTTACCTTTACTAATTTAAAAATTTTAAAAAAAAATCTAAAGGGCCTAAATAACAATTTTCAATTTTAGGGGGGTTGGCATGGATTCACCTCTTGGTTCAAACAAAATAGTTGAATTGATTGACTCATAAATTGCTTGGATTTGGTAAAAATTAAATACTGGGTCAAAGATTGATAGTTGAACAAGTTGAACCGATTTATTGTAGGAGGAAATCTCTCTACACCTCTATTTATTGTAAGAGGGTCCAATGGATTATGAGAACTGAATGATAGTGGTTGATTAGGTATGTTCTTAGAGAAGACAATTTAATTGTTGATTGTTTGGCTAACTTGAGTTTAAGATGGAAGATAGGCCTACTAGTTTACGATGACGTCTCTAATGAAGCATTAAGAATTCTACATCAAGATAAAGCTAGTGGTGCTTTTGATCAATTTAATTTAATGTAATTCCTTTATTTGTCTTATCACAAAAAAAAAAGTTTAGACTGAATCCGCAACTTACAAATAGTGCAATGACTAATACTCAGGTGCCACCCCTATTTCTCGAGGTAGTTTAAATTTATTTTATATAAATTTGATGGTTAGAATATGCCATAAATTTTTATATTCTTCAAAATTTTGAAATTTATTGAAATAAAAATAGAGGGGATAAGTTCCTTAAAATAAAAGTGTATTGATTTGATTTCAATTTTTTAAAAATACAAGGATTTATAACATATTTTAAAAATAATTAATTACATAAAATAATTAATTATTTAAATAATTAATATTAAATTATTTTATATATTATAAATTATGTGGCAACCACTTAGTTAGTGAAGGACAACATTATATAAAAAATATAAAATCAAATTTTCAATAATACTTATTCATTATAATTATGATAAATAATAAGTAGTTTTGGTTCATTAGTTAATTTTTTAATTCTTTCAAAAAAATTATAGACCCTAATTTGTGTCTTTTTAGTGTGTTCATTATTTTACAATATCATAATGTATTTTATATTTATATAAATTTTAATAAGTTAATAATTCGTATTGTATTCATTCCCAATTCATTATTTTTCGAATTATTACCTCTAGTATAATATTTAAATATATTTAAAATCTTTATTAAAAATTATTTTTTATAATGATAGTGAAAAATAAATATTTTTATATATTTAAAAAAAATTAAAAGAGAGAGAGAGAGAGGACTGGGGTGTTTAAAACTAACCCTTTCAATGGGTTAGTTTTGATATATAGGTATATATTTTATTGAAAGGAAATATTTCATTAATAACTCAAAAAAAAAAATAAAGCAATGATTGAAAAGAGAAAAAAGGACAGCTAAAATTCCAAGCTAAGAGGTTTGTCCCATGCGCTTAATCTTAAGTCCCATCTCTTTAATTGATTCATTATATGAGATATTCATAAGTAGAATAGGAAAAATATAATTTAGGAATTTCCCACTCACAATAATTTATATAACAAGGTAACTCTAACAAGAGTATAAGTTACATTTTTAGTACTTCTAAGAGTTTAAATGAAGTACAAAAACTGAAAATAAGATTAAATCTAGAGATAATCTTGCAACCTAGCATTCCGAATTTAGATCCATCATCGTTTCGACTGTACTTAAATTAAGGCCTCTTTGACTGCGTATAATTCAACAACTTTTGGAGCCATCATTTGATTATCACGATCCTCTACATCACAGACTATACCAAACCAGCCTACAACTTTCTCCTCATTAAATAATGTGGCATTAATATTGCACTTCAGCACCCATCCCATAGGCGGCTTTGACCAGCAACACTAGAAACTGCTCCAGGCTCTTGAATTTTATCAAAAGTTCGTTAATGATTCCAATCTTACATAAAGAGTCAGAAAAAGCAAGGATATGAGCAGTTGAAGCATTTTTCTATTGTCATGCAAAAAGGTTCCTATGGAACCAAAGACTCCACATAATGCTTAAAGCTCAACCTAATAATTTGCCATCCAGTAGCAATCACAAATAAATCTGTTATTGTTAAAATGCCATATTTGATGATTCAAGGGTCCATTAAACTGATTTTGATGATTTTTTTTTACTATTTAAACATTTTTCTATTGATTTAGTTAACATTAATGTCTTGTTTGATTACGGGTATAATAACATGAAGAAAATGTTTATTTATTATATATGTATCACAATAGTTAGACCTAAAATAAAAAGAAAATAGTTACTACAAATTTAAATTTAAATTAAGTTAAAAAGATGAATAATAACCTTTATAAAAAAATAAGACTTTTTCAAAATAAAAGAAAATTTTTCCTTCTAAAAAGGGGAAAGAAGAATAAAGTACTGATATAATAACTGTTGTATCATATGAAAGGGTCGATTGTTTATTATTCCTAATATTAATACTAAGAAGCTTTCTACCGGAAGAACTCAGCAAAGCCCAACACCTAAATACTAGGAAGCAATTAGCTATTTGCCCATATTGACAGAAGAACATTACAATAGTAACTCATCCAATTTATAATTTCAGACCAAGGCTAAATGCTCATGCAGTCAGACATCTTCTTATGGGCTTACCACATATCCATGTACGGTAGTATAGCATAAAAACAGTGTTCTTCAGAGCCATATGAATGGGTATAGCATAAATGCTTGACGATGGACTAGGATCTAATACATTAATACCAACGACATATTGTTAGTAATATATAATGAATCAAAATTGATATTGTGTGAAAATATCAAAGATAATGCACATATGTACCATCTGATTGCATCTGCAACCAATCTTGTGTGCATCCGTGTTAAGATACAGAAATTAAGGAGTAAAATGTATTCTTGATCATTAGAGAGAAGCACCAACAGAGTATTTAATACCAAAAGTGAGTAACTATCTGTTAACAGACTCATAACAATTAACTCAACTTCAACTAACTATTTTGACTTGTTTATACAATTAATATTTCTTTCATTTCATAACATGGCCCATGCTTCTCGACTTTCACTGCTTCTGCTCGTCGTCCCCTCCTGAGCAAATAACTCTAAGTTTGCTTCTGAATTTATCAAACAAACCAACTGACAAGGGCTTGGTCAGAATATTAGCAATCTGTTCCTGTCCAGATATATGGCTGACTTGAAGTGATCTATTTGCCACCTTTTCCCTGACAAAAAATAAGTCTAATTCCACGTGTTTGAACTTGGAATGGAGAACTGGATTGCTTGCAATAGCAACCGCGACTAAACTATCACACCAAACCAGTGCTGTATGAATTGAGATTCCGAGTTCCGACAGCAACGACTAAATCCAGATCATCTCTGCAGTGACATTCGCGAGGCTGCAATATTCAACTTCAGCTGTGGATCGTGATACTACTTGTTGCTTCCGAGAGCTCCAAGAAATTGGATTTCCACCAAGAAACACACAAAAACCTGATGTGGACCGGCGATCATCAATATCAGACCCCCAACTTGCATCAGAATACCCTTCAAGAAGAAGTTTTGAGCTTCAAGTAAACTGTAAGCCATAGTCTAGAGTTCCTTGTAAGTAGCGGAGAATTCGTTTGACAGCTTTGAAGTGAGCATCTAAGGGTTTATGCATATACTGACAAACCTTGTTGACAGAAAAGGCAATGTCAGGTCTTGTTATGACCACATACTATAAGGCTCCCACAATGCTTCTGAATAAGTGTTCACCCGTCGTTGGCTCTCCATGTAACACCCCCTACCCGTATCTATTGCCGGAATAGGTACGAGGCATTACCGGAGTTTACTGAATATTTTCAGATAATTCTGAGTCATTTATTATTCATATTTTGAAAATAATCATAACGTCTCTCTATTGGGCCCTCGAAGCCCCAAACATACATTAAAAACCAATTAGAATTAAATCGGGATCATAAAAAAAATTTCGCAAAATCTTAAATTTTATTTTTATGTCACACTTGAGTTTAATAATTGTCTTTACTTACATAATTTCCTTGTATCAACATATCAAATATAATCATATGTACATGTCATGAAACATATCATTCTCTTACCGTTTCTTCATAAGTATATATCAATCATTTCATTATATCAATATTTCATGTTCCATCATTTACATATATTTTATGCATATTTATTCCGATAAAGTTTATATCAAACTTAACGTAAATTATATTCCATGAGCTTATTCTTATTTCGTTTATCTATCTTCATAATTATTTCATACAACTATTTTGTACATATATTTCCATATGACCAGTTCTTGTAAACATTTCACACAACCATTTCATATAACCATTCATCATCTGATACATATTACCTGAATATCAATTGTTTAATAGATGTCATCGCGTCTCCCATCCATGGTCTTATTTATCTTTGACATGATGCCATAGTGTCTTTCAACTATGGTCTTACTCATTTTCTGTCATGTTGCCATGGTATCTTTCAACCATGGTCTTATTCATTTCATGTCACGCTGCCATGGTATCTTTCAACCATGGTCTTATTCATTTCCCGTCATGTTGCCATGGCATCTTTCAAGCATGGTCTTATTCATTTCCCGTCATGTTGCCATGGTATCTTTCAACCATGGTCTTACACATTTCATATCAGGTTGCCATGGTATCTTTCAACCATGGTCTTACACATTTCATATCAGAGAGCACACTCCCGCGAACCTCATCCTTACAGTGAGATTACCAGTCCAGGCTAAATCCCCCGTAATATAAACTCATAGAGTATTGTCGGGATTACCAGTCCAGGCTAAATCCCCTGCAACAACAATTACTCTAATGAGCTTGGATCTGAATTAGCAGTCCAGGCTAAATTCAGACCCTGATTCGGATTATCCGTCCGGGCTAAATCCATTTACACGTATTCTTCGGGAGGACTATATCAGGATAGGATCACCCATCCGGGCTAGATCCTTTTTACCGTCAATTCCTTTTCAGAGATCTATCGATTTTTCCTTTCATTCAACCGGGATTTCTTCCCCTTTTTATCAAATATGTTAACGTTTCATCAATTTTCAAACAATGAACATTCAAATCATATTCATATCAAAAAAATACATTTCAAGCATTTAATAATATAATTCAAGTTATACAAACTTACCTAGCGAAATTGCATAAATATCAAGATTCAGGGACATTTTGGTAATTTACCATTTTTCCAATTTTCACCCGATCTTAAATTGACAATTTCATTCAATTCATTAATTTAGATAATAAAACAATTCATTCCCTTCAATTTGGTTATTTTAACATTTTTACAAGATTACCCCCTGAAGTTTTACTTTTATTGAATTTAGTCCTTAAGCCTAAAACATGCAAATTAGTCATGCTAGTTGAATATTCATATATGTTTTCCTCCTCCTCCTCTCCATTCCACATCCTTAATGTATATAACACATTTGTAAGTAACATTATCTATAATCTTTATTATTTACTTTTATGAATATTCAAGCTATCCATCTGTGTCACGGTCACTAAATTATTTATATATGGAGCTTTAGAACTCCAAATTAAGATCCGATAATTTTCCCTAAAACTATACTCATATATCTTTTTACCATAAAATTTTCAGAATTTTTGGTTTAGTCAATAGGCACAGTTTATTCTTTAAAATTACCCATGTTCTGCTGTTTGACAGTTGTGACCCTTCTTCACTAAAAATTAATTATCTCCTCATACATAATTCGAATGATGTTCCCATTTATTTCTATTGAAATTAGACTCATTCAAGATTCTAAAAATATAAATTTAAGCCCATAATTATTTTATCCAATTTTTTATGATTTTTCAAAGTCAGAACAGGGAACCCAAAATCATTCTGACCTTATCTCACAAAATTTATTATATCTCATGATTTAAAATTCCATTGCTTACATAATTTCTTTTATAATAAACTAGACTCAATAATATTTAATCTCATATTTTATTCATCCTATAATTCGATTTGTACAATTTTTGGTGATTTTTCAAAGTTAGACTACTGCTACTGTCCAGAACTGTTTTAGTGCAAGATATTAATTACCATGTTTATAACACCCTTATTTTCTTTTTCTACACTATTTCTTTTTCTACACTATTTCTCATCACTTTCTCTTATTTTCTCTTCACTAACATGACAAGAACATAAGACCATATATAAGAAAACTCTAAATCAACTTCAATTCCATGCTTTTTCAACAATATTAAACTTAAAAATATATTGAAACTAGATGTTCTTACCTTTTCTTATTGACTTCAATCTTTAACTTGATTTTTCTCTCTCCTCCAGCTTCAACTTCTTGAATCCAACTTGATATTCTTGCTCCCCATCATCTCCTTGCTATATTTCTCTCTTGATGGCTATGGAAATTCTTTCAATTTTTAGGTGAAAATAATGAATTTTTGGTGGAATGACTAAATTGTAAAGAAAGAAAACTTATTTTCTTCTTCTTCTCTTCCGTTGGTTTGCATGGGAAAGGAAAGATGATGATAATTCTTCATCTTTCCTTCCTTTTATACTAAATAAATAATAATATAATAATAAATATCTCATAAAAATATTAATAAATTAATATTTATCTAATTAATTAATTTAAAATATCATCAACATAATCATTACATTCTAGAATTCTCTCTCTTACTAATTGACCATTTTTCCCTTCATGATCTTTTAGAATTCCATCCTTGAGTCATCACTTAATTTGGTAAAATTGCCATTTAGTCCCTCATAATTTTTCACCTATTTAATTTGGTCCTAATTCATCAATTTTTCTTCGTTTCTAGATCATTCCACCCTTAAAATATTTACACCATTAGTCCTTCAACTTTTTTATATTTACACTTCAACCCCTTAAATTTTAAGTATTTATTCTTGTGCAACAATACTTTTCTCATCTTTGCAATTTAGTCCTTTCTTGAATTAATATATCATAATATTATTCCCAATATTGACATAACTCAAAATTTCCCTTTTTGTCACTTTATTTCCTTATTTTACTATATCACGGATAATATTTTACTGTAAAATTTTTCGGGGTATTACACTCCATCATGAACGGATAATCTGGATGTGGTCACCATTAGCGTAGGAGAGGCCTTCGACTGATCCATGGACGCTCACTGAAGTAAATCCATGATGTACTTCCTTTGGTTCAAAAAAATTCACTCGGAGTATGAGTCACCTCAATGCCAAGAAAATAATGCAACGGACCTAAATCCTTCAAAGAAAAATTTTCATCAAGAGCCTTGACAAATTGATCAATGCCACAAGAGTCCGGGCCAGTGACTATGATGTCATCAACGTAGACTAAGACATAGATAAACCGAGACCCTATCCGTCGAATGAAAAGAGAACTGTCAGCCTTGGATGCGACAAACTGAGATGCCAGCAAGAAATCTCGCAGTTATGAAACCAAGCACGAGGTGCCTGTTTAAGGCCATAAAGCACCTTGTGCAGCTTGCAGACAAGCTGTTGACCGTCAGGGTGGTGTTGCTCAAAACCAGGCGGCTGTTGCATGTAAATTTCCTCATGTAAATCCCCATTCAAGAAGGCATTGTTGATGTCGACTTGACGGAGAGACCATCCTCTAGACACGGCAAGAGCCAAAACTACACGGATCGTCGTTGGCTTGACCACAGGGCTGAAAGTCTCTAAGAAATCGACACCTGCCTCTTGTAAATAACCCTTAACAACTAACCTCCCCTTGTAGCAGGCTACCGAACCATCTCTATGTCGTTTAACCTTGAAAATTCATTTGCAGCCAACAGCACGACGGCCTTCAAGTAATAGGACAAGATCCCATATGTTTTTAGCTAATAAGGCCCCATATTCAGCTTGTACAGTTGCAGTCCAGGCAGGACTTTTGAAAGCCTCAGCAATGGTGGACAGCTCTTTTTCATTCAAGGTAGAGCAAAACAGTTTTGGCTTAAAGATGCCATTCTTCGACCGACTTCGTATTGGGTGACTGTTAACAGAAAAAGGTGGCTGTGCAACAGTATCACCTGAAGCACTGGTTGGAGAAAAAGATGGTTGTGCAACAATATCACCGGGAGCATGGGATGGAGATGAGCTGGTCAGTGATACTGACTCCCGTGGCGAAGGTAATGGACTAGGAAAATGAGAAACAACAGGTGGCTGTGTGGAGGAGTCAAGAGAAGTAGAATTCAGCGAGGCCACCACTGGAACTGGAGAGTTTTGATGATGAAAATGGACAGGAGACCCAGCTATTGGCAGAGAAAAACCAGCCTGGAATGGAAAACTTGTTTCATCAAACAGAACATGACGGGAAACAAAAATGCGACCATCCTCAGCAAGACATTTGTAACCCTTCTGGTGAGACCCAAAATCGAGGAAAACACATGTCTGTGACCGAAACTGAAGCTTATGCTGCTGAAAAGGCCTCAAGTATAGAAAACAGGCACTCCTAAACACCTTCAGCTAAGAGTAGTCAGGGTTAGTCTTATATAGTTTCTCATAAGGAGTCTGATGATGCAAAACTGGCATTGGTAATCTGTTGATAATATGAACTACATGAGAAAATGCAAACGACCAGTATTCCAACAGTATTGATGCCCGAGCTAGCAAAGTGAGACCCATATCAACTATATGACGATGTCTTCTTTCAGCGACCCCGTTTTGTTCTGAGGTATATGGACAAGTGAGACGATACTGAACACCCAATTGAGAGAGAGTAGCGGATAAGGCACGATACTTACCCCCTCCATCTGTCTGTAGAATTTTGATAGACGCCCCAAATTGTACTTGAACCATCTTGTGAAAGTGAAGAAAACAACGAGCTACTTCTGACTTAGATTTAAGAAAATATAACCTTGTGTATCAGCTATACATATCCAAAGAAGAAACGTAGTATGAAAACCCATTTGATGACACATGGGAGGGACCCCAAACATCTAATGCCACTAATTCAAAAGGGACTGAATACACTGTTTGTGAGGAACTAAAAGGTAACTTGCGAAATTTTCCCATCTTGCAAGGTGTACACATAAACTGTAAACTATTACGTTTGAAAGAAACATTACAAGAATTCAAAACATGAGCAAGAGTATTAGAACAGGGATGGCCAAGTCTATCGTGCCAAAGTTCAACAGATGAAAGAGTCTGAATATTGCACACAAGAGGAGACCCAGAGCTTGAAGCAGATTTATTAAAAGTAGCTTGAAGCAAGTTTATTGAAAGTAGGTCGAGAGAAGTCGAACCTATACAAACCATCATGCATGTCGCCCTCCAAGAGAATCTTCCCTGTTCGAATGTTCTTCACAAAACACAAAAAAGGATGAAATTCGAAAAATACTGCATTATCTCTTTCAAACTACCCTACTGACATCAAATTTTTACAAACTGCAAGAACATGGAGAACATGTTTGAGGTGTAACAGGCGAGAACCAGCAGTAAAGGTGGAAAAGCCTATATTATCAATGGAAACGGACTCACCATTACCCATGGAGACCTCGTTTGTACCTGTGTAAGGAGAAGCATTGTTGAGACTAGCTACAGTCGGGGTGATGTGATTGGTAGCACCCGAATCAAGATACCAAGTTTGAGTAGCCACTGAAGAAGAAAAAGCCTGAGAAGAGGAATGCGTCAGACATGAGCTACAATAGTGGGATGAGGAACAATGGGACGTAGGAGCTTCACCAAGATGATGGTAGTTGACTATCATTGAAGAGCTCGAATTAGGTCTTGAAAAATTCTCATCAAAGCGATGATAACAGGTCTACACCAAATGTCCTATTTTACCACATAATTGACACTGTGGTTTAGAACGAGTCCACCCTCGACCTGAACCACGAGCACGACCACGAGACCACCCACGAGTTTGACCCCTGTATCCATGATTAGAACTACGATTAGACTCAGAACCAATCTTGTCGAGATTACCTTGCTGTGACTGAAAAACCAAGTTGGCTTGCAAAGGCATATCAGTTAGGAGAGCCAGTTGTCGTGCTTCACTGTCAAGAAGCATTTCAGTAACCAGTTCAAGACTCATTGGAGTGGCAGACACAAGAATCTGAATGGACTCAAACTCGATGGGAAGGCCAGCCAAGATAACGCTGATCTGTTCTTGCTTCGTAACCAGGCTACCAGCGGCAGTCAGACTACCCACCAAGATAACGCTGATCTGTTCTTGCTTCGTAACCAGGCTACTAGCGGCAGTCAGACTATCACTTAAACTCTTGACCTTGGAGAGGTAATCTTTAATGGTAAGACTGGCTTTCTTGATCGAGTATAGCGCATGACGCATACTGGAGAGTTTAATATTGGATTTCGAACTAAAATTTTTGTCAATGGTCGTCCAAATATCACGACTGGTCTTAGCCGCTGTTAGATGGACCAAGACTTCATCAGAAATTGTAGATAAAAGCCACGAGGACAAGTACTTATCTTGTTTTTTTATGTACAAGAAACGCAAGATTGGCTACAAGATGACCATCAGCACCAGTTACAAAGGCAGGAGGAGGAAGAATTGTGCCTAAGACAAAACCTTGAAGACCATAGCCTTCAAGAATCAGCAGCAACTGATTCTTCCATAGAAGAAAATTTCGTTCACTGAGTTTAATGGTATCATGTTTGGCAAAATAATGAACACCAGCGAGGGAAGTATACCAGGTTGATTGACTGCTTCACCAGAGTTGGTAGAATGCGGAGGTGTGTCAATAGTGGGCACAACATCAGTAGCCATGATCAGAAAAGAAAGAAAAAGAGAGAAGAAAAAAAATTATACCAAGAAAGATCTGGCTCTTGATACCACGTTAAGATACAGAAATTAAGGAGTAAACTGTATTCTTGATCATTAGAGAGAAGCACCAACAGAGTATTTAATGCCAGAAGTGAGTTATAACTACCTGTTAACAGACTCATAACAACTAACTCAACTTCAACTAACTATTTTGAGTAGTTTATACAATTAATATTTCTTTCATTTCATAACAATCCGATCGCTCTAATATTTATAAAACTTTGCTTTCATCTTTGCTGCCAATGAACTAAGAAAAGTATTAGAGCTCTTGCACAATTGATTTCAGGAAAACATAAATTTGCAGTTGGACTTTTGTTACTAGAGAAGACATTAATGGTTTTAGTAAATAGCTTGAAATAGCCATTAATGGAACTTGCCCATTCCCACTCATCATCACTTGAAGCAAGGTCTGAAATTCAGATTTATTAAAAACTTAGCGAACTATGTAGCATTGTTGTAAATATGTTTGCCCCGTAAATATGGAGCACCTACTCACTATGTACTGACCATACTTCTCTTTGATTGCAGGCAAATTAGCAACACCACCATTTCGGTAGAGTTGAGGCAGTCCCCTAAATTAGAGGGCTGGCATAGTGTGTAATCCCTCAATGTAGAATCCTACCCAATAAATGAAAAAGAATAGATATATAGCTGAACAAATCAGTACTTAGTAAATAAACTATGCCTTGGACGTACCAAATATTACTGTCAACTTTTGCTTTTAAATACCCTTTCTCATTTATTTCTGTCAAACAAATTCAACAAATTAATTTATCCATTGCAACAAAAATTAACCAATGGGTAAATCGTCCAACATTATGTTTTAGAATGCTTTTCAAGGTAGCAAATGCTTCAAACTTTGTACAAAAAATAAAGAACGAGTAGATATTCCATAAAAGAAGCAACTCGATCGATCAGACTAATTTGAAAAACAGATAAATAAGTAATAATTAGAACTGAAAAGAAAAATAAAAAGAACAAAAAAACCAGTGCGAGAAGAAAGGTAAATGGTCATGCCATATTTACCTAGTTAATTAACTAGTGTTGACTATTGGTACAATCGACGTGATTTAGGCTCAAGAATGATTTCTGCAACATTTTTCACTTAAGGGGTGAAATTTCTTCATCTTCTTCTTTATACTGAGGTAGTAAGGTAGGTCTTCTCCTTTTCCAGAATATAGCTTCTCGTGAAGGACTGGTATCATTTAGCTGAGATGCCTTCATTTCATAACAAATTAAATTTCGTTGAGAATAAAAAAAAACAAAATAAAAATTACTCAATTTCATATATATTAGAATTTAGAAACAATAGTGGAAAACTCAAGTAAAAAAGTGTTGGGAAGATAAATACCTGATCAGTTTTAGCATGCACAATCAACGTTAAATAATCTGCACTGAAACTTGTGATCAGCTTGGAACATTGCTTAATGTGAAGCAAATCCAAACATGGGAATTCCAGATGATAACCCACAGGGCTGAAGCTCTCGAGCTTTGACAAATTTTCAAGTACTATTTCCTTTAACCGAGGGAATTCTAGATGAGGACCTTGTGAAGATGATGAAGATGCTAAAATGTCATCATTTCCAATTATTTGCTTCAAGTTCACACATGACGCTATGTTTAGGATGCTTAATTGCGGTAAATATGGAAAGAGCGTAACTGGAAAGATGTATGTCAAATTATTACAGTTGTGAATAGTTAGTTCTCCAAGATTGGTTGCAACCCCTCGCAACCTGATCACATTAAAAAGATCCAATGGTTCAGAAGTCCCCAAAGGTATATTTTCGAAATCTGATGATTTTTGTCTCAACTCTGTGTTTATCATATTGCATGACTTGACATCTTCACCATCTATATCTTCCATAGAGAAGCTTAACTCCTGCACAAAAGCACAGGAAAGTGTTATTCTTATAAGTTCTTTCAATATCAACCAAGTAAGTATTGCACTCTCATATCGTGTCTTCTTTTTAACTTTTTAATTACATGAATTGACAAATTGTGCATTAGAGACTTTCCACTTTTCTAAGGAAATTAGATTTTAATTAAAATGAAAGACAACTTCTTTTTGAAATAAAAAAAAAACAAAGGAATTAAGAAAACAAAACTGAAAAGGAATGTACCTTTAAAGAAACAGACTTCTTAACTTCTTTAGGAAAAGTAAAATTTGAAAACACTGAACATTCTCGGATATGTAAAATTTCCAAAATTGGTGCTTCCAATAAGTTGTTTCCTCCAATAATACTCCTCAAGTTTCTCAATTCAACAAGTTTTATCTTTCGCAGAAGGGAAAAAACTCCAATTGAAGTATGCGGAAGACATATTCTAAACTCAAGCATCCTTTAATCTTCACAATTTCCAAGTTCGGCAAGTACTGTGCCTTTGATTCTATTCCATCATCCATTCGAAATATCTTTTGAAAAAATTCCACAATTAGCAACTCTCAAAATTTTGAGATTTTGCAAGAAACACTTGGGAGATTGGTCATTGCACTTGAAATCCATCATTATTTGTGATATATCAACCAAGCATTCACCACCCTGCCAGCTGCTATAGAGAGGGAAGTTAATCCATCTAAATGTTCCAAATCTATAAGATCTGGGACGAGATTTTTGTGATCCCCAATATCGTAGAGAATGAGATCTTTTGTATTGCATAACAATTCCTTAAATGCCGATAATCCAGTTTCCTAATTGTAATTCATCACATAAATGAAAACAAATCATTAATTAATGAAAGAATAAATTAAATATTAGATTAATTTAGTAACATATTGGTATCATAAAATATATATATATAACAACAGATTGGCATAACAATTACCAACAAGAAATATGATAATTATACACAGCGAATACAACTATTTTTATATATTTTTTAAGCTCAACTTTAAGGTTGGGAGGGGCATGGTATGAAAAAGTTTAATAATTAGAAAAATCAAATAAAAAATCCAGAAAAGGAAAAAAGAGTTAGAAAAGTGTACCTCTAACATTGACTCCAGCTGATTGTTGGCTTGTTGAATGGGAAGGTTCATCACTTTAGAACAACCCTTAGCTTTCATTCTTTTTAAATATGGTGCTTTGACAATATAGTTTTGTGGGACAAAACTAGTCAAGTTTCGTAACCGTCTAAATTTTAGATATTGTAGACTTGGAAGGAGCAGGCTACCATGGTGTTGAACACCATCTTGTTCATTTGGCATGCCGAATACTTGCTTTAACTCATCACAATAAGAAACCAAAAGCGATTCAAGAGCAGGAAGACATTGAGCCGAAGTGATTGGCACAACATATTCCAGCTTTGAACACCCTTTGATGATAAGAGTCTTCAATTTGGGCAGGCGGAGAGGAAGGGAAGAAGGCTTTCAGTCTATTTCACCATCATTTCCGGATCAGCGAAAAGAGTTTCCAATTCGTCGCAGTAATGTATGCCGAGCTGTTCTAAAAGCACTAGGTTTTGAATAAGGGAAGGTGAAAAGAGGGATTTCAAATTCCGGCATCGATTTATGTTTACATCCTTAAGACTTTGGAAGGTGAAAGAGTGGGGTGAGCCTTTGAATATCCATCTCAATTCTGGTAAATCGCAGAGATTCAAAGATTGTAAATTTGAAAGTAGGTGCTCTTGATTTTTTTCTCTATTATGAAGGAGCTCATCCACCACTTGCAACTTGTAACATTCTTTAACAAACAGATGTTTCAAGTTTTTGAGGAAACCTTGTGGAGGCTGACCCTTGCATAAGGCTTCCAACCGAGGCATTTTTGTTATAAATAATGTCTCCAAATAAGTGAATGCTGAAGTTGGCCCATTCTTTGTTGCAGTAGCGGTGGTATCAACCAAGCATTCAAGATCTGCACAATGCTTAAGTTGAAGTGAAGTTACTCCATTCAGTCCATCTTCATTAGCTTCTGGAACCAGATTATAATTCTCAATATCTGATAATAGAAGTTGTTTCGAAGTTTTGAAAGAATCCTTGAATGCTGACAATCGAACATCCTGATTGTGATTCACGTAAATCATCATCATTAAAACACAAATTATACATATATATAACAATTAGAGTAATGTACATTTAATGAAAACGTAAAAAATATAGCTTCCTTGAAAATGAAAAGCTAAAGTAATCAAACTCATAAAAAGTGTTATTCGTGTAATAAAATAATGCATTTGTGGAATACAAATAAATATATAATTGTGCATTTGGATATGCTTAACTCTCTTTTATATTTTAACTCTGTTTTAACTGAAAGTTAAAAGAATGAGATTCATTCTACTTTCTTATTCACAACCAAAAAAAGAGTAAAACTCAGTAAAATTATAAATAAATAAATAAGTGTAAAATATCTTATATAAAAAAAACTAATGATATTTTTGAACCACCAATAATTATTATTTTTGTATTATTTACTTCCACATACATAACAGTGCCAATTGTAGTATGGTTAAAATATCTTAAACATTTTGCTGTAAAATCAATATGAAAACTGAGTTATGAAAATCATAAATAAATGAAATTCAATAATGTAATTAGAAAGGGAGAAAAAGAATGTACCCATACGGCAGCTCTCTCAGCTTCTAAATGAACACCCGAATCAGTTAATAGAGGGCAACCATACACTAAAAAGGACGATAACGATCTCAAAAACTGCTCATGTTTGAGCATATTGTCATTGGCAACTCTGAACACTTGTTTTAATTGAGGGCAATACCCTATGGTAAGTCAAACCCTGAAGCCCTTGTGGTGATAGCGACATCGGAAAAATATACTCCAAACCATCACAACGAGTTACGCAGAGCTGTGTTAACTTTGGGAAACACAAAGAAGTACGAGAATTGATGGCGGACGATATTTCTTCCTCGTCACCTTCTAATTCTGTCACTATTTGCTTCAACTCATCACAGAAGCTTATATGAAGTTCTTCCAAGAGTACGAGACTTTGAGCAAGAGAAAGTGAAAAGAGTGATTTCAAACGTGGGCACTGATCTATAATCAATTCAACTAAGCTTACAAGTCTTACATGTTGGGTTGGCAATTCCCATATGGAACTCAAATCTGGCAATCATTCAAGATGTAAAATCTTTAAATTTGAAAGGAGCGGACACTGCGGACCTTCATTTTCTTCCACCTCACCCATTTGAAATACCACTTTTAGATTCCTGCAGTCGTCAATTCTCACTAGTTTTAGGTTTTGTAAGATCGTTGATACCGACACCTTTTCTTGTGTTTTATTAGTCAAGCATTTTACGCACTCATCCTTAATACGTTTCACTTGAAGAGACTCTAAATTCCCAAGTAATTGGGAAACTGCATTATAAGGAAACACTTCCGCAATTTCCAAGTATCCTGTAGCGCCAAAAATACCATTGAAGCTTGTATTATTGTTTATGTAGATTTTGTATATTTCTAATTCAGGAAACTCAAAGTTTGGTGGAAAATGTAGAGAGGATACGCAAAGATATAGTCTCGTTAATCTGGTCAAAAATTTTATCACGAGAAAGATATCATTTGTCATGTTTGATTTTGGTAGGTACAACTCCTCTAGCTGAGATAACCTTCGAATGAAATTAAGGGGAAAGCTTGAGGAAACTACACAATCGGTTAGATCCAACATCTTTAGATCTTTCAAGCTCCCTAATTCATCTGCCAAACCATTTAATTTTGAACCACGCAAACTTAGAATCTCAAGTGTCCTTAAGTTTCCAAGGAACGAAAAGTCCTCAAAATTCTCCAAATGTAGAGCACGAAGTTTTTTCAAGGACGAAAGAGCATATAAGGAAATAACCCCCGTATAATCATATGCAACTGTAAGACTTAAAACTTTCAGTTCTCTCATTCCTAGAAAACATGTACCTTGTACATTACAATTCTTAAGCAATAGGATCTCAAGCTTCGAAAGAATCAATCTATCAGGAAAATTTTTCTCTTCACTGTCCAACAATGAGATTCCTTCACAAGATTCAGAGCTTTTATTTAGTAACTCCAATCTAGATTTGATCATAAAACCACTTTTTTCTTCTGATGCAATCTATAGAGTAACATCACGAACTATGTCATATAACTTAACGTACCTAATCAAGCCAAAATAAAAGAGAATACATTTATATTATAATTTTATTTTATTTTTATAAATTATGAAATATAAATCACATAAAATAAATAATAATATAATAGTATGAAAAGATTAAAAAAATATGACAAGTTGTGTATGTTTAAAATTTTATTAAAATTTGATCCATCATCAATAATTCATTGTGAACATGACGATTATATCAATTTACTTGTCAATATTCTATTAATATTTTTTATTTGAAGAACTTAAAAGTATTTTCATCGATGACTTACAGTTGTTAATTTGAAGTTCACACTTATATGTAAATGATATTATTTATAAACAAATAATAATTCTCCAATTCAGTCTAAAGATTGTTTTGTTTGGCTGAGCTGCTGGACTTCTAAAGACAATTCTACTCCTAATTCTACAAAAATATCAATTAATCAAAAGGAATAAGCTCTAGAGTTTAAGGACCATACCTTCCACCATCTCCATCTTCATCTTCAACTTCATCTTCTAACAGCAAGCAAGAATCTTTGAGGTAATCAATGGCTTCCAAAACTTGAATCCTCACTTCTCCAATTAAGTCAGCCTTGCCAAATAACTCCAAACCCCAAGCATATAGCACCAAATCTTCCACTTTAATTGAATGATCCTCTGGATATAAACCACACAATAAGAAGCATTTCTTGTTTGTCTCCTTCTTCAAGTATTCATAACTCATCTTGATACACAAGTAGGCATTTTTTTCTTCTTCTCCAATGTTACCGATTTCCACTAATCTACTGCGTTCAAGTTTCTTGCGGGCCACTTCCCATCCTTTACGGGTCTTTGTACTTTTTAGAGCCGCTGCTAGCGTTACAATCGCTACCGGTAGACCCTTGCATTCTTTTGCAACTTTCTGAGCCTCCTCAAGAATATCCCTTGAAACTCTTTCATTAAGCTTAGCTTTCATTCTAAATAGAGCCCATGCTTCATCACTTTCCAAAACATCCATCGGAATAATAACTTGACATTCCATGGATTCGCATACTGTCTTGCGACGTGTTGTCAAAATGATTTTACATCCCTTCCCATTTCATTTAGCGGAATGCCTATCTCTTTCAAGTGGACCTCATTCCACATATCATCAAGGATTATGAGGACCTTTTCTTCTTTTTCCAATTGAAGCCATAATTCTCCTGCTCTCCCTTCTTTAGTTTTCTTCTCGAACTGTGAGTCCAAGAAATCTGCTATTTTATCTTGAATATTTTCAATGATTGAATTTTGGGACACAACAACTTCAATAACTTTACGAAAACATCCTGATTCTTTGGTTTTTTTTACCGACTTCTTTGACTAAGGTGGTTTTGCCCACCCCTCCCATCCCCCACACTCCGATCATGTTAACTTTGTCATCCTCTAATGCTTCCCTGATCTTGTTGAATGCAGCAGTTGAAGATTTAGAAGCCAAAATATCTTTAGATGTGAAGAATTCTAAACCAGGAAGCTCCGCACGATGGCCGATTCTTTTAAAATGGGAGTCCTCTACAAGTTTGCTGATATACACTATCTTCTTCTCAATCTCCTTGCCTAATTGATATCGCCAACACCAATTAGGACACAAACTGAAGCATCTCTTATTTTCTTCAACTCTGCTGTCCAAATTCTGTACATCTTTCAAGGCGTTTTCTACATTTGTCAACTATTCACCTACATAGTCCTCAATTACTTGAGTTTGAATCTGCAATTTTGCCTCCTTAACGTCTTCTTCAACTCGAGTTTGTTCTCTATTCAGATTGTTTTGCTGTTGGTGGAGGTCATCAATTAACTTATGGAAACGAAATAAGTAGCGATGACGACGTTCTATTGGCTTCACCAAATAGTCAACCATCAGTGTTCCTACGGCATTAGAAGCAGCACCCGAGAAGAACTCTCCCGCCATTGTCGTGAATCTGAATTGAAATAACAATTCTGCTAAGCTTAAGCAAAATGGTAGACAATATACACTTCACGGGAACCACAAAAAGAAATGAAAGATGGTGACGAAAAAGTTGAAGCTTACCACTTGAGATGAAGATGAAGATATAATATAGGGAATGTTTTAAAAAAGCAGAGTTGAAAGGTGGGTCTCCTTGCTTCACACAAAATGCTCCAACTTTAAATCTGAAACCAAAACAATTGCAGTTGTGAATCAAATTTCCAAATTTGCAATAAAGTGCTGATGGAGTAAAACATATTTTTTTTTGTTACATTTTGTAATTTAATTTAAGAGTTTAACCTGGGTTAAAGTGACCCTACAAATAAAATTCAATAAACATAAAATACAAAATAATTTTTACAATAATAATGTTGCTAAAATATTTAATAAGGAGCAGGGTGTAGTGGCTCAATGGAGGCTGGTTTATCTAAAGAGGCGGAGAGCAAAAAAAGACAAAAAGATAAAGAGAGAGCTGAGGAGGATAAGTGTTCAAAAGGTTGCTTAAGGGTTCAAAAAGGTCGATCCCTTATTCATCGTTGTGAGGGCATTTATACGGGAGATCATCTTGTCTACTAATGTGACATGGCAAGATAAGTGATCATCGCCATGAGGTGCATAAAAGATAGGCATAATGAGACCCATTTTATTATTCAATTCAATCAGTAGAGGTTGTTATGCTTAGGTGCGACCTATGGTCTTCAAGGATGTGTTCAAACCTAAAAAGTGGGTGCCTTTCAAGAATGTCAGCTAAGCGGGTGAATTGTCTATGGCAACAAGAGGTCCATGTTTATCAGAAGGGAGTAATTAGTTGGGCTCCTCTGTTGAGAATAGGGGCTAGATGAATAGCAAGGTTTCGTAAAGGCTGACTATTGACCGCTAGGACCTCCGAGTGGAGTCGGAGAGTTGGTCATGGGTGCCCCCTAGGTAGCCTGTCATGCCTCTTTAGGTTAACTGACCTCCATCAAACCACCACACCTTCCTCATTGTTCTCCTCCCTATTGAACATTATATCAACAAATAATAATTTCTTGACTTGACTTGACTGGACTGATAGTTAAAGCTCTTGTTAAACATTTGTTTGGCATGAGTTTGAACCATGTTACCACATCCTTAATAATAACAATAAGGGTAAATTACACCAACAATTACTCAATTTTGATGTAGCTAACAAAGTAGTCACTCTAATTTCAACTCAATTACTCAACTTTCGAAAAATAACTAATCTGTCTCTAACGTTATCAAAAAGTGACAAATCAGTCACCCATTAACATTAACCCTCACAGGCTTAACTGAACCGCTAACTTGGCCAGCTAACTTGCCATGTTAGACGAGGCAAAGTTAAGTAACTGTTTTTTTTTTGTCCTTCCTTTTCTATTTTTAATAAATGACCCAATATTTTTTACTTTTGACGTACATGGCCCAATATGCGTAATACCCCTACCCGTATTCATTATCGGAATAGGGTACGAGGCATTACCGGAGTTTACGAATTAAATTTTTTTTTTATATTCAATATAGCCCTTTTATAAATATCTAACCTTCCCTGTAATATTAAATCGAGACCAATCCACATCAACCAAATCAATTCAACATATTTTCATGATAGATTCATGCATTTATATAAGATAACGTCATCACATATCTATAACCAGGTTTGTTAACCATACTAATGGCTAACTTTACATTCATTTCACGTTAACATTTACTTAGTTAGCTTATACATGCCATTGATTTCCAAAATAAAGTTTCTTTATATACCGAAATCCTGAGGTTGACAGTGTGATGTGTCTCCGACCAAATCCGACCTCCGAGCTCTTAACACTATAAAACAGGGAAAAAGGAAACGGGGTAAGCACTTTGTGCTTAGTAAGCTCATGTAACAAGAATTATACTTACCTAATATTTTCAATACAATATAATAAACATTCATATATCCATTCAATGCATTATTACCCTAACATGCACAAACTCAACATTCAAGTTAGTACAATAATTTCCATGTATCAATAATATATATACCATGATTGCTGAGCTCGTCAATACCATGATTTCCATTTCCTTGTTATTTTTCCATATTTATCCCGTTGAATTTATTGGAATTTCGATGGATTTTCAGAGGTACACTTTTAGTGTACAATTCTGGGTCCGTCAATTCATATTCATGTGCGCACATTTCCATTTCAGAGAGCACACTCCCGCGAACCTCAACCTTGCAGCGGGATTACCAGTCCAGGCTAAATCCCCTGCAATATAAACTCATAGAGTATTGTCGGGATTACTAGTCCAGGCTAAATCCCCTGCAACGACAATTACTCTAATGAGCTTGGATCTGAATTACCAGTCCAAGCTAAATTCAGACCCTAATTCGGATTACCCGTCTGGGCTAAATCCATTTTACACATATTCTTCGAGAGGGCTATATCAGGATGGGATCACCCGTCCGGGCTAGATCCTTTTTACCGTCAATTCCTTTTCAGAGATCCATCGAATTTTCCTTTCATTCAATCGGGATTTCTTCCCATTTTATCAAATATATCAATGTTTCATTAATTTTCATACAATGAACACTCAAATCATATTCACATCAATAACATACAATCTCAAGCATTTAAGAATATAATTCAAGTTACACGAACTTACCTTGATACTTGTTTGTAAACAGTAAAAATCTACTAATCCCGAACTTTTTCCTTTCCTCGATCTAGCTTCGTATTTGAATCTTCTAGATCTAAATAAATAAATTTAATTATCAATTTAATACATTTCATGTTCATCTGCAACATTCTCTATAATTCAACTATTATTTATAGTTCATTCAGAGCTGTCTACTTGAGTCATAGTCACTAAATTATTTATAACTTCAGCTACGGAACTCCAAATTAAGATCCGTTAATTTTCCCTGAAACTAGACTCATATATATTTTTACCATAAAGTTTTCAGAATTTTTGGTTTAGCCAATCAGTACAGTTTATTCTTCAAAGTCACCTCTGTTTTGTTGTCTAACAGTTCTGACCCTTCTTCACTAAAAATAAATTATCTCTTTATACAGAATTCAAATGATGTTCTTGTTTGTTTCTATTAAAAATAGACTCATTCAGAATTCTAGACATATAAATTTAAGTCCCTAATTTTTTTATTCAATTTTTTTATAATTTTTCAAAATCAGAATAGGGGAACCCGAATTCATTCTGACCTTGTCTCACATAATTCATTATATCTCAAAATTTACAAATCCATTGCTTACAATATTTCTTCTATGAGAAACTAGACTCAATAATCTTTAATTTCATATTTTGTTCATCTTCTAATTCGATTCCTAAAATTTTTGGTGATTTTTCAAAGTTAGTCTACTGCTGCTGTCCAAACTGTTTTAGTGCAAGTTGTTTATTACCATTTTTCCCCTAAGCTTTTAATAAATGATAATTTCGTCCCTACTCAATTAGCCTCTCAATTGAGCTGATTTTTCTCAATTAATGTTTTATTCTATCACCTTAAACTAGTTTACAACCTTTAGGAATCATAATTTCAGCAATAGACTTTAATTCCAAACATTTTCACAATTAGGTCCTAAAAATCAATTTCCATTGAAATTGCCTAATAAAATCATCTCATAAACAAATTAAAGCTTTAATTTCATTCTATTTCATCATAAACTTACAGCACTCAACCATGGTGACTTTAAATTTCATCCATGAAATCAAAAACTAATGAATTTAATAGTAGTACCTAGTTGTAAAAGTCTTAGAAACACAAAAATTACAAGAAAAAGGCAAGGATTAACTCACTTGGTGCAAAAATTATGAAATACCAGCTTAGAGAACCCTCCTATGGCATTTTTAGCTGCTGGAATTGAAGAGAAATGAAGAGAAATCTAGATATTTCCTATTTAGTCCTAGTTTTACTTAGTTAATTTTGCAATATTCCAATTTTACCCTTAATTTATCAATTTTTCTGCTGATTTCATGCCCTTGCCGTCCAGCCCAAATAACTTTTGGGTCTAATTGCCTTTAAATCCTTTCTCATTAGACTCTTAAGCTATTTAATCACTCTAGCAACTTTTACACCTATTACAATTTAGTCCTTTTTATTTAATTGACTACCCAAACATTAAAATTTCCTAACGAAATTTTAATACCACACTAATAACATTTCATAAATATTTATGAAATTATTTTTGACTCGGTTTTACGAGATAGAGGTCTCGATACCTTGTTTTTACCCAATTTCTTCAATAATTTCTTTTTCTATCTAATCACTAAATTGGTAAAATTTTTCTATCAATATTTTCATACGATTTTTCTATCATATCAATTTTCAAGAAAAAATATTGCATTAAATTTCTCTTTAAATCGGATCTATGGTTACGAAACCATTGTTCCGATAACATTGAATTTAGGCCATTACAACTCTCCCCCCCTTTTAAGGATTTTCGTCCTCGAAAATCTTACCAGTAAAGAGGTTTGGGTATTGTTTCCTCATTGCCTCCTCCGGTTCCCATGTTGCTTCCTCAATCCCGTGCTTTTGCCACAATACTTTCACCAAATTTATCTTTTTATTTCTAAGCTCTTTTGTCTCCCGTGCCAATATCTTGACCGGTTCTTCACTGTAAGTCATATCCGGTTGAATCTCTACTTCTATCGGAGAAATAACATGTGAAGGATCTGATCGATATCGTCGTAACATAGATACATGAAAAACATTATGGATTCTATCAAGTTCCGGTGGTAATGCCAATCGATAAGCGACCGGTCCAATTCTTTCTATGATTTCATAGGGCCCGATAATTCTTGGACTCAATTTACCCTTTCGACCGAATCGAAGAAATTTCTTCCAAGGAGACACTTTCAGAAATACCTTGTCACCGACTTGAAATTCAATCTCTTTTTGCTTAAGGTCGGCATATGATTTTTGACAATCGGAAGCTACTTTTAGACTATCTCGAATAACCTTTACTTTTTCTTCTGTTTCCCGGATCAAATCAACCCCATGTATTTTCCTTTCACTGAGCTCTATCCAATATAACGGTGTTCTACATTTTCTACCATACAAAGCTTCATACGGAGCCATTTTAATACTGGACTGATAACTATTATTGTAAGCAAATTCAATCAAAGGTAGATACCTCTCCCAATTACCTTCAAACTCTAGTATACAACATCGGAGCATATCTTCCAATACTTGAATTACACGCTCAGATTGACCATCTGTCTGAGGATGAAATGAAGTGCTGAAATACAATTGAGTACCTAAAGCTTCTTGCAATTTGTCCCAGAAACGAGACGTAAATCGGGGATCTCTATCTGATATAATGGAGACAGGTACTCCATGTAACCTGACAATCTCAAATATGTACAGTTCAGCTAGTTTATCTAAAGAATAATCCATACGTACCGGAATAAAGTGAGCTGACTTTGTTAACCGATCAACAATCACCCAAATAGTATCTTTTTTCCTCGGAGACAAAGGTAGCCCCGATACAAAATCCATAGTGATTATTTCCCATTTCCATTCCGGTATAGTGATTGGCTGAAGTAACCCCGAAGGTACCTGATGTTCAGCTTTAACTTGTTGACATATTAAACACCTTGATACAAACTCAGAGATATCACGTTTCATTCCTGACCACCTGTACATCTTTTTTAGATTATTATACATTTTATTACTCCCCGGATGTACAGATATAATACCGCTGTGAGCCTCGCATAGAATCTTCTGTATGAGCTCTGAATTCTGAGGTACACATACCCTACCTCTGAATAATAAACAACCATCAGAACCAATCTGAAATTCATAATCATTACCTGACTCACACTGTGCCCGTTTAACTTGTAACTTCTCATCATTCTTCTGAGCTTCACATATTTGCTGTAAAAATTTCGGTTTAGCTCTAAATTCAGCTAGGATTGAACCATCATCAGTCAATGATAACCGGGTATTCATAGCTCGTAAAGCAAATAGAGATTTCCGGCTCAAAGCATCAGCTACAACATTAGCCTTACCCGGATGGTAATCAATAATCAAATCATAGTCCTTTATCAGTTCAAGCCACTTGCGCTGTCTCAAATTCAAATCTTTCTGTGTCATCAAATATTTCAAGCTTTTATGATCAGTATAAATATGACATTTCTCACAATACAAGTAATGCCACCATATCTTCATCGCAAATACAATAGCAGCTAATTCAAGATCATGTACTAGTAATTTCTTTCATGTGGTTTAAGTTGTCTTGAAGCATAGGCTATTACTTTACCTTCTTGCATCAAAACACAACCTAAACCATTTAATGAGGCATCACTATAAATAACAAATTCCTTACCCGGTTCAGGCTGCACTAATACAGGTGCTTTCGTTAATAGGTCTTTCAATCGGTTGAAACTTTGTTGACATTCATCAGTGCACTCGAACTTTACATCTTTCTGCAATAATCGAGTCATTGGAGAAGCTATCATAGAGAATCCCTGTACAAACCTCCGATAATAACCAACTAAACCCAAGAAACTTCTAACTTCAGATACATTCTTCGGTGGACTCCAATTGACAATAGCTGAGATTTTACTTGGATCTACCCTGATGCCTTCGGCAGATATAATGTGTCTAAGAAAACCCACTTCTCGAAGCCAAAATTCACATTTACTGAATTTAGCATACAACTGCTTCTCTCGTAGAATTTGCAACACAATTCTCAAATGTTCTGCATGTTCTTCTTCATCCCGAGAATAAACCAAAATATCATCAATGAATACTACTACAAATCTGTCTAAGTACGGTCTGAATATCCGGTTCATCAAATCCATGAATACTGCAGGTGCATTAGTTAGCCCAAACGGCATCACTAGAAACTCATAATGCCCGTACCTGGTTCTAGAGGCTGTTTTTGGCACATCTGACTCCTTTACCCATAACTGATAATAACCTAATCAAAGATCAATCTTTGAAAACATAGTAGCACCTTTCAGCTGATCAAATAAATCATCAATCCGGGGTAACGGGTACTTATTCTTTATGGTTACTTTATTAAGTTGCCGGTAGTCGATACACAATCTCAAAGACCCATCTTTCTTTTTCATAAACAGAACCGGAGCACCCCAAGGTGAATGACTCGGTCGGAAAAAACCCCTGTCAACAAGCTCTTGCAACTGTGTCTTTAACTCTTTTAATTCTATAGGAGCCATCCGGTACGGAGCTATGGAGATCGGAGTAGTTCCCGGAATCAAATCTATAGAAAATTCCACTTCTCTTTCTGGTGGCAATCTTGGTAATTCTTCTGGAAACACATCGGAAAATTCACATACCACTGGAACTGCCTGTATCTTTGACTCAGATACCTTAGTATCGAGTACATAAGCCAAGTAAGCATTATACCCCTTTTTGACATACCTCTGTGCTGCCATTACTGAAATCATATCAGATAACCCCTCTATCTGATCAGATTTAACTCGGAGCAACTCACCATTCTGACATTTTAGCACAATATATTTTTGTCTACAATTTATTACCGCATCATGCTGGGTTAACCAATCCATGCCCAATATCACGTCAAATTCATCAAATGGCAGTAACATCAAATCAGCCGAGAAACAATAACCTCTTACCATCAATGGACAATTTTTACAAATTTTATCCACTAACACAGACTGGCCCAGGGGGTTCGAGACTTTAACCACAAATTTAATAGGTTCAACAGATAAATTTTTAACAATTGCAAGTTTAACACATATATATGAATGCGTAGAACTAGGATCAATCAATGCAGTAATATCAGTATCAAGTAAAGAAAATGTACCAGTAATAACATCGGGTGCTGAGGCATCTTCTCTGGCACGAATGGCATATGTCCTAGCAGGTGCTCGTGCCTCAGGCCTACCTGCAGTATCTTTTGTAGCTCCTCAACAACCACTGACATTACCGGATGGTCGAGGTGGTCTACCTCTCGAAACTGGATTACTCAGCTTCGATATCTGTTCAGCTTCTTTTTCACCCCTTTCTAGACAATCTCTGAGGAAATAGTCAAAAGAACCACATCGGTAACAAGCCCCACACTTAAATCGGCATTCACAAAAATGAGCTTTATTACAGTATTGGCATCTCGGTTTAGGAGTGCCAACACTGCCAACACTGGTCACTGATGGAGTAGAAGGCCTTGGATTAGTGCATTGAGAACTTCGCCCTTTGCCCAAATACCCAATGGTTGAAGTAGAACGATCCTGATATTTCTTCAATTTCTTTGAAGCAGAAAACTGAGATTTTCCCATCGGTCTTTTACTAAAAATTCGAGCTTTCCTCTCAGCGTGTTTCTTTTCTTTGTTCAATTCTTTTGCTTTATAAGCTCTCTCTGCCAATATAGCAAACTCTCAAATTTCAAGAATTCCGATCAGTAACTTAATGTCTTCATTCAACCCTTCTTCGAATCGTTTGCACATTTCAGCTTCTGACTGTACCCATTCTCGAGCATATTTACTCAATCGAACAAATTCTCTTTCATATTCAGATACTGATCTATTGTCCTGTTTCAGCTCAAGAAATTCTTTTCTTTTCTGGTCATGGAACCTCTAGCTGATATATTTTTTTCTGAACTCGGTCTGAAAGAATTCCCATGTAATTTCTTCTTTCGGAACAACTGAAGCTTTAGTATTCCACCAATGGTAAGCTGTATCTTTTAGCAATGAGACGGCACATTTCAGACATTCTTCTGGTGTACAAGATAATTCTTCCAGAACCCGAGTAGTGTTTTCTAACCAGAATTCAGCCCGTTCGGAATCATCATCAACTGCTGCTCGAAATTCTTCGGCCCCATATTTTCGAATTTTATCTACTGGAGCTTTCCCTTTTCTGACAGATTCAGTACCTGTACCTTGTGGGCTCTCGGGAACCGGTGGAGGAGCAGGAGGGGGAACTTGAACTTGCTACACTACAAGGTTAGTTCTTAGGTATTGATTAAACCATTCATTCATCATTTGAAAGAAGGCTATTTTTGCCTCCTCCCCTCGACCCTCTGTCTCGGGCCTTCTACTGCTAGTTTCTTCTCTTTGTACTAAAGCCGGAGCATGACTCCCACCTTCCTCAGATTGAGCTCGGTCGGATGACATTACTATAAGAAAAACACATTTTAAATGGTCAGGAGATATCACACTATCAATAATAATTTAAATGGCATGTATAGCTAATCCCGTATTTGCTACATCGATCCTAGAACCGGCTAAACCGTAGCTCTGATACCAATAAATGTAATACCCCTACCCGTATTCATTATCGGAATAGGGTACGAGGCATTACCGGAGTTTACAAATTAATTTTTTTTTATATTCAATATAGCCCTTTTATAAATATCTAACCTTCCCTGTAATATTAAATCGAGACCAATCCACATCAACCAAATCAATTCAACATATTTTCATGATAGATTCATGCATTTATATAAGATAACGTCATCACATATCTATAACCAGGTTTGTTAACCATACTAATGGCTTACTTTACATTCATTTCACGTTAACATTTACTTTGTTAGCTTATACATGCCATTGATTTTCAAAATAAAGTTTCTTTATATGCCGAAATCCTGAGGTTGACAGTGTGATGTGTCTCCGACCAAATCCGACCTCCGAGCTCTTAACACTATAAAACAGGGAAAAAGGAAACGGGGTAAGCACTTTGTGCTTAATAAGCTCATGTAACAAGAATTATACTTACCTAATATTTTCAATACAATATAATAAACATTCATATATCCATTCAATGCATTATTACCCTAACATGCACAAACTCAACATTCAAGTTAGTACGATAATTTCCATGTATCAATAATATATATACCATGATTGATGAGCTCGTCAATACCATGATTTCCATTTCCTTGTTATTTTTTCATATTTATCCCGTTGAATTTATCGGAATTTTCATGGATTTTCAGAGGTACACTTTTAGTGTACAATTCCGGGTCCGTCAATTCATATTCATGTGCGCACATTTCCATTTCAGAGAGCACACTCCCGCGAACCTCAACCTTGCAGCGGGATTACCAGTCCAGGCTAAATCCCCTGCAATATAAACTCATAGAGTATTGTCGGGATTACCAGTCCAGGCTAAATCCCCTGCAACGACAATTACTCTAATGAGCTTGGATCTGAATTACCAGTCCAGGCTAAATTCAGACCCTAATTCAGATTACCCGTCTGGGCTAAATCCATTTTACACATATTCTTCGGGAGGGCTATATCAGGATAGGATCACCCGTCCGAGCTAGATCCTTTTTACCGTCAATTCCTTTTCAGAGATCCATCGAATTTTCCTTTCATTCAATCGGGATTTCTTCCCATTTTATCAAATATATCAATGTTTCATTAATTTTCATACAATGAACACTCAAATCATATTCACATCAATAGCATACAATCTCAAGCATTTAAGAATATAATTCAAGTTACACGAACTTACCTTGATACTTGTTTGTAAACAGTAAAAATCTACTAATCCCGAACTTTTTCCTTTCCTCGATCTAGCTTCGTATTTGAATCTTCTGGATCTAAATAAATAATTTTAATTATCAATTTAATACATTTCATGTTCATATGCAACATTCTCTATAATTCAACTTTTATTTATAGTTCATTCAAAGCTGTCTACTTGAGTCATAGTCACTAAATTATTTATAACTTGAGCTACGAAACTCCAAATTAAGATCCATTAATTTTCTCTGAAACTAGACTCATATATATTTTTACCATAAAGTTTTCAGAATTTTTGGTTTAGCCAATCAGTACAGTTTATTCTTCAAAGTCACCCCTGTTCTGTTGTCTAACAGTTCTGACCCTTCTTCACTAAAAATAAATTATCTCTTTATACAGAATTCAAATGATGTTCTCGTTTATTTCTATTAAAAATAGACTCATTCATAATTCTAGACATATAAATTTAAGTCCCTAATTTTTTTAATTCAATTTTTTTATAATTTTTCAAAGTCAGAACAGGGGAACCTGAATTCATTCTGACCTTATCTCACATAATTCATTATATCTCAAAATTTACAAATCCATTGCTTACAATATGTCTTCCATGAGAAACTAGACTCAATAAGCTTTAATTTCATATTTTGTTCATCTTCTAATTCGATTCCTACAATTTTTGGTGATTTTTCAAAGTTAGTCTACTGCTGCTGTCCAAACTGTTTTAGTGCAAGCTGTTTATTACCATTTTTCCCCTAAGCTTTTAATAAATGATAATTTCGTCCCTACTCAATTAGCCTCTCAATTGAGCTGATTTTTCTCAATTAACATTTTATTCTATCACCTTAAACTAGTTTACAACCTTTAGGAATCATAATTTCAGCAATAGACTTTAATTCCAAACATTTTCACAATTAGTTCCTAAAAATCAATTTCCATTGAAATTGCCTAATAAAATCATCTCATAAACAAATTAAAGCTTTAATTTCATTCTATTTCATCATAAACTTACAGCACTCAACCATGGTGACTTTCAATTTCATCCATGAAATCAAAAACTAATGAATTTAATAGTAGGACCTAGTTGTAAAAGTCTTAGAAACACAAAAATTACAAGAAAAAGGCAAGGATTAACTCACTTGGTGCAAAATTATGAAATATCAGCTTAGAGAACCCTCCTATGGCATTTTTAGCTGCTGGAATTGAAGAGAAATGAAGAGAAATCTAGATATTTCCTATTTAGTCCTAGTTTTATTTAGTTAATTTTGTAATATTCCAATTTTACCCTTAATTTATCAATTTTTCTGCTAATTTCATACCCTTGCCGTCCAGCCCAAATAAATTTTGGGTCTAATTGTCTTTTAAATCCTTTCTCATTAGACTCTTAAGCTATTTAATCACTCTAGCAAATTATTTTTAACTCGGTTTTACGATATAGAGGTCTCGATACCTTGTTTTTACCCAATTTCTTCAATAATTTCTTTTTCTATCTAATCACTAAATTGGTAAAATTTTTCTATCAATATTTTCATACAATTTTCCTATCATATCAATTTTCAAGCAAAAATATTGAAATAAATTTCTCTTTAAATCGGATCTATGGTTACGAAACCATTGTTCCGATAACCTTGAATTTAGGCCATTACAATATATTTATACTTCTTCTTCTCTATCCCAAGAATCTCGCTATTGACACCTCCGCTACAACCATCTTTGACGTCACCATCATTGACCTCCAAACCACCACTCTATCCTTTTTTTTCTTTTTCAACCCACCCAATAGATGAGCCACCACCATTGGGATCCGACTCTCTTTTTCTGCTGCCCAAAGGCATTAACTCTGAAAAAATCATATCGAAATGGGATTGGAGACAATTTGGGGTCAAACTATTAGTCCCCACAACCAAATCGGTGAGAAGAAAATCCTTCAAAGCAACATTAGCAAGTCTAGGATTGATATGGTATAAACAAAAGGGTTGTCGATTAAACTAAACAACACTAACTCCATTGCCAACATTATCAAGTTGCATAAAATAAAGTTAGAAGCAAAACAATGGGAACATTAAGACAAACCAAACAACCGATTGAACCAACGATTTTCAGGAACAAAGGAAGTGGTTCCTCTAAAGGGACAGCCAAATGCCGACAAGTGAAATTTTGGGTCGAGTTAATGATTAGCAAGATCCCAAAGTCGAAATTGAACTGGGTGTTGTAGCAAAGGAGGATGAGAGATGGATTAGAAGAAAAGCGACAGAGATGGTTGATGACGAAAATTGGGGTCGAGGTGAGGTAAGCCCAATTCTTGGAAAGAGATTTGAATTGGGTCACAGACCTAAGGGGCAATCTGGAAAGGATATCGATGCAATTGAAAAATCAGTCAAGCTATAAGGCTATGCAAAGAGATATAATAATTTTTTATATATGCTATAAGGCTACACAAAGAGATAAAAGATTATGATAATTTTTATATTTAAAAATGTAACGATGAAGTCAAGCTTATGTTTGTTTGTAGGGTAATTATTTGATACACTATTTGTAAAAAATTTTAAACTTCACAAGTGGATTAAGAGTATTACAAATGCTACATTTATTTATATATTTTTTATTTTTTATTACACCTTAAAATATACTTCTCAAATCCTCAACTTGCTTATAGAGTTTAAAACAATCTACGCATGATATATGAAATAATTTTCCTTATTTGTAACTTCGGTAACTTCAAACTTTGTTTTTTTAAAATAATCTATGTAATAAAATATGTATATAAACATGAGTTTAAAGAAATATTTAAATTAATATATCAATATTTTTAAGTATTATTATTTTAAATAATATTATTTTATATTAAATAAAATTATATAATTTAATAAACTTAAATATGTAAAATAATGTGCAAGAGATATACACTCCAACACTTCAAATGTTTCCTTGTAACGCGAACCATACTGATCCACACTGAAATCATTGTCACATAAAAGGTTGAATTAATTTTTTTTAGTAAATGATGATTTTTTGGGTACTAATTTTTAGGCTAACGGAAGTTTTTTCGTTGATGAATTTTTTGGGTAAATATTTTTTTCGAATTCCTTTTGTTCATTTTGATAAGTAAATAATTTTTTGTTATGCTTTACTTAATTTTGAAAAATAAAAAGAAAAAGAAAATATTAAATAAAAAACTGAAAAAAAGGAAAATTTTCAATTTATATAATTTGGGGAAGAAATATATATTTTTTAAAATAATTTTGTATATTTTTATTTTTAAAAGTAAAATATTTAAAATTTCTCCAGTGATTATCCAATCCAATTTCATGAAAGCTGATACTAAACATATCCCAGGAAAGAGAGCAGCTGAATCCAATCACTTTTGCAGACAAATACAGATACAAAAAGCATAGATAAATCACCTGTGCTCATTCTCATCTAGCACCTCTACTCCGTTAACCAAAATCTACACGTCTCCTCTAAAAGCAGCCGTCTGATGTTCACGCCGCATCCTGATTAGATTCTCTCAGAATTATTTCGAAACCTGTTCACACCAACAATCCTGGAACCAATACTGAAAGCCACGTCACCCCGAGAAGAAGCATGGCAAAGTTGTAATATAAGGGAATATAAAGGGCAAACTGGCAAACCAAAATTATGTTTTGTGTGTTATATGTGTCAGCGGACGCCAAACAAATTCAAATTCAGCAGAATCTTTTTATTTTATTTTATTTTTCTTATGTTTATTTTTTTCGAAGACCGAAAAAACACAGTGCAGAGAGGACCATTTTTTTTTTCTCTTTTTCTTTCGTCCCAATCATGTTAGATTTTCTCTCACTAATATAGTACATTTAATTTTAATTAATTTTTGTTTACTATAATAATTACTAATTTTTCTCGAGAGAAAAGGAAGTAGAAGTGTATAAGGAAGAAATATCTCTTTTTTAAATATTTAGTATAAGAGCCTTCAATGAAATTATCCCTTTTTCGGATTTAATACTATCTCGTAATTGTTATTGCATATTATTCTTATTTTGTAATGGATAGTGGAAGGGATCTCAACTGAAGCTTTGATACATTATTTATATTTTATTCATTAAAGCTAAATGTGATTAAACTGGAAACACAAAAAACGATCCAACAAATAAGGAATGAGTTGGGAATACCAATCTCTTTTTCACCTTTTATTTTTATCAACACTCACTGTTTTAATTGAGTTTAATAGCTAAACCAAAAGCAGTATTATTCAGAATCAGGAAGAGATTCGTGTCTCCAAACTTACCTCAATTACAATAAATCATCACTGTTTATGAGCTGCTGCTGCTACTACTTTAAAATAAATGGAACTTCAACTGAAGCAAAGACAGAAAGTAAAAGCAGGTTTTTTTTTTTTCAAAAAAAGAGACACCACGGCAGAGCTGCTGCTGCTGCTACTTTAAAATAAATGGAATTTCAACAGAAGCAAAAACACAAAGTAAAAGCAGGTTTTTTTTTTGGGCAAATAAAAGAGAATGGGATTCAAGAAAAAGAAAATAGGAGGTAGCTTCTTCTTTTTCTGTTAAAAGGAGAGTGGAAATCAAAGTGAAGGAAATGTGAGAAATTAAGTAGAAATTAAAGAAGAGAAAAGATTTTAATATTTCCTGTAGAGAAAAAAAGATGGTGAGAAGGGTTGCAGTGGGAATCTTAAACAGAGATGAGAAAATGCAGAGCAAAGAGACAAGGAACACAAAGGGCCCTCAAATAGCTGGATTGATCACAATTATTGTCAACTTTTTTAACTAGTCTTTGGGAGGGGCCCTTAGGAATTGGACTTGAGTGTATTTATACGGTAAAATATCTCTTTAATCTCTTATAATTTCAAAATTAAACAAATTAGTTCATCTAGAAAAACCAGAGCAATTTAATCGTTTATAATTTTGAAAATAACCAATTAAAGACAATTAATCACACTATTAATATCTTCCGTTAATTATATTTAATTTTAATTGATATAATAACACATTTAACCTTCGATGTTTATATATTTTATTATTTTAATTTTAATTCTAAAAAAATCAAACCTTTAAACCTTGATGCCAAACTCAAATTTTAGCATCTATGACCACTATTACCATTAACGATGTTAGAACTAAGTGACCCGAATCTTATTTAAATAAAATACAGTGGTAAAATAAAATAAAAGTAAAATTCATATAGAACTACACTTCTTTTTTTATTATTTTAGAATAAGGTTTTTTAAAACTTATTAAACTCTATCTATTTTATACTGATTAGAATAATGTGTTTCAATCTTACTACACTTTTATTAGAATATGGTTTTACGACC
Organism: Gossypium hirsutum; assembly: GCF_007990345.1. Taxonomy (NCBI): domain Eukaryota; kingdom Viridiplantae; phylum Streptophyta; class Magnoliopsida; order Malvales; family Malvaceae; genus Gossypium; species Gossypium hirsutum. The sequence continues at coordinate 4,785,900 of NC_053424.1, forward strand.
TATAAATAGACATAGTCTAGTTCTCTTGTAATCATTCGAATTCAACATAGTGAATTTTCTTTTCCTCTGCCCGTGATTTTTTCCCGAAAGGGTTTCCACGTAAAAATCTATGTGTTCTTTATTTTTATTTCTCTTTTCTTTGCAATATATTGTCATTATCGACATTATATTATTTTTACAAATTAGTATCTGAGCTTTTGGGTTGTTCATCTCAATCACGGTAATGACGTCTTTGAAGTATGAAATTTCATTGTTGGATCGCAACACCAGATTTGCGTTGTGGCAGATTAAGATGCAAGCAGTTCTTTCGCAGATGAATCTAGAGGATGCCTTGCTAGGGATAGATAAGATGCCTTCAACATTAACGGATGAAGAGAAGAAGCGTAAGGATCGAAAGGCATTAACACAATTACATCTACATTTGTTCAACGAAATTTTGTAGGATGTGATGAAGGAGAAGACCGCCGCTGCATTATAGAAGAGGCTAGAACAAATATGTATGTCGAAAACTCTAACAAACAAGTTGCATATAAAGCAACGTCTTTATGCTCATCGTTTGAAGGAAGGTGCGTCTGTACACGAACACTTAACAGTGTTTAAAGAAATTCTCTCAAACTTGGAGGCCATGGAGGTTCAGTATGATAAGGAAGATCTAGGGTTGATTTTACTTTGTTCGTTGCCCCCGTCTTATTCAACCTTTAGAGACACGATTTTATATAGCTGCGAGTCTCTCACAGTTGATGAGGTCTATGATTCTTTGACCTCGTATGATAAAATAAAGCATCTTGTGGTTAAACCCGACTCTCAAGGAGAGGGTCTCATTGTTCGTGGGAGATAAGATTGGAATGCTGATGATGATCGTGGAAGGACACAGGAACGGAATCCTCGCGATAAATCTAAGGGTAGATCAAAGTCTTCAAACAGAGGTAAAACTTGCAACTTCTGCAAGAAGAAAGGGCACATTAAATCTGAGTGCTACAAGCTACAGAATAAGATTAAAAGGGAGGCTGCGAATCAAAAGGGAAAACAACCAGAAAATTCCGGTGAAGCTGATGTTGTAGAAGACTACAACAATGATGAACTTCTAGTCGCTTCTGTCAATGATTCTAAAGTAAGCGAGGAGTGGATACTTGATTCAGGCTGCACCTTCCACATGAGTCCCAATCAGGATTGGTTTACAACTTATGAAACAGTGTCTGAAGGTGTTGTTTTGATGGGAAATAATGCTTTGTGTAAAATCGCAGGTGTTAGAACAGTTAAAGTTAAGATGTTTGATGGAGTTGTCAGAACACTTAGTGACGTACGACATGTTCCAGAATTGAAAAGAAATTTAATTTCGTCGAGTACTCTTGATTCAAAATGGTACAGATACACGGCTGAAAGTAGGGTTTTAAAGATTTCCAAAGGGTCTCTTGTTGTGATGAAAGGGCAAAAAAAGATTGCCAAGTTATATATTTTGCAGGGTTCTACTGTTACTGGTGATGCAGCTGTCACTTCCTCTTCCTTGTCAGATGATGATATTACTAAATTTTGGCATATGTGCCTAAGGCATATGAGTGAGAATGACATGGCAGAATTGAGCAAAAGAGGACTTATTGATGGGCAAGGAATTCGCAAACTAAAATTCTGTGAGCACTGCATTTTTGGGAAGCAAAAGAGAGTTCGATTCACCAAAGGAATCCATAACACAAAAGGAACGTTGGAGTATATTCATTCTGATCTGTGAGGGCCATCCAGAGTGCCTTCGAGAGGTAGAGCTAATTATATGCTAACTTTTATTGATGATTTTTCTAGAAAAGTTTGCGTGTTCTTCCTGAATCAGAAAAGCGATGTGTTTTTCGCATATAAGTCTTGGAAAACTATGATTGAAAAACAGACGGAAAAATAAATAAAATACCTCCGCACAGACAATGGCTTAGAGTTCTGTTCTGATGAGTTTAATGAATTATGCAAGTCAAAAGAGATCGTGACACACTTGATAGTTCGACATACTCCACAACAAAACGACGTTGCAAAACAAATGAACAGAACGATCATTCGATGTATGTTGTCAAATGCTAACTTACCGAAGTCATTTTGGGCCGAAGCAACCTCTACTGCATGTTGTTTGATCAACCAATCTCCATCCCTTACTATTGAGAAAAAGACTTCACAAGAGTTATGGTCTGGTAATCCTACTGACTATTTTGATTTAAATATCTTTGGGTGTCCTACGTATGCTCATGTTAATAATGGAAAATTGGAACCAAGATCTATTAAATGTATTTTTCTTTGTTACAAAGCTGGTGTGAAAGGGTATAAGTTATGGTGTCCTAAAAATAGAAAAGTTGTAATTAGCAGAGATGTTGTTTTTTGATGAAACTACTATGCTACCTAACTTATCTCTTAAAGACTCTTCTAATAAATAAAATCAAAAGTAGGTAAAGCATCAAATTAATCCAGAATCTACAACAGAGTCGACTCATCAAGCCAGTACAAAAATTCAGAATAGAGTTGCTTTTTCACCATAATATTTTATCGCCAAAAACAGAACTAGAAGAGAAATTAAACCTCCAAAGAAGTATGTCGAGGTTGATCTACTTGCTTATGCCTTGAATGTAGTTGAAGATATAGATGCAAACCAAAAGCCATCTAATTATTCTAAGGCGGTTAAAGTGGATGTTTGCCATGCAAAAGGAGATGAAATCACTCCACAAAAATAGAACATGGGATCTTATGAAACTTCCTGAAGGTAAAAAGGTTGTTTGTTGTAAATGGGTGTTTAAAAGAAAGAAGGAACTCTAAAAGTTGAAGAACTTAGATAAAAAGCAAGGCTTGTTACAAAGGGTTACAGTCAAATTCCAAGAGTGGACTTCACAGATGTGTTCTCCCCAGTTGTGAAGTATAGTTCAATTTGATTTTTACTTGGTCTTATGGCCATGCATGATTTGGAGCTTGAGCAGTTAGATGTAAAAACTACATTTTTGCATGAAGAACTTGAAGAGGATATTTACATGCAACAACTAAAGGGTATTACAGTCTCAGAAAAAAATACTATGTTTGCTTGTTAAAAAAATCTCTTTACGGTTTGAAACAGTCACCAAGACAGTGGTACAAGAGGTTTGATTCCTTTATGACTTTTCATGATTTCAAAAGAAGTATCTTTGACAGTTATGTTTACTTTAAGAAAAACAGTGATGGCTCTTTTGTGTATCTACTCCTTTATGTTAATGACATGTTGATAGTAGCGAAAGATAAATGAGAGATAAGAAAGGTCAAAGTCCAACTAAGTGAAGAATTTAAGATGAAAGATTTGGAACCAGCAAATAAGATACTTGGTATGGAGATTCTCAGAGATAGAAAAGTAAGTAAATTGTACCTAAGTCAGAAGGGATACATTGAGAAAGTTCTTTGCAGGTTTAATATGCAGAGTCCTAAGCATGTTAGTACTCCTTTAGCAGCCCATTTCAGACTTTCATCGGCTTTGTCTCCATAATCAAATGATAAGGTTGAGTATCACATGTTCCATACTCTAGTGCAATGGGATCTCTCATGTATGCTATGGTTTGTTCACGTCCAGATTTATCATATGCAGTCAGTGCAATTAGCAGATACATGGTGAATCCCAATAAAGAACATTGGAAATCAGTTCAGTGGATTTTAAGATACTTACAAAGTAAAACTGATGTTTGCTTACAGTTTGGAAGAACTAGAGATGGAGTCATTGGGTATGCTGATGCTGATTTTGCTGGAGACCTTGATAGAAAAAGATCTCTTACATGTTATGTCTTTACAATCGGAGGTCGTACAATCAGTTGGAAAGCCACTTTGCAAACTACAGTCACTTTGTCTACCACTAAATCTGAGTACATGGAGATTACTGAGGCTTGTAAAAAAGCTATTTGGTTGAAAAGACTCTTTAGTGAACTCAATGCAGACCTTTAAATCAGTGCAGTATTTTGTGATAGTCAGGGTGTCATCTTCCTTACAAAAGATCAAATGTTTCATGAGAGAACAAAACACATTGATGTTCGGTATCATTTTGTTCGTTATATTATTACTCGTGGTGATATTGTTGTGAGCAAAATTAGTACTTATGAAAATCCTGCAAATATGATGACTAAGTCACTTCCTATAACCAAGTTTGAGCATTGCTTAGACTTGGTTAGTGTTCATTGTTGATGTTAAACCCTTAAGGGGTTTTATGGAAGAGGTAGAGAACTTGTTCGTTGAGAGTTCGCGATGAAAAACTTGTTCATTGAGAATTTGTGTCAAGGTGGAGATTGTTAGAATTAAGTGACCCAAATCCTTATTTAAATAAAATACAATGGTAAAATAAAATAAAAGTAAAACCCATATAGAACTACACTTATTAGAATATCGTTTTACAAGCCTATAAATAGACATAATCTACTCCTCTTGTAATCATTCAAATTCGACATAGTGAATCTTCTCCTCTACCCATGGTTTTTTCCTCAAAAAGTTTCCATGTAAAAATCTATGTTCTTTATTTTTATTTCTCTTTTCTTTGTGATATATTGTCATTACTGAGATTATATTATTTTTACAAACTACACAACTACTTAACTCATTATACATACTTGAAAGACTTGAGAATATTGTACAACAAAGTCTAGCTGCTTTTCAGGACCCATATGCAATAAATGGATAAGAAGGAGAAACATATTATTGGAGAGTTGAGCAGCCATTTTTAAATCTATACATTAAAAATATGAACATAAAGTCATGAAAATCAAGTGAACGAAGGATATGTTTTCATGAGGACCCATGTCATTGTGGTAATGAAACCTTTTTTTAAAGTATTTAGATTGAAATGGAATCTTGAAATTAAGGGATAATATAAAATTAGTGGTAATTTTTTTTCAAATCACCAATTCTACGAGGATAATATAAAATTATATGAAAAACATAAATAAAGCAAAAAGTTAATTACTAAACCTAAACAACATAAGTTCGACTTTAAAAAATCATCAATTTTTAATTTAAAATTTCTTCAAATTTTTTAAAAAATAAACCTTAAGATTTCCCCATTTTTTTCAAAATTTATACAAATCAAAATTTTCTAAAATTTACATCTCTTACTTGACTTATTGAACTTGAATGAAAGATTGAATAACTTGATTTCCATTATCATTTCATTTTTTATGTTTTATTTATCTCTTCACATAATATTATATTATTAATGTGAAATTTATGGTTTAGAGAAAATTTACGTGTCAAATTTTTATTGGCTGGTTTAGTATTTATTATGGGTGTTGATTCTAAATACAATAATAATATATAGATTGATAATTCGATACCATATTGAACATTTCAATGTATAAGTATCACATTGGAACAAAACAAGCAGACCATTTTAACAAGAAGAGCACAAACAAACAAAAAAAAAAGGATTTTTTTTCTTATTCCAATAGGAAATTTTGTATATTTTAATGAATTATACAAATCTCACCTTGCTAAAGAAAGCTTCCTTTTACAATTTTAACTTAATATTTAATTGGTTTGTTTTTACTTAATTCCAATCTTCAAACCGATTAATAGAAGTTTTTGTTAAATCCCATAGGATATTTAAATCTGTGAACTATGCTTAAAGACACACACACACATATATATATATATATAAAAGAATTACACTCAAATGCCAAGATTCACCACAACTACTTCTACTGTTATAAGTGTAAGATCACGTTTGGTTCACTGTAATGGAATAGAGTTGTAATTGAACAGAGTTGTAATGAAATAAAGCTGTAATTAGTAATTCAATTGTTTGGTTGAATGAAATGGAATAGAACTATAATAGTATTCTTATGTTTGGTTGAATAGAATAGAGTTGTAATAGCATAAGAAAAGAAACAAAAATAACCAGAATACCCTTAGTCGAATTGCTTTTAGATGAATGATTATTGTTATTAAATTTTAATAATTTTATTATTAAATATAATTTAATAAAAATAAAAATAAATAATTTAATCATATTTTAATAAAATTATTATTAAATATAATTTAACAATAATTGTCGAAACCATTTTCAAATCGAGTTTTGGAAAATGGGAATCGATTTTAAAAACGAAAATGGGAGTCGCCACCAATCTTTTTAGGTGTGATTGGATCACCTTTAAAACATTTTGTTTTCAAATCATTAGTTTTGGTTCACGAAATAAAAGAACGGGTTCGGGAGTCGGTTACGTACGATGAAGGATTAGCACCCTCGTAACGCCCAAAAATTGGTACCTAATTGATTATCAAATGTCTTTAATGTCGAAAGAAAAAAAAATTTAAGATGTAGTCCTCTTTAAAATATTTTAACTTTGAAAATTGGGATTCACTAGTGTCAAAGTATTGACATTAAGTTATCCCTTTTTTGAAATTCCTATCTCGAAACAGCAAAACGCTATATCCAATAAATTAGGACATATTGCTTTGAAATTCCAAGATAGTGGCTTGCATTTAGAAAACCTCTAAAAAAAACTTAGAAGGGTACTTAATTATTCGAATTCAACGAGAAAAGTGGCAACCCAATAAGTTAGGGCACTGCTTTCTCGAAATTTCCAAACACCAAGCATTGCCTTATTTGCAAAAAATCTTATTTCGAGGTAACAAATAAATGAATAAAACGAATAAAAAGACAATAACGAATAAGCTAGGAAATATTCGAGATTAAAAAAAACTAGTAATAAATAAACAATCATTATGTAAGACTAAAGAATGATAGTATAGTGAAGATAATAATAATATTAATAGTAATAATACAAGTAAAAATTTTGGAATGATGTGTGAAATTATATATATGTATGTGAATATATAGATAAGTAAACAATATATATAGTGAGTAAAGAGTAAAAGGTAAAATAAGTCTATTTAAAGAGTAATGGGTAAAAATATAATAATAATATAATAGTAGTAATAACGTAATAGTATTAGAAATATACGATATATAATATTGAAAGTAAATACATAATATATACATATTAGAAATAATCATAATATTAGAAACAACTATTAATAATACTACATAAATAGATATATAGTAGTAGCATATACATGATATAGTTAAAAAATATGTAAAGTAAGATAATATTGGAAATAAAAAAATATATAAACGATATAATATTAGGGCATATGCAAAACAATAAAAATACAATATAAAAAGATATATATATATAAAATGTATACATAATATAATATTAAAATATTTACATGGTATATACATAATAATGTAAAAAATAAACTATTAGTAATATTATAAGTATATACATATAGTAGTAATAATAATATAAAGGTATTTCATATAAACAGGTATGCACGTGAAAAAAAAGAAAAGAGAAAAATAATAATTACAAAAGTATAAAATCAAAATAATATGTAGAAACATGTTTATTCTAAAAAGAATAACTGAAACTTAATTGAGAGAAGAAACAAAATCCAAGAGATAACTTACAAGTAAAACAAATTATTGAAACAGAATTTAGGGCTAAAATTAATTGCGTATAAATGTCCGAGATCTAAAATTAAAAATGCCGCAAATCTTAAAATACCGCGCAAATGGGGCAAATTGAAATAGCACACAGACTGCAGGGCCAATTTAAAATAATATAAAAAACTTAAATATGGCCCGATTGAAGGCTAGCACAAAGGAAGGGACCAATTGCGTAAATTACCCAATTAAATGTAACATGCATGGTCCCAAGCAAAAAGCTGATTCCATTCCCCCCATGCTACTTTGTTTTATTATTAATCAAAACCACTCCCTATGCTATTTTGTTTTATTGTTAATTAAAACCACTCCCCATGCTATTTTGTTTTATTGTTAATTAAAACTATTTCCCCATACTATTTTGTTTTATTGTTAATTAAAACTACTTCCTCATACTATTTTGTTTTATTATTAATTAAAACCATACTTTATTTTCTTTCTTTTTTTATCATAAAAAAACCCTTTTTTTTTAAAAAAACAACAAAAAAAGAGTTAAAACATCACCCTACCACCCTACATCCATTTTTCAAAATAGAGAGAAGGCTCTCAACTCTCTCAACCCTTCCCCTCCTCCGGTCATTGGACCGGCCATCAACCGTCACGCCGGTCACCAGCCACCGACGGCGCCGCCGCCGTCCACGGTGGCTGGAAAATCTTCTGAGGCCTTTTTTCGCTTCTCTTCTCGAGTAGACCCCGGATTTGGGGTTAAAACGACCCAAAAACCTTCAAAAATTAATGAGAAGCACCCTAGAACTCAAGAATCTATTCAGTTTCCGGCCACCAATCTTCGACGGTGGCTTCCTCGGTCGTCCACGATGTTGGAAAACTGAACACCGGTAAGTTCCTTCCCTCTTTCCCTTTTTTATATTTTTTTGCAAGTATTTTTTGTTAAAAATATTTGTAAAATAGATAAAACGAACGAATAGAAAGAAGATAAAAAAAGTAAATAAATAAATAAAAATAAGGACAAACACCTTTTAAACTTATTTTCTCCATTTGATTTCTCCCAAAAAAATCTCTGTAATACAACCCCCTCTAATACAATCTCTTCTCTCCAAAATACAATCGATTCCCCCTTGGTGTAAGGAACATAGGGCTTTTATATAGCCCAAAATCCAAAGAAAAAATACAAAGAATTATATTTTTTTGGTGTTTTTCTTTGCTATCCTTTTTTTTTGTCTTCTTTTGCAGGTATAGAGTGGTGGAGGCAAGTGGATGTGCTGGTGGCAGACAACTGGTAGTGGCGTAGGTGGCCAAGGTGGGGTGACGGCTAGGGTTCATCACCACTTTTCTTTGCTGAAAATTGCTTAGGTTTGGGTAGTTCTAATTTGGGCTGGTTTTGGGTATTGGGTTTGGGTAGGTTTAGTTATTGTAATTGGGTAGTTTTGATTTTTGGGCTGTTTAACATTGTAAATGGACTTGGAATTTGGTTATGTGGATTTTATTTTTTTTCTTGTTTGCTTGGGCCAAAAATTGCCTATTACAGCTGCCCCTCTTTGCTCATTGTCGTGTAATGAGAATGGAGCAAAGACTCCAAAATGGCCAATTTTTCTTAGTCTCGCTGAATTTTAATTTCTTGGTACTTGATCTTCTTTAAATGGCCTCTTAACGGCTTCAATTTGCTTCACTGCAACTCAGGAATGCGATATCTGCTATCTTTGATCTGCCCCCCGTCTACTACAGAGACGCCAAATCTATTATCTTCGATCTGCTCCCCTTCTAATACAGCGACGCCAAATTTGCTTCTTCAATCTGCTCATTGCAAACTCATGACTATTATGTTGATATCTTCAATCTGCTCTCCGTCGAACACAGAAACGCCAAATCTGCTTCTTCGATTTGTTCCCTGACAATACAGATATGCCAAATCATCTTAGATTTGCTTTAACGTAAGCACGTGAAAGCCAAATGAACTATGATTCGATTTGCTCCTTGTAAGCATAAGGATGCTAAACCATCTTGGATCCGCTTCAGCATAAACATCCGAAGGCGAGATCTGCTATGTGTCTGCTCTCCATCAAAGTGAAGATGCCAAGCTTTGATTCGTTCTCTGACAATACAGAGACGACAAATCATCTTAGATTTGCTTCATCGTAAACACATGAAAGCCAAATCAGCTATATCTTCGATCTACTTCCTGCCGAATACAGAGAGATAAGATCTGTCATCTTGGATCTGCTTCAGCGTAAACATCTGAAGGTAAGATCTGCTATGTGTCTGCCTTCCATCAAAGTGGAAATGCCAGACTTCGATTTGTTCTTTGACAATACAGAGACGACAAATCATCTTAGATTTGTTTCAACGTAAACACGTGAAAGCCAAATCAGCTATGTCTTCGATTTGTTCCTTGTAAACACAAGGATGTCAAACCATCTTGGATCCGCTTCAGCATAAACATCTGAAATTCAGATCTGCTATGTGTCTGCTCTCCATCAAAGTGAAGATGCCAAACTTCGATTCGTTCTCTGACAATACAGAGACGACAAATCATCTTAGATTTGCTTCATCGTAAACACGTGAAAGCCAAATCAACTATATCTTCGATATGCTCCCCGCTGAATACAGAGAGATAAGATTTGTCATCTTAGATCTGCCCCGATGAAGGTCAGATCTGTTGTGCCATAGCCTATTACCCTACTATTTTGGGTTTTAAAGCCCGCCGTCTCTGATAACCTGTAAAAATGATTATGCTTGATAATTTAGGATGCTATGCTCGAAGTGAGTCAAATGTTCCTAATTAAACATGTTATGATGCAAAATGTCATGAATATGACCCCTATCCTAGACGTCATCATTCATTCCTTCATTTCCCTTTCTTTTCTCAAAGCTTCATTCACGCTCAGCCTGTAGGCTTGTACCCTTCCTCCAATGCTACGATCCACTGAGGATGTTTGTAAAACAATCTTTTCTTAAAATTGAATCATTGATTTTGTTCATTTTCCCTTTAGACTGGACGAAAAAATTCCTCGAGTTCCTTCGTCCTTTACTTACGTGAATTTCTCGAACAATTGTCCTATTTTAGTTTCTTGTATTGTCTAGAAATTTCAGAGTAATACGCAAAACTTCGTTTGTAAACTTATTTAGTTCATCTATCATTATTTCAATGCAACATGGAAGATGAATAAATCTTTAAGAATAATTGGATTTGAATGAATTAAGGAGAAAGAATACAAAGGAAATTAATCTGAAGGCCTATCTTTAGGAAGGAGTAGAATCTAAATATGGAAAACAAAATAGAAGTTAGATCCTCTAGATATCACCGCTTGAGTACCTATACACCAGCTCCATAAAGTCTTTCTTGAGTTCAAAATGTGTTTAAAAGATCCCAAGTACTCTGTTGATGCCCCAGTTTGTAGCATTCTTCGCTCTTTGTAACAAGATCACTGTGTACTCTTCAAAATTTGAGCTGTCCTTTCAGGTTTTCAACTCAAAACCCTTTTGGTCACAAGGTGCCCTTCGCGGGTTTTCACCTTGGCCTCTCCGTTTTTGATTTTTTTTTCAAGGCGCTCTTTGCGGGTTTTCACATTTAATTCTCTTCTTCTTTAGACAAAGTATTTTTTAACTGAGTTCGAGTTTACTGGATTAGGTAAACTTTTCCCGTCCATTTCTGCTAAGATCAATGCACCACCGGAGAAAGCTTTCTTCACGACATACGGCCCTTCCCAATTCGGCATCTATTTTCCTCTAAAATCCTTTTGAATAGGAAGGATCTTTTTCAGTACAAGGTCTCTCTCATGGAATTCTCTTGGTCGAACTTTCTTGTCATAAGCTCGCATCATTCGCTTCTGATACATCTGACCATGTCGAATGGATTTTAGCCTCTTTTCTTCAATCAAGTTCAACTGGTCATACCAAGATTGAACCCACTTAGCTTCATCTAACTTTACTTCTGTCAAAATTCGAAGAGAAGGTATTTCTACTTCAATAGGTAATACTGCTTCCATCTCATAGACTAACGAGAATAGAGTTGCCCCAATAGAGGTTCTGACAGATGTTCGGGAGGCTAAGAGTGCAAATGGCAACTTCTCATGCCAATCTCTATACGTCTCAGTCATCTTCCCCACTATTTTCTTAATATTCTTGTTGGCGGCCTCCATTGCCCCATTCATTTTTGGACGATAAGGGGAAGAATTATGATGCTTGATCTTGAACTGGTCGTAAACCTCTGCTATCGTTTTGTTGTTTAGGTTCAATGCATTGTCGGATATGATCTTTCATACCGACAAACGATCTCCTTCCTCAAGAATCGACTCACAGCTGACTTAGTAACATTCACATAAGAAGCAGCCTTTACCCATTTTGTGAAGTAGTCAATTACTACAAAGATAAACCGATGTCCAATCGAAGCTCTCGGTGATATTGGTCCAATAACATCCATGCCCCACATGGAAAAGGGCCATGGAGAAGTCATAACATGCAAAGGTGAAGGTGGTACATGAATTTTATCCCCATAAATCTGGCACTTATGGCATTTCTTGGTGTAACTGATGCAGTCCCCTTCCATAGTGGCCCAATAATAGCCAAACCTTATGATTTACCTTGCCATCGTGAACCCATTTGCATGTGTCCCGCATACACCTTCGTGAACTTCTTCTAGAATTAACTTAGCTTCCACAGTATCGACATATCTCAAACGTACTTGGTCTTTTCGTCTTTTGTACAGGATATCTCCATCTAAAACATAGTCGCAAGCTATCCTCCTCAAGGTTCGTTTGTCATTTTCACTGGCCTGTTCATGGTATTTACGATCTCTCACGTATCACAATATATCTTGATACCAGGGGTTATTGTCATTTCCCTCCCTCTCAATGTTACAACAATGAGCTGGAGCCTCGTAAACACTCATTTGAATTGGCTTCATTTCTTCTTCTTTATTTGCCTTGATCATTGAGGCCAAGGTTGTTAAAGCATCTGTCATCTGATTTTTGTCTCGTGGGAGATAATTGAAGGTGATGTTATCAAATTCCTCATGTAACCCCAAAACTACCTTTCGATAACTAATCAATTTAGGGTCCCTTGTCTCCCATTCACCTCTAAGCTGATAAACAACCAACACCGAATCCCCATATACTTCTAGAGTTTTTATACCTCGCTCTATAGATGCTTGAAGTCCCATGATGCATGCTTCATATTCAGCAATATTGTTTGTGCAATCAAAATCCAACTTGCACATAAAAGGATAATGATCGCCATTCAAAGATACCAAGATTGCCCCAATTCCATTTTCGACTGCATTAGAATCCCCATCAAAATTGAGCCTTCAAGAAGAATTTTCAGTCATTGTTATACACATCAACTCCTCATTTGGAAAATCGAAGTTTAATGGCTCATAATCCTCTAGAGCCCTACTAGCCAAGAAGTCTGCTACCACACTTCCTTTTATAGCCTTCTGACTTATGTAGACTATATCAAACTCCGAAAGTAAAATTTGCCATCTCGCTATTCTCCCATTTAGAGCTGTTGACTCCATCATGTATTTCAATGGATCAAGTTTTGAGATGAGCCAAGCAGTATGGTATAGCATGTACTGTCTTAATCTCCGAGTTGTCCTAATCAGCGCACAACACAACTTTCGATTGGTGAATATCTCATCTCACAGTCAGTGAACTTCTTACTGAGATAATAAATTGCCTTCTCCTTTTTCCCTGACTCATTATACTGGCCAAGCACACATCCCATAGAATTACTGAACACTGATAAGTACAGTATTAATGGTTTATCTAGGCTAGATGGAGACAATACCGGAGCATTCAACAAATACTGCTTGACCTTTTCAAAAGCACTCTGGCATTCCCCATCCCAAATACCTTGATTGTGCTTTCTGAGGAGGCGAAAGATAGGATCACATTTCTCGGTTAGTTGTGAAATGAACCGAGCAATGTAATTCAACCTTCCTAGGAATCCTCAAACTTCTTTCTGAGTACGTGGTGGAGGTAATTCTCGTATGGCTTTGACCTTGTCTGAGTCGACTTCAATTCCTTTTTCACTGACTACGAAGCCTAACAACTTTCCGGATCTGGCTCCAAAGGTACACTTTGCTGGATTGAGCTTCAGCTGAAATTTTCTCAACCTTACAAACAATCATCTCAAGACCTCAACATGCTCTTTTTCCGTAAGCGACTTAGCAATCATATCATCAACGTACACCTCGATATCCTTATGCATCATGTCGTGGAACAAGTTCACTATGGCCCTTTGGTACGTTGCCCCTGCGTTTTTTAGTCCAAATGGCATTACTTTGTAGCAAAAGGTGCCCCACAAGGTTATAAAGGTGGTTTTATTCATGTCCTCTAGATGCATCTTTATCTGGTTGTATCCTGAGAAACCATCCATAAAGGAGAACAATGAATATCCCGCTGTGTTATCTACTAAAGTGTCAATGTAGGGTAAAGGAAAATTATCCTTTGGGCTTGCTTTGTTCAAGTCTCTGTAATCAACACACATTCGTACTTTCCCATCCTTCTTGGGGACAAGCACAATGTTAGCTACCCATTCGGAGTACTTCACTTCTTGCAAGAATCCTGCATCAAACTGCTTCTTGACTTCATCCTTTATCTTCAAAACGATATTTGGCCTCATTCTTCACAACTTCTATTGGACTGACTTACAATCTTGTCTTATTGGAAGACGATGTACCACAATGTCAGTACTCAATCCAGGCATATCCTGATATGACCAGGCGAAGATATCCTTGAACTCTCGAAGCAACTCAACCAGACCATGCCCTGTGTCCACGCCAATTAGGGTTCCAATTTTCAACTCCTTCCCTTCCTCTAGGGCTATATTCTCTATTGCCTCTTTCTCATGTGGCATGATTTGTTTCTCCTCCTGCTTAACCATTCTTAACAGATCGAGAGATACGTCACAATCCTGAACATCTTCAAAATCCTGAGGTTCCTCTAAACACATGTCTTGCTCGCCAGAGAAATTAGGAGCTATAGTATCAGCGCTTATATCATTGATATCTAGGGACCTGTGGGGGTATGAAAGAATATACAAAGAATGAATGAATCGAAAAATGATTGTTTATGTGCTAAGAATAAAAGAACAAGAGTTGCTAGAATTTGAAGGAATATTGGTCGATAAAAATAGAACTATACTCGTTTAAATTGATAAAAAGTTATGTTTTATTTAAATGATTATAGATGAACATAAGCCTATTTCACGAATATAATCTTACTACTCCTAGGCCCTAGAGTAACAGACATGTTTTGAGAATTACTCTGAAAAATTCCTAAAGACTACAAGAAGGTCTTCCGCAGTCCAATTATTCAGAGAGCTCCCCGGTTTGTAAGGGCGAATGCCCTCGAGGCTTCCTTGCTCCGATCCTTCATTGTGCACAGCATTAACTTGATGACTTTCCTTTATTAGCAGTCCTCATGATTTAAAGGATTTGGATATAGGTGGGAATGTCAACGGTTCCCACTCCACTTCTCTTCCATTCAAATGCGCCTTTCTTCTCGCTTGGCGCTTCTTTATTTCCTGCCTCTTATGCTTGTGGTCTGGCGTGAAGCCCAAGCCAAAGCGGTCCTTCTTCTCAATCAGTTTTGGGATTTGAACCTCTCCTTGCAATTGTCTTCCTAGCCCTTTTCCCGGCAATGCTCCTTTTCCCATCATCATTTGTAGGGCCATCCTCGTGGCTCCAGACATTTTGGGTATCGGCACTTTGTTTTCCTCCAAAATAAAGGCGGCATTAATGACCTCTAAAGAGCAGAAAGAACATTCAATAGCCTCTTTATTTGCCTCAACATAAGGGGCCTTGCTGGTAACTGCCGCTATGATGTCCTCTTCCACATTGATGGTTATTAAGCGACCATCCATCACTAACTTTAATTTTTGGTGCAATGAAGAGGGCACTGCTCCTGCCGAGTGTATCCATCGTCTCCCCAATAAACAATTGTAGGAGGGCTTGATATCCATCACTAAGAAATCAACTTTATACGTATTCGGCCCAATCTCCAGAGGGATGTCAATTCGTCCTATTACTTTTCTTTCAGTTCCATCAAAGGCTTTTACCACATTATGACACGTTTTCATATGCGAACTATCAATGGGCAATCTGTTCAAGGTGGATAGCAGCAGGACATTCAAAGCAGACCTATTATCCACGAGTATACTTGGAAGTGTGTATCCTTTGCACCGAGTAGTGATGTGTAGGGCCTTGGTTGACCTTATGCCCCTAGGTGGAATCTCATCATCATTAAAATAAATGAAATTGTCAGCACTAATGTTGTTTACTAACCGGTCTAGCTTGTTAACGGATATGTCATGGGTAACATATGTTTCGTTAAGCACCTTTAACAACGCATCTCGATGCACCTCAGAACTCAAGAGTAGGGCTAACACTGATATACGCGCCGACTGCTTGGCAACTGCTCGACCACGCTATACTCGCTATGTTTCAGGAATTTTAGAAACTCCTTAGCCTCTTCCTCCTTTACCAGCTCATTGACGAGTACTTCAGTTTCCTTTTCCCTTTTAGCCTTGACATCTTTCATCTTTGCGGGCTCTACTCTGATATTCCCCCCGTCATAACATTTCCTACTTCGTGTATGAGAACCTTCATTTTGCATGCCCCTAGACGCGCTAGCGATACTCTCCCCCTCAGGTATTGTTATATTGCAGTCATAGCTCCATGACACCCTCCTATCATCCTTATAAGGGAAAGGATTGGGTTTATGGATGACTATTTTGGGCCTAGTTTGCGACCCCTCCTCATTATTCCTTGGCAAGGAAATAATAATTCTCGGTTGGTTGGTTCTTTGTCGTTCATTCTCCAGCACACATATTTGTCCTTCATAAGAACTACCCTCAGAAACCTGCAACTCTTTGTTAACTATAAGGCCTTGTACCATGACCTTGAACTCTTCACAATTTTGGATCAAATGACCCTCCTCCCCATGGAACTCACAATGGTTCTCTATTCCTTCTCCTCCTTTTCTAGAGGTCAGTATACCTCTCTTCACCATCTCCCCCCATATTACCTTCATAGGTGTCTTCACCTCAGCAATGTCTTCCTTGATTTTTCTTTTTTTTTTTGTTTCATCAATGGCATCACTCCTTGATTGCCATGATCTGGTAATGGGCTTTCAGTATCAAGGGTACTATCAAATTTCACAACCCCAATTTTGATGAGCCTCTCCACGACCTTCTTGAACCCAGTGCAATTTTCAATTGAATGCCCCGATATTCCTGCGTGATATTCACATTTAGCATTTGCATTATACCATTTGGGGTAAAGTGGCTGCAGCAGTTTCAAGTGAAACGGAATAACGGCATGTGCATCGTATAAGCTTTGATAAAGATCACGATATGTCACAGGGATAGGAGTGAACTGCATCCTCTCCGAATTCTGTCTCGTACCCGATTCCTGTCTTTGAGTATTTTGTTGCTCACCTGTAGCTGCTTTAGGTTGTCCAACTGTAATTTCCCTGGAATTGAAGCTATTCATGTTGTTTACCTCATTGTCTTTTCTCCTTGAGGCCGATCTTTTAGCCACTTCCCCCTCGATTTTACCGCCTCTCACGGTATTCTCAATCATCTCACCTGCCATAACTATATCCGCGAAACTTTTTGTGGTACTTCCAATCATATGCGTGATGAATGGCGCCTTTAAAGTATTAATAAATAACATGGTGGTTTTCTTTTCCAACAATGGTGGTTGTACTTGCATTGCCACCTCCCTCCATCGTTGTGCATATTGCCTAAAACTCTCATTAGGTTTTTTCTCTATGTTTTGAAGTGTGATCCTATCTGGCGTCATATTAGTCACATAGTTATACTGTTGCATGAAAGCCTGTGCAAGATCTCTCCATGAACTGATTCTTGTACGGATCAACTGATTGTACCACCTAGCCGCCGCTCCCACTAGGCTGTCCTGAAAACAATGGACCAATAGTTGATCGTTGTTCACATAACCAGTCATTCTTCTTCAAAACATTGTTATGTGTGCCTCTGGGCAAGTAGTCCCGTTGTACTTTTCAAACTCTGGCATCTTAAATTTATGAGGAAGTACCAAATCTGAAACCAAACTTAAGTCTTTGGCATCAATCCCATGATGATTGCCAGCGCATTCTAAAACCCTAAACTTCTCATCTAACCACCTGCAACGATCTTTCAATTGTTTTGAGGATTCAGTGGCCATTCTTTCCTTCTCCATTAAATCCAGATCAGGAGTAATAGGGTTGATTGAGCTATCACCCAAATTATTTCCCAACCCAGATGGGAAATCTATGGGGATTCCAGCATCCACTGGCCCATATTGAGGCCTTACTGTGACAGATGGCCTTCTAGGAGGTGCCTCGATTTGCGGGGGCACATGAGGCGGAGTAAAACCTGGAGGAGGACCTTTATTCTCTTCTTCAGTGATCGCAATGTGAGCTTTTCCTTTATCAGTGGCTCTTAGCAGCTGAGCCATTTCAGCCATCATGTTTCTTTGAGCCTCTAGCATCTGCTCCCTCATTTCATTCTGTATTTTGGCCAACTGCTCTTGTATTTGATCTTGCATATCTTTTTGTAATTGCTCGAACCTTTGATCCATGTTCTTAGTTTTAGTATGAATGCCGTAGGGGTGTGTGATTTCCAGATTTTCTTTTCTACCTCTCTCTTTTCTACCTCTCTGGAAAGTAAACTTTAACTAATCAGGGTCTTTCTATAACCTTGAATGCAAATGATGTGATGAAATGTTATGAGATGCAAATGCATAAATGCAAAAAGAATATCGATTTTGGTTCAACTTCATTTAGAAAATTCTATTTAGAAAAAGAATATCTTTACATATAAGAGGATTACAAATACGATTTCGCCCTAAGGCCCAAAGCTTTAACTCTATCTAATAAAAGGGCTAACTTTCGTCCTACATCCGACGATGATGAATACATCAAACTCAATACGTCAGCTCGAATTGCCAAATCTTGCACATACTCAGTAACCTCTCGAATCTGAGCTATGGCTTCACCAATGACATGATCCATTTTTCTGACCTGTTCTTTAGCCTGATGTAGCTCTCCCCTCAGATAATCCTCTTGCGCCTTGAGCTGCTCAACCCGGAGTTCACCGTCATGCAATGCCACCTCCAAATCTTCAACCTTATTTCTTAGCTTCTTTAACTCGACCGTAGAATTATGGTTTTAGTGCCAACACAGGGATTTTCCAAGTTCCATTACCTTGGTCTTCAATCATTTATTCTCTTCCTCTAATGCCAAATTCTGCACCTGCATTTCTTGGAATTTACTCTCCCAGTACTCGGCTCTAGGCTTTTCTTCTTGGACCTCCTTCTACCACTGATTCGAAGATCCTCTTACTCTCGCCTTCCTCAAGGCTACTTGTGCCATTTTGTAATGCTCCCTTAGATCATCTCGATCTTCCTCAATCTTCCTTTTTTCTTTCCTCCCTTTCTCGACTTCTATCTTTTGAACATCAACGTCCAAACTCAAGTATATCTTTTCTTCTTCGAGCTTTGCTATCCTCCTCTCGAACTCCAAGCTTTGTCTCTCGAACTCCTGTTTCATAATTTCCAACTCTGAGGGCCTTACTTGCAAATATTCCTCCATTGGTCGAGCTCCTTCCATACTTAGCTTAGGGATATTATCATTAACTCTTCTACCTTTCCATTCTATATATTCTGGTGCCGTAGCGGGGCTAATAGTTTTTCCTCCCAATCGACAAGTCTTCTTCCAAGCACTAGAAACTTCACTAACCCTCCTCTTGTAATTGGCTCCTCTATATACAAACTCACTTTGAGCCAACCCCTGAGTCGCTGGTATGAACTGTCTCAATCCATGCTGCCTCAGTACGAGCAAAGAGGCATAGCCAATGGCACCCCAAATCCCCAATAGGGGTACCCAATCAAAACTACCGCATTGGTAAAGAACCTCACCAGGCATCATCCACGGAGCCCTCCACTTGACATCTTTCGACTGAAGGTTCTGAAGTAACGCTATCCAATTCTCTTCTGGAACATCAACTCTCTTGGTTAAAGCTACTATATCTTTCAACGGTGAATAATCCTCAAAGTAAACCTGACAAACCACCCTATCTATCAACCGGAAATGATTGTAGAACCAAGCCAAAAGCAACTGAGCACACGCTACAAACCTGCCAGCACCAGCCCTCCTACATGCACCTAAAGACCTAAATGTTTCAGCCAAAATTGCAGGGACAAAAGTGACCTTTTTACTGAGTCGATGAAAAAGATCCGTGGTTGCCTCATCCACATATCCCAAAGCCCTAGGGAAGACCATCAATCCATATAAACTTAGGGCAAAAACATCTATCTTCTTTGTCTCATCAGGGTGTGTCAGAATCAAATCTTTCAAAGCATCCCACGAAATGCACTTGCACTCACCCTTTTCTTTAATTAAGGCCGTGGCCCACTGCTCGCTCATTCCCGTAATAATCATCAATTTCTTCCAAAAGGTAGGGACACAAGGAGCTCGGGAATAGATCCTATCATTCTGAAACCGGGGACAACGAAGTAAAGCAGTGTACTCTTCCACAGTAGGTACCATGTCTACTTCCCCAAAAGTAAAGCAACTGTATGCCGGGTTCCAAAACTGAGCAAGGGCTCTGAATAAGTGCTCGTCTATCTGAACATCAAGCAAGTAAGGTAAGTCTCCATAGTTACTGTCGAATAATTGCTTAGTCTCTTTGCCCCACTGATCCCAAATTGCCTTAAGCTCCTAGAGATTATTCTGCGTGGCGCTAATACGAGTGTAATCTGACAACTCCGATATGTATCCCTCAGCTATACTATCTCCCTTTTCTAGTTGAGTTTTTTCGGACCATCTGTGGACGTTAACGTTGCCTTCCACTTTATCAAGAAGTCCGTTCTCCATAATAAAACTTCTTAACTTAGAAACTGACCGTGAACCAATATCTTTGTAAATGCAAAATGACATGCAGCAAAAGAAAAGAGATAGTCAGTATCACATGATATCAATAAATTTCAACGATAACTTATAAGGGTAATGTCTAAGTTGGGCTTATACGGTCCTTAGACATGGGGTTGGTTCTAAAGTTTGAGGTACTCGAACCAGCAGATTCCTCGATCATCACCCTTTATAGGCTCATTTGAATCGAGTTCAGTTCAGGGGAATACATTTCCCTATGGCTACACGGAGATGAAAATCTCACGAAACCATAGGTACGGATGTATCCCGAAAGTGATCCACTATCCTGCATTGAGGCGAAAACCTCACGAAGGCGTAGCTTCTCACTCCCACTTAAGGGTGTGACCACAACGATCATGCAAATGCAATGCGATCAGAATATAGCATGCAATAATACAAACACATGTAATGCAAAGAGGATTAAATTTTAAAATTTTTAATTTCCGACATTAAGATAAGAGATAATCGATTACATGGCCTGACTCTCTTATTATTCCCTAGTGGAGTCGCCAAGCTGTCGAAACCATTTTCAAATCGAGTTTTGGAAAATGAGAATCGATTTTAAAAATAAAAACGGGAGTCGCCACCAATCTTTTTAGGTGTGATTGGATCACATTTAAAACATTTTGTTTTAAAATCATTAGTTTTGGTTCACGAAATAAAAGAACGGGTTCGGGAGTCGGTTACGTACGATGAAGGATTAGCACCCTCGTAACGCCCAAAATTGGTACCTAATTGATTATCAAATGTCTTTAATGTCGAAAGAAAAAAAATTTAAGATGTAGTCCTCTTTAAAATATTTTACCTTTGAAAATTGGGATTCACTAGCGTCAAAGTATTGACATTAAGTTATCCCTTTTTTGAAATTCCTATCTCGAAACAGCAAAACGCTATATCCAATAAGTTAGGACATATTGCTTTGAAATTCTAAGATAGTGGCTTGCATTTAGAAAACCTCTAAAAAAAACTTAGAAGGGTACTTAATTATTCGAATTCAACGAGAAAAGTGGCAACCCAATAAGTTAGGGCACTGCTTTCTCGAAATTTCTAAACACCAAACATTGCCTTATTTGCAAAAAATCTTATTTCGAGGTAATAAATAAATGAATAAAACGAATAAAAAGACAATAACGAATAAGCTAGGAAATATTCGAGATTAAAAAAAACTAGTAATAAATAAACAATCATTATGTAAGACTAAAGAATGATAGTATAGTGAAGATAATAATAATATTAATAGTAATAATACAAGTAAAAATTTTGGAATGATGTGTGAAATTATATATATGTATGTGAATATATAGATAAGTAAACAATATATATAGTGAGTGAAGAGTAAAAGGTAAAATAAGTGTATTTAAAGAGTAATGGGTAAAAATATAATAATAATATAATAGTAGTAATAACGTAATAGTATTAGAAATATACGATATATAATATTGAAGGTAAATACATAATATATACATATTAGAAATAATCATAATATTAGAAACAACTATTAATAATACTACATAAATAGATATATAGTAGTAGCATATACATGATATAGTTAAAAAATATGTAAAGTAAGATAATATGGGAAATAAAAAATATATATAAACGATATAATATTAGGGCATATGCAAAACAATAAAAATATAATATTAAAAGATATATATATAAAATGTATACATAATATAATATTAAAATATTTACATGGTATATACATAATAATGTAAAAAATAAACTATTAGTCATATTATAAGTATATACATATAGTAGTAATAATAATATAAAGGTATTTCATATAAACAGGTATGCACGTGAAAAAAAAAGAAAATAGAAAAATAATAATTACAAAAGTATGAAATCAAAATAATATGTAGAAACATGTTTATTCTAAAAAGAATAACTGAAACTTAATTGAGAGAAGAAACAAAATCCAAGAGATAACTTACAAGTAAAACAAATTATTGAAACAGAATTTCGGGCTAAAATTAATTGCGTATAAATGTCCGAGATCTAAAATTAAAAATGCCCCAAATCTTAAAATACCGCGCAAATGGGGCAAATTGAAATAGCACACAGACTGCAGGGCCAATTTAAAATAATATAAAAAACTTAAATATGGCCCGATTGAAGGCTAGCACAAAGGAGGGGACCAATTGCGTAAATTACCCAATTAAATGTAACATGCATGGTCCCAAGCAAAAAGCTGATTCCATTCCCCCTATGCTACTTTGTTTTATTATTAATCAAAACCACTCCCCATGCTATTTTGTTTTATTGTTAATTAAAACCACTCCCCATGCTATTTTGTTTTATTTTTTATTAAAACTATTTTCCCATACTATTTTGTTTTATTGTTAATTAAAACCATACTATTTTGTTTTTTTATCATAAAAAAACTATTTTTTTTAAAAAAACAACAAAAAAAGAGTTAAAACATCACCTTACCACCCTACATCCATTTTTCAAAATAGAGAGAAGGCTCTCAACTCTCTCAACCCTTCCCCTCCTCCGGTCATCGGACCGGCCATCAACCGTCACGCTGGTCACCGGCCACTAACGGCGCCGCCGCCGTCCACGGTGGCCGGAAAATCTTCCGAGGCATTTTTTCGCTTCCCTTCTCGAGTAGAGCCCGGATTTGGGGTTAAAACGACCCAAAAACCTTCAAAAATTAATGAGAAGCACCCTAGAACTCAAGAATCCATTCGGTTTTCGGCCACTGATCTTCGACGGTGGCTTCCTCGGTCGTCCACGATGTTGGAAAACTGAACACCGGTAAGTTCCTTCCCTCTTTCCCTTTTTTATATTTTTTTCCAAGTTTTTTTTTGTTAAAAATATTTGTAAAATAGATAAAACAAACGAATAGAAAGAAGATAAAAAAAAGAGTAAATAAATAAATAAAAATAAGGACAAACACCTTTTGAACTTGTTTTCTCCATTTGATTTCTCCTAAAAAAATCTCTGTAATACAACCCCCTCTAATACAATCTCTTCTTTCCAAAATACAATCGATTCTCCTCTGGTGTAAGGAACATAGGACTTTTATATAGCCCAAAATCTAAAGAAAAAATACAAAGAATTTTATTTTTTGGTGTTTTTTTTTGCTGTCCTTTTTTTTGTCTTCTTTTGCAGGTATAGAGTGGTGGAGGCAAGTGGGTGTGCTGGTGGCAGACAACTGGTAGTGGCGTAGGTGGCCAATGTGGGGTGACGGCTAGGGTTCATCACCACTTTTCTTTGCTGAAAATTGCTTAGGTTTGGATAGTTCTAATTTGTGCTGGTTTTGAGTATTGGGTTTGGGTAGGTTTAGTTATTGTAATTGGGTAGTTTTGATTTTTGGGCTGTTTAACATTGTAAATGGACTTGGAATTTGGTTATGTAGATTTTATTTTTTTGCTTGTTTGTTTGGGCCAAAAATTGGCCATTACAATAATATATAATATTAGAAAAATAATATATAGCCAAAATCTATATATTAATTAGAGAATAATTTAAAAGAAAAAGGAAAAAAAATGGAAAATACGTCTCTCTTGCATCAAATATTTTTACTCAAAGATATTGAAATACAACAAAAGAAAGAACTGATGAAATTGTTATGTTGTATGTATTTTTTTGACATATTTTCATTAGTTTACAAATTGTTTTTATGTTATTGGACATGTATAATATAAGGGTCTCATGTAAAGGTAAAAACAAATAATATAGATTTAATGTATGTATTTTATTTATATTTAAATTTTTAATACATTTAATTTTTATTTATATAAGAAACATTTAATAAGTTTTAATCCCTTCACAATCCATCCCACTTCAACCCAAAACTTACGCAATGAAAAGTATAACAGTAATACCATTTACAAAATGCCACATTTACAACATAGCATGTCAAGAGAGCTGTCAAACATTCAATAAGCTCAGCCTTTGGATTCAATTAATATAGCATGTTCAAGACTAATTAAACCTCATCCCAGTAATAAATAAGTAATCACAAACTCTCATACAACTTCACTTTTACGTGTCAAATCGCCATTACTAAATTTGTAGAATTCTCAGAACATATCTAACATAAAGCCAAATATATCCTCAATGTAGCATAAAGATACTATAAATCACTGGCTAAGTTACTTTTAGGAGCCATCAAATCTTCGTGCCATTGTTTTCCACTTAAAACACCAGAAAAAAGAGAAGGAAGAACCACTTGAATTTCAACAAGTTCCTGTCAAGTAAAAGAACATATAAAGCAATTGACCATTGTAGGCAAAGACACTACAACGAAACTTACATGTAAAAAGACCTTGGACTAAAGAAATCATGAATTTTCTTCAATTTTCTGTTGTTATCATGAATTTGCGAGCTCCTCACGTTCTAAGAATTTCATAGCAAGCTGCTGCAATGAATCCGTTTCAAAAATTGCTACAAAGAGAACAAATAAATCAGAGAGAACATTCCACATGCGACTCCAGATTAATCTAATGTGGTTCATATTGTAATGCCTGCAATAGAACATTGTAGAATAAGGGAGATATATGTGCAAGAGAAATCTAGGGTAACCTTATCTGTAAAGGTAAACACATGGTCTTTATGGAGCTAATATTATAGGAAATTTTCTAAAAGAAAAAGGTAAGAATCTTACGCAATTTCAACTAGTTTTGTGAGGCTAAAAACATGGGCATTTGTTGGAGACTACAACTTTGACATAGAAACCTTGCAAAGGGCTTTCACAAATACCACTATTGCTTCACTGTTTAACCTTTGGCTATGTGCAAACACATGATTCAACTCAAAACTACCAATCTGCTCCAACAAATTCAAGTTTGCAATGAAGTGATTAATCTGCACAGGAGATACCAGTCCAGAATTATTGACTCTAACAGAGGCGCTATCATAAGAACCTCCTCAGACAACTGCCATTACAACTAGATTCCAAATAAATAAATAACTAGATAACATAGCAAGCATCAATAATGTGCATTTGAAACTGAAAGCTGTTCAATTAGGCATAAATCATAAATGAAGTCAACTCTTTGCTTGTAACAGAGTTAAAACTGTTGATAGACCAGATCTTAAGTTTAAGAAGATCGGTTGCTAGAAAATCTTTTGCCTAGAATCAGAACTATGGTAACTCATCGATAAGGTCTAGATCCATACTATAGATACTTTGCTATAACAGAAGTTAATACATAAATGCATAGTAGTGTAGCCCTTAGAGAAAATGTCAGTTTCTTTTGCTATGTAAATTTAAAATTTTAGAAAGTTTCACCTGTACTTTTAATAGTAATTTCTAGACAGGCATGTCAATATATGCTCCCAGGCCTGCTGAAGATGGTTACCATCTTCAATGGCGATAGATATATTGCCTATATCAAGTAAAATGTTTCAACAAGTGAGATATAAAAAGAACATTTCACAGAAAGAAAATTATATTATACGTAGGCAACAGGCTACCGAAATTTAATGCGTTAATTCTTTTTTCACCTATTTTGCCAACAAAAAGAAAAAAATGAACTATCATCCACCCACCACAGTTTAGGCTAAATGGTTATTTTGCATGCATAGTCTCATAAGCGTGTATAACACAACCCTCAAAAGGTTGCCTTTTTCAATCAATACCATGACTAACCTTATGGCCACATTAAGCTTAGCATACGGATAATAATTACTGAACCCCTCATTAAGTTTCCTATCATTTCTCAACATACCTAGACAGGCAATTCAACAGATTATCAAAAAGATCAAGACTTTGGGTATTCAATTCAACAAAGCCAAAACATAAATTACTAGAAAAGGAAATATCTTGATCATCAAAGTTGAACTTTCTCGTTTGCGGCCAAAACATAAATTTTAAGGTAGATAAACAAAATGGGGTTTTGATTTACATGAAAAACAAGATCAAAGGAGAGGTAGAAAGGATAAACTCATCGAAAGCCTGGTAGGATAAAAATTCAGATCCAAGATTTCAAAGACTTTGTTTATTAAAAAAACATCGGAGATGATGGTGAAGGGAATAAGACTAACAGCAGGGGCTGAGCAGAAAAAAATTTTGGGTAAGAAAAATTGACAGACAGGAAAATGAAAGGAACAGCGGAAGGAAAAATGTTTACCTGATGCTGGATGAAGGGGAGGAGTGCCGGAGTCGAAGGAAGCAAGAAATGGCTGTCATTTGAGTGTTTTTGGTCTGAGAATTTGGTGAGGGTAAGATAGGGTTCTTCAAGCAAGGAATGAGTAAACGGTGAAGAGGGGAGGGAATAGAAATCAACAAATTTCTCTGCTTAAGAGCGGAATGGAATACACCCGTAATAGGGTATTCCATTGAACCAAACATCTGTTTGTGTGTACCTGCAGAATAAGCTTCTAATAGCTTTGTAATGGCATAGCCATTACCTTCAACCAAACTTTTAAGATTGTATAACAAAGTCTAGCTGCTTGCCAGGACCATGGATAAGAAGAAGAAGAATATTATTGGAGAGTTGAAAAGCTATTTTTGTATCCATAGATTAAAAAATGGGCAAAAATTTTCATGATAAAGTTAGTGAACGGATATGTTTTCACAAAGACCCCTTGAAAATGGAAAGTGATAGCTTTGTATTACAGGTGTGCATGGGTCGGGCTACCCGGCCCGGCCCGAAAACTCACTCGAAAAATGGGAGAGTTCGGGTAAAAATATAAGCCCGAAATATGAGTTTGGGTAAAAAAACGAGGCCAGTTTAGAAAACGGGCCAGGCTCAGGTAAAACTTTTTTGGCCCGAGCCAGGCCCGGCCTAGCTCGAATTATATACTAAATATATATATTTTTTATTTTTAATCATATTTATATTTTATTTTCAATTTTAATATAATCACTTTTTTTATATTTTTAATTTGTGTATTATTTTAAAAATTGTTTTATTATTATTTTTCATTTATTTTTTCTTTTAATAATTGTTTTAAGTGTATTTGATTTATTATATTTTAAAATTTTTTATTTAATGAAATAAGCTAAAAAAATTAATATGGGCCGGGCCGGGCCGGACTCGAGCTTAACAATTTTATTTCGGGCTAAACTTGGACAAATTTTTAAGCCCATATTTCGGGTCGGGCCGGGCCAAGAAAATGACCAACAATTTTATCTGAGCCCGGCCCAGCCCATGCACACCTCTACTTTGTATGACTTGGGAGCTATTTATAGTCAAAGTATCATGTTAGGTAACATTAACATGACGAGTTTATTATTAGGACATCATCATAAGACATGTAAGGAAGATATCTGCGATGAGATGTGTTTGTTATTCCCTCTAAATCATGCAATGGAGTGGTTGGGGATTTATATCCCCTAATTTTGTAATCGATTTATTTTATAATATAGTATTCTGGCTTAACAAATAAAAATAAAAAGTGACCCAAAAAGAAAGCGTAAAACGAAGACAAATCAAACCTTTGCAATACATCAAGATAGATAGATAGATCATCCTAGGCACAGAGATTCCATATATCAGAAGAGGTAACTCACTATGATGCAATTAAAACCAGCCACTTTGTTGGATGATATAAGTTTGAGGAGCTGTGGAACTGGTTCAGCGGATTCCTGTAACTCTATTGAAACCGAATTCTCGCCATCATTCATTCTGATCTTCGTTAATAAATAAGTCATAATTAGAACTAAAAAGACAAAAACAAAAAACAAAGGTGAGAAGAAAAGTAGATGATCATGACATATTTACCTGGTTAATTAACTAGTGTAGACTGGTCGCACATGCTATAGATGTGAGATTTAAGTTCAAGTATGCTTTCTGCAACATTTTTCACTTTAATGGTGAATTAATTTCTCCAGTTTCTTCTATATACTGAGGTAGTAAAGTAGGTCTACGCCTTTTCCAAAAAATAACTTCTTGTGAGGGACTAGCATCATCTAGTTGGGATGCCTTCATTTCATAACAAATTAAACTTTGTTGAGAATAATATAAAAAGAGAAGAGAAGTAACTCAATTTCATATATATTGGAAACAATAGTAAAAGTGTTGGGAGGATAGATACCTGATCAGTTTTAGCATGCACAGCCAATGTTAAATAATCTGCAGTGAAACTTGTGATAATTTTGGAACATTGCTTAACGTTAAGCAAATCCAAACATGGGAATTCCAAATGATAACCCACAGGGCTGAAGCTCTCAAGCTTTGGCAAATCTTCAAGTACTATTTGCTTTAACTGAGGAAATACCATTTTCATCTCCAATCGAGGACCTTGTGATGATGATGCCAAAATGTCATCATTGCCAATTATTCCCTTCAATTTCTCACATGACTTTATCTCTAGAATGCTTAATTGTGATAAATGTTGAATGAGCATCACTGGAAAGATGTATGTCAAGTTATTGTTGTAGTGAACTATTAGTTCTCTAAGATTATCTCGCAGCCAAATCAAATTAAAAAGCTCCATTTTCTTTGGATTTGGGATGAAATCTCCCCCTTGAAGCTGAAACATTTGTCCAAATTAAAAAGCATAATGCAAGCATGATTACAAAGAAAAAAGATACATATTGTGAATTTGTGTCCATCAATTAACTATATTTCCAAAAAAATTTACTACTAATTATATTGCCAAAACTTCAATTTTTAAAAAAAAAATACCATATGATTTCCCCTTTCCATTAGACATAACTAATAGAAATGGAATTGAAAATGCAGTGGAATTATCATTTGGTTAAGCAAATTAGTATTTTAAATATGAGTAAAAGGAATTAAGAAAAAGTACCTTTAATGGAAAACAGTTGTTTGCTTCTTTTTGAAAGGTGAAATTCGATAATGCTGAACAGCTATGGATACATAAATCTTCCAAAGCTGGTGCTTCCAAAAAATTGTTTCTTGCAACAAAAGCCCTCAATCTGCTTAAACCAACAAGTTGTAGCTTTTGTAGACGAGGGAAACCTCGAGCCAAAGCAAGTGGGAAGACATATTTTAGACGTGGGCATTGTGTTATCTCCACAGTTTTCAAGTTTGGCAAGCAAAGTGCGTCAGATTCTATTACTCCATCAACATCATCGTCGTCGTCGTCGTCGTCATCGTCCTCCTCATCATCATCTTCTTCTTCTTTTTCTTCTTCTTCCAACTCCATGAAAACATTTACTAGTTCACCACATTCATGTATATTGAGTTCTTCCAACGAACTTAGGGTTTGACTGACTGACAGTGGGAAGAGAGATTTCGGTTCGCTGCACCTTATTATGTCTAAGACCTTTAGACTTTGGAGGTTGACATAACGGGTGGGACCTTTTACTATCTGTCTTAAGTCTAGTAAATAATATAGCTCCAAATACTCCAATTTTGAGAGGATCTGCGGTGCCTGATTTTCTTCTTGGTTATAAAGGCCCTCAGCGATTTCAAATACTTTCAACAAGTTTACACAATTTTTGACCCTCAAACTTTTTAGATTTGGAAAGCAACCTTCGGAAGGTTCACCGTTGTATTTAAAACCCATCATTGCTTGTGAATGATGCTCTAAATTTTCAAGATCTGGAATGAGAATTTTGTCATCCCAAACTCTATGGACAAGAAGATTTATCGTATTGCCAAACAATTCCTTAAATGCGGCTAATCCAACACTCTGAAGTGAAAACAAATCATTAATTAGTACAAGGCAAAAATAATGAAAGAACCAATTAGATTTTGAATTAGATAAGAATTCAGCATAACAATTAAGTCATCCATTCAACTATACAATACCAATATACCATTTCTTAGAAGAATTTTTTATTAATCATGAGTTAAGAGATATGTAATCAACAGAATGGGAATCGAATAAAGAGTAAACGAAGCCTACCTCTAACCTCAACTCGAGCTTCTTGTGGACATGTTGAATGGGAGAGTTCATCAATTGAGGACAATCATAAACATAAAATCTTTTCAAAGCTGGTGCTTTGACAGTATAGTTTTGCGGGAC
The DNA here is from genome assembly GCF_007990345.1 of Gossypium hirsutum. Taxonomy (NCBI): domain Eukaryota; kingdom Viridiplantae; phylum Streptophyta; class Magnoliopsida; order Malvales; family Malvaceae; genus Gossypium; species Gossypium hirsutum. The sequence goes on from NC_053424.1 coordinate 4,816,161, forward strand.
AAAGCTAGTCAACTTTAGTAACCACTCAAGATTTAGATGTTGTAGACTAGCAAGAAGCAGGAGACCGTCGTGTTGAACTCCATCCTGTTCTTTCGACATGCCGAATACTTGCTTTAATTCATAACATTGAGAAATTGAAACCGATTCAAGGGAAGGAAGACCTTGAGCCAAAGTGATTGGCACAACATATTCGAGTTTTGAACAATGATGGATGTAAAGAGTTTTCAGATTCGGCAAACACAGAGGAAGGGAAGAACTCTTTGATTCCATTTCATCATCATTTTCCGGCTCTGCCAAAAGAGTTTTCAATTCGTCGCAGCTTCTTATCTGGAGTTTTTCCAAAAGCACTAGGCTTTGAATAAGGGAAGGTGAAAAGAGGGATTTCAATTCCCCGCATCCACCTATGTTTACTACCTTAAGACTTTGGAAGATGAAAGAATGAGGAGAGCCTTTGAATAACCATCTCAAATCTGGTAAATTTTCAAGCTCCAAGGATTGTAACTTTGAAAGTGGTACCCTGTTATAAAGGAGTTCATCCATTGACAACACCACTTGCAACTTATTACAGTCTCTAATAAGCAATTCTTTCAAGTTTTTGAGGAAACCTTGTGGAGGGTGACCCTTGCATAAGCTTTCCAAACCATCCATATAATTTATACTTAATCTCTCCAAATGAGTGAATGCAGAAGTTAGCTCATTCATTGTTGTGGTATCAACCAAGCAATCAAGATCCTTGCATTGACTCAGTTCAAGTGAAGTTAATCCATTTAGTCCCTCTCTGTTTGCTTCTGGAACTAGATTTTGATCCTCAATTTCACTTAGTTGAAGATGCTTTGAACCGCTAAACGATTCCTTGAAAGCTGATAATCGAATCCCCTGAATTTGATTTATAGTGGATTATTGCAAAAGAACAAAAAGAAAAGAAAATGCATACACCATACGACAGCGCTTAAAAGTTGGATGACCAAATTGCAAGCATAACATTTTATTGTAAGCATTTCATTTTAGGTAACTAAAATTAAAGTACTCTAAAAGTTGAGTGACCAAGTAGGTAAGGTACTTTTATTTATTTATTTAGTTGGGGGTGGGGTCATTGGGGAGAGAATGAGAAAAAAAAAAGAGAAAAGAAAGAAAGACATAATGAAAAATTGTGGTTTTGATCTTTTTATTATACTAGATTTGAGATGTAGTCCTTATAATTTAATTTAACATAATTTGTTTATCTATATTTATAACATAATTAATTAGTTTAAATACTTAATAGGGTTAATAATTTTAGTTAAATATTAAAGTGGATTTTTCCTTAAAAGTGCTCGTTCCAGCAAAAAAAATAATTTTATTAGTATGATTAATTTGAAGGTGATTAAGCTATGATGTAATTCGAAGGGGGATTTGAGAAAATATACATGCCATTATTTTAATAGGGCTAGTTAAAAGTGTTGGCTATTTGGAATAATTAATGATACTTTTTCATGAAAGAGTTGATCGAAAAATTGTTAAAATTTTAGAGCTCATGCTACAGGATTGTATATTGATGGTCTCATGGTTCTATAGGAACCTTTTTGTATGGAAGAAACAAGATGTTCCTTCATCACATATTGTTGATTTTGCTGATAAATTACTAGTGGATTGGAGAGAATCGAAGGCAGTGTTCCAACAGGTGCAACATCACTCCAATTCTCATGATGTTTGTTGTTTCGAAATGGGAAAAGTCGAGGGCTGGCTGGTTGGCTTAAGTGTAATGTTGATGCATCTGTTAGCAAACACTGGAATACTAAAAAGGGATAAAAAGGAAGTACCTCTAGATAAGCCTCCTCAGCATCTAAATGAACAACCGAATCAGTTATTTGAGGGCAACCTGACACTGAAAAGGACGATAAAGATCTCAAAAACTGTAGTTGTTGGAACATAATGTCATTTTCCACCATGTCTTTGGCAACTCTGATCACTTGTTTTAATCGACAGCAATTCTTTATGAAAAGAGTCGACACCCGAAGCCCTTGTGCAGCGATCTTCGTTGGAAAAATATACTCCAAACCATCACAATTTTCTATGTGTACTTTTCTTAACTTTGGGAAGCACAAAGAATTATGAGAATCAATGCTCCGGGATAGTTCTTCCTGTTAGGAAGAAACCAAACAACCGAAACAAAGCGAAAGCACAACCGGTGTTCTTTCTCTCCTTATAACTCCTGTCAAAAATTATGGCAAGCACAATAGCACAAGATATGTTCTCTAGCAACCTTAATCAACCACAAATCAACTAATGCAACCACAACAAAAATAAATAGAGACACCGGTATTTTACGTGGAAAACCCCTCTAAATTAAAGGTAAAAACCACGGGACTTTAGAGTCCGATAAAGAGCTCCACTATCATCAAATGTTCGGCTACAAGATCACAATATCAAGCCTACAACAAGCATTCAACTCCGACAAGGCTAACAATATGTAATATTTAGCAAAAGAGAGAAAAATGAGAGAACATCACCAAAAAACACAGCTGCTGAAAAATGGGTATTTCCGACGCTAAAAGACTCGGATGAAAAATCCGACCGTACAAAGTCAAGAACACCTTATCGCCTAGCTGTTGTCCAAAAATCAGCTCAATCGAACCACGGATGGACCTTCGATCGAAGAGTTGATCACTGCTGCACCAAGCTTGAAAAACTGATTTTTCTATTCTCTCTTTTTCTCCAACGAGCTTCAATTTCACTCTCTTTCTCTCTGGATGTAATTGAGAATTTTGCTCTCAATTAAGAATGCTGCCCACTCCCACATTAAAAGGCCAAAAAATTGGCTTTTGACAAAACCAAAAATAAGGCAAAACATTGTGGCAGAAAATATGGGTTTTTCCCACATAGTGGGACCCATACCCAACAAATCTCCCCCTCCAACTATGTGGGGAATGCCTCCATGCCGGAGGTCAAACAACATGCTTCAAACTTTCCTCTTGGTAAGGCCTTCGTCAACATATCAGCACCATTATCATTAGTGTGTATCTTCTCAAGCTCTAACAGCTTAGCTTCAAGAACATCTCGTATCCAATGGTACCTCACATCAATATGCTTAGATCTAGCATGAAAAGTTGAGTTCTTACCAAGATGAATAGCACTCTGGCTATCACAGTACAGGACATACTTCTCCTGAGTAAAACCAAGCTCATGCACAAACTTCTTCATCCAAAGCATCTCCTTACACGCTTCGGTTGCTGCAATGAACTCTGATTCGGTGGTGGACAATGCAACACACTTTTGCAGTCTCGATTGCCATGCCACAGCTCCCCCTGCATAAGTGATTAAGTAACCTGAAGTAGATCTCCTCGAGTCAATGTCTCCGGCCATGTCTGAATCTGTATACCCAACAAGAACAGGTTTCTCATTGCCGAAACAAAGTTTCATGTTGGAAGTGCCACGAAGATATCTCATAATCCACTTCACTGCATTCCAATGCTCTCTGCCTGGATTAGAAAGAAACCGACTAACTGTACCAACGGCATAAGCCAAGTCTGGTCTTGTGCAAACCATTGCGTACATCAAACTACCCACGGCTGAAGAGTAAGGAATTTTCTGCATCTCTTCCTTCTCCTTTTCTGTGGAAGGACTATGCTTAACACTCAATATAAAGTGCATAGTAAAGGGAGTATTCACCGCTTTAGCTTTGTCCATACTAAACCTTTAAAGTACTTTCTCAATGTACCTCTCTTGTGATAACCATAATTTCTTGGCCTTTCTATCACGTGTCAGTCTTATGCCAAGAATTTGCTTTGCTGGCCCCAAATCCTTCATTGCAAAGGATTTACTCAACTCTTGTTTCAACTTCTCAATTCTAGAAGCATTCTGACCAACAATAAGCATATCATCAACATAGAGCAAAAGAATAATAAAATCATCACCAGAGAATCTCTTAACAAACACACAATGATCAGAAGTAGTCTTCTTGTAGCCTTGCTCCCCCATAACAGACTCAAACTTCTTGTACCATTGCCTTGGAGCTTGCTTCAAACCATACAAGCTCTTCTTCAATCTGCACACATAGTCCTCTTTCCCTTGTGCAACAAAACCCTCTGGCTGCTCCATGTAAAGCTCTTCTTCCAAGTCACCATGAAGAAAAGTAGTTTTCACATCCATTTGTTCAACCTCTAGGTCATAACAAGCTGCCAAACTCAGTATAGTTCTGATAGAGGACATCTTCACAACCGGAGAAAATATTTCTTCAAAATCAACCCCATTTTTCTGAGTATAACCCTTGACGACCAATCTAGCTTTGTATCGTGGAGATGAAGACTTCTCTTCTTGCTTCAACCTGTAAACCCACCGATTATTCAAAGCTCTTTTGCCCTTAGGCAGTTTCACCAATTCAAAAGTATGGTTCTCATGCAAGGATTGAAGTTCGTCTTTCATCACTTCAACCCACTGATCTTTGCATTCACTCTCCATAGCCTCTTCATAACATTCAGGTTCTCCCCCGTCAGTCAAAAGAACATATTTATCAGGAGAATACCTGACAGAAGATCGTCGATCTCTGGAAGACCTTCGAAGTGGAACTGCTGGTGGAGCTATAGGTGCTTGTTGTTGATCATTCACAACATCATCCATGGGAGTATCAAAGTCACCTATAGTCTGATGGTCACCACTAACATCACCATGCACATCATCCTGGATAGGATCTGGTGAAGAGTCTAGGGGAACCGGATTCACATCGATCAAGTCACCACTACCTTGTGAATCCACTTTCTCCGTCTTATCAATGTCATCAATGGTTTGATCCTCTATGAAGACAACATCTCTGCTTCTCACGAGTTTCTTCTGAACTGGATCATAGAGTCTATAACCAAACTCACCGTTTAGACCATAACCAATAAAAATGCATTGTCGAGCCTTGGCATCCAACTTGGATCTTTCATCCTTTGGAACATGAACAAATGCTTTACAACCGAACACACGTAGGTGATCATATGACACGTCTTTACCAAACCAAACTCTATCTGGCACATCACCTTTCAAAGGAACACTAGGAGACAGATTTATCACATGTGTCACTGTATTCAAAGCTTCAGCCCAAAACGATCTTGGTAACTTTGCATCTGACAACAAACATCTGACTCTCTCAATGAATGTTCGGTTCATTCTTTCAGCTAACCCATTTAACTGTGGAGTCTTTGGTGGTGTTCTCTGATGTCTGATTCCCTGTCGCAGACAATACTCATGAAACGACCCTATGTACTCGCCACCATTATCAGTACGAATGCACTTCAACTTCTTCCCAGTTTCCCTTTCAACTGATGCTTGAAACTGTTTAAACACCTCAAAGACTTGATTTTTAGACTTCAAAGTGTAAACCCATAGCTTTCTTGAACAGTCATCAATGAAAGTCACAAAGTAAAGTGCACCACCATGTGATCTTACTTTTATCGGACCACAAACATCTGAATGGACCAACTCTAGCAACTCTGATTTCCTATGAGGAGGATGGCTTCTAAATGAAACTCTTTTCTGCTTTCCTACTAGACAATGAGCACAATTCTTCAGTGTAGCATTCTTTAAACCCGAAAGTTGATTCTTCTTCGCTAAACAGCTAAGCCCCTTCTCACTCATGTGACTGAGTCGTTTATGCCACAACTCAATTGAGCTGTCATTCAGTGTCACATTCACCGTCTCTCGAGAAGTCAAAGCTTGCATCAAGTACAAATTTGAGCTCTTCTTTCCTCGAGCCACAACCAAAGAGCCTTTAGTCAGCTTCCACTGCCCTTCACTGAAGGTGTTACAGAATCCCTCATCATCAAGCTTTCCTGTAGAAATCAAATTCAAACGGACATCCGGTGCATGTCTGACATCCTTGAGAGTTAACTATGTTCCATTGTTACTCACCAAGCTAACATCTCCCATACCAATAACCGAAACGAAACCATCATTACCCATCTTCAATACCCCAAAATCACCAGGAGTATAAGATGTGAAGAATTCCTTCCTCGACGTGACATGAAGTGATGCACCAGTATCAATCACCCAACTAGTCTCGTCGCATGCTAGGTTGACCAAATTCTCATCACAAATAACTAACAGATCTTCACGAGTAACAGTAGCAACACGCTCGGATTTTTCATCGTCATTTTGATCGTGTTTATCACCACCACCTTTGTTCTCTTTCTTCCACTTGACGCAATATTTCTTGATATGACCTTTCTTACCACAATGATGACACTCAAGATTCTTGTATCTCAATCTTGACTTGCTTCGGCTTTTATCTCTACCCTTTCCATCTTTGTCTCTGTTTCTCCCCCTGTTCTCGATAACCAACACCTCGGACTGTGATGTAGAACCCTGAGATCTTCTTCTAACCTCTTCATTCAACACACCACTCTTAGCCAAATCCAAAGTAATAATACCCTGTGGGGCAGAATTAATGAGTGAGACTCGAAAAGTCTCCCAAGAGTCTGGTAGAGTAGCAAGCAACCAAAGTCCTAAAATCTCGTCATCAAATTTGACACCCATACCAAGCAACTGATTCATCATACTTTGAAATTCACTAACATGGTCAGCTATAGACATTCCTTCTTTATATTTCAGCGCCATCATTTTCTTCAGCAAAAATAACTTGTTATTGCCCGACCTCGAAGCATACAAGCTTTCAAGCTTCTCCCACAATGTTCGAGCATGTGTCTCCTGATCAATGTGGTTGTAAACATTTTCTTCAACAAATTGCCGAATAAAGCCACACACTTGTTGATGCTCAAATTCCCATTCTTCATCACTTTTCGAATCGGGTTTTTGAGTAGTAAAGACCGGAAGATGCAAAGCCTTCACAAACAACAAGTCCTTCATTTTATTCCGCCAAAGTTGATAATTTGTGCCATTCAACATAATCATCTTGCTCGTATTAATTTCCATAATTATCTGACACAATAACCAAGCTCTGGTACCAGTTTGTTAGGAAGAAACCGAACAACCGAAACAAAGCGAAAGCACAACCGGTGTTCTTTCTCTCCTTATAACTCCTGTCAAAAATTATGGCAAGCACAATAGCACAAGATATGTTCTCTAGCAACCTTAATCAACCACAAATCAACTAATGCAACCACAACAAAAATAAATAGAGACACCGGTATTTTACGTGGAAAACCCCTCTAAATTAAAGGTAAAAACCACGGGACTTTAGAGTCCGATAAAGAGCTCCACTATCATCAAATGTTCGGCTACAAGATCACAATATCAAGCCTACAACAAGTATTCAAGTCCGACAAGGCTAACAATATGTAATCTTTAGCAAAAGAGAGAAAAATGAGAGAACATCACCAAAAAACGCAGCTGCTGAAAAATGGGTATTTCCGACGCTAAAAGACTCGGATGAAAAATCCGACCGTACAAAGTCAAGAACACCTTATCGCCTAGCTGCTGTCCAAAAATCAGCTCAATCGAACCACGGATGGACCTTCGATCGAAGAGTTGATCACTGCTGCACCAAGCTTGAAAAACTGATTTTTCTATTCTCTCTTTTTCTCCAACGAGCTTCAATTTCACTCTCTTTCTCTCTGGATGTAATTGAGAATTTTGCTCTCAATTAAGAATGCTGCCCACTCCCACGTTAAAAGGCCAAAAAATTGGCTTTTGACAAAACCAAAAAGAAGGCAAAACATTGTGGCAGAAAATATGGGTTTTTCCCACATAGTGGGACCCATACCCAACACTTTCTCATCACCTTCCAATTTTGTGACTATTTGCTTCAGTTCGCCACAACCGATTATCTTAAGTTTTTCCAAGAGTACCAGACCTTGAGCAAGAGAAACTGAGAAGAGTGATTTTAGACTTGGGCAATCTTCTATCCTCAAATCAACTAAACTTTCAAGTCTTACATGTTGGGTTGGCAATTCCCAAATACAGCTCAAATCAATCAACCTTTTAAGACGTAAAGACTTTAAATTTGAGAGCAATGGTGGTGCTTCATTTCCTTCTACCTTCTCCGTTTGAAATACCACTTCCAAATTCATGCAATTTTCAATTCTCACTTGTTTTAGGTTTTGTAAGATCACTGAAACCGACACAATCTGTTGTGTTTGATCAGTCAAGCCTTCTATATACTCATCCTTGATATCAAACACCTGAAGAGACTCTAAATTCTCAAGTAATTGGGAAACCACATTGTAAGGAAACACTCCCTCAATTTTCAAGGATCTTTTTGTGAGATTAACAACGGAATTTAAACCTTGAATCTCATAACTGATTTTTCGTGCTGCTTCTTCGAGGAATTTTCCCCACTGTTCTGGATGTGGACACCCAAGTTTATCCTGTGTACCACGTAAGAATATATTATATTCTTCTAATCTTGGAAACTCGAAGTCTTCTATAAAATGGGAAGAAGATAACGACAAGGATAATGCTGTCAATCTAGTCAGGAATTTTATCTCTAGAAGGATATCATCACTTTCCTCTCCAATGCTTGAACCTTTTAAGTACAACTCCTCTAGCTTAGATAACCTTCGAATGACATTAGGGTGAGGAAAATCTACATCCGGTTAAATCCAATATCTTTAGATTTACCAACCTCACTAGTTCATCTGCCAAACCTTCAAATTCTGTAGTACGCAAACTAAGAATCTCAAGTGTCGTTAGCTTTCCAAGGTATGATAGGTCCTCAAAAAAGGCCAAATGTAGAACACGAAGTTTTCGTAAGGACGTAAGAGCATACAAGGAAATAACGCACGAAGAAAAGGACGTAAGACTTAAAACTTTCAATTCTTTCATCCCTTGAAAGCATGTACCTTGTATATCACAGTCATTAAGCAACAGGATCTCAACATTTGGATGCACCAATTTCTCAGGAAATATTTTATGTTCCCTATTCAACAATGAAATTGCCTTACAGGGTTCAAGCTTTCATTTAGTAACTCTAATCTAGATTTTATCAAAAAGTCACTTTCTTCTTTAGATGCAATCCACAAAGCAACATCACGAACTATGTCATGTAATTTAACGTACCTGATCATGTCAAAACAAAAATGAATACATACATTGAATAATATTTTGTTATTATGCAATTTTTAGAAGATTAAATGATAAAGAAATTATAAAAGGAGCAACATAAAGAAAAAGGAATTAATAAAACATGAAGAAAAAATAAGAAAAATATCAAATTTACTTACAGTATTGTCATGCCCGTACCAAGGTATAACTACACTACATATCTGTGATATAAAATCTCACAAATATACAATGTAACATTAAGTAACAAAATTTGATTTAGCCAAATCATTTAACATAAAAAATAGTTATAATTTCATAAAAAAAACATATAAAATACACATAAAATCAGGCTTGATTAAAAAAAGATAGAATCACTTTGTACGGTAATTTTGATAATTTGGGAAAAGCTAACCCGAGGTAAAGGAAGTGCAAATCAATGTTAAATTTTAGCGATTAAGGACACTTTTGGTTTAGATTTCTTGAAATATTTGTGTTTTAAACTTGTTTTCATAAAATTCGTATATTTATTTAGGTTAGTTTAATAGTATCAAAATTCTGATGACTTTCTAGTGAAATTTTGGTAACAAATAAAAGTTCTCTTCAAAATTTTTTAAATGGAATGTATGACATCTATTTCAATAGAGTAATTTAGGAAAAAATAATTTTTGAACTTTCTGATATATGAATTCTAATCAATGTAGTCAGTATTATATTGGTGGACATATCATTTTTATCTTTGTAATGGTATGTATTGATACCAACATGTTTCAAAGTACCGTTTTAGGTTCATCGATGTTTTTAAATATTTTCATACACATATATATAGTCTCATTTTAGTTTCTTGATAAATTATATACATTTAAATATTTTTCATATATATTTATAATCTTTTTTTTTGTTTCTTAATAAATTACATATTATTTTGATAAAAATAAATTTTATATATTATATATAGTTGCAAATATACCTTAATTACATCATATAAATATATTTAAATGTAAATATAAGTTTTAAAATTATTAATTAGGTTAAATAATTTAATTTAATAACTTTTAATTTTAAATATAATTATAGAAAAATAAAAATGGTTAAGATAAAAAAATTTAAAAATTAGTTTAAAATATCAAAATTTTGTACCAACACGGCATGGGCTGGTATGCACCGATATTGATCAAAATGGGCCGAAACACATAAAAATGGCTAAAACACATTAAAATTTTGACCGGAACAAAACATAGACTATTTGGTATGATTTAGGACCGAACAATACGTGCCGGCTGGTACGACTAGTACCTATACAGTAGCGACTACCATGGTTGTAATAGTTTCGAGTAGCTCATTTTGACACACTAGAAATCCATCTTTAGTGTTCATTTATTTCAAAATTTAGGTGTTTTTCATAGTATGAAGTTTTTACTTTCTTTTGATATTGCTATATTAGTCATATAAGTATCGTGTTAATAGATACGAGACCCCAAAGTAGGTTAATCAAAACTGTTAATCTAAAAAATCTAGATAGATTGTGATGATTTCTTATATTTGTTTTTGAAGCTTAAGATTTTGGTAACTGATCTTGACGAATCAAGTTTCTAAGTTTTAGTATTATATTTGTTCTTTAAATTTATTTTTTTTACATTACCAAATTACCAAGTAAATTTTGTAAATTTTGAATTTGAATGACTTCAAGTAAGCAAAATGATCATAAAGTTTAGAATTTCAGAATTTTTTTTTAAAATACATATTATTTACCTAGAAACCATGCAAAACTGATTTTTACTAATTTGTTTAATTTTATTATAATATTAATGTGTTTTATTAAATTTGATTTACCTGCTTTTATATCATTTTATTAAATTGTACAACTTTGGATTAGTTTATTAGGGGATAACTGCTCAACAAAGATGTCTTTGGATTACAATACATACCTTTGCAAGCTTCTAATTAATTGATTGAATTTTGATTTTTAAATTCCATTATTAAATTTTCGCTATCAGGAGATTTGTGAAAATCGTTACGCAAGTATCGATTCAGTAGATCAGATAAGTGCCTTGGCATTTTTTTTGGTGTTTAACTTCCGAAACAAATTTCAAATGTTATATGTTATTTATGCAATTTTGTTTTGTAAAAATTAGGTTAAGCATGCTAGTATGATTTTAAATTTACAAGGTATAATTTTAAATAATTTTAAATTATGTAAGTGTTATATTTTTCAATACTTAAATTGGATTATGTGATTATTTTTGAGAAATATGTTATTCTATTCAATTATACTTTATTATAATATATTTTGAAAAGTGTGCCATCGATATATTTTGTACATAGTCACGATGTTTTAGGTAGTCAAATTTTTATAATTTTGAATTTACTCTTGATATGCTATGCTCTGACCTTACTAATGGGGTTAAATATTGGTCATACCAACATATATTTTATACTTAAAAATCACTTCCAATTGTGTCATTGATTTAGAATAATGACATTACCATTGGTGCAAATTATTATACTTGTTATGATCCATTGCCATTGGAGTTAAATGTGATTTTTGTGATAAGATATATATATATATTAAACCTGGGTTTATGTTTGATTTATTAAAATATTAAAATATTTTATTATTTCAAAATTTTTGAAAATATTTTAAAATTAGAATCTCAAAAGTTTAAATTATATTATGATGATATTAAAATGACACTTTTTAAGTATCCAATAAAATGTATCAATTTTTTTTAAAATTTTTTAATTAATATCATATATCTTTAATAATATTTTAACCCTAATTTGATTAATTGAATAAAATTAACATTAAAAATTAAATAAATTAACAGATAATAATAGTAACGCAACAACTGGATTTATAATTTACGTAATGGTGGGTTAGATTTTAGAATTTTAATATTTATGAATTTAGGGAAAATAGTTAAATTATGATTTAAGGTTTAAAGAGATTTAAAATTAGGGATTTAAAATTTTATATAAAAAATTTAATTTTATTAATTTTAGAGCTAAAAAAAGAATAATAAAAGTTCTTTTAATATTTTTTTTGATGTATTCTATTATTCACGTTCTAAAAGAAATATGATATGTAATGTTATTATTAAATGCCTAATAAATTATTTAATTTTTTTTTTGTCTACAGCCTGGAACTACTAATAAGTCTTAAAATTCCTTTTTAACCTTTGAATAAAAAGATAAACACACATTAATACGAAAATCATCATCCTAGACCACATGCATGGTCAGCTTTAGCCTAGAGTTTAAGGATCATACCTTTCAACATCTTCATCTTTTAACAGCAAGCAAGAATCTTTGAGGTAATCAATGGCTTCCAAAACTTGAATCCTCACTTCTTCAATTGAGTCAGCCTTGCCAAATAACTCCAAACCCCAAGCATATCTCACTAAATGTTTCACGTCAATTGAGTGATCCTCTGGATATAAAGCACACAATAAGAAGCATCTCTTGGTCGTCTCCTTCTTCAAGTATTCGTAACTCATCTTGATACACAAGTAGGCATTTTTTTCTTCTCCTTCTTCTTCAATGTTACCGACTTCCATTAATCTACTTCTTTCAAGCTTTTTGCGAGCTACTTCCCATCCTTTAACAGTCTTGGTACCTTTTAAAGCCTTTGCTAGCGTTACAATCGCTACAGGTAAACCCTTGCATTCTTTTGCAACTTCCTTAGCTGTCTCAATAATATCCCTTGAAACTCTTTCATCAAGGTAAGCTTTCATTCTGAATAGTGTCCATGCTTCATCATTATCCAAAACATCAACTGGAACAATTACTTGACACTCCATAGATTCGCATCCCGTCATGCGCCGTGTTGTCAAAATGATTTTACATCCATTCCCATTTTCATTTAGTGGAAGGCCTATCTCATTTAACTGAACCTCATTCCACATATCATCAAGGATAATGAGGACCTTTTCTTCTTTTTTCAATCGAAGCCATAATTCCTCTGCTTTTCCTTCTTTAGTTGTCTTCTCAAACTTTAAGTTCAAGAAGTCTGCTATTTTATGCTGAATATTTTCAATGATTGAAGTTTGGGAGACAACAAATTCAATAACTTTATGGAAACATCGTAATTCTTTGGTTTTTTTGCCAACTTCTATTACTAAGGTGGTTTTTCCCACCCCTCCCATCCCCCATACTCCAATCATGTTGACTTTATCATCCTTCAATGCTTCCATGATCTTGTTGAATGCAGCAGTTGAAGATTTGGAAGCCAAAATATGTTTAGATGTGAAGAATTCTAAGCCAGGAAGCTCCGCACGATGGCCGATTCGTTTGAAATGGGAGTCTTCTACAAGTTTACTGATATACACTATCTTGTTCTCAATCTCCTTGCTTAATCGATATCGCCAACACCAAGTAGGACACAAACCAAAGCATCTTTTATTTTCTTCAACTCTATGGACCAAACTTTGTACATCGTTCAAGGCATTTTCTGCATTTGTCAACCATTCATCTACATAGTCCTCAATTACTTGGGTTTGAATCTGCAATTCAGCCTCCTTAACGTCTTCCTTAACCCGAGTTTGTTCTCTCTTTAAATTCTTCTGTTGTTCGTGGAGCTCTTGAACAATCTTACGGAAACGAAATGAGTAACGGATACTCTGTTTTATTGGCTTCACCAGATAGTTTACCATCATTGTTCCCACGGCATTAAATTAATCCATAATATTTATAAAATGATTAATATTCTTTATTGTTGATTATATTATTAAATTAATATCAGAATAATAATTTATTATTGTATGATAATAAAAAAGGTGATACTAATTAACTATTATTTCATTAAATATAATTAGATCAATTAAAAATAATGTAATCTATAAATTTTATAAAAGTATGAATTTAAACAAATTTATGAAGTGATGAAAATATCCTCATTTGTTCATTACATTACTAATATTTTTATTTTAACTATTTTTTTTATTCTTTATAAGATTTATCACATTTATAGATAATAATTTTAATTTTATTTAAAGATTTGGTTAAATCCTGAAAAAGTTTAGTTAAATGAATTTATCCAATTACACTTATTCTTTAAATTAAATATAATTTAATTAATTTTATAGTTATGTAACAATTAAAACTATGATTTAATACTATAAATAGATTAATTAACATCTAAAATTTATGTATATTGGCATCTAAAAACATTATGGAGAAAAATCAATTTTTAGTATTCGTGTATTGAAACTTACCTCAAGTATAATTAAACCACAAGCTTAATTACAAGCCGCTCCTACTTCTTCTTCTTCTTTCCCCTTTAAAGCAAATGGAATTTGAACTGAAGCAAAAAAAAGAAACAGGAACGTAGACGAATAAATTAACAAGAGGTTTTTTTCTTCTTTTTTTTTTTGTAAATAAAAGGAAACCAAAGAGAATGGGATTCTAGAAAAAGTAAAATAAAGGTGCAGCTTCTTGGTTTTTAACTATAAGAAGATAATAAATTTAAGGGAAAAAATAAAAGGTAGCTTCTTCTCTTTTGTTTCAGTTAAAAGGAGAGTGGAAAATAAATTAAAAGAAAAAGGGAGAAATTAAGCAGGAAATGAAAAGGGGAAAAACATAGGAAAGAGCAGGTGTTAATTTCTCGAGAAGAGAAAAAGAAAATGTTGAAAATGGTTGTTGCAGTGAGAACTGTAGTGTTAGCAGAGATGCAGAGCAAAGAAACAATGAATGAGGACACTCAAATGCCAGGATTCGCCGCAATTATTGTCAACCACAGAAATACTCACTTTAGTATTAAATATTCATTGAATTGTATAGTTTAAATACCAAATTAAACATTCATACTAAATTCAAGTAAGAAGACTATAACAAATTCAAGCCGCACCCACATCCAATAAATGGATAAGAAGGAGAAGCATATTATTGGAGAGATGATCGGCCAATTTTGAACCTAGAGATTAAGAAATGGGCATAAAGTCAAAGAAAAGTTGGTGAATGGATATGTTTTCGTTAGGACCCATCTCATTTATTCTTGAAACTGAAAACTGGACCTGTGTATGCTGTACTATTGCTTATTAGTTTAAAATTAATTCTAATAATTAAGTTGAGATGTTCTTAATGTTTGTAGTTACTAAGCTAATTACAATATTTTTATACAGAATTGAGGTGGGACAAGGATGACGAAGTTTGAATTCATGACAAACAACCTAATTACAGTTCTAGTCTCTTAGATATTACACCAAATTTCTCTCAAGTTCTATGATTAAACTCCTGCTGGTTTGATTTAAATTTGAGATTTTTAAACTGAAATTTCTCTAAACCTATTAGTAAGTTTACACTTTGGTCAGTAAACTTTAAAAAGATATAAATAATCATTGAATTATTCGAAAATTTTCTTTTAAGTCATTATGCTATTAAGGTTTTTTCTAAGTCTAATTGGCGAGCTCCAAGTAACGATTAGTATGATGGAATATACATATTGATTAGTAGAAAAATATACCTTAGATCTAAGTCGATATGATGGTCAATGTCGAAGACTATAAGAAGAAAGTCATTCAGATTTTGATTCACAAATTCATGACGTTCAAGGCCGTTTCATGAAAAAACTAAACTGTAGAAAAGAAGGGAAGGAAAGCTTTCATTGGTGCCAGCGATGTGAACAAAGAAGGCTATTCGATAGTGATTTTAACAACTCATTCGACAATGATCATTTTGTAACAAGTTAAACTTTAGTAACCAAAATATAAACTTACTAATAGTTTAATAGCTTTGGGTGCGGTTTACACGTAAAATTTATAATTAAAAAAAAAAGTTGATTGGGTAATAGAGGTGAACAAAATTCGTAAAATGGAAAATAAAGGTTAAAATTGGTTTTAAAAAGTCCTTATACCATATAAAAAAGTTCATTTTAATCCTACTATTAAAAGGAATATTTTAGTCGTAAATTTGAGAAGTTGGTATTTTAGTCCCTACATAGTAACTTATTTTTAAAAGGAATGACATGATTTAACAGTGGTCTTTGTTGTATTAAATCAAATTAAAAAAGCTTATTGGTCTTTGTTGTGAAAGTTTTTGCTTGTTCCATGTCCTGTTATAATGAAATTATTTTTTCTAATTGAGTCATTGACTTGGGCCTTGAATAGGTTTTTGTTAAAGTAAAATGTGCTAAGAGTTGCTGAGCGGCACTCAGTAGTGCCAACTACAGTCTACTATTGAAGTGGTTAAAAACTTGTCTTATTTGGTTTGACAATTTAATGAATAAAATCTTTGAACCTGGTTATATAATACTTTATTGAAGACTTTTCTGTGATAAATACTCAGAATATTTAATGGGATAATTTCAATTTTTAAATAGAAGTTTAAAGTCTATCAAAACATCGTTGATTGACCACTTGAAGAGATGTATAAAAGGTTGTTTTGTGCCACACATCAAGAGTAGTTTTTGGAGTATCTTTGGCGATAGCTTTGTTTTTTTCTTGTGGTTATTTTATGACACTCTTTTAGACATTCTTTGAAGAGTTTATTGATTGTATTGTGAGGTATTTGAGTGAGTGATTTATGACAATTAGAGTCAGTATGTACATGCCGGTATTGATACAATACTGACTACCATGGTTGAAAATGCTCGAGTACTAATTGATATCCTAGTAGGACAACCTATTATTATAAAAGAAAGTAACCTAATTCACAACTAAAGCACGAAAGACCAATCAATTTCAAATATAAAAATAATCATAAAAAGAGAAGAGTAAACATTCAAAATGATCGTATTGTAGAGGGAAGCACCCAAAAAGAGGTCAAGCATATAATTGATTAGAAAACTCGAGAAGGCTCAAGTACTTAAATATAGAAATAATTATACGATAACTTCGAAGGTTTAGGTACCTAAAAAAAAAGTAACAATGAAGAGATTTTGATATGTTATGTCACTTTAGAAAAAAAGATGGAATCAAAAAAAAATATTAAGTAAAAATATTAATGAATATTTTAGAAGACTATTTACTAGACCTATTTATGAGCCGAGTTGCTCATCTAAGCTCAAAAGCCCGCTTAAAATTTAAAAGTTTTTGGGCAAAAATATTAGGCCTAAAAAATGGACTTAGACAAAAAAAAAATTAAGTCCGTTCGGCTTGAAGCTCAAACCTTAAATGTTCAAGCCCGAGCCTAGCCATGCCTGACCCAATTTTTTTTAATTTTTTAATGTTTTATATTTTGTTGTTTTTATATATTATATAATTTATAATACGATCATTATAACTCTCAAAGTCATGCGCGGTAGCAATACTAAACCAAATACGACGAGTAGTGGGGTCTTGAGCTAATCCTTAGCTAAATCTTGGAAATCTTAATGTCACGATGCTTTTCAAATCCTCCTATCCATTATCTTACCAAAATAATTCTTGTTAAGAAGAATATCCATGTTATGACAATTCCACCCATAAAGTAATAGGTTACCCCTACAACACGTTCTTGTACAATGCTCAAGGCTCTATGTTGAGTAGCAAAAACAACTTTTAATTTATTATGAGCTCAAACGCTGGATTCAATAGGTTCTTGTCAATAAGTATGTCCACTGAATATAAACATTTAAAAATTAAATCTATAATACTACTATAAAATAAACATTAAAAATTTTTAAGATGACTACATATAAAATTTGGGTAAACTACACCATTAGTCATTAAATTATGGGTAAATTTTTGTTTTAGTCACTTAACTAAAAAATGTTAACTAAATATTTCGAAATTGCTTTTTTGTCACCTACGGTTAAGTGGCACTTTTTTAGTTGATATAATAATAATTTTAGTACTCAAAATTTATACTTTCTACCAATTTGATCCTAATTATATATAAAATAATAAAAATTGAAATTATTTTTAAAATTTTAGAAAATTCTAAAAATTAAAATAATAATAATAATAGATAAAAATTGTAAAAAAAATAGATAAAGTGACGGAAAATGAGAGGAAATTATTTTTAAACCCTCCAAATATCCTCTCTATATTATCTATTTAGAAATATTTAATATCCATTCTTTAAAAAAAACATAGAAAAAATGATTTGTTTTTTACTTCTTTTGTTTCTTGACATAACTTTTTCATTATAAGGAAAGAAAAAAATTTAAAATATAATTTGTTTGTACAATTTAATTTTTGAAAAATAATTTAAATGAATTGAAAATTTGACTTGAATCTGAAAAGAAAATTTTGTGGTATATTTTTTTTTTGCTAAAAATGGCATAAGAGTCAATTTCACAAGCCTTTGTAATGTCAGTTTTGGATATTCTTTAGGAGCATAGAACTAGACTTGAAGATATTATTAATTTGTTTTCGAGAAACATTGAGAAACATGTAATGATTTAACTTTTTTTTATTTTATTTTTATTTTTTTAATTAGATTCTGAAAATTAGTTCTTCAAAAATAACATTTTTGAGATTTTACTTTCTAGAATTTTTTCTATAGAATTTTTTTAAAAAAAATTTATTTTTTTATAATTTTTATATAGAAAAATTGTTAAATTGATAAAAATATAAAAGTTGAGGACTAAAATTATTATTATACCAACTAAAAATCACTTAATGGCAAAGAAAATTCGAAAAGTTTAATGACTAAATTATAACTCTTTTTAGTTAAATGGTCAAAACAAAAATTTAACTATAGTTTAGTAACTAATGATGTAGGTTATCCATAATTCTAATGAATAAAAATATACAGAACTATTAAATATTAAATTAAAATAATATAAATATATTTTTATTCTAAAAAGTAAATAATATGGACGGGTTTAAAATAAACTTGAATTATCAATTTTTTAAATAATATTAATAAATTTAAATAAAATTTTAAACTCTCATTTCGAATCAAATAAAAAAATCATAAAATATGCTAATGCGAATTAGTCAACAATGAACACCTCTATTATTTGCCCTTATTTCGAAACTCGTCTAGTACAGATAAAACTGTTGCCCAAATCCCGCTCTTAAGCCTGCCAAAATATTGGGTCGGGCTTTCCAGGATTGGGCTAACTGCCTAGCCATTGATCCCTTTCCCTGCTTGCTCTCTCCACATTTCCGAATAGCCAACAAAGCTTTCTTCTTTGACACAGAAAAAACATGGCAAGAAGAAAACTTCTATTGCTCTTGAAACCATTTGATGTCTACCAAGTTACTCAATCAAATGCGGTTTCTCGCTTCTCCAATCCTCGGGTAATTTTATAAATGAAAAACCCAACATTATTTTCACTTCTTCAGTATATATGCTTCTTTTTTTCTTTTTACATTAGCATTCATGGTGTTTGATGAAATGTCAAATAACACATTATATTTATTTTACATTTTTTATATTTAATATTGCAGATGTTTCCCCTGTTGGGTTTGCCTTATTTTTCGGTTGCATTCATTGTAGTTCCCCTGTTGGCTAAACTTGAGCTCTTTTTTTTTTTTCAATGCTTTAGATGCTACTACGATGTTATTACAAGGAATTAGGATCATATGTTTATTTTTTGTTTCAATTCGACAAAGATTTTTAGATTGGATTTCAAGGAATAAAACGTGGACTGTTCTGCCTTGTGCTGTCTATTATTGGCTAGTTATTATCAAGTTTTTTTTTTCACAGTAATTTTGCTTGCCTATCTAGCATTTTTAACACAACACATAGCTTTTATGTTAAAATTAGTGCTGTAAACATGATTAGAAGGCTTTCTTTCACTTGAACTAGGCTTCTTTCCTTGGGTTTTCATTGATGACCAGGAATACAGGATATGTACTCTATAGTTTTAAAGCTCTGTGAGCTTGAAATTGTCTTCAAAGTCTACTCTTACTCTGCTTTGTTGCTCATTGCTCAGCTATCCGTTCTCTTTTCTTAGTGTTATTAATTATCTTTCCATATAAAAATGGGTGGGAGGGGTTATAAATGATTTTTTTAACAGCTAAGTGAGTTACATTTACCATTGATAAGAATATCAGTAGCTTGTTCTCTGCCTCTAAGATGATTGTGAGTAGGCCCAATCTTATATTTTACATGCTTAATTACAGGTTTCAAATCTTCTACATCATTTCCATTTTTCTCTCAACGTATATTTTGATGTATGGTTACCATTACCCTTGTGTCATGATGAACGAGTGACATTATAAGCTTATTTTAATGGTGCAGCCCCTGTCAGTTCTTGCATGGTACCTAGATTTTAGTGGCTTAATTGTTGGATAGGCTTTCAGCATAAATGAGAAATTTGACGTGACACCTTTGCGCTTAGATTTTAACAATCATGAAACCATACCATGAGGTTTTTGAAATTTCATAAACCCTGATTCTTGTCTACACATTAACCCTTGAGCATGTCGAATTTTGTCTGATTTTTTGTTGATCCCCATAATCTTTACTGGTTCCACCAAGTTGACCCATTCTGGTTTCCATGAGAAGACAGATGTGCTTTCACTTTTCAGATAAGTGAATCAATACTCATGCGAATCTGTAGCTTTGTCTGGATTTGAATCTGATGATACAAAATATAGAAAATACAGGTCCAAAAGTAATTATGGTTACTCGTTTTGAAGAGTGAAACTGCAGGCCTTACATATAGAACATGCTTATCCTTTTTGCCTACCTACCCTGCCAAACCAATGGACCTCCAACATGTTTGTGGAAACATTCTCTCTTTTAGATTCTTTTGGTTTCAACTAATTTCTACTAATGTCTGTAATTACTAACCCTTTCTAGGACTCCTTCCCAATGGTATAATAGGCTTATGATCTCATGAAGCCTTTGAGACTTTGCTTTGCATTAGAATGTAATGTAAATTAAATTAATTTACTTCTTGTTTAACACATTTCTGTTTAATCCATAATTATCATACATGTCCTGTGTGTACCTTGACATTATTGTGGCACATACACGCCCTGTATCATGTTGTTTCTTGTTAGGTTGCGACCATTTCTTTTAGATCCTATGCTCATGGCCGAAAAAAGTGACCTTCAAGATTAGTGTTTTCTTGGTGCTCCATTCCCCCACCTCAAAACCAAAAATAAAATAAAGGACTCGTACGCATATTCAGTACTTGCGGTATTCATCCAGAAGTATCAACAAGCACTAGCAAAAGAGAAAGCTTTAGGACATGAGTTATAATCATTGTTCTATTTACTTCTCTCTATCCTCCTACTAGAATTGATTTATTCTTATTTACACTCAATTTTTCTCTTTGTATTGTCACAGATTTTCCATTATATTGATAATAGGCGTAAGGTGCACAAAGAGGCCATAAACGTCTGTCAGAAAATTTTACAGCAGAAGCCAATTGACTGGAAACCCATATTTCGTAACAATTTATCACAACCAATTCATAATGTGGATTTGGTTGTTACAGTTGGTGGTGACGGTACTCTTTTGCAGGCCAGCCATTTCTTGGATGACTCAATTCCAGTTCTAGGGGTTAATTCTGATCCTACACAAGCTGAAGAGGTTAGTTCATTTTTCTGGCCAAGCATTCAATTTGCTCCTTTGGACCAATTTTAAAGTTCTCTTGATGATGTTAACAATTTTTTTTTATATTGAATACATCTTAGTTGGAGATGCCATTTATTCTTTTGTTTCTTTTTTTTTTTAGGTTGAAAAATTCAGCAATGAGTTTGATGCTACTAGAAGCACTGGCTATTTATGTGCAGCAACAGTAAAAAATTTCGAGCAAGTAAGGATGTATATATATATAGTGTAAAAAAGGAAATTAACATATTTGGAGGGATATCACATCAGTTGTTGACGTTTGAAAAGGAGTAAATTTTATGTTTAAGTTTGAGAATAAGCCTCTTACTTAAAACTTGACAGTTTAAGAAGTTAAATGGGACCAAGTTCTGAACTTATATCAGTGTAGTTGGAACCAAACCAGCCGGTCAGACCAGTTGTACCAGGAACCGGCTGGTATACCAGTCCAGACAAAGGGATTGAACCGGACTTTGAGTGAACTGTTCAAAACCGGTAAAAAACCAGAAACTAGGACAAAAAACCGGTAGTTGACTGTTGAACCGGTTTGTAATTTTTAATATTTATGAATTTTTCAATTGTTTATTTAGTTATTGTTAGACCAGCGGTTAGACCGATTAAACCGGGAACTAGTGGTTTGACTAGTTCAATTACTAGTCCAATTTTTAACATGCTAATTTAAACTTTACCATTTTGCTATGCAAGGCATGTCTACTGGAATTCCCTTGTGTTTTTAGCATGATTTGGTTTTGCTGGAATTCAACAGCTTGGTTCTTTCAGGAATTATATATGGGATAATGAAGCTTGTTAATGTAATTATAGATATTTAACATTTATTTCAGGTGCTAGATGGCTTTCTAGAGGATCAGATAGTTCCTTCGAAGTTGTCAAGGATATCAGTATCTGTAAACTCAAAAGTTCTGCCTACATGTGCTCTTAATGATATCTTGATTGCTCACCCTTGTCCTGCAACTGTTTCCCGGTTCTCATTCAAGTAAGGAATTTTTATGGATAAGTCGATAAGCATTTAAACATAATGCTACATGCCTTAAAATCTTCCTTTTATGTATTGGCAGAATTAGAGGGGATGATGAAACATGTTCACCATTAGTGAATTGTCGATCAAGTGGTCTCAGAATCTCAACTGCGGCAGGATCAACAGCTGCCATGCACTCAGCGGGAGGATTTCCAATGCCTATTTTATCTAGGGATCTTCAATATATGGTAAGAGAGCCTATTTCACAGGGACCAGCCATTTCTCGCTTAATGCATGGTTTAATCAAGTCAGATCAGTCAATGGATGCTTCATGGTTTTCTAAAGAGGGTTTTGTATATTTTGATGGCTCTCATGTTTTCCACACTATCCAAAATGGGGACACCATAGAAATATCTTCCAAGGCCCCAGTTTTGCAAGTTGTCTTGCCTCATTTATCAACATAGAACTCTTGTAAAGAGCTGGCAAATGTTCATCCGAAAAAACTAAACATTTTTGAACCATGACTAGTTCATAGCTCTTGTAAATACGAAAGAGACACGTAGAGAACCAATCTTTCATTTTCCACATAGAAAATTCAAATATTTTCTTCTTTGAAAGCTACAAATGCCCACCGAGTTCGAGTATTATAGGGTAATACTCTACGGCTATCGCTTTAAATGAAAACTGTATGTTAGCATGTGGAGCCAAGCTAATGACCTGACGTTGATATCATATTCAGTCCTGTCTTTGAGTAATAATAGATAATGTGAATGTTAATTGGCTGAACTGTCAGACATTTTGGTGGTAGTTTGATGTTGAATCTTTGTACCTGTAACATCTATGTGGAGTCCATATTATGCAAAAATAAAGATAAACTTTGAGTACTTTTTTACATTCATTCTTCCCCTCTCTGCCTCGTGGATATTAAACATTGGTGAATATATAAGTCTAGCTTTAGAGGGAATAGAACAAAAGAAGTATACATTACCCTGCAAAACGGGTTATGTTTCCATTATGTACCCCAACTTAAAAGCCTCTTCACGTGAGTAACACACCTTGCCACAACCTGAAAACCCTTTTTTTTTCCTCAACATTTACTGGTCGATTTTGTTCCAGTTGTATGATTCTCATTTCAAATGCAAAATTATTTGGTCTTTGTTTTCTATTGTATCAGACACTGATCTCTTCTAGGAGGAAGTAGCATAGAGCAAGTTTATTGTTGAATCAATCTTTACGTTTTATGTAGGAGATTTTAGCAAGAACTCAATCTGTAATCTAAAAATGTTGGTAGTATATTTACAATTTCCTGACATTTTTTTCTTGTTTTAAAGGAGGTCGAAGTTTACTGTTTGAAGATGAATGTATGAACAGAAACAAGTCTAAAATAAATGAGTTGAGTGATTAATGGTTTTATTTAGGTTTATCCTAAGATATAATATCTTCTTTTACAATTCAACCGACTTCATTTTTAATAATGGGTCATCATCAAATTTACTATATAAATTTTTTTAATAGATCTTTTTGTCTTGATCCTAAAGTATCATAAAATAGTTTAAATAGAAATAAAAACTCAAGGCTGATATATATATAGCAATCCTAACATGTTGGGAGATATTTTAAGGGCAACAACCCTTTTTGCTTTTTTGGCAATTAGGTGGCTCCAACTTATGATATTTTGGACTGTCTTTGTCTCAATCTTGTGGTTACTAATCAAAGCACAAAATCCACTTCTTGTCATCAACCAAACAGAAAACAATCTTTGCCACAAGCAGAGGTCTCTCATGTCGGAGACAAGACTCCTAGAAAGGCGACAAATCTACGACCCTCACACGAACATTTCTCAATCAGTCAGAGTGAACACTAGCCACAAAAACAAATGTTAATTAAGAAAACACATGATGTGACATTGTCACTCCCCAAAACACTTCCTAAACCGAGGGCCCTAAGAAAATTCCATGAAAAAAGACTTGGGGAGTTTTTCATGCAAAAGGGGCTCCTAGATATTTTGCATATGGATAATAATTTATCATTAATTTCCTTATCTAAAAATTCATTTTTAGACTACACCTACGATGTTATGATTAGATTAAGTTCTTTTCTTCTCAATAATATCAATGGCGTCTCAATCTGCCAGTAGTTTCCAGCTATATTCTTGATATAAGGAAGAACAAAACTCTCATTACAGGTTTCTATAGAATGTCCAAATGTTGGATATTTTCTTTTCATCATGGTATAAGAAAAACAGTCTGTAAAGCTTAGCCACAAAATTCATCAAACAAAAAGATCTTAGCATTCATCAAAACACTACAAATTGCTTGAAATTGACCTCAAATGAGTGCTGCAATAACGTCCTCTATCTTACAAGCTCCATCAAAGACTGAAACCGGCAATTCTGAAAAGATTATTTGGCAATGACAATGGGGGTACTAATGGTCTTTTTCCTTTTTCATGTCCTTGCTCCCCACCCAATATTTATAGATACATTAATTCGCTAGGGTTTAGAGCATAGTTTAATTGCCCTCTTTGTGGCAAACAAAAAAGTTAATTTTAGAAGGTGAAGTTTACATTAACCACTACATTTCCAGCAAATTCTACTTCTATGTTCATGTCGGCAGCAACTTCATTCGTACAGTTACTATGCTAGGCAAAGAAAAAAAAAACCAATGTGCTTCGTTCAATTTGTGATACTGACATAACAACCGGAATATCAGCTTGCATTGCTGGTGAGCCACTTGATATGTCAAAAAGGACTAGAGGCTGAACTGTTCTGTCTCGCTGGCCATACATCCTCTCGAGGCCCTGGAGTTCCAGGAGAAAAAATAGATCAATCTGCAACGTATAAGTTAACTGGATAGGGGGATCATTAAGCAAAAATGACCTACAAATGAAATCATGATAGCCAGAACCAAGAAAATATATTTACTATTTAAAGGCTTTTAGTAAAAGGTTTTTCAGCTTGTTCAATGTTCTATTTTAGCACTTGACACAAGGTAGGCTGTTTTATTATTACTAGAAGTTAACAAAAGAATGTGATTACCCTTCGAATAGGATCTTTGCTATCCATCATGTTAGTAGCTGGATTTGTGAATAAACCAGGCTCATTTCTGGCATAGAAATTGTTTGCATGTTGGATGGTTGACCGTTTCAGTGATTGGTACTTGCTCCTCAATTGATCATACATTTCATCAACCTTTCTCTTCTATCTGAAATTAGGATATTTGCTGTTAGCAGAGTGCAAGAAGCATAAACTAAGCTTTGGCCAAAAGAACTAACATGGTAGAAGAAAAAAATATAGACTGCCCTTGAATTCTCAGAGAACTTTTCTTGGAGCTCTTGTTTCTCCTTTGACAGACTCTCAATTTCTTGCTCTATCATCTGACACCTCTTGCCCAAATTTTGATAAGCAGTATGCACCTGCACCAGTTTCTCTGAGAACTTTTTTGCATTGCCTCGCATTTTTGCCAGCACAGAGCTATTCTCTTCATCTTGTACTGAATTTCTAATTCATTTTGCCTAATGTAAAACATCACACGTCTGTATGTACCCTTCAGCAATAAATTCATTAAGGAAATGCATGTCTAAAAGGTTTTTTTCTCGTTGATCAGACTCCATTCTCTCTCTCTCTTGGTTGTAAAATCTTTCAGATGAAACAAAACATTACGAAAACTAATGAAATCCTCTTCTCATTTTGTTTTGGTAGCTCTCAAGTTTCTACTGTCTGATACAACGAGATTTCAAAATAAAAATAGCACATGATTGGAAAATCGCATGGTCCTTACTATAAAGGATACATATCGGTGGAGGCACACCAGCCATTGCCTTCTGCAATAAACACACCATGTTAGCAATAAAAATAACAAGTAGACAAATAATAAAGCAGCAGCACGATAGAAGGCAATGGAAAACTAGAGCATTGTGCAGATTTTACAGGAGAAATATTTTAATCAGTACAACAAGCTGTGTACAATAATCCAAGTGAATCATTTGCTTACCTTTATCCATTCATCATTTGGGTTGATATCCACAGGTTTCATAAGACTGAGAATCAAAATTCCCAGATTAGGCAAGTAGAATTGAAATTAATAAGATATAACAACAAAGTACTGAAAACAGGAAAGAAAATTCTTTGACAGACCTCTATTTCCAGATAAGCAACCAATTCTAGTTCCTTGGATTAGAAAACCAAAATTCTGGAAAGCATTACAATGACCAATTTCCGCTAGATAAAATCCTTACCTCTTAGAAAGAACTTGATCACAAACGGGGCATACTGCATCATGGCCATGGATCTTGCTTTCATCATCCTTGCCTATTTGTTTCTTGATCATAAATAAAGGATAAAATGCCTACAATTGCAACAGCAAATTGATGAAACACATTAGGATACACAAGAGGTGAGTGGAAATGGCTGGTCCTTCTAATTCACGCCGGCAAGCACTGCATCTCATTTCAATTGATTGTATTCGTCCTCGAATCATAAACTGTACTTGCACATCACAAGCAATTATCAGGACGAGGTTCTTTACTATATACCCCTCCTTTATCAAGTTTCAAGTCATGATTACTACAGCTTTAACCCCAACAAGAAAAACTTGATGGAGTTATTCAATATCCTATAGAATTTAATGCCATGTTTGATTGTCATATTTGCTTCTTTAAAAGTAAGAAATCGCTATAAAAAATAATAAAATGGGTGAATAAATATAGCAGAATCGATTTAAAGACTTACCAAAGTGATAATCAAATAGTAACTAAACTAGTAAATTGAAATCTGGCCAAAAGGAAAAACTAGTAAGTTGAAATTTATATCTGCATAAGCACCAGAAATTAAATTACTACAGAAACAAGAAATTTGAAGGAAAATGTAATTCAGAACTAATTCATAATCAGCTTTCCATAATCAACCATCAAATTTTAAGGAAAATTTAAAGCCCTAAAGTTTCTTGGAATTTCATTTTATCAGCAAAAATGATACTTTAATCCCATTCGGATACTGTGATGTTCAACCAAATCAGAAGACGATTTAGGTTCATAAGGTTCCAAAAACTGGAAAATGCAAACATCCAATTTGAGGTCCTTGATCAAAGTAGTCCTTCAATTAAATAGATCAATTTAATTTTTATATTATTAAAAGAATCAAATAAGGTCAAATTTAAATAAAATTAACATTTACTGCTTAAGAAATAACATGAAAATTATTATTTTTTCAATTCCAGTTCAACTTCAAACAAAATATTTCACTCCTAGAATGGTTAGAAACTTTCAAAATATAATTATGTTAAATAATAAATGACATTTTTAAAATAGTAAATGTTAACTCTGTTGGAATTTTATCTTATATAATTTTTTTAATATTATAGAGATTAAACCGATTCATTTAATAGTAAAAAAACTAATTAAATCCAATCCTTATAATAGAAGGATCTACTAAGTATATTTACAAAATATATATATATTGCACAAGCAAGTTCAAAAGATGGCGGAGGTGTAGTAAAAAAAAAAATGAAGTATTAAAAAAATACACATGTATTCTACTTTTGAATTTAAAATTTTTTACTAAGAGTTTATCAATTTTTGTATTTGAATATAGTAAAATTATTTATTAAGTACCATAATAGGTATCATCAAAAGTTATTTCCTAGAATATGTTTGTATAGGCATCTCAACATCCATGAATGTTGATACCAATATATTGTTAAATTATCACAGAAAATTATCACAGAATATATACACTAATTATCAAAAAGAAAATATTATCTAGTGCAGAGACCACAACATCTATAGATATCGAGTTCAAGTAAATCAACATTGACTAATTATTATTGCGCGTAGACTCGACCAACATATTTAATACTCTTGAACTCATCAAATGAGTATCAAGGTCCCCTATAAATACCCCACCCATCTTCTGTAGTTTTTACCAAAAGTCCTCCCATATAAATCTCTCAAACTCTTCCTCCTAGAAAATAAAAAGCTGAAAGCTTTTTAATTTTCCTTGGCTGCTTTAACGTTTGAACAAGAACACAGTGTAAAGCCCAAAATCTGCCCGGGGCCCGAAACTCGGAAGCCCAAAATCCAAACGCAGCATGCCTAGGGCGCGCCGCTCCAGCCTCTGCCCAACCCCTCGCACGCCTCTGCTCCGCGCCAGCCTCCACGACGCCCATACCGTCTGACACCCCCACCACTGTCGGCCACGGTCACCTGCAAAGCCAAGAAGCAGGCGCAACAACAAAGAAAATAATGTAAAAAAGGAAAAATAATTCGGTTATAAAAACCGAAAATCTCACTACACCAGGGGGGATTGGTTACTAAAAAGAGAAAAATCTTGTATTGGAAAAATACTGAAATACAAACAAAGAATCAAAAACAATTTTTGAAGGTAATTTTCTTTGTGTTTTATTTATTTTATTTTTTTTTCTTTGCTTCTCTGTTTTTGGTGCAAAAGAAAAGGCAAAAAGGAAAGGGCGAAACTTACCTGAATCGGAGTCGGCGGCGAAGCTTGAACGGCGGTGGCGTGGCAGTAGTTAGGGCTTTAAAGAAGGCCTAGCAGATCCCTCTTTCTTCCCTCTGTTGTTTTAAAACAAAAAAGAAAAAAAGGAAGATGAAGCAACTTTGCGTCTATTGCTGCTGCAGAGTAGGCTTTTAATTGGAGATGAAAAGGGTTTTAAACACTGATGGGTTATTTGCATTTTAATCCTTCATTTTATCCCATCAGTTCAAAATCATTGCGGTTTGTTTTCAAATTTTGCCATGAAATGTCGAATTTGTTTTATTTTAATCCATTGCTGCGTGGAGTTTTGGACGAAGGGATTAATTTGACTTTCGGTCCTCCACTGTTAACTGCATGTTCCATTCGATCCATTGGTGTTTTGTTTATTTCAGATTTGCCCCTGAAACTTCAATTATTTTCAATTTAATCCATAATCTTTCATTTTAAGTTTTTTAGTTTATTTTATTAATATAGTTATTATTATTATTATTACTATTATTTTTTTTTATTATACTTACATACATACACGCATGTGTACTTTATAATATATGTGTATATTTTTATTTCTAAATGTTTTAAATATATATATAGTGCGTGTATATTTCATTACCATATTTTTTTTATATATATAGTTTATATATATATTATATACATTCATATGTAGATACTTAATATTTACACGCATATATATACGCCTTTTATTATTATTTTTATATACATGAATATATTTATATTTGCATTTTAAATTTTTTATGTATATACGTACTTACATGTATCTCTTTTATTTTTCATAAATATGCATATATGTATTTATACATACTCTTATATTTTAAAAATTTATATTTTCTTATGATATTTCTATGGTTTATAATTCATGTGTACACACATATGTTTTTTTATATTTTCATAATTTTGTACATATATATATGTCTTTTATCTTTTCATAATTTTTTTTGGATCATTTTGTTCAGTTATTTATTTGTTTATATGCCTGTTATTCATGTTTTAGTTTTTATCTGTTTATTATTTGTTATTGTGCCTTTTTGATTGTTTTCTTCGTTTTATTATTTATTTATCTTATGTTTTGCTCGTGTTATTTTACTTACATTATCATCATTGTTGTCACATCGTATCTTTTCAATCGGATTGGCCAAAAATGAAATTTCAAAATAAAAGTAATATTCGATATTTAGATCTTCGAGAGAATCGAGCCCTAATGCATTGGGTTCCGACTTTCTTCGTTGAATTTAAATAATCGAGATTACTCTTTAAAAAAAATGATAAAAAGCTCGTTATCAAGAATTTAATATGTTGTGTCCTAACGCATTGGATGTGACACGTTGCTTTCTCGAGACAAGGATTTTTCGAAATAAATGCAATATTCAATGTTTAATATTTTGAGAAATTGTGCCCTAACGTATTGGGTTGCGATTTCTTTATTTGATTTAAACAATTGAATATTCTTTTAAACTTTATTACATGAATCTTTTCAAATTCGAGTTTTAAACGATATCGGGAATTCGAGACATTGTGTCCTAACTTACTGGATATGATTCTTTTTTCTTAGATAACGTGAAATATGTCCCTTTTCCTGAATTTTTTTTATGTTTTAATATAAGGATCGTATTTTTTAAAAAAAAATTTCAAAATTCTCAATTTTCGACATTAAGTCATTAAGAAATCAACTAGGTACCAATTTTGGGCGTATCGAGGGTGCTAACCCTTCCTCGTGCGTAACCGACTCCCGAACCTGTTTTTAGATTTCGTAGACCAAACTCGTTGTTTTAATAAAATCAAATTGTTTATCAAAAACAACCATTTTACGAGGTGACCCGATCACACCTCATCAAAAAAGATTGGTGGCGACTCCCAATTTCGTTTTATTTTCAAAATCCAAGTCGACCCCGTTTTCATCCAAAAAATGGTGTCAACAGCTTGGCGACTCCACTGGGGACAATAAGAGAGTCAAGCCACGTGTTGATTATTTCTTGTCTTTTTGTTGAAAGTGGAAAATTCGATTTAAATTTACGATCCTCTCATTGCATCTCTTTTGTTTTGAGTTATATTTTTTTTGTTTATCGTGTTCTGTATTTTATTTTATACCTCTGCACATTGCATTGCATGACCGCTGGTCATACCCTTTTAAGTGGGAGTGAGAAACTACGCCTTCGTGAGGTTTTCACCTCCGCATGGGATAGTGAATCGCTTCCGGGATACATCCGTACCTATGTCTTCGTGAGATTTTCATCTCCGCATGGCCATAGGGAAATGTATTCCCCTGAACTGAACTCGGTCCATATGAGCCTATAATGGGTGAGGATCGAGGAATCTGCTGGTTCAGGTACCCTTACTTTAGAACCAAACCCCATGTAGTGAACCTTAGGAGCCCACCCTAGGTAGAACCACTTCGAACCCCTAGTATTCACCCAAATAGGTGTTCTATTTATTCTTGCTTGCTTTTGCTTTGTACTAACATGTTTTCTTTTTGTTATGATTGCATTACATTTTCATCATAAAAAGAGGTGTTGATTCACGTTCAATTGCTAAATAGAGAGCTTGTCATAAGAAAATGGGTTTCTTGATAAAGTGGATGACGATACGGTTGTCCTAATACGGTCTGAGAAGATATAACCAAAGAAGGATGATAGTTCAGTAGAGGACTATACGACTTTGCCTCGTTGCTTGAAGACTCAAGATGACAAAGATTATTCGAGAACCGCTAAACTTTTTAAAGAGAAGCCAACGAGCATCACAAGGATGAGCGAGTAACGAGTCGCGGCCCAGATGAAGAAAAAAAGAGATAGAAGGGATGTCCCTTTTGAAGAGTTCGGGAGATTTATCTTAACGCTTGAATGAAGAAGAGGATCGAATGTCCCCGCCTATGACGGCAAAGCCGTATATATATCTGCTTTATGTAAATAGATTTGTTTTCTATTCCAGTTGTTCTAATAGAATTGAACCAAGAATCAACGTTTCTTTTGGCATTCATTTCATGCATTTGCATTGCATCATATGCATTAGACTTTCACGAAGTGACCCTAACTAGGTAAAATTATTTCAGTTACCCTGGAAACCAACAAAAATCTAATCAAATATCACTACGGTACTCGTCGCCAAACGAAAGCAATGGATCGAAGGTTGGAAAGATTGGAACAGTTGCAACGGGAGATGCAAGATCAGATGCACGAACGACTGGAAAAAATCCAGCAAGACATGTTAGAATCCCAGAACACTGTGATGAACCAATTAAAGTAGTTATTGACTGGAAGGAATGACAAAGGAAAAGGCCCTTTAGTTGATGCTGGGGATGATCACGATGACCTTGCCTATCCTCCAGGTTTCACCCCAACTAACATTCAAGCGCAACCAGAGGTGTACCCGCAGAGGGCACCTGTTACCATTAGATCCCAATACCAGGTCGGTGCCCCGGCATCGATGAACTTTCCAATAGGCTCGGGTTCTAATCCCGGTGATAATCCTACCAACCCCGTGTTTCCTGATCTCGATAACATGGCAGAGATGGAGAAAGCGAAAACGAACTTGTCAAAACAACTTGAGGACCGATGTAGATGGCTAGAGGAGAAATTTAGAGCCATGAAGAACACCGACTACCATTGTGGAGTCGACGCCAAGGACTTGAGTTTGGTACCTGATCTAGTACTCCCTCCCAAATTCAAAATGCCAGAGTTTGAAAAGTACAACGGGACTAGTTGTCCTAAAGCTCATATAACTATGTTCTGTCGAAGAATGACATGATACATCAACAATGATCAACTGTTGATCCACTGCTTCCAGGACAGTCTGATCGGGTCTGCAGCTAAGTGGTACAACCAGTTAAGTCGCGTCAACATCCATTCATGGAAGGACTTAGCACAGGCTTTCATAAAGCAGTACAACCATGTGACAGATATGACACCCGATAGAATCACATTGCAGAACATGGAAAAGAAGCAAAGTGAGAGCTTTAGGCAATATGCCCAAAGATGGAGAGAGGTCGCGACACAGGTCCAGCCGCCTCTTTTAGAGAAAGAAACCACGATGCTTTTCATCAACACTCTGAAAGCACCGTTCATTAACCACATGTTAGGAAGTGCTACCATGAGCTTCTCAGATGTAGTGATGTCTGGTGAAATGATTGAAAATGCAATAAGAAGTGGGAAGATAGATGCGGAAGAAGGCATCAAGAGATCAACCCCAAAGCACAAAGACAATGAGGTGAACAACACGAGTACATATAGCAAGGGTTATTCAAAACCAATTACGGTGAATCAGCCAAGAAAAATGGTCGCTAACCAACAAGGCTCATTGAGACAAGAACCTGGAGTGAAACTAGGTACTGAGAACCTCCAGTTCACAACAATTCCAATGTCATATGAAGAGTTGTATCAAAATTTATTCGATGCGCATGTTGTTTCCCCTTCCTACTCAAAACCCCCACAACCTCCATATCCAAAGTGGTATAATGCGAACACACACTGTGACTACCATGCAGGAATTACGGGGCACTCAATAGAGAATTGCATCACCTTCAAGAAACTAGTTGAAAAACTCATCAACATGGGTATTGTCAAGTTGGGTGACTCATCTACGGTAGAAAATCTGCTACCCAATCATGATTGACAATAAGGTGAATGCGATGTATGAAGAGATGTTGGGAAGTGTTCACATCAATGACATGCATGAAGACACAATTGAAGAAGGGACTTTGTTAGATATTGACCCTTATAAACTTGGAAGTGTTCTAAATAAATCAGACTGTAAAAGAAGTCTCTGTAGTATTTAGAACCTACTTAGAGTAATATTCAGAATAAACTTGTTGCTTTTAGCCTGAAGCAATATGAACTCTTTTTGTGAAATAGGCTCATGTCTGAACGTCGTTATTTTAATGAAATGCATCTTTGCGATCATTTTTGAGCTAATATTCTTTCATTCTTTATGAATAATTATTTTTAATCTTTCATTCTTTCTTCCAAATCATTCATTCATTCATAATCATACTGTACAGATAATTATTCTTAAATTCGTACATTCTTTTGCACCTATAACAGGTCCCTGAATATCAACGACATGAATGACACTGCTACAAACTCAGAACCTCCTTTTGAGTGAGACATGTGTTTAGATGAATCTCATGACTTCGAAGAGGACATAGATTGTGGCCTATCTCCGTACTTATTGAGGAGGGTAGAACAAGGTGAAAAACAGATTCCACCTTACGAAAAATCAATGGAGTCCATGACTTCCCCTATGTGGGGCATGAAGGTTGTTAGGTCAATCTCGTCAAAAGAGTCTAGCGGTCATCAGTTTATCTTCACGGGAAGAAGCTGCTTCATATGCCAATGTCACAAAGTCGACAGTAATTTTTTTGAAAAAAATCACGTCAGCTTGAAAAGTCGAAAAGGATCATATTTGACAATGCACTAAATTTGAACAAGAGCACAATATCAGAAATTTGCAGTCTGTTCAAGAATAACACCATATCGCCAAAAAAACTCTCTCAGGGCAACGCCCTCTTTTTGGGCTTATCGCGGTTTCACCTATTGAGGTCAAGATTTCCTTCTCTTTGAGTTTTTGGATCCAATCCTGGTTGAAGAGGAATGTTTAAAATATCTATCATGGTCAAATGTACCAAAAGCAAATGGTATGAGTTCACCAAAACAAGGTTTGCTCCAGAGAATTCCACAAAGGGGACCCGATATCAAAGAAGATCCTTCCCATACAAAGGAGACTTCAAAAGAAAGTGGATGCCAAGCCAGAAGGACCTTATGTGGAAGGCTTTATCTGGGAGAGTGTAGGTATTGACCAAGATAGATGGCAAGAACTTGCCTAATCTTGAGAATTTTGATTCAAGGAACAAATACTTCACTTAAAAAAAAAGAGAATTAATGAAAAAGAAGAAAAGAAAAATGAGTGAAAAAAGGAGAGGCCAAGGTGAAAACCCGCAAAGGGCGCCTTGAGACCAAAGGGGCTTGAGTTGAAAACCCTAAAAAAAAGGGCGACTCAAATTTTAGATCAAATTGGGGCATGAGGCGATCAGAGTAGCTCAAATTTTGATCAAATCGGGGCATGTAATGATCTTGCTATACCTGATTCAACAGGAAAGGGTAGGTAGCATCTTGGGGCATCGACAAAGTCTTGTAGATCTCCTAAACACATGTCAAACACAGAATGGTCTTTCAAAGAGTTGGTACAGAGAAGTTCAAGCTACAATATCTGGGGCATCTTGTCCTCATACTATTTTTTTCTTGGAATACTTCATTCTTTTTCAAGATACGTGTTCCCAATTAATTCCCCTTTTATTCTTGCTATCCTTGATAGTTTATTCATTTTGAGCTATGCTCTCAAATCAATTCTATTTTATCTATCGTTATGATCTTTTGCAAGCATGTTGCATTGGAATAATGATTAATGGACTAATAAAACTTTCACGAAGGAAGTTTTGCATATTACTCTGAAAAGTTTCTAAATAATATAGGAGCCTGAAGCAGGACAATTGTTTAGAACACTCCAAATTTAAAGGTTGGAAATTTGGGAAGGAATAGTCTAAGTTTAGACTTTCTCTTTGGATTTTTGTTGTCAAACGCGTTGATTGACAAGATGCCATGTTGGTGACAAAGCTTGAATAAACAAGAAAGTGATGATCTTCAGGCAATAGGAAGAGGTTACCTCGGGAAGGAGAGCCCTCGTTTGCGCATGAGTCTTTGGTACGACACCTTGGGAATGATGTAAGGGACTAGAAGGATTTAAATCTTATACCATTGAATTGCGATAGGAGAAGATTGACAAAAGCCATATCTTTCTACCCTGGGGTTACAGTGGGAGATTGATGGTACAAATTTTATGTCCCAGTGGGTTGAACTTCGATGTTCACAGTGGGGGCAATCAGATTACGTGTTTCTTTGAAAATACCGGCTGGTCAAGAAGGCGTTGCGACACGTTAGTGATAAAGCCTTAATAAGCTTTTGAGCGATGATAACCTAAGCATTAAGGAATTATTTTCATGACATTCTGCATTCATTCAAATACCATTCACGCATGTCTAGTTAGGAGCATTTGATTCATTTTGATCATGCCATCCTAATCATTAGGCATAATTAGGTTCATTATACAGGTCATGTTCCCTAGAGGACAGATCAGTAAAAATTGAAGATAAACCTTGCCTCTCTCGGTCGTAGCAGAGCTGGTTGAAGTTATCAGATCTTGCCTTCCTGCATTGACAGCGAAGCAGATCGAAGACAAACCTTGCCACTCTCGTTTGTAGTAGAGCTGGTTGAAGATAGCAGATCTTGCCTTCCTGCATTGACAGCGAAGCAGATCGAAGACAAACCTTGCCACTCTCGTTTGTAGTAGAGCTGGTTGAAGATAGCAGATCTTGCCTTCCTGCACTGACAGCGAAGCAGATCGAAGACAAACCTTGCCTCTCTCGTTTGTAGCAGAGCTGGTTGAAGATATCAGATCTTGCCTTCCTGTATTTGGCAGCGAAGCAGATCGAAGATGGCAGATTTTACCTCCCTGACTACAGTGGAGTACATTGAAGCCGATAATTCTATCTCCCTGTATTTGGCAGTGGAATAGATTGAAGATTGCAGATCTTGCCTTCCTGTATTTGGCAGCGAAGCAGATCAAAGATGGCAGATTTTACCTCCCTGACTACAGAGGAGTACATTGAAGCCGATAACTCTATCTCCCTGTATTTGGCAGTGGAATAGATTGAAGATTGCAGATCTTGTTTTTCTGTATTTGGCAGCAAAGCAGATCGAAGATGGCAGATTTTACCTCCCTGACTACAGAGGAGTACATTGAAGCCGATAACTCTATCTCCCTGTATTTGGCAGTGGAATAGATTGAAGATTGCAGATCTTGCTTTCCTGTATTTGGCAGCGAAGCAGATCAAAGATGGCAGATTTTACCTCCATGTGACTACAGTGGAGTACATTGAAGCCAATAACTCTATCTCCCTGTATTTGGCAGTGGAATAGATTGAAGATCGAAGATGGCAGATTTTACCTCCCTGACTACAGTGGAGTACATTGAAGCCGATAACTCTATCTCCCTGTATTTGGCAGTGGAATAGATTGAAGATCAAAGATGGCAGATTTTACCTCCCTGACCACAGTGGAGTACATTGAAGCCGATAACTCTATCTCCCTGTATTTGGCAGTGGAATAGATTGAAGATTGCAGATCTTGCCTTCCTGTATTTGGCAACGAAGCAGATCAAAGATGGCAGATTTTACCTCCCTGACCACAGTGG
This sequence comes from Gossypium hirsutum, assembly GCF_007990345.1. Taxonomy (NCBI): domain Eukaryota; kingdom Viridiplantae; phylum Streptophyta; class Magnoliopsida; order Malvales; family Malvaceae; genus Gossypium; species Gossypium hirsutum. The sequence continues at coordinate 4,853,267 of NC_053424.1, forward strand.
AGTACATTGAAGCCGATAACTCTATCTCCCTGTATTTGGCAGTGGAATAGATTGAAGATTGCAGATCTTGCCTTCCTGTATTTGGCAGCAAAGCAGGTTGAAGACGGCAGATTTTACCTCCCTGATTACAGTGGAGTACATTGAAGCTAATAGTTCTATCTCCCGGGGCAAGAAGTAGATCGAAGATAGCTGATCCTATCTTCCTATATTGGTAGGAAATGGATCGAAGATGCAGATCTTATCTTCCCATATTGGTGGCGAAGTAGATCGAAGAAAGCAGATCTTGTCTTCATGTATTGGCGTGAAGTAGATCGAAGATAGCTGATCCTATCTTCTTATATTGGTAGGAAATGGATCGAAGATGCAGATCTTGTCTTCCCATATTGGTGGCGAAGTAGATCGCAGAAAGCAGATCTTGTCTTCATGTATTGGCGTGAAGTAGATCGAAGGTAGCAGATCCTATCTTCCTATATTAGTAGGAAGTGGATCGAAGATGCAGATCTTGTCTTCCCATATTGGTGGCGAAGTAGATCGCAGAAAGCAGATCTTGTCTTCATGTATTGACGTGAAGTAGATCGAAGATAGCAGGTCCTATCTTCCTATAATGATTGGAAGTGGATCGACGACGCAGATCTTGTCTTCCCATATTAGTGGCGAAGTAGATCGCAGAAAGCAGATCTTGTCTTCATGTATTGGCGTGAAGTAGATCGAAGATAGCAGGTCCTATCTTCCAATATTGATAGGAAGTGGATCCAAGATGCAGATCTTGTCTTTCCATATTGGTGGCGAAGTAGATCGCAGAAAGCAGATCTTGTCTTCATGTATTGGCGTGAAGTAGATCGAAGATAGCAGGTCCTATCTTCCTATAATGATTGGAAGTGGATCGACGACGCAGATCTTGTCTTCCCATATTGGTGGCGAAGTAGATCGCAGAAAGCAGATCTTGTCTTCATGTATTAGCGTGAAGTAGATCGAAGATAGCAGGTCCTATCTTCCTATAATGATTGGAAGTGGATCGACGACGCAGATCTTGTCTTCCCATATTGGTGGCGAAGTAGATCGCAGAAAGCAGATCTTGTCTTCATATATTGGCGTGAAGTAGATCGAAGATAGCAGGTCCTATCTTCCTATATTGATAGGAAGTGGATCCAAGATACAGATCTTGTCTTCCCATATTGGTGGCGAAGTAGATCGCAGAAAGCAGATCTTGTCTTCATGTATTGGCGTGAAGTAGATCGAAGATAGCAGATCCTATCTTCCTATATTGATAGGAAGTGGATCCACGACGCAGATCTTGTCTTCCCATATTGGTGGCGAAGTAGATCGCAGAAAGCAGATCTTGTCTTCATGTATTGGCGTGAAGTAGATCGAAGATAGCAGATCCTATCTTCCTATATTGATAGGAAGTGGATCCAAGATACAGATCTTGTCTTCCCATACTGGTGGTGAAGTAGATCGAAGAAAGCAGATCGACGATGGCGGATTTTACCTCCCTAACTACAGTGGAGTACATTGAAGCCAATAACTCTATCTCCCTGCATTCAACAGTGGAATAGAGTGAAGAGCACAAATCGTATCTCCCTAAGCAGTAATGGAGCAGATCACATTCAGTCTTATATCCCTAAGCAGTAGTGGAGCAGACAAAGAAAACAACAAATCTCATCCCCATGGAGTTGCAGCAAAATAGATTTAAGTCATTGTTTCTCTGGAGCGCAGTGAAGTGGATTGAAGCAACGAGACACAGCAGAACAGAACGAGGCTACTTGAAGAAGAAAAGCACCAAAAGAAGCCAAGGCTCGGCAAGCCCGGGCAAATTTGGTCTTTCTTGGTCTTTGCTCTGTTTTCGTTACACGACAACGAGCAAAGAGGGGCAGCTGTAAAGCCCAAAATCTGCCCGGGGCCCGAAACTCGGAAGCCCAAAATCCAAACGCAGCATGCCTAGGGCGCGCCGCTCCAGCCTCTGCCCAACCCCTCGCACGCCTCTGCTCCGCGCCAGCCTCCACGACGCCCATACCGTCTGACACCCCCACCACTGTCGGCCACGGTCACCTGCAAAGCCAAGAAGCAGGCGCAACAACAAAGAAAATAATGTAAAAAAGGAAAAATAATTCGGTTATAAAAACCGAAAATCTCACTACACCAGGGGGGATTGGTTACTAAAAAGAGAAAAATCTTGTATTGGAAAAATACTGAAATACAAACAAAGAATCAAAAACAATTTTTGAAGGTAATTTTCTTTGTGTTTTATTTATTTTATTTTTTTTTCTTTGCTTCTCTGTTTTTGGTGCAAAAGAAAAGGCAAAAAGGAAAGGGCGAAACTTACCTGAATCGGAGTCGGCGGCGAAGCTTGAACGGCGGTGGCGTGGCGGTAGTTAGGGCTTTAAAGAAGGCCTAGCAGATCCCTCTTTCTTCCCTCTGTTGTTTTAAAACAAAAAAGAAAAAAAGGAAGATGAAGCAACTTTGCGTCTATTGCTGCTGCAGAGTAGGCTTTTAATTGGAGATGAAAAGGGTTTTAAACACTGATGGGTTATTTGCATTTTAATCCTTCATTTTATCCCATCAGTTCAAAATCATTGCGGTTTGTTTTCAAATTTTGCCATGAAATGTCGAATTTGTTTTATTTTAATCCATTGCTGCGTGGAGTTTTGGACGGAGGGATTAATTTGACTTTCGGTCCTCCACTGTTAACTGCATGTTCCATTCGATCCATTGGTGTTTTGTTTATTTCAGATTTGCCCCTGAAACTTCAATTATTTTCAATTTAATCCATAATCTTTCATTTTAAGTTTTTTAGTTTATTTTATTAATATAGTTATTATTATTATTATTACTATTATTATTATTTTTTATTATACTTACATACATACACGCATGTGTACTTTATAATATATGTGTATATTTTTATTTCTAAATGTTTTAAATATATATATAGTGCGTGTATATTTCATTACCATATTTTTTTTATATATATAGTTTATATATATATATTATATACATTCATATGTACATACTTAATATTTACACGCATATATATACGCCTTTTATTATTATTTTTATATACATGAATATATTTATATTTGCATTTTAAATTTTTTATGTATATACGTACTTACATGTATCTCTTTTATTTTTCATAAATATGCATATATGTATTTATACATACTCTTATATTTTAAAAATTTATATTTTCTTATGATATTTCTATGGTTTATAATTCATGTGTACACACATATGTTTTTTTATATTTTCATAATTTTGTACATATATATATATATGTCTTTTATCTTTTCATAATTTTTTTTGGATCATTTTGTTCAGTTATTTATTTGTTTATATGCCTGTTATTCATGTTTTAGTTTTTATCTGTTTATTATTTGTTATTGTGCCTTTTTGATTGTTTTCTTCGTTTTATTATTTATTTATCTTATGTTTTGCTCGTGTTATTTTACTTACATTATCATCATTGTTGTCACATCGTATCTTTTCAATCGGATTGGCCAAAAATGAAATTTCAAAATAAAAGTAATATTTGATATTTAGATCTTCGAGAGAATCGAGCCCTAATGCATTGGGTTCCGACTTTCTTCGTTGAATTTAAATAATCGAGATTACTCTTTAAAAAAATGATAAAAAGCTCGTTATCAAGAATTTAATATGTTGTGTCCTAACGCATTGGATGTGACACGTTGCTTTCTCGAGACAAGGATTTTTCGAAATAAATGCAATATTCAATGTTTAATAGTTTGAGAAATTGTGCCCTAACGTATTGGGTTGCGATTTCTTTATTTGATTTAAACAATTGAATATTCTTTTAAACTTTATTACATGAATCTTTTCAAATTCGAGTTTTAAACGATATCGGGAATTCGAGACATTGTGTCCTAACTTACTGGATATGATTCTTTTTTCTCAGATAACGTGAAATATGTCCCTTTTCCTGAATTTTTTTTTATGTTTTAATATAAGGATCGTATTTTTTTAAAATTTTTTTTTCAAAATTCTCAATTTTCGACATTAAGACATTAAGAAATCAACTAGGTACCAATTTTGGGCGTATCGAGGGTGCTAACCCTTCCTCGTGCGTAACCGACTCCCGAACCTGTTTTTAGATTTCGTAGACCAAACTCGTTGTTTTAATAAAATCAAATTGTTTATCAAAAACAACCATTTTACGAGGTGACCCGATCACACCTCATCAAAAAAGATTGGTGGCGACTCCCAATTTCGTTTTATTTTCAAAATCCAAGTCGACCCCGTTTTCATCCAAAAAATGGTGTCAACACATAGTTTATCATAACATCAATATGGTAAAATTACTTATTTGACTTTTAATTTTATTGTTATAAAACTTTTTGTAAAGATTTTATGAAATTAAATATTAAATATTTTTGATATTTTGAGCAACAAAGAGATTGAATTGTTTGTACTTGAACAAATTTAGACTTTTTTGGGAGCTAAATGGACAACTATGAGAGTGTTGGCTTATTTGTGGTATCTACTATAATAAAGTTTGAGATGGTACCAAAATTGCTTGCTACCTTGTTGAAAAGATGGAGACTGAAAATTCATACATTTCATTTTCCGTGTAGAGAAGCAACTATAATACTGGAAGATATCACTTTAATAACTAACTTGCCAATCAACGGGTAGGTGGTAATCGAAGATAGTAACATTGATGCAGAGTCAGAGCGTTATCGATTGTTGAATGCTGCACCATCTAAGGAGGAGAAAAAATTGGATGGGTATCAGTTGAAATGCACATGGTTGACAAGACTTGTCAATTCAACCCCTTTGCTACATGCAGCTACTAAGGAGATGGTCCAATAATATGTCAAAGCTTGGATGCTTTGGATGGAAAGAGGTATACTACTTCAATATAAGGTTGGCACGAAGGTCCATACCATGTACCTCTACTCAAATCTTTTGATACGTCAGATATATTAAGCCGAAGGTTAGTGACTTTGGCATATTTGTATAAGGTGCTTTGTAGGGCAACTCAACTTCAAATTGAAGAAATAAACATTAGATGTTTGCTTTTGCAAACTTGGGTGTGGATACATATGCAAAATAAAATATTTTGCTACATGTCAAAAGGTGAGGCTGTAATATGTCATTATACTATAGGTTATTAGTGTCACGTCAACATCATGTCAGTATATTTTAACAATGTTAGTTAAGTACCTAAAAAAAGTATCAAATTGGCTTAAGGTTTCTAAGTTAAGGTATCAATTAGGTTCAAAAACAACATTTTGATGCTAAGTAGTTATAAGTTGCCAAGTTTAGGTACCTTTACATATATTAATCTTTTTTCACTAGCACACCTTACATTATGCCTTGTATAGGGATGTTATAATCACAAACCCCCAACCATATGTTCTAGTCATTTCAAAATTAGATAACAATTAGAGATACATGGAAAGAACTTTGTTGCCATACTTTTTTGCCATCAACATGCCTCCAATCAAACAAAGAATGTAAACTCTAGCATGACGTTCAATATTTTCGAGAGTTGGATTCTCTAGGAGATGCTAGAAGGTGGTCTTCAATCATATTAACTTAATCCGAAGCCCATCAACATCAAACTTATTGTTAGGAGCTATTCTAGTTGCTAGAACAAAGACCTCTCTAGATTGAATTAAAAAATTCAAATTACCAAAAGCTTGTCCACTAGAAGGCCCATCAATAACGCTACATCGTCTAAGGTTATTATAGTTTTGCCACACGCAAGAGAAAACGTATAAGTCTCGAATCTCCATTGTACAATCAAACAAAAATGAGTGTCAAAATGAAAGTAAAATTCTTAATTTAGCTAACGTGATAGAAACCAAAATCTCTTAAGCAATGAATGATTATATTAGTAAGTACATCCATCTTCATATTACTGCAACACCTAACCACTAGAGAATACTCCATTGTTGTTGCATCTAAGCACCATGTCTTTCTTTCAATCTTGATGAATGACAACCACTATGGTATGCTTGAAAATTTGGATTTAGAAATTCTTTCGTACATAGGATAGTGTAGAACGTAGAGGATGAATGTTTTAAATGTTTTGTGAAAAATAAACAAGTCATATACACTATTTATATGTTTTGTGGTTTGGGTTTCATTTAATTATAAAGTATGATTTACATTTTGAAATGTTTTACAAAGAACTTGACACCCGTTAATATTGATTTTTTAGTAATCATACTACAATAAATTATTTTGATTTTGATGGAGTTCAAAAAATATAACAATGTAATATACAATGTTAAACTTGACATTTATAAGTGTTAAGTACCTATATAGGGATCAAATTGTTGTAGAAATTCAAGTGTAAAACTTAAAATTTAATTTTAATCATGGTAGAGGGACCAAAAATCGCATTTGACCATTTTCTAGAACAAGAGAAGAATAGCTGAGAAACGTGGCGACGTAGGAAGGTCTTTTAGATACTAGTTATAGATATTTGAGTATAATATATATATATATTTATTAAGGATGTTAAATATGATAGTGATATTTATATGATGAGATGGATAATAATTGAGCAAAACTAGTTGTTAATTGTGAACGCAGATCCATGCATTAAAATTGCAAATTAAATGTAGCAATTAATGTCAGCTAACATTTGGCCGTAAGCCTTTGCTTTTTGTGCATGTAATTAACAAATTTATACACACACATTTTGTATTTGATTGCTATATATATATATATTAAAGTTTGTGTATTTACAATAAAAAAAATACGTCACAATTTCGTAACTTTGTTTGTCCATCACTGTATTCAATAATTGAATTTTTGGAAAATGGTTAATACTGATAAGCTAGGTTTTTTTATCTAATTAATTTTTTTTACTTTAATTTTTTTAAAAAATATATTCTATCAATTTTTTTATTTATTTTGGCATTATGAAATATGTTCAACTACAAAAATTATTAAGTGTATTAATTATTTGGACTAATTAATATCATTTCTTTTTATAGTTATTATAAAATAATAATAAAATTAAAGTTTCGATTTCTCTACTATGCTCACGTTTGATATTTTTTCTTTATATTTTAATTTAACATAAATTTGTCATATACTTTTACAATGATATTAGTTAGTTTAAATAGTTTACATATTTATACGTTATATTTATTTTATTATTTTACTATCACATCCTTTATATATTGACAAGTGTCTAAGAATAAAAAGATTGAAAGTGATTTTTTCAACTAAATATGTGAATATTGTTTTGGCAAAAAGAGAGAGTTTATAAATCGTGGCAAAGTGGCACAAAACCGTATCTTTTCTACAGATTATATAGCCATGAGCTTAAGATGTTGCGAGTCCACAATCCTATGAGCCTAAGGTTTTGCTAACAAACATTGTAGATTAAACCGAACCCTTCGACATAAACAAAACATGGTTAATATATAAAGAGGTACTTGAACTTAGTAACTTATACCTAAATTTAGAAATCATAAGCCAACTTGATACTTTTTTAAAATACCTGACAACACTATATTAAAATATGCTAGCGTGACACTTAGAATCAATAGCATGGAGACATGTGCCTCACATTTTAATTCGTGGCAAAAAATAAAATAAAATAAAGTTAAAAAATTTTAAATATTTTTTTATCTTTTAATTTTTTTGTCACGTATTAAAATGTGAGGCTGTCATATGTCACCATGCTATTGATCGTTAGTGTCGCATCAACGTATTTTAATGGTGTTAGTCAGGTACCTAAAAAAAGTATAAAGTCGAATTCTGATATTCATGTTTAGGTACCAATTAGGTCCAAAAAATATTAGGTACCAAATGGTTATAAGGTGCCAAATTTAGGTACCTCCATATATATTATGCCAACAAAATACTTGCCACTCGTACATTATATTTATCTATTATCTTAACATAATCACATTTATTTATTGTCCTGATATAATAATCCATACCTACTTAAACAGAAAATTAATAGGTTAATTGGGCTTTAAAAAGTACAAAACCAATGCAAGAATTACACATAGCATCTTGATAATAATGACCAGAGACACTCTCCCTCTCTCTAAGCTATCTCTCTTTTTAATCTTACTGAAGACTTCATTTCGATCATCTTTAGTCACTTATCCAATAAAAGTGAGATTTTGATTTTGCTATTAAAAGAAGTTAATGCTTGCTCGTGAAAGAGATGTAATGTCTTTATTTTTGAGACCTGAGTTAGTGAGTTTGTAAATGAAGAAGGTCAGCCTTAAAATTACATGGACATATGGTTAGGTCTGTTTTTAGTTATTTATATTTTTTTAACATTAATTTTAGTTCTTATCCTATTTTGTTTTTTTATATAATGTTTATAGCTATTTATAGTTCTTCTCCAACCTTTAAATAGAAGGATAATACATTTCAACACACTCGAACTCAAGACCTCTTACACTAAAATTCAATCGACTAATTATTTATATTTTTATATAAAAGTATGGATGTATTGGATTGAATTGGATTAAAGTTAAATTTTTTTAAAAAAAAATTAAACATAGACACGATTCAACTCCAATTAACTCACTCAAAATTCTTTTTTATTATTTTAAGAAATAATAAATTCTTGGTAAAAATAATAAAATATTAAAATATATATATTTTATAATTTGAATTTAAATAAACTATTTTAAAATTATTTAATCCAAATTCAAATTAATCCTAACTAATCCAATTTATATAAAATCTTTACCTAAATCTAATCCAAATCAAATCAAATTAATTCAAACAGATGAACACAATCGTTTAATTTCCCACCACAACAATTTGTGGAATTTCTTATTTCTTTTAGTAATTGTATTCAAGTTTTAGTGATGGATTTTAAATTCCCAAGAATAATATATATACGTAAGCATGTTTTTTTTTGTGAATATATATTTTAAATATTGAAAGGTATATCTTCAAAGTTTATTCATATCTATCATTTTTACCATAATTTTAAGAATATATTCCCATTGACGTATTGAGAATAATATCCAGTATTGAATTTTATTTATATAAAGTTTATTCATTGTGAGGATTCATAAAATTATCTCTACAAAGTCATATTCACATTTCAATCTTTAATTTTCCTTTTATATTTTAAATATTTCATACGAATATATTGTTTCTTTTTTTTATATATTTAGGGAAAGAATATTTTTTAAAAAATAAAGAATATGAATTAACCAAATATTTAGATTCACAAATCATGATCCTAAATGCAATAATCTTAGCTTACTTAATCTTATCCACAATTTGTAACAAAAAGAAAACCTTATCTGTTTAAATTGCAAGAATAATTTGCAAAATTTATATACCATAATCAAAGACAAAAAGTAATTAATTTCTTTGTCCAAATCTTAGAAAAAAAAATATTTGTTGTAGAAATTAGAGACATGATTAGGATTGTTGAGCAATCAAATCATGAACACCAATGAAATTAAATGTCAGCCTTTGTGTTAACTGTCATTCAAATTTCTGAAAATAAAATTAAACAAATACATATATTTTTAAAAAATTTAAAGTGTTACCGTATTAATTAAGGGTCTTTTATTTTTTTAGGGTAATTAAGGATCCTTTATTTATAAAGCAAGAGTGGGTTGAAATTAATTGTATAGCTTTTTAATAGTAAAATTTTACATATTCTTATCATATTTAAAAAAATAAATTAAAATTTTATTATTTTTTAATGTTTGAAGTATAAATTTTTTATTATTAATTCAAAATTTTATAAATTATTAAAAGGTTTAAATAAAAAAAATTTATTTTAGGGGGTCAAAATCTGGTCAACTTTTAACTTAATAATCAAAATAAAAAAATAAAAAAATAATTAATTGTTAAAAAACATATTTTATAATTATTACACTTATTAAAATTTTTGAAAATTCTCATTAAATTATTAAAATTTTTTAAGAATTATTATTTAAAAATGTAATAAAAATTAACGAATTATGATATATGGGAAAAATTTTAGATATATGTAATTGGTTTTTACAAAACATCAATTTGGAGAAAAGAGTAACAAAAATAGTTAGTAAGACATAAATTGGGATTACTGGTCGGCATCCGACAGAGGCAGAAAAGAGGCTTGGTCTCTCAAGTCAAAGACGCACCCAAATATGGCCACGTCTATCTTTCTTAAATCACAGCCTCAAAAAATATCCTCCTCACTCCCCTTATAAAATCCTACCATTTCCAATGCCCCCAAAATTTATATTTTATTTTCAATAATATAAATAATAGTCGTAAAGTAAAAAGGGAATCAGTTCGTTTGGCTTCGCCTTCTTTTACCCCTCCTGCCTTAAACCATACATAAACCCCTTTCTATTTCTTCAAAGAGAAATTTTGAATTTTCTTTTTCTTTTAGAGGTAGAGAAAAGAGAGATGAGGATTCAGTGCAACGTATGCGAGGCGGCGGAGGCCAAGGTGCTGTGCTGCGCGGATGAGGCGGCGCTGTGTTGGGCGTGCGACGAGAAAATCCATGCTGCCAATAAGTTGGCTAGCAAGCACCAGCGTGTCCCGCTCTCTTCGTCTTCTTCACAGATGCCTAAATGTGACATTTGTCAGGTATTCCCCAAAAAAAGTTTGAAACTTTTTTCTGGGTTCAGTGGTTATGTTTGTTTTATAAGTTAGAACTTGTAAGTTTAAGGTAAGGTGGAATTTGGGTTTAATTTGAAATTTCGGTTAGAGTTGCTTTAATAGTTTCTGTGAGAGACATGATATTTTAAGTTCTGGGGAACCTTTTGTAGTTTATATTTTAGGATCTTAACTTTGATTTGTTTTTTTTTCCAAAATTTTGTTTTTGTTTTCCTTTTTTACTAAGGAATAGCGTTCTATTTCGTTTGCTGTATTTTTTAATTTTATTTTCTATTTTTTTTGAATAAAAAATGAGCGAATGATTAAATGTAATGTTTTTGTGAGTGTAAAAGTAAAATAATTTATTTAATTTTTTTACTAAAGTTTCCGGTGTTACTATTGGTTCATAAGAACCAGCCTTCAATTTTGTTGTAGGAAAGAGTATGAGATGATGGCTTATGCAAAACTTGGAGCCTTTTAACGCAACTTTATTATTCAATGTAGTTTATTTAAAGTTAGTGTCTCCGTAACCAAGATGGAGGAGGGTGGGGATAGAGATGATGTTCTTAGAATTGTTGCTTCTTTTATGGAAAACGATGTAGTATGTGATTTATGAAATGAAATATTGTTTTAATCATATCTGACTCAGTGAATTGCTTCAATCATATCATTAATTCAGTTAGATGGTTGGCAGAGAAATAATGGCTGAAGTTAACTCATTTTTTCAAGCTTTCTAAGCATGTGCAATATGTCAATATGTTGCTACAATGGCAGTTCATTGCTAAAACTTATTTCACAAGAAAGCTTTTCTAAATTATGCCATGTCAGACGTCTAGAAGCTATCTCAAGCATTTTGCTTGTGCTTTTGATCATATCTAGAGTTCTGTGAAGGCTGGAGTTTCCAACTGCCTGATTTTGTGGTAGTTGTCATATTGTAGTATTTTTTTTTAATAAGCGTTCCTTATGACAACTAATCAGTTCTGACATATCAACCTTTCTTGATAGGAAGCATCTGGGTTTTTCTTTTGTTTGCAAGATCGAGCTTTACTCTGTCGAAAGTGCGATGTTGCTATACATACAGCAAATCCTTACGTGTCTAGTCATCAGAGATTTCTTCTTACTGGAGTAAAAGTTGGTCTTGAAACAACTGACCCTGGTGCATCTTCTTCCGATGTCAAATCTCCTTCTAGTGAAAAGACTTCAGAAACTAAAACTAATTCTACATCTAGAAGGGCGGCTCCTATGGCATTAACTGGTGGATACAATGAGGTTCTACCATCAAATCTTGGAGATGTGAACAATGAGCTGATGAAAGTAACATACGCTGGAGGTTCTACAGCTGGAAGCATTCAGTCATGGCAAATGGATGATATATTTGGGTTAACTGACTTTAATCAAAGCTATGGTTACATGGATGATGGGTCATCTAAGGTACGCTTATAGTTGTAGATTTTGTACTAAGTTTAATATTGGTCTCATGTAGAGTGAAGACCACCCACCTTGTTTCTAGTAATATTTGCGTGCGTGCCTTTCCTGAAAGTGTACAAAGGTCCTTTTAGTAGGGTGCTATCCTTCTCGAAGACGCATACTAAATGAGCGAGTGAATTATACCTGCATGTGCACACCTGTTGCCTCTGTTTATGTGTGTGCTTGTATAGATGCAGCTTTTGTAGTGATTGTCGTGTCTTAAAGTAAAAAAAAAAAAAGTACAAAGAGGCTTCAGTCCTTCCAAAGGCATATAAACCACGAGGAGGATCTCAAGCTCATGTTGACTGCCCAAGAATTCCACTTTGCGGTATGACTTTATCGTAACCATTTTTGGGAGAGCTAGATGTTGGTTGCTGCTGCATGAATAGAATTATAGGTTGGATTATTTAGTTCAGCTACCGTGGTCTGACCTTGCCTTCAAAAAATCAGTTGGAACCTGACACCATTAATAGCTAAGCTTTAATATATTGGTCATGCAGTCAACTATTCTATTCCACTCTGTGTTTTAATTTTGAAGTCAACTATTTCAAGTTGACCTGTTAGTTTGTCATGTGCGGTTACTGGGTCTTAGTTCTTTATTAGGTCATATTATACTATTTTGTAGCTCAGCTAGTAAATTAAACAAGACAGTGTGGTCTTGTGTCTTCTATTGCTCCATTAGTACTATAGATCTTTGAAAGGTCTGGTTAATGCAATTAATAGTTCTGTCTGGATTATTTTTGTTGGATTCTTCCAGGCTGATAGTGGCAAGCGTGGAGATTCTGACAGCTCATCAATCTTGAGATCTGCTGATGACGAGGTAGATGATGATGAGCGCTTGGGTCAGGTGCCAGACTCCTCATGGGCTGTACCACAAGTGCCTTCACCTCCAACAGCCTCAGGGCTGTATTGGCCAAAAGATTCTCGCGATCAATGTGATAGCGTGGTTTTTGTTCCCGACATATCCTGCTCAGTTATGAAAAACCCCTTCAATTCACGGCGTATTGGCTCCGACCGAAAACGCCGGCGGCACATTTAGAATCATCCGCTGAAGTTTAAAATGCACAAGTTAGCCTTCGCACGGTTTCGGATCCACCTTCTCAGGAGTGCTTTTAGCCTATTATATTAAGTAGGTCATCATCTTTCCAAGTACTGGCTTGAGCTACTTGCTTCCAGTTTAGGCTAAGCCACTTTTCCTCTTATGTACAATCATTTTCATTCTGCAGTTGATATTTTGGTTGATAACGTAAAAACCAGAATAAAAAGGGTCACCAGATGAAAAAAGCTTGTTTATGGAAGGAGTTAGTGTCGTTTCTATTAACAGCTTGTATTTCTTCATGATTCACAGTATACCCTGATCAACATATTTCTTATCTGTCTTCCAGACTTCGAAACAGCTAGTGGTTTGATTTTCCATTATTTTCAGTGATCTTGGCCACAATCAGTTCATATTTGTATTAATGTGATGTTTTCAAGGGAAAAATGTATGCTATTGAAGAAGCTTCCATTTCTGCAAACCTTATGCCAAGATCTGTATGATGTGGATTTGAAAGATGAAGCCAATTTAGTTTACAACAGGATTAGAGGACAAGTAGTATCTTGGCAGCTGATCGGACCAAAGCAGAGTCAGACGTCAGAAGAGTCACGAGGCTTGAAACTTGGTTTCTTAGAAAGTTTTTTTTTTTTTTTAAAGACAAGAACTGCTTCAGCTCAGGTTGCATGTGAACTCTATTGCTTTCATTTCTACCCTTTAAAACTCTACTGAAAACATCTATTCAAAATTAATGATCCGAAGCTACTTCATGCGCAAGATAAGAGAAGGGATTGTAGATGTTTAAGATTCAATTTCAGATTTTATGGATGCCACTTAAAATTTATAGCATAAGATTTTACTCAAAATATTAGTTGCAGCTGGCAACAGGTGGGGGGAAATAGTCCCTTGTATTTTGTAGTATACAAGAAACCAAGGATTGTTGTGATTGTGATTCGTGACAGAGAATGTAATGATTGAGAAATTGATTGAGACTACTATAGCTGGCAATAGAATAAAAATTTGATACTCTTATTACAGGAACCCTCTTGTAATTGATTATAATTGTAATGCAGCATGATAACAAAAACCATGAAATTATTGATTCTTAAACTATACAATCATCAAGCAAAGCAGATTTGGTTCAATCTACCAAAATAGTTGAAAAATATTTATCTCCCTCTAGGTTAAAACCATCCAGGAAAAAACCTTCACAGGGCTGGAAAATCTACTCGTAACTTCGAAACTGTACCGAATATGATGGGGTTCTGTAATTTTGCTTGTTACCTTGTTTAGCTGGTAGGTACTGTCCAGTTAGGAGTAAGGCGGTCGGATGCCATGGTAGGCATGCTACAGACGTTGATGTCGATGGGATATAAGCGATATTTAATATCTAAGTCGTTGAAAATCTTAACCATCTCTTCGACCAAGAGAGCTCTTCTTGCCCACCTCTCTCCCATATCTTGGTGGTTCATTTTATGTTGAAGCCATATTGCTATCCTTACTCTATTCAACTCTTCGAGTTCCTTGAATATTATCATTGGAGTTGGACACCAGTGGTCGCTCTTGTGCTCGATGTAACTGCACCAAGAAAATGATCCATTTAATCAGACATGTTTGGCAAATATTTCATTAATAATACACTATAAAGTGACACGCGATCGCATCTTTTTCTACTCACCTCAATATCCTCTGCTTCATCAGACCAATATTATCTGCAGGAGTTTTTACGTGGATACAGAATTCAACTGCATCACCCATATCCGGGCTACGGTAATAGTTATGTATGGCCTTCGTAGCCAGGACACTGTTCGGGATCATGATCTTCTGGTTGTCATATCTTAGGAAAATTGTAGTTAAGATGTTCATTTCCTCCACAACCATCTGAGAGCTCCAAGCATTTAAAAGAATGATTCAATAAACAAAATTCATGTGATCACTAAGATAAAAAGAGGAAAAAGAAGTTCATATGCCTATTTACGTACCTGAATTCCATCAATTTCACACCTGTCACCTACATCAAATGGGTGCATAACGAACAAGAATATAATGGCTTCGAATACCGTCTTGCAGGTGTTTCCGAATACGAATGCAACAAGAAGCAGTTGAGAGCTAATGAAAACAAGAACTTTGCTGGTGGCAATTTCGAGTATGAGGAGCCAAATAACCACAATGACGATGCCAACTATGGCATCCACAATACGATGAAGTCTGTTGACTGCTGTTTTAGTATCATTCAACGTGAAGGCAAGTGCCCTCCGTTCTCTAAAAGCATTGACCTAAGAGATTGAAGCATCATCACACCATTGCATACATACAAACGGTAAATCTTAAATTTATAAACGCAACTTCTATTTTAGTGACTTTGTTCGATGGAAGGAAAAGGGGGAGCAAGGCCTTGTTTTAGCCCGTAAAAGCATATACTAACAATGTGCACATGCATACGACGGATAATATTTATGCAAAAGAGATTATGTTAGAAGTAAATTATGCCAAAGCATGTTGCATGTATTCTTACCACCCAATTCTTGAGGGAACTCTTGCTAATTCTCCTGCTTTCAAATGCACCTTCAAAGAGACTCATGGTCTTCAAAGCCTCATCTTCTTGAAGAAAACGTCCGATGTCCTCCAAGTAGATAAACCTGAGAAGACGATTATTAGCAACAAGATAAGGATAAAAAAAACCTCTTAGGAATGATAGACCTACTTGGATCCCGGCTTAGCAACATTCTGGAAGATTTTTCTTGCTGCAACTTTCGCCTCACGTTCATTACTAATGTGTGTTCCAGCTTCATCTTCATGAGTCGAATCTTGTATTTTCTCATCTAAAGTGGAAAGAGCTCCATGGCGGACTATATTCATCAACCTTTTCATGTTCCAAGCAGAGACATTTTTATGATTCAATTTGTGCAAATGGTCAATTGTTATCCCCATATCATCCTTCTCTCCGTTCTCGGAAGAAAGCACACGCGAAAGCCTTGGACTTCTTCCTCGAGGACTTTTAAGGATCCGTCCACTCCCTATCGTTCTCGCAGAAAGGGGTGATGAAATGGTGGACGTCTTGAGCCCCGAAGGAACCTTAGCACCAGCATTTTGTAGGTTCATAACTTCATTCGCAAGCCTCTCCTCCTCCTCCTCTGCTCTTTGAATTTCGATCAACGGTGGACCAGAAAGAGACTCGATTACATATTGATTGAACAATGAATCCTGGATTCTATCAAAATAAGTACTAACATGAAAAGAAGATGCCAAAACCTTCACCAAAAGGGTCTTCACTAACCACAACATTACGCCAACCACAAGACAAACCAAAACTTTAGTCACATATTTAAGAAATTTACTCTTAGTTTCCCTCTGAACTTTCTCATCAAGCAAGTAATGCCAAGCAATCAAAACCAGTCCCAGCCATAAACAATTCTGAACAGCTTTCCTCACTCCATATACAAAATACAATACCCTTTTTCTCAAAAGAAAATTCCTCTCAATGAAAAACACAACTATCCTTATAATCCACCCTGAAACTAACCTACCACATATTAAAACTAAAACCAAAACTTCCCATTTCCATAACATAAGATCCCATAATCGTTTCTCTCTTAAATAATGAATTGTAAGACTACAAATTAAACAAGCAATAATCACAATCAGACTTAACCATTCAAGCAAAACCCAAATACTTAACTTATCTTTCTTATACTCATCAGGCAAATCCTCTTCAAGCCATGGATCATCCTCTTCTTCTTCCATGGTTTTCCCTAGAAACCCAGATCTCCTTCCTGACTTCCCAGTGCCAACTCTAGCAGACCTTGGCTCACCTTTTTCAGGTGTAGGAGGATCTATCAACCTGGACTTTGTCTTGGTGACTAACAAGTTTGACTTTCTCTTAAAAGAACCACCTTCACTTCTCGTAAGTGATGAATTTGAACTGCACTTTACAACCCCATCACTCTGTTCTTTCAATGGTGACCCTTTACTTTGTCTTCTTCTTAAAGGGTTGTTTTCAAAGGACACTCTTGGAAAGGTAGTGGCTGAAGGGGAAGGTGATTCAGCAACTGTAGGCAATGAACCGCCGTGATCAGGTGGTTGTTGTTGAAGTTCATCCATTTCCAAATCCATATCCAAGGAAATCTCACCTGAAGCTTTTTGCTTATGCAAGAACTGACCAATCAACTTCGATGGTGGATCTTCCATGGCACCTTGTTTGCTTTGCATGAAATCAAAACCTTCACTTCTATTACTACTACTACCACTGCTACTGCTGTTCATGTCAACCATCTCTTTCTTACAGTCGGTGCTGATTTTCCCACTGTCTTGCAAAAAATCATAGCTTGATTCTCTCCAAAACTTACCTCCACCACCACTGACGATATCCGAAGCAGCAGCAGCAATACTGCCTTTATTGCTTCTATCATCAACCTTCACGATGGTTTCTTTCCGGTCAGCCGTATCAACGGTCATGGCCGTTTTCCCTTTCTAATCTTAATCCAATATAGCCAGAAACAGAATCATTTAAGAAAGAAAAAAAAACTGGGTTTGAAAGTATAAGAACGATGAAATAGTCTGAACTAAAGAAAAAACGCAAAGTTTTTTCTTCAGGTGGTGCAAAGACGAGGAGAATGTGGAGTTTGGTTCCTCGGAAAATGAAAGAAAATCAAACTTTTTTTCCTCTGTTTCCTCTCCTGACGCGTGAAACAACGGAAAAGATACTAAATCTATTGAATTGGATCTTTGATCAGAGAGAAAAAGGAAGAAAGAGAGTTACTTGGAAGAACAAGTGGCAAAGAGAATATTAAAACAACGGTTTTTTAGTGTTGCATGGCTACTTTCGTACTTCTAAACTATAGATCTCATTTGACCTTAATATTTCCCTTATATTACACTATTGACATTGATTTATTTATGATTATTATTTAAAATCAATCCCAAAAAAAAAGTTAAAAAAGGTATAAGGTAGAACTTTCTAAAGTTAGTATAGTAGTACTGCATGATTCTTAACTCTCTTTTTTTTTTTTTTTTTTTGGGAATTATGGATTTTTTTTAAGAGTTGCTTTAATCGTGGAAAATGGGGATTCATCCACCATTTTTGGTTAAACAAATTTAATGTACTTGTCACAGTTTTTAATAATTTAAATATCTTTACTTTTTTATGATTCTTAATGATAATATTCTCGGATTTTATAATTACCTTTTTAATAATATATTTAAATATGATTTTTTCTTTACAAATGTAATATACTTATCAATAAACTTAATACTTGTCAAATTAAGAATTATTAAATGTAACAATAGTATGGTTTTTTTTAAATAATATAAAAATAAAACTTATTTATTCCAATAATATGGGATCAAAATTATTTACATAAATATTATGTTTTGAATAATGTCTTGGAGAAATTATTTGATGAACCCTTTTCACCAAATCATCTATAGTCCCTTTTCAAATATTTAATGATATTTCAATAATTTTTTCATGTTATTGACACGTAATTTTAGTATTTTTTTATCCTGAATCTCGAATCTTAAATCTCGAACCCTAAACTTGAACCTTAAATTTAAATTTTAAATTCTAAACCTTGAACCCTAAACAACTTAGGTTCAATGTTCAAAATTTGGGGTTAGGATTCAATGTTTGAGTTTAAGGTTTAGGATAAAAAAATTACTAAAATTATGTGTTAATGACATAAAAAATTATTAAAATATAATTAAATAATTAAAACAGAACCATAAATGATATAATGTATTATAAAATAATTTGTTTATCTCTTGAGTTTTCCAACATCAAATTATCATTTGAAATGATTATTTGATTTTTTCCCCACCAAATTGCCACATGAAAATGGCGAATAAGGATCTTAATATGGCAAGTGAGACATCAATATCATATAATAGAATATCTTCATCATCTCAGAATCTCAAATCGTTATTTCATGTGATAATTTGACTGAAAAATCAATATAATTTAATAAATAAATTTATCAAACCATTTAATTACTTTCCTAAATGGGTTGGTAAATAATTCAGAATTAGCCGATTGAGTCTTAACTCGATTGGTATAAATATTGTTGTTAATGTAAGAAGAGGTGGGTTTGAGTGCACTGAAATGCATTACTCTAATATTTATGAGTTGAGAAGGAGTTATGGATAATTGTAGATATTATCTAAAATAAAAAGTAAATATGATTAGAACCTTTAATAAGAGTATTAAAAAAATCTATAACCATATTATTTTTGTAATTAATAATTCATAATATTTTGATAGAAAAGCACAATAATGTACTGCCCATGGATTCATTTATTTCTATATATAATTTAGTAGTCTTTTTTCTTTATTATTTAATTAATTTCTTCACATGAACCAAAAGAAAATATAATTCTCACGCAGACAACTTTTTGTCATATATGGTATCTATATATATTCTTTGTGTTTATATATATGACAAAAATATAATAATCATGCAAGAAAAAAAATTTTAAAACTTATAATTATGAAAAACAACCAAAGATTAATTAAAAGTTTTACATGATTATATAATTTTTTATGTTTATTCATGGACAAGTATTAATTAAATAGATTGAATAATATATATTTAAATTAAAATATGTTATTGGACCTTCTACTCTTCACAAATTTAGAATTTAGTCCTTGTATTTTTATTCTTAAGGATTTAGTCCCTCCAATTTTTAAAATTCAAGTTCAATTATTAATTTTGTTGGATTTTTTTTGTTAAAATTGATATAATAACAAGTTTAGCCTAAATTTTTATATAAAATCATGACTAAATCAACATAATATATAAAAATTGAAAGATAAATTTATTATTATATTAAATTTTAAATTACTAACGTACCATTCCGTTGAACATTTAACGAAACTTAATTGAAATGAATAAAAAATTATGATCATTTTTGAAAATTTTAAAAGTTAAGTGATAAAAAAATTAAGCATATCTAAGTAACTTAAAATATAGGTTAGCTTTATTTTTTTATTTAACTAATGATTTATTTATGTGATATAATTTAATATTTAGATGAAGTTTATCAAAATAAAAAAAAATGTAGAAATTGTTTTGGTCCACTATCCCATTGAATAAAAAACTGTATACGTGTTCTACATCCTCAAACCAAAACTCATAAAAGGGCAATTAAGGGACCCGCGGGTGACACAATTTAACTGCTTCACTCACAATTCTAAGTATTGTTTTTATACCCTTATCAACTCCGATCGCGGCAGTAATAGGATGACGAATTTAGAAACACCGACGTGGCAAAATGGTATTGGCTGTGATATTCCTAACCGGGTGTGGCGGGTCGGGGGAAAAGTGTAAAATTGAAAAAAAGAAGAATGATGATTGAAGAAAAGGACGAAGCCGAACGAGACACACAAAAGGAATTATGGGCCGAGGGAGTAAATGTCTTTTCCATTTTATATGAAATAAATATTGGTTTCAAAAAAAAGGAATTTAAGTACTAGAAGACTCCTAAATGGTAAAGTTGTTTTAAATTTTAAAAAATTGTTAATAATAGTATCATTTCGATATTTAATTTCGTATTTAAGTTTAATTACGATATTTAATTTGATGTCTAATTAAATGACATGGCACAATAAATGTTTAATAAATGTGTTCTAGTAAAAATAATATAGGTATTTAATTGAATTAAAAAATTAATTTATTTATCAAATTAATCATTGAAACTAAATTTAAATGTTTAATTGAGACAACAACAAAAGAGAAAAACTCAAATATTAAATTGAAAAAAACCCAAATATTAAATTAAAAAAATTCAAGTATTAAATTAAATATTAAACTCAAATTCAAGCATCAAACAATATATTAGTCTAATCTTAAAATATTTGCGGATTTGATAGTAGGATACTATTAGAGTTTAATATTTTAATGGTTGACACTACAAATTTGACAATTGAGAGGCTTTGGTATTATGACAAATTCTGCATAAATTATATATGAGTTCTGTATAATTATTTTGAAAATATAATTTATAATTGTAATTTATACTAATAACTTAAACAATTAACATCTCCCTAACAATTTTACCATTAGTATCCTCTTTTGGAATAATAAGAATGGAGAGAAAACAAAATTTGTACGAACAATATTGTTCATTATATCTCTCTCTATATTATTATGAACTTGTTGGCTAAATTAGTGTAATATCAATTGGAAGAGTAAAATTATTAAAAAAATTAAATTAAAATCATAAAAATAAAATAAAAAATAAATTAAGCTTTTTAAATATTCAATGAATACCCAATTATTACAACATAATCATTTATTTTAAAAACTATTTTTATACTTTTTAAAAAAAATGCTAAAATGCCTTAAATCATCTCAAATTGATCTGTTTTTTAGTGTCTAAAAACTTATTAAATTTAAATAACAAATCATACCTAAATTCAATTCGAATTAAATAGACTTAGAAATAAGTTACGTAAATGAAGCTACCTCTTTTTACAAATTCTATATTCATGTGATAGGTATATGCCTTGAGCACAACTTTTTTTTTTTTTAAATTCTTGTTAGTTTATGAGATATTTTCACGTTTTTTTTATATAAAAAAGAACAACAATGATAGTGATGTATGATGAATATTGCATTCTTAAGAATATGATTCTTTTCTTTTCACCAAATTTAAGAAAAGTTAATCTTAGTGACTTTTTTGGGCAAATTACCAATAAAAGTCTTTTTTTTTTAATTTACCGAAATGGGCCAGGTCAAAAATTATTTACCGGAATGGGTCAGTTTTTACAAAAACGCGTCCACGTCAGCGTGTTGTCAGAGGAAAAAGCAGGACAACGCTTCCTCAAGGAAGCGCTTTGCCTACGTGGACAGAAAACGCTTCCTTGAGGGCGCGCTTTCTGTACACGTAGGCAAAGCGCTTCCTTGAGGAAGCGTTTTCCTCGTGTTTGAACAGTAGCAACGATTACTTTTTTGACTGTTGGTAACCCCCCCAACGGTCCAAAAAAAATTTTCACACTTAAATCCTTTCAATCTTCAATCTTTCAATATTCTCTCAAATTTCTCTCAAATTTCTCTCAAATCTCTCAAATTTCTCTTAAATTCCTCTCAAAACTCTCATTAATTTTTTCAAAAAAGCTCTAATTTTATTTTTTCTAAATTTATTTTTTAAAATAAAAAAATTTGATCGTGTTAGCAATGGCCGGAGAATTAATTCGCTTCGATGATAAACACATATCCGTTGAACAAATGCAAATGGTAAGTGTTAAATTTAATATTTAAATATTATTTAAGATTTCTGTCATTTATGCAAATTTAAATAATTTTTATTTTATTATTTCTTATAAAAGTCTGTAGATCGGATATTGCAATGCTATATCCGTAACATGACTGGTCCTCCATCACCGTTGATAGAGGATTACCTACGGGAAGCGAGTTTTTGGCACGTGGTGATGATAGGCCGGGGGTGCAAGTTGGACCCGAAACTTATTAGTGCATTGATAGAAAGATGGAGACCCGGGACGCACATATTTCATCTTCCATGTGGAGAGTGCACTATCTGTAACACCCCTTACCCGTATCCAACACCGGAATAGGGTACGAGGCATTACCAAAACACATACACTTGTAAACGTATTTAACCGAGTTATAAAATTTCATCAAAATTAAAACTTTCAAAATAATTAACATGTTTCTATAACTTTTCCCAATATATCCTCAAAATATTATAATCATAATAATTAGGGCCTGCGAGACCCGATACATACTCATGCAATTTAATGCTTCATTTCCATTTCATTCAATTCGCAATTTCTCATGCTCATAATTTAAATCATATCACTAGCAATTTCCATTTAATTCACGTGCAATTCAATGACATCAAATTCAAAACTAATACGTATTTACCATTTAACTCAATGTTTATTGATTATACCATTCAATAACACATTTATGAAATTCTCAATTTAGCAATGAAAATATCACTTTAGTTTGAATAACAACATCGTCCTGATATAAATACACTACCACTTATCCATTTACTTTAATTCTTTTGGGCCCAACACCCCTTACCCGTATCCAACACCGGAATAGGGTACGAGGCATTACCAAAACACATACACTTGTAAACGTATTTAACCGAGTTATAAAATTTCATCAAAATTAAAACTTTCAAAATAATTAACATGTTTCTATAACTTTTCCCAATATATCCTCAAAATATTATAATCATAATAATTAGGGCCTGCGAGACCCGATACATACTCATGCAATTTAATGCTTCATTTCCATTTCATTCAATTCGCAATTTCTCATGCTCATAATTTAAATCATATCACTAGCAATTTCCATTTAATTCACGTGCAATTCAATGACATCAAATTCAAAACTAATACGTATTTACCATTTAACTCAATGTTTATTGATTATACCATTCAATAACACATTTATGAAATTCTCAATTTAGCAATGAAAATATCACTTTAGTTTGAATAACAACATCGTCCTGATATAAATACACTACCACTTATCCATTTACTTTAATTCTTTTGGGCCCATTTGTCACTTACCATCCTTAATCAAATTAGGGAACGGTCACGGAAAATTGAGTACTTCACTTTCACTTTGCCATAGTATAACTATGGTCTTACGTATGATCACTTATCACTTGTCCCTGATCAGATAAGTGTAGCCACCTATCACTTTGTTTCTTGATCAGATAAGTGTAGCCACTTATCACTTTGTTTCTTGATCAGATAAGTGTAGCCACCTATCACTTTGTTTCTTGATCAGATAAGTGTAGCCACTTATCACTTTGTTTCTTGATCAGATAAGTGTAGCCACTTATCACTTTGTCTCTTGATCAGATAAGTGTAGCTAAAGCTATCACTTATCACTTTTCACTTGTCACTTGATCAGATAAGTGTAGCCGAAGCTATCACTTATCACTTTGTCACTTGATCAGATAAGTATAGCCGAAGCTATTACTTATCACTTTCCACTTGTCACTTGATCAGATAAGTGTAGCTAAAGCTACCACTTATCACTTTGTCACTTGATCAGATAAGTATAGCCGAAGCTATTACTTATCACTTTCCACTTGTCACTTGATCAGATAAGTATAGCCGAAGCTATTACTTATCACTTTCCACTTGTCACTTGATCAGATAAGTGTAGCTAAAGCTACCACTTATCACTTTGTCACTTGATCAGAAGTACTCAAATCCGGCGTTCCGCTCAATTTGATCATTTATTCATATATCAGGCTTACCAACATGTGTTAATTCATAAACCATTCATGGTATTATTTCATGCCAAATCATATACTGAATATGCCATACACACATACTATGAAACTTTATTTTCACACATGAGCTTAAACCATGACCAATAATGCACAAAAATAAGCATCATTCATATTTCATCGTTTATGAGTTATAATCAAACATATGACCATTTATACACGAATCATTCATATATTTCCCAATTTTCCTCCTCCTCCTCTCCATTCCACATCCTTAATGTGTATAACACACTTAAACAACATTAACCATAATTTCAATATTCACTAACATGTATATTCAAAGCTATTTATCCGAGTCAGAGTCACTAAATTATTTTTATCCGGAGCTACAGAGCTCCAAATTAAGATCCGTTAATTTTCCCTGAAACTAGACTCACATATCTTCATACCATAAAATTTTCATAATTTTTGGTTCAGCCAAATAGTACAGTTTATTCTTTAAAGTTTCCCCTGTTTCGCTGTCTGACAGTTCCGACCACTCTTCACTAAAAATTAATTATCTCATTGTTCAGAATTCGGATGATGTTTTAGCTTGTTTCTTCTAAAAATAGACTAATTAAGGATTCTAACCATATAAACTATAACTCATAATCATTTTTTTACAATTTTTAATGATTTTCCAAAGTCAGAACAGGGGAACCCGAATTCATTCTGACCTTGTCTCACAAAATCTATTATATCTCATGATTTACAATTCCATTGCTCCCATCATTTCTTTTATAAGAAACTAGACTCAATAAGCTTTAGTTTCATATTTTATTCATCCTCTAATTCAATCTCTACAATTTTTGGTGATTTTTCAAAGTTACACTACTGCTGCTGTCTAAAACTGCTTTAGTGCAAAATGTTGATTTCCATTTTGCCCCAAATTTCACAGTTTATACAATTCGGTCCTTTCTCAATTAACCCTCAATTAATCTAATTTTCTCAATTAGTACTTTACTAGACATTCTAAGTTGTTACACAACTATTGAAATTCAGAATTTCCACATATAACTCTATCTTCAAACTCTTTTACTATTAGGTCCCAAACATTCACTTTCTATTCAATTCTTTCAATAAAATCAGCATATGAACAATTTAAAGCTCTAATTTCATGCTAAATCATCATATACTTCCAGCACATATTCATATCAACTTTCAACTTCTTTCATAAAATCAAAAACTAATGGATTTAACAAGTGGACCTAGTTGTAAAAGTCATAAAAATACAAAAATTTCAAGAAATAGTCAAGAATTGAACTTACTTGTAATAAAAATATGAAGAACCAGCTTGAAGAAGCCCTTCCATGGTGTTTTAGCTGATGAGAATTCAGAAAAATGAAGAGAAATCTAGATAATTCCACTTGGGTCCTAACTTTATTAAGCAAATTTTGCAATTTTCCAATTTTGCCCTTAATTCTCCTTACTTTCTTGCTGATTTCATGCCTCTGCCGTCTAGCCCAAATAGACCTTGGGTCTATTTGCCTTTAAATCCCTCTTTCTTTTATCATTTAAGCTATTTAATCATTTCCCAAAATTTTGCATTTGTTACAATTTAGTCCCTTTTGTTCAATTAATTATCGGAACTTTAAAATTTCTTAACGAAACTTTAATAATAACTTTTTAACACTCCATGAATATTTATAAAAATATTTATGGCTCAGTTTAAAATCCCCGAGGTCTTGATACCTCATTTCGATTCTAATTATTTTAATATTTATTTCTAGTGCACTATTCACTATTTCAAAAATTTTCCTAACTTCATATTTAACTTATACTTACTAAATTAATAATATTTTCTACCCATTTGTCGAATTTAGTGATCTCGAATCACCGTTCCGACACCTCTGAAAATTCAAGCCATTACATTTTTTTTTTCGTCGGATTTGTGGTCCCGAAATCACTGTTCCGACTAAGCCTAAAATCGGGCTATTACACTATCACTTTGGAAGACGTGCATTTGCAATTAGGATTGCCGGTGGACGGGGACGCAGTCACTGGGTCCGTTCATTCTGCTAATTGGGGAGCAGTATGCTACGAGCTTTTGGGTGCTATTCCGGATAATATTAACGGAGGTCGGATCGAGATGGGCTGGTTGCGAGACACATTTCCGGAGCCGGATGATGATTCTACCTAACTAAAAAAAATTTAATATGCTCTAGCATACATTCTTCAGATAATTGGAGGTTATCTGATGCTGGACTTGTCACGACCCCTTGTACATCTGAGATGGCTACTGAAACTCGTTGATTTTAGAGCAGCTGGTGAATTTAGTTGGGGGTCTGCCATGTTAGCAACACTATACCGGGAGATGCCTGTTTTAATTCTTATTCACTATCATTACATGACATGTCCACAGAAAATATCAAAGACTTCGGAGGTATCTCAAGGAGCTCGTCTTCACTTTCAAGCATCTTCAATACTTTGGTCATTGAAGGCCGATTTATGGGCTTCGTTTGTATGCACCAAAAAGCAACAATTATCATTTTTCTCATGATGCTGTTTTCACTTTCTGTCATGTCTTCAAGCTCTATGTTCTCCCCTAGTTGAAGTCTATCATAAATCCATGTAGGAAAATAAACTTGACTTGAATGTTCGGCAGAAGCGTTTAAATTTTTTCTCTTTCCCACAATTTCTATTAACATCATTCCAAAACTATATACATCAGCTTTATACGAGATACCTCCAATACTTTTATAAAATAATTCATGAGCCATATATCCAAATGTACCACGTGCTGCTGTGAGAGAAATAATACTGTCATCCACCGGATACAATTTTGCGAGACCAAAATCTGAAACTTTTGGATTAAAATTTTCATCTAAAAGAATGTTATGTGGCTTGATATCAAAATGTAAAATCTTCATGGCACAACCATTATGTAAATATTCAATACCTCGACCCACTCCAACTACTATCTCAAACATCTTTTGCCAACTCAAGCTGCTACTTCCTGATGAAAATATAAATTTGTCTAAAGACCCATTCGTCATGAAATCATAAACAAGAGCTTGTTTTTTCCTCTCCGCGCAAAAGCCAATAAGTTGCACTACATTCACATTATGAATCCTTCCAATAGTTGCAACTTCATTGATAAAATCTTGGCCATTACCTTTCGATTCCTTTAGCAATTTTATTGCGACGAGTTTGCCACTTTGAAGTTTACCTTTAAACACAGTGCCAAAACCTCCTTGACCTAATTTATTCTTGAAACCTCCAGTTATTTTCTTTATTTCAGCATATGAATATCTTATCGGCATAAAATTCTTTTGACGTTGAAGAAAGTTTTCAATCGCATATCATTCACCGACAAATGTCTTCTTCTTAATTTACGTATAATAAGAACAGTCAAACAAGATATCCCCAAAAGTGTCCGAACTAATATAATCCCTATTTTCAAAGAAAAATAAGTAAAAGAATCAAACCACAATTCTAGAATATGTATATATTATTTATTAAAACTTCTATTGATTAATGCTTAGCTTTTTTTTATTCTTCCTAATTTCTCGAATATTTTCTATTGAAATAAGAAACATTAGATGAAGCCTAATTTAAGCAATATGCAAATGCTCTATTTTTCCAAAACAAACTCCAAAGCATAGTTTTTATTTTGACCATAGTATAAAAAGTGTACCCAGTTATAAATACCTGTTATTGTAACAAAAAAATCTGTATTCCTGTTAAAAGGCAAAAAAAAAAAAGGAATTATTAGTTGAATGGATAGTAGGAATTAGGAAAGCAAAAGAGAGATTCATTAGTTAAAATATATATATAAGTAAATAAAAAAATTATATATAAAATTACACAAAGATTATATATATTGATTCAAAGTACCTTTACTAGGTGGAGAAGTAGCAGGTGGGAGGACAAGAGCCATCATGCTTTCTGCATATAGTAAAAGCAGACCAACTAACACCCAGAACAACGATTGTAGTCTGGAATATTGAACAAAACACATTAAATTTTTTTTGGTTAATCAGTGCTCCATAAGACAATGAATTAATAGGACATATTAGCAATTATGTTGTTGTAGACTAAATTTTAATTTGATTTATATATTGTTGTTGCAATTATTCAGAAGATGTGCAAGTTTAAATATGGGATTTAATTTAAGCATAATATAAAAAATATATATTTATTAAAAGAAAAACGAAAGGAGGCTATGTGAATACTAAAAAAAGAATACTTACGCGTTAACAACTGAGCCCCAACGCAGTTTAGATTGAAGATTCCATGTAATTTGGGTGCCCATCCTAAGCCTTCTGTAAATATCAAAAGTAGAGAGGCCATTTATGTTATGAAGACTGATGGGAACCAGGGCTTCAACAGTGCAAGAGGGATGGAAAGCAGAAGTTGCAATTGCTCCATCCAAAAAATAAACGTAATTCTTATTTGTTGGGGGACAAGAAGAGCAACGACAAGCATTGATGTAGTTAGCCCCACTCCATGGCTTGTTCATCTTCGTACTGCAGTTCATGACAAACATCTCTTCATATGTAAATGTATCGAAAGCAAACTCAGTATCAAGATATGTATAAGATGTTGGTCCTATTTGAGGGAATTTTCTATTTGTAGGGGAGCCGAAAGGAAGGGAACTAAGAGGAATAGAGCAGTTATCTTTGTCCACATTCACATCAACAATATGAATAGTTTGGTTATCATAAAAGATGTGTTGGACATAAAAGTTCCCTCGATCCATAGGGAAAATGGCACGGTTATTGTCGCGCACCAGCTCAAATCTCTTAAGACCACAGCTTTGAGGCTCGGTTGTTGATCGAAAAGGGTAACGGATACTAAGGTTTCCACACAGAGTAAATCCACAAGGCGTGTTTATGCTTCTAGCGGTAGAACCATGAGGAAAGAAAGATAAAGCAAGGGCTAACAGGCAAAGTAATGGAAGTTTTAGTGTTGCCATCCTAAAGTTTCAGTGGGAGAGAGGAGAATTTAATACAGGCTAACCAGTCTCAACAGTTTCTGCAATTTTTCACTCTCCAAAACCACGTCTCTCTCACTCAAATTTAAAGAAGAAAAAGGAGTAGATAACTAATTGCTCGTGGCTGATTTTTCCACACCAAATTCACAAAGGAAAAGAAAAGTGTACTCAATCCGCGGATGAAAAGTCAAGTACAGCCAATAATGGTGTCGATTTTATTACCACCAAAAGTCTCAAGTCTTTGGATATGTTTTCTTCCTATAGTTGTAGGTCCAATCAAACAGGAAAAAGGAAAACCCATGTTCGACTTCACACTTCGCGCAGAGATCAACAAGTCTTTGTACTCCATCTGAACAATTGGGCGAATGGACAAAGCCAGACAATTTTGTGCGGGGTTAGATAAAATTTTAATTTTATAATTTTTAAATAATTAAATTAAATTTTTATAATTTTAAGAGAGATCAAAGTATAATCTTACTTTTACTAATTTAAAATTTTTAAAAAATTTCAAAAACTTAAATAATAATTTTACATTTTAGGGGCCGGGACCTGATCGCCCCTAGATTCACCCTGATTGGGCGTCACTTCTACTACACTCTCCTACATAAAAAGCTTAGGAAAAGCTTGTAGGTAGCCGTTATTTTTTTTTAAGAGTTTTGTAATAGGCCCAATTCGCCCGGCCCATTATAAACTAAAAATAATAAATATAAAAAAATAAGAGAAAATAAATAGCCCAAAATTAAATCAAAGTCCAAGTTCTTTTATAAAATAGCCCAAATAACCCATTACCCCAGGCCCAATACACCCAAAAATATCTCAGCAGCACTGGAAGCTTCTGGAACGTGCCAGAATAAGCCAGAGAGTTAGGGCTCCCACGAGTGACTCCTCACATGGCCTCCTTCGCACGTCTCTCCGCTCCACTGTACAACCGAGCCTGCAAAAGAACACACCAGAAGGAGCCAATAACAGAATTCATAGCAGATGACAGTAGGAAAATAGGATTTTTTATATATTTTTTATTTTTATTTATCTTGTGAATCTGGCTATAAAAGCCATTGATGTACCTGCAAATTTTTTTAGGCACACAGAATATACACTACGCCCACTACAAAATTCCAGTACCAGAAATCAAAGAAATCAGAAGGTGATTCAATTTTTTTTTCCTTTTTCGTCTTCAATATATACATATCTATATATATATATATTCGCATATACCTGGTTTTTTTAGTTTTTTTTAAAAAGGAAAGAAAAAGAAAAATTACCTTTGCTAAATGCATTGATGAGATCCCTTGGCTTCTCCGTTGAAATCGGGGATAGAAATGCGGATTCACAAATAAAAATGGTCTTTGAAGTGTTGATTTCAATTGAAATAAAGGCTGTTTCTATACACCTCACCAATTTTAATGGTGTACTGGTGCTGAAATAGCCTTAGAAATTAAAGGCTGCTGAGTCAAAACCCTAAATAAATTGGGTGTTTGGCTTGCGTTTGGAAGGAATGGTTAATAGCCATTCAATTTCCTTTAAATTTTGGGTAAATAATGAAACGGTATAGCTTTAGGAAGGAGCAACCCACGCGTCAGCCCGTCCAAAAGACCCGGATCCGCGCTTTTGCGCTCAAAAGGGGTTATTTTTGCATCAAGTCCCTCTCCTTTTGTGTTGCATTTTGATTAGCCCCTAATTGCAACTTACCAGTTCTTTAAAATTTTCCCTAACATTTGCGCGTTTTTGCCATTGGATCTGCACCGCAACACTATGCTTTGGGGCCTGGACAATTCTCTATTCTAGTCCCTATATGTTAATGCGCATTACACATTAATCCCATTTATGATTACTTTATTCGTAGATTGACCCTCTTGTTTTAATTCTGTTTTAATTAAGTTTGTTAAACACTGTATATTCACGTTCTATTACTTGTTGGATTATATGTGTGGATATTTTTAATGATCTTGGCATTTTTATTCTATTATTTTGATAATTTGTATATTATTTGCAATAAAGTTCATTCTAATTTATGTATGCTATTAATTTTATGTGGTTTTTTTCTTTTAAATTTATTTATATTTTTAATATTTATATTCGTTTATTTTATGTGTCATTTAAGTTATCATTAGACATATATTTTAACGATATTTATATATTTAATTTACATATATTACATAAGCCATGTTATTCTTATACATATATATATTATAAACTTGTATACTTATGTTTCTAAATTTATTATGTATATAATTTATGTTAATATTAAGTTAATTTTAAAATTCATATTTTAACTCAATGATATTTTTACATACAATTATTTTTAAAATTTATCCATATATACATTACCTATATAAAATTATTTTTTTAGTGCATATTATTATTTTCATAAAACCTTACGTAAATATTTTCTTTCTTCCCTATGTATATACATTTTTCTTGTAAGAATTATATTTTAAATTATATAATTTATTTATTGAATACTCTCATATTATCCTTATGTATGTATTATTCATATATTCCATCACACTAAATCAATTTGTTACATGTAAAATTATATATTATTTGTTTCTAAATTCCCTTTATAAATATATATATCACTAAATTTGGGTGTAAATATAGCTTTGCCTTTTGTATATGACCTTGTTTTTTAGAAATTTTTGTTACATATATATAACTTATATATTTACTTTGTTTCTTTCATACATTATTAATTTTATTTTTTTTACAAATAATTATACCCAATTTTACTTGTATATACATGTTTCATAAATTTATTATGTATATTATTTTATATCATGTGTTGTCATTCCTTCATATTTAATACATTATTTAAGTTATCATGTGAATTATCAATTTTTGAATGAATTTGTGTTTTAAATATTTCATTTATAATTTGATTTGAACTTTTTATTTTATAATAACTATTTCAATAACATGTATCCCAAGTTTTTATCCAAATTTATGTCTTGTTACAATGCATTATGTATTTCATCTATTTTAAAACAAATAAATTCATCTATTTTAAAACAAATAAACGTGTTTTTGAGCAAATTTCTAATTTCCTTTATCATTCAAAAAAATTCTGAAATAAGGCAATATCTAATATTTGGGGAATTCGAAAAATCGTGCTCAATTGTACTGGGTATGACTTTTCCGGTGAACCAAATATTTGGATAACCTTTTATAATTTTAATGTATGAGTTTTCAAAAGTCGAAAATTAATTGCGTTTTTAAAGGTATAAGGGATATCCAATCGTGCTGGGTATGATACTGCACATCTTTGAAACGAGAGATTTTTGACTACTAATTTGAACTGTTCAAGCATTTTAAAAAATCATACTTTGAAAAATCTTTTCTTTTAAGACCTTTTGGTATAAGGACAGCATCAAATCAATTAGGTACCAATTTTTGGGCGTCATGAGAGTGCTAACCCTTCCTCATGTGTAACCGACTCCCGAACCACTTTTTTTATTTTTCATGAATAATAGGTGGCCCAATCACACCTAAATCAAGAGATTGGTGGCGACTCCACATTTTTTTTTGTTTTCAAAAGTCAATTCCCATTGTTTTCAAAATAAAAAGGGTTTCGACAAGTTTAATTTTAAGAATTTTAATAAAATGTTAGATATTTGATAAGGCTATATAAATATTGGTAAATTGATAGAAATATTGATAAATTCATAAATATTTTAGATTTTTTATTATAATTTTGCCGTGGTGTTGTTTACTTGGACCGATGTTCTTGTTTACTTTAATTTTTCGTTGTATGATCATATTTAAAAATTTTTAAAAAAAATTACATAAAAATAAACAATATCAAATTCATTTTTTTTAATTTAACTCGAACAAATATATTCAATTCGATTTGAATTTCATCTCACTTAACTTGATTCGAAAAAATTTCAAGTCAAGTTAAGATGATGAAATAAGATTCAAAAACTCAATTAACTCAAAATTTTTCTATTTGATTTAACCGAACACTCACCTCTAATAAGTGATTTGCAATTCTAGGGGTTCCTTTCCTTTTTTTTTCCTTAATAATTTATTATGACTAAAAATGCAAGGTGGTAAAAGGTAAAAGGAGCATGCCATTAAAATTAACTTTTAAATGCTAAATCTATTCATTAAAAAAAATTAAAATCATATCACTAGACATTATCACAAAAATTAATATTTAATCATATTTAAGTCTCAATTGATCAAAATGCCCTCAAGAGCAAAATTATCATTTTGTCCCTTAACTTGTATTTTTTATCCAATTGGACCCGAAACTTTTAAAATGTCTCAAAATACATTTTAATACTCTCTCAATAGTAAATCTATTAAAAATGAATTTCTCTCATCAGATATACATATAAAATTATTGGAACAATTTCGTACGGAACACCAATTTTTTTTTTTTGGGGGGAGGGTGTTACATGTTCGACCATCAATAGTGGCATCTCTCATTCACACCTTTCATTATTGCGTAAATCTAGATGGTTCAACCATTGATGGTGACACTTTTTGTTATTGCATAATTTTGAACGTTTAACCATCAATGGTGGCACCTATGATCAGACGATACTTCGTTACTTATTGTTCAACTTTACAACATCACACCCTTTCACTAAGGGAATGGCTCCAAAAGATACAATTCCCTCAACCTTCCACTAAAGGTCCAATCCATTAAGGGTTTATTTTAATAAGGGTACAACTCCTAAAAGTACAACTCTCTCACCCTTCCACTAAGGGTACGACTCCTAAATGTGCAACTCCCACACCCTTCTAAGGATCCATTCCATTTAAGGGCATGACTTCTAAAGATACAACTTTCACATCTTCTTAGGTTCCATTCCACTAAAAGTACGACCCTTAAAGGTACAACTCTCTCACCCTCTACTAAAGATTCATTCCATGATAATATGGCTCTTAACGGTCCAACTCTCACACTTTCTTAAAGGTAATAACGATATTACCCTTTTTTAATTATTTATTTATATTAATCAATCCTAACAAACTCAATATAATATTGAATGGTTGCTTCCCATTTGAGGCAAGTTTAATTTAGAGGATTGATTTACCTTTGGTGTTAGTATAATTCTAAATACTTATGAATGATTTCAATGCCTATGATGGTGGTGTAATTCCTAATACTTAGGAATTATAACAAATTTTATAAAAAGAAATACAAGTAGATTTTTATAAATTAAATTGACCTTGCTTATGACACAAAAACCTTATCACTACTTTTCAACTAAGACAAAGTCATTTTATAACCTCCATTTTAATTGGGAGAGGAGACAATTGTTATATATCTTGATAACATGAGTCCCACTAAAGACCTTTATACCCTTCTTAGATTGGGGCAAAGGAGATTCTTCTTCTCTTTCAGTGCCAAATCTATCCAACCACTATACACATCTTTGAGCTCATTCTCTCACCATAGGAGTTATTCATTATTTCTCCTCCTCATCTTAATCAATAGTAGCTCTCTACCCTACTCAAGTGAACCACTCCAAATTCCCATCACTCTTTTCACCTTATTGAAATCTTGTATCAAGTTATATATATTTTCCATCATTAATTTTGAAATTTTAAATGCCCAAATAAATAAATATTAACCTTATACCATACTTATTATGTGGGTAAAAAATAAAATTAATATAAAATAAAATTTTAATATAAAAGAATTTTTAATTAATATATTTTCAAAAAATTAATGGTTATTGATAAAGTAATTAAAATGTATATAATTGTTGATAAGATACATGATACATGAGACGATACATGATATATGATACAATATATATATAACAATGTACTTTAGTTTCAACAAAATGCCGCTATTAAGAGAAAATTAAAAAAATCAAGGGTAAATTACAAAAACAATCATTTTTATTTAACTTAAAGTATATTTTAGTCATTTATGTTTGAAATGTTACGTTTTAGTTAATTACGTTATCGTTTTGATACGAAATAGTCACTCTACCGTTAAGCTTTGTTACCTCTCCAACAGCGGTCATACATGGTAGTCCAAATCGATTTTAAACGCCGACTTAAATATCCTACATGACAGTTCAAATTAAATTTATCTAATTAAAAACCTATTTTTATACCAGGAACTGGACATCCAAGTTGGCATTTAAAACCCATTTGGACTGCCACGTAGGACTGTCATTAGGGAGGTAATGAATTTTAATGGTAGAGTGACCATTTCATAACAAAACGATAACGTAAGTGAATAAAATGTAACATTTCAAACATAAGTGACTAAAATGTAATATGAGGTAAACAAAAATGATTATTTTAGCAATTTTCCATAAAATAAATTTTGTGGTAGAAAAGAAAAAAGGAGTGGATAATACATTTTTATTGAGAATAGCTTTTATAAGTTTAT
This sequence comes from Gossypium hirsutum, assembly GCF_007990345.1. Classification (NCBI taxonomy): domain Eukaryota; kingdom Viridiplantae; phylum Streptophyta; class Magnoliopsida; order Malvales; family Malvaceae; genus Gossypium; species Gossypium hirsutum. Next base: position 4,888,877 of record NC_053424.1, read on the forward strand.
TTTGTTAAAAAGTATTTAGAACTTATTACACTATTTTTTATATTCTATTCTCATTGGAATGAAATATTATTTTAACTTTTTTTTAAGAAAATTTCGTTAATTCAACATAAATTCAATTAAAAAATTTCAATATTAACATAGATAAATGTATAGTTATAATGATGTATGTGAATCCTATAATAAAAATTAATCCCCTTCCTAAACATGCACTACAAACCATTATAAACTATGCAATAATTACTCAGTACTTGCTAACGTATGATCTGCATTTGACATTTATTTATTACTTACTTCATAATGTATTCAAATATTTTTTTAAAAAGAAATTATGGATTAATCCATTTCATCAAATGCTTGAGTTGAGTTGTTAATTAATATTCATTATTATTTTTTGAACAAAGAAAGACTTTTAAGTATGTCATCACTTGTTTAGAGTCTCTATCAAACACATTGATAATAGGGATTCAAACTTATCATTTCTCCTTCCTCATGTCAAATATTTGTTTTGAAAAAATATTGTAAAAAATAGAACGTCGATAATGATAATGTATCGCAAAAAATAAAAAATAAAAAATACGTATTTTTACGTGAAAACCCATTCGAGAAAAAAATCACAGGTAGATGAGAAGATAATTCACTATGTGAAATTCGAATGATTATAAGAAAAGTAGACTATATTTATTTATAGGTTTGTAAAACCATATTCTAATAGAAAGAGTATAGTAAAGTTGAAACACCAGAATTCGGGCCACTCAATTCTAACAAATATCATCTTCTTTTAAAAATGGTAAAAAAAACAAAAAAAAAAACTAAGTTTCTAAACTGGATTTGTATCTTCTTATTTTGCATAGATCTATTTATAAATTCAGTTATCTGTCTAAATTTGAAAGTTTTCTTAAAATTTATGAGGATTTTGATAAAAATATTAGATTCAAAAAATAAATTTTAAAAAATAAATTTATTTAAAATATGAGTTGAACTTGATATTGAACATTAAAAACTCAAATTGGACTCAAATCATTCTTTTTTTTTCTAATTTTCTATTATATATTATACTATGTTTTTTATATTTTTTAATTTATATAACACATAAAATATTATTTTTAAAATAATATTATTTAAAAATATATTAATATTATATTTAAATTTAACCTATTCTCAACCCGATCCATTAGCACAGTCGCATATGGTGTTTATTTCTAACGGGAAGGTTTTGGGTTTATCTTTCAAAACTGTAGGCCCAAACCAATCCAACTCTGGTCTAAGCTTGGTAGCGAGGGGAACCGAATTACTGTCAACTGTAAAGTGTGGTGTCACTGTGCTGGGAAAAAGTGAAAGTAAAACGAAAGAAGCCCATCTTATCCGATGTCTTGAGTAGTTCATGGAAGCAGCAACGGTGAAGCAGTCGGTGAAACTAAAGAAAATGGCTATTCTTTGTGCTTCAACCTCAACCATTTTCTCTTCTTCAGAGAGAACTTCTTTTGGTTCTTTGAAAAAGACTATTCCCAGTAACCAAAGCTCATTTCTTGGGTTCTTCCCTGTAGCAGCATTGTCCAAACCTGGCTCTGTTCGGCCAACAACACTGTCTTTCTCTAAACGAGATTTCCGGGTTTGTTGTCAGGACCTCTCTCTTGTCCCTGAAAACCAACGTTGGATGTTCGAAGAATCCGAGGCTGATGGCCCTGTAAAGACTCTCTCTTTTTCTTTCCTTTTTATTTTCTTCTTCCTTTGTTAAAGCTTTTTCTGGGTTTTGAATGGAAGATAGGTTAATGTGATTGTGTCTGTTTAAGTTATTAATTTTATCTGAAAATTTTGGATTTTTGTGGGTTTGAACCTTGAACAAGACTTGGTAGAGGTTTCTGCTTCTGCTTGGAAACTTTAGCCATTAGATTCATCTCGGGATTCTAAAATTAGGTGTTTCTAATTTCTGTTAAGTGAAAATTATTAGTTTCAGATAATATATATTGGGAATTTCTGTTCTAATGGTGTACATTACTTTCCTACTTTTTTTTCCCACAATTATTATTGCAGGTTTACGTTCACGTTCAGAATCTTTTATCATATGCTATCTGCTTCTCGCTGTGTTTTGATTAGTTTCTGCTTTTCAGTATGACTGATTACTTATTTCGGGTCATGTTCTTTCTGTTTGCAGGACATTTGGAACAACACATGGTATCCCAAAGCTAAAGATCACATAAATACAGAAAAAACATGGTATGTTGTTGATGCTACGGATAAAATTCTGGGAAGATTGGCGTCAACAATTTCCGTGCATATTCGTGGAAAGAATTTGGCCACTTATACTCCTAGTGTGGATATGGGAGCCTTTGTGATAGTGGTATGTGGTTTTTGTGGTCATTAGGTGTCTTGTTAAGACTAAATTTAGGAGCTGTTTTCTTTATAAGAACTCGTTTATGTTGTTTGTTGTTAGTTTGGTGTTGAAACTTGAAAAGAGGTTGGACTATGGAGAAACTGTTGGCTGCTCTGAAATTTACATGTTACAATTGCTCACGTTCTTTGGGTTATAATCTGTTCTATTGTGCAAAATTAAAGCTTTTTTTGGTTGACTGCATTTGCTATTAGTAGTGCAAGTCTATGGATCTTGATCGGGGCTTTTGATGTTCTTTGTGTCTACATATAAGTAGTTGATTGAAACAGAACTCAAGCAAATCTGTGTGTAAGCTCATAGGTTTTGGAGTTATATGATGTTGTGTGTCATTTCTTTTTCCTTTTCTATGGTTGTTTCCTATTGTGTCGAGTTTGCTTCCAGTCTTACCGATCTCTCAACTGTTATGAAATGCTTTACATCATGGGAAATTCTTTATACTAGAAATTTTGAAGACATGAAATTTGAAGTGCTTCGATACGGTTGATTGAGCGCTTATTTCTGTATATCTGGATAATAGTATGATGGCATTGTTTTTCATCATGATAAACTACTTGTCTGAGCAATTTCTTTTACAAGAATACTAATATAAAAAGTGCTTGTTTTAATTGTTTCTTTTGAAGTTCCTTTCTTAAAAAATTGTGTGCCTTATTGTCAGGCCCTAGAAAATGTAACAGAGTTGGATTGAGTGATATAATTTTACAGTTTTATTGTATGAACAAATTTTCTCTTCTAGAAACCTGTAGCTATTGGTATGGATCTGGTTGACTATATATTCTGAAAAAAGATATGGTTGCTTCAAGGATCATAATTCACCTTATAGTAATTTGGCAATTTAGGGGAGGGAGCTTTGATATTACTTTCTGGTTTCTTACAATATGTTTATTTTATGTTTTATAAATCCTAAAATTTTTTGGTCTACTTTGACTCAATAGGTAAATGCTGAAAAAGTTTCTGTATCTGGAAAGAAAAGGACACAAAAGCTCTACAGGAGGCATTCAGGAAGACCAGGTGGCATGAAAGTGGAAACATTCAATCAGCTGCAGCAGAGAATTCCTGAAAGAATTATTGAGCATGCTGTTCGTGGTATGCTTCCTAAAGGAAGGGTACGTTCATTGGTTTCAAACTAAAGACTAATAATAGGTAGATCTATGTTATCCTGACTTGGTTTCTGTATCAGATATAGGTATGTGCTAGTTATGCTCAACCTTTTCTAAGTATTTTCCATATATTTGGAAGGCTATATCTCCATGTCCATGTTCGAATATGTTAGACAGAGGTGTAGGACACAAGAACTTTAGAGAAAACGAAGAATCTGGAAGATATAACTTTAAATATGAATTGGTATATGGATATAATTTTTTCCATCCCTTATATCAATAATTTAGCTCGCTTATTAAAGGGATAATAAATCCTCATAACCCTTTGGAATTTATCTATTTGTATCATCGTGTGCCTGGTTTCTTTGCATGTCTGACTCATTCTACTGCTAAGCTTTTCATGCAGTTTAAACTTACTAGGAATTTTCCAAATATGACTGGCCTTCTGGCACAATGTTTTCACTGACTAGTTGTCATCACTAATGAGAAAAAAAACTTACTGTGGGCTTTCTATGCCCACTACCTTGAACTTGGTGATTTAGGTACTCTACAAATAGCTTTACATTTGTAATAAAGACAGCAAAAAGGCCCGTTACAGTCATGGATGATGGAGGAGTCTAAAATGTACAAGTGCTGAAAGAATATTAACCCTGAAATCTGAGGAACTCTGTTAATGGTCTATGTAATGTGCAAAGTTCCATGTGCCAACCTTTGAAATGAAGATAGGATATGGTAAACAATTTGACATCAGCTAAGCAACCTCAGTTTGTGAATACAATTATGATAATTCTTACTAGAGTGCATTTGTTAATACAATTATGATAATTCTTACTAGAGTGCATTTGTTAAGGTTTATAAAAGTGAATAAATCTAATTCAAGCCAATAATTACAATGACTTGTATTGGCTTTTACATTGAATCCATTGGTTCCAATCTGTTCCAGAAGTTTACTCCAGGAATCAATATGCTGTTTCTTTTGTATACTGCGTGCATGATGCTCAACATTAATTATTGCCTAACCCAACACTAATATTTGCCTTCCTCAGCTTGGTAGAGCATTGTTTAACCACCTAAAGGTTTACAAGGGTCCAGACCATCCACACGATGCTCAGAAGCCTATTGAGCTGCCAATACGGGACAAGAGGGTTCAGAAGCAGAGATAATCAAAATATAAAGCAGGGTCTGGCTTGAGAGTGCGCAGGCAAATGCTTCACATCCTGCTTGCCGTTTACTCATGTTTTTGGTCCTCCGGGTATGAGCTTCTTTCTTTGGCTCTCCGTGACAGCATGCTGCACTTGTTTATATTTTGATTGTTGAGGTATTTGAAATGAATCTTTACCTTTCTTGAGCTGAAGTTGGATGCTAAACTCTGATTGTTGTTTATGATGTATGTTTCAGTTTCGGTAGCATGTAATTTAAATCATATCTGTAGTTCCTTGGGATTGAACCAAGTTTGTTTGATTCATTAATCAAATAATTCATCATTTATTTCTTTTAATTTTAATGATTATAATCTAAATTGGGATAAAACTTCATTAGTTTTTACTGGTGACTAAATCCTGGTTGCAATGGCTCCTTTTGGCATCTGTGACGATGAAGCTAGGTTATGACTAGCTCATCTGACTGGTAGCTAGCAACCAGACTGGTTGCAGGTGTCGCAGAAGCTGATTATTTTTTCTTAGATATTCAGAAAAAAGAAAGATTTCTTTTTATTGTAACTAAAATTTGATTCCCTTACCATAAGAAACAACCAATGTGGTTGTTAGTTAGTTGGTAAATTTTCTCCCCACACTATAAGGAAAAGAATAACTTAGCTTTGAACCAAAGCTGCATATAATAGTTGATTCCAAGTATCAGGCATACCAGCAAGACACCAATGGCTGCAATCGATGAGCTTGGGGCCAGCACCGGCGTAGATTGAAGGATGACCGTCTTTTCTTAACTGTGTCAGCAAAGTAATGTCAAGTAGATAGGCAGGCTTAGTCATTTTACTCAAAACAGTCTTTAGAATAGCTTCCCCAGGCACAGGAGGCCCTGGATATGTTGACCCTTTCAATGGTTCTGTTTGTTTAATGCAACCTTTATTGCTTGGTTCACCCCATTCCTTGGCACTGCAAACCAAAGCAAAGTGAATGAAAATTGAGTTGAAGTCATGGCAAATACTTGAGGGGGACCAGAAGTTTAAGAAGTTTACTTGAAATGAACAGCAGCAACTCCTTGGAAGAAGACTCTAGTCTTTGAAGGATCAATGTTGGTATCAACCCAATTTGCCCATGTTGTCATTGCAATCTTGTATGCTTCCATGTGATCCATCTCTTTCACTGTCTTGTTTCCATACTGGAAGTAGTCCCATCTGCAACAGTACCAATGTTACTCCAAATACAAATTATTATTTTTTCTACTTTTACGATTTCTACTATTCTAAGATATTAGAGGTGACAATTGGGTGTGTTTGGTTTAGGGAAAAGAAAGTACGATTGAAAACGTCCGGAATGAGTCCACCAATGGTAGCTGTTGAAGATCAAGACATCAGCTCCAAGCCACAAATGCCCAGTACTGATTGAATCAAGCTTCAAAACTTTACCAATTTTTTCATAAGCCATATCCACCAGGAACCCATTTTTCAGCCAGTTAACTGATACCCCATAGTCCTGCAATGTTTTTTAAATTAAAAAAAATTGCAAACTTTATATCTATAAGCAGACAAGAATCAACTGGAACATATTTTGGGCAAGTAAGATAAATTTGGGAAACAATACCGGCAATGAAAATGTAGAGAGCAGGCCTCTTGAAGCAAATGTGTAGTTTGGGTTTGGGATTGCAGAATGTAGCATGCAAATGAGTGATCTCCACATATTGTTACTTAATGAATCCCCCACAAAAAGTATCTTCTTGTTCTTATATTTCTCCAGGAAACCAATTCCATTGAACCTAATATCACATTTCAGCAAAATATATTCAAATTAGGGATAGTAAATGTCAAAAATTTAGAAATTAAATTATTTTTCATATATTATGATTATAGATACCCGCTAATAGCTCATATTAATTTTTAACCAATCACATGAAGAAACACAAATTTATTTATTTTTTAATTTTAAGTTATAACATATTATTTGAATACTTGAGTAATAATTAAGCTTTTTCTTGTATTAATACACTAAATAGTAAAAATAAATCATAATTTTTTAAAATAAAAATAAAATACTATTTTTCTATAAAAAAAATAAATTTCCCCCATAGGACGACCCTAAATCCAATCTTCTTGATATGACGTTTCCTTAGATACATCTCTCCTAAATGAAATAATTGTTTTAGTACAACATTTTTTATTATAGACAAAACTTAATTTCTTCACACGTGACAAACTTTTAAAAAACATTTAATAACCAAACCAGAAGACCAATCTATGTGTTGTTTTGCCTTCCATTTATGTAGCACAAGTCAATGTTTGGCACAATCCTTAATATAATAATCACATGTTCAAACAAAGATCTCCCTCCATTGTATTCCTAAATTTTCCCTCTTTTCCCATGAAAAAAGGGTCAAATTGTGGTTTTGGTTAGTCCATTATACTCAAATTGGGGATTTAATTCCATTATACTCAAATGGAAAATTTTTAATTTATACCTCTTTAAAATTTATAAAAATTTAATTTAATCCTTTAAAAATTACATTTCTACTATTGTAAAAATATATAATTTAATTTACCCCAAAAAATTTCTAACTTACCCTTGAATTTGATATAATTTAATCATTCTATTTTTTTTAATACCATTACTTAATCCAAACAGTTAGCACTGTTAACTATTTTGAATGAAATATTTTGAAGATAAAATTCATATCAATATTTTAATTGTAATAGTTAATGATGATGACATTATAAAAACAAACGAACACACTATACCACATTAAAGCAAATGGACTAAAACATAAATCTAAACAAAGTAGAGGGACCAAAATCAAAATTGACGCAAATAGTAATAATTAATTTTTTTAGACAGAGTAATAGCTAAATCATGCTTGGTATAATCTTATTGATATCCTTAATTTCATGAAAATAAAAAAAAATTCAAAGAATTAAAAACAATCGTCTCTTAACGTTAATGATGAGAAAAAAAATAGATTCAATCGACATTTGCATGTACCCCAGATTGTATTTCAGAAAAAAAAACAATGAGAGAGAAAAATGGAAAGGAATAACATAACTTTACCTGGGGAGTGCACAGTCATTAGGTTGCCATCTATACTTGAGGTAATTCCGATCAGGTCTGCCATTTTTCTGGCAATCGAAGCCACCGCCGATGAAGGGACAACTCGAAGAATCATAAAGAGGGTTAAAAGAATCATCAAAAACCCAACTTCCTTGAAAAAAATCACAGCTTTTCACTTCATTTATCTTCACTTCATACCCCATGTTAAAGCTGCTGTGAATATCTCCATGAACTAAAACTATAGCTAAAGAAAGTAAAACAGCAGCAAGGCAATGGTAGTAACCTAAAAAACCAAGCAAAGCAGCCATGAAAGCATAAGCAAATGAAGGTACTATAGCCACATAAGGTTCTGCATTTATATAAGATAAATTTTTTTTCTAAAAAAAAGGGTGCTTTAATTTCAAGGTTTAAATAAGGTAACAGAATTGCTTTGTTTTTATTTGTATTGTCTGGCAGCCAGATAAGGGCATAAATTTTTCAGCATTAGTTTAGGTTACTTACATCAAATCTAAATTTCAAGAGTTTGGACTGTTTGTTAATTAATTAATTCATTCATAAATGACACAAGATGGTTGGTTGAAAATTGCCAGAATCCAAGCTGTTTGACCATATAATTATTTGTTTATTTCTTTTTAATTAATTTATACCTTTACTAAGTACTGTAATTTCATTAATTATTTGATTAAACTTATTATTGTTATCAACTAATAATAGACTTTCAGTTTAATTAATTAGAAGTTTAAGGGTTATGTCTTCATTTATCTAAGAATGGGTCTTAATTAATTAAAATTTATTTATATTACTATTAAATTATTTAAATATATAAATATTAATAGAAAATAATTATTTAAATATTTAAATATATATTTTTATATAATACTTAGAACTACTCATAACCCCTTCCGATATTAATTCACTTAAAACTCAATTAATTATAATTAGTCTTCTAAATCTAACTAATAAACAGTTTTTTTTTTAATTGTTGAAATCTAAACCCATGTGCAGCTCCACATGCAGCTGTTACTGATTGCGAAAAGATGTTGGCGTGATTGCGAAAAGTTTATAATCCTATTTTTTCTAAAAAAAAAATCTTATTTAATATATATTTCCATGCTAGGGATAATATAATTTATGGTCCTTGAACTTAGTAATTGGGTCTATTTTGTATTTTTATTTTTTTTGTTCACTTTGGTCCTTAAACTTGATAACTAAATTTTGTCAAGATTTGATGATGTGACCAATGTTACTGAAATATCACCAAATCAGACAAATCGAATATTGATCAATATAACAGCACTAACAGAGGGATTGAATTAATTGACTCAAAAATTTCTTAGAATTAGTAAAAATCAAAAAGCGGACTGAAAATCGATAGTTGAACATGTTGAAATGGTTTAATAAAACTTTTATGATTTTTTAATTATTTATTTAATTATTGTTGATCTATCAATTAAACTGATTGGACTGTTTGAATAAGAAATCGATAGTCTAACCTCTTCAACCACTAATTTAGTTATTTAAATATTGAATGTGATATTTTGATATTGTAGTACATCATCACCCGAAAATTTATATAAAAATTTAAATTTTCAAGTGATGATATGATACAATCTCATAGTGTCATATCATCAAACTTAATTTTTAAGTCTAGAGACCAAAGAAAATATAGATACTAAAGTGAATCTAATTTTTAACTTTAGGGCTAAAATTTATATTATTCCTAGTATAAAACTAATCTTTTAAATATACAAAAAGTTAAAAAGCAACTAAACATATTAATGTTCTTCCCATTAGACACGTGGCGGACAGACCATGGGGACATCTATTTTGGAAATTTCTAGGTTCTGTTCCAAAAGTAAATGTTCATTCTTGTATACTGCATGATTATCAAATTTTAATTCGATATAAATATGTCATGGAAATAATGAAAATGAGAAATAAAACTACTTGTTGGAATTTATATATGAAATAATACGCATTTGCAACTTTAAGGAAATATTTAGTTAAAAATTTTCAAGAACATAAAAATTAAAAAGTATATATTAAAAATAATACTTTCCCAAATACTTATCACCCATCTTATTTGAAGTTCTTATTTTAGAAAAAAAAAGTGAAGGTTTTATTTGATGGAGTGAACAAAAATTAGAAATATGAATAGAAAAATAAAAATATTAAAAATATTTTCTTATAGTGCATTTAGTTGGAAAGATAAAAATTTTGTTATAAAAATAATTTTTATTTGTTGATTCGCAGAGTTAAAAAATAAAATAAAAATATTTTTTTCAAAAAGACATAAATTTAAATTAACATTCATCTTTTCTGTAGTAAGAAATGGCACTTCAAGTTAAGCTGCAAAGAGTGAAATGATTACCTAGTCACTAGGGGAAAATGTATGGAACTCCTATAAAAAATGACACTTCAAGTCAATTTGTAAAGAGGGAAACGATTACCTAGTCACTAAGGAAAAATGTATGAAACTCTTTAATATGATAGCAGTTTACTTAGTGGAAGATTCAATAAACCATTAGGTCATTAATTTTGGAGATGCTAATTATGTGTGTTTCTCTTCAAGGGTTTGAGGAAATGAAAAATCTTATAGATAAGAACTTATCGTTGCATATCGGAAATGAGACAAGTGTGATATATATGAAGCAATGAGAGAACTACATATTTATTTTGGTAATTTTCGAAAAATTATTTAAAAGACGTTTTCTATGTATCAAGTTTCAAAAGAAATTTGATTACATTTACATGTTTATTTAAAAGCAGCTTGATCGTGACTTTTAATAATACTATTGCAATATTTATAAATTATAAATTTATTTGTAATAGATGTATGTCAAACAATCTCTATTTTGTCAAACCAATGATATACGCACTGCTTGAAACTAAAATTTCAAATAAAAAACCTACAATTTCTCAATTTAATGAGGTGTACCTTTGACATTTGAGACTTGGTTATATTAATCAAGAAAAAATCATTAGACTTATGAAAGATAACACATTAAGTTTGCTTAAGGATGTTGATTTTCTACAATTGGAATCTTACTTGGAAAGTAAGATGACTAAGTGATATTTTTTAATGAAAAAGGAATGAGGGCCTTGAAACCTCTAGAATTTGTACATACTGACGTATGTGGCCTCAAGTAGTTATGAGTATTATGTAATTTTTATTGATGATTATTTCAGATATGAGTATGTGTATCTAATGCACTCCAAGAGTGAAACATAAATTAAAAAAATTTTGTGTGAAAATGGAGAAACAATTAGATTTACCCATAAAAGCGTAGTATTATGTAGCCTCGTTCTTTTGATGCAGTAGCTGAGAAGTATAAGTAGTTGACTCGATACTTATGGGATCCGAGAAGTCCTATTTGGAAGGTGGTATGGTTGTTGCAGGGACTGCAACAGTTGCGGCATTTTCTATGGTTGGTGGTGAAGGGGACGTTGCTAACGAATGCTAAATGAGTGACGCGTGGCATGGCTGATGACCCAAACTGCTGTCAATGTACTATTATTCACGTTTTAAGAGATTGTTTCGTTGCTGTTTTGTCGTGACATAGAATTTTGTTGTGTCAGGTGACTCGGGATTTCTTTTCGCTTTCTTAGGTGGACTTGATTGTTCGAAACTTGTGTACCCCTGGGACATGTTGGCGGCGGGGGTTAACTGGACTGTGTTGTTCGGTGTTGTCTTGTGGCGTCTCTGGAAGCAGCGGAACCAGTGTGTTTTTGCTATTGGTCGAGGCTGTATATGTGATGTTATGAAGGAGTTTATCATGGGCTAAGAGTATTATGGCTACAGGTTTTGGAGATCGAGCTCGGGGGGTCAGCGGTTAGTTGAGGTTGGTTGGGTACCACCGCTTGAGGGTTGTACTAAGGTGAATTGTGATGGGGCTGTGAATATTACAAGCTGCGCTGCTTCGACCGGGGGTGTCTTCCGTGATTGGGTTGGTCATTGGCTCATGGGGTTTAGTCTGTTTATTAGCATTTTATATGTAATAAGCAACATTAGACATGGATAAAAGCAATGTTGGTGGAGTTATCAATAACATTTTAATATTTTGAAACACATGACAACAATAGTAATGCTTTTTATTTAATTAAATGAAACATTTTACTTATGAATACATATGAATAAAAATCTGTGATTCAAGATGATTTTTTAGAATGAGAGAAAGCAAGAAGGCACATCAAAAAGAAAAGAATGGGGATGACTAGATTCAATTCTTGAAAATTTTGTTTCTTTAAAAGAAGATAGTTGACAACTCTAGATAACATTATTACCAACATGTAATTCTACAACATCTTAGACATGTTAAAAACAACTTGTAATCAATTGTACATTTCCCCTCATGGACGAACTTGGTCGTAATGTCCGATCATCCACCAAAAATGAACTCTCCCGATATTTCTCCCATGTTTTGGAATATTCGGGGAGGTATTCAATGCATGTATAGGTACACCCAAGCAAGCTATCAAGCTCTATGACTCTTTACCTTAATGGTTTTTTACCATTTTTGTTTCTTTGTAAACCATTTATCCATTAATTCCTAATGGTTTACCAAAGTAAGTCCTTTTGTTTATTAATGGGACTTACCTAAAATTGAATCTCCTTAATGTCAGTTATAATTTTTAGGTACATCATCAGTAGGATATTATAATTTATTTGATTTATTAGTATGTTTAACTAATGAATGTTGATTATTTGCTTATATCTTTTTATGGACTTTGGGTAACAAATCTAAAAATTATAATTGGAGAAGAGATCAGATCAAGTAATGTTGATTTTCAAGAGTCCTAGTGTGACTTACTTGCGTTAGTTAAAATGATAGTAACTTTAAAGAACTTAAAGTCAATGAATGACTCTTTTGAGATTCCTTATAAAAATAGATTTATTTACCACTCAAAAGTTCATATTGAGAAGATCTTTACCACTTTATTGTATATTGAAGGCTACATAGAAGGCTATTTTTGAGAAGATAGTGAACATATTGATTGCACTTTAGCAAGCCATTAAACATCTATTTAAGTAAAAGCTTGTTATTGTCTTATTTATGAGATTGAGAGAGCACTTACCATGTTTGTGTGAGCACTCATCATCCAAAAGTCATTCAATTTAAGTAATATATGATATTATTTGTATTATTGGATTAAAAACTGGTAATTCTATATAATTGGATTAATAAAAGCTCTAATCAATGTTCTGTGTGCGCTGCTGGTCCCAAATTTGATTCTCTACGCATGTTATTTTTTGGAATTGGTTTGAGTAAAATATTCGATTTCAAACATACAAGTCTCGTTGCAAGATGAGGGTAACAAAATTTAGATCCATATCATTTAAGTGTTTGATAAAATCTTTTAACTTGTGTTGTCCGGGTGGTACCCAGGTTTTGACATATGCAACAGTAGAATGGGAGAAAATTGGCTGTGTAAATGTTAAATTTCCTTTTACAACACAATTTATTAGCTAAAAAAGCAATTTATAAAACAATGAAAGATTAATTACACCAACGTCCCTCCCTGGGCATTTGTAAGCAATGCATACAGTATTTCATTCCAAGAATCAGGAACTCCAGCAAGACACCAGTGGCTACAATCGTTTCCCTCTTTTCTGGAATAAACAGAAGGATGCCCATCTTTCCTCAGCAACGAAAGCGTTGTTATATCCAGCAAAGTAACCCCCTTCGACATGTTTTTCAACACTTGCTTCACTACGTCCACTGCTGGTGGCAATCCTCCTGGATACGTTGTTCCATTTAATGGTGTTGTCTCGCCTTTACAGGTTGCTGAAATTGAACCATTCCATTGCCTGCCACTGTCACAAATTCACCACCAATATTATGTTAATTAGAAGTGATTCATCGAAATATTGAATCACTATGTTGACTGAACTTCAGGTGAAGTGACCTTAGTTAAAGTGCTTACTCGTAATGGGTTGGAGAGATGCCTTGAAAAAGGACTTGTGTCGTGCGACGGTCAACATTGGAATCAACCCATTTGGACCAAGTAGTTAGTCCCACTTTGAAAGCTTCCAATCTATCCATATCCTTCAATATCTTTCCGCTCCATTCAATGAAATCCCATCTGTTTCAACACACCATACCCATAAAAATTGGAAAAAAATAATCGATTTTAATGAGTCAAAATTTATCTAAAATATCACTTTAAAACATGTTTTGAAATTGGCCCAAGGGGGAGAGCACTTTCCTATATAGTACTAATATAGATGCTCATTATAAACATGTTAAAAATGGAAGGAGAGACAAAACATAATTAAATTTTGGAAAATGGTAAAAGAAAGGCAAAAGTATCATGAGCCTCTATATTAGAGTCAAATTATATTTTGTCCTCTCTATTAAAAAAAAGGGCAAATTAGTCCTCATATGTTAGATTAAAGAGCAAATTAGTCATTTTTGTTAAAAATTTCTTCATTTGTATTGTTAAAATTAGCATGATTGATGAAATAATCAGACAGTGACATGTGCAATGTATATCTCATGTTGACGTTTATAAATTAATTTACCCATTTTTTAAGTAAAAAATACAAAATATAATATGACACCTAATGTAATGAAATTTATAATAGTTTTACCTAAAAGAAAATGATACTTACGGTTGATTTTGTCCTTTGGTTGTATGAAGCCACCAATGCCATGTATTGAAAATGAGGACATCGTATCCTTTCCATGAATAATCTCCATTTTCAATTGAATCCAACTTTAATACAGTGCCTATCTTTTCTTTCACGAGATCAACAAGATACACATTGCGGGAATACTCCAACGATATTTCATACTCCTGCAATATATAGATATATATCCATTATTTTTATTTTAATTATAACTCTCGTTAAACTGCTAAAATAATGTTTATATATTAAAAATTATTTATTAATTAAACAATAGTGGAACTCACCGGTAAAGCAAAAGTAGAATGGTTGCCTTTGCTCATTAAAGTGTATTTGGATAGGGGCACAGATGCATGAACCATGCATAACAGTGATTGCCACATATTCAAGCTTATTGAGTCCCCAATAAACAAAACTTTTTTCCCTTTCATCTTCCTCAAGAAATCCTCACCATTAAATCTGCATTATCATTCAGCAGCAATGTTATAATAAAAATAAATAAATATTTATTTATTTAATAGGAAATACCCATTATGGGTTTTTTTCCCCAAAAAATTTCCATTATGTTTAGTATTTACTATTTTTTGAATCTCATACATTGCTTAGGAAAATATCCCATATAGTCCTTGTAATAATTTTTTTCTTAGTTGATAAAAAATACAAAAATAAAAGAATTGTAGGGAAGAATAATGCCTTAATGACTCGTTTGGTTATTTACATAATAACATAAAATGGTTAGCTATAAAATAAAGAACGATTAGTCTGAATTTAAACAATTAGTCTGAATTTAAACATAAAATTAGAACATAATATACGATTCATATATTAAAACATAATGAAAAATAATACTCCAAACATAGTATACGATTTTTTTTCTAAAACCAACTATTTTTTATTAAAAATAAAAAATTAATTGTTGAAATAAATTTTTATACTTATAGTCAAGAAATAGAACAGCTGTTCATAACTTAACAAATATAATAATTATTATTATTTTCATAAAAGTGGAGAATCTGGCAGCAATAATCCGTCCCAATACATTTCTATATATATATATATATCTTTCTTTGGATACCTAGCAAAAACCTGTCGTTTTGTTTATGTTTCGTCATTTTCTTGTTGGTATATATTTTCTCATACCGATGCTGCTAACTCATCTTAAGAAATTTCGTCGTTTATTATTTAGTTTTCCAAAAAAGATAACTAAAAGATATCCCAAATTAAGCAAAAATAACAAGGTAATAAAAGTAAAAGTAGGGAATTAAAAAAAAAAGTACCTTGGCAATGAACAAGCAGTAGGCTTCCATTTATAATGGAGGTAGAATTGATCAGGTCGTCCATTAGCTTGACAATCAAACCCTTTAGAGATAAAGGGACAATTGGAAGTGTTGTAAAGAGGGTAAGTATCATCTTCTATCCAACTCCCTTTGAAAAAATCACAGCCGCCATCCACTTCAGATAACTCAACTTGGTCGAGCCATGAAACCAGAAAAATCAATGCAAAAGCAATACTGCAGAAGCTCACTTGATATCCATGGCGGTACCCCATACTCTTTTAGAGACAAAAAGCAGTAAGGGTGCTGCAACACAAAGAGTTAAATATGTATACTCCTTTGGTAGTGTCTGTAAAGGGCTGTAAATAAAATTACTTCCGCTTTCTGTCTGGATTTCTTTCCTTTGGGGGTTTAATTTTAGAGATATAAACCATTTTAGGCTGAATTCGTTACAGAAAGGATATTTAATGCATTATTAAATGGACTCTTTGTCAACTCAGCTTAACCTAGTTAAAAAGCCAACGTTAATTAATTCAAGATATCTAATTATATAATAAAAAAAATATTTTACCATATCACAAATTCAAATGTGTGTTTTTAAGAGAAAAAAAATTATACCGTCATTTCAATTTATTTTTTTACAATACTACCACTGTGTGTGTGTGTTTTTTTTTAAATTTCACAATAGTTTATCAATTAATTTAAGCCAAAAATTTTAATAGTGGTAGCAATTATATTTAAAATTATAAAGTAATAAACACTTAATTAAAATTGTACCTTTTCAATTAATTTAGGATGAACAGTTGACTTAGTAGTTTTCTCCGCTATTCTCAAACTATCCTCAAACTCACGTCTATCAAATGTGAGCTCGCTTCGAATTAGAAAGTTTTCACAAAATTACCAGTGGAGTAATTTCATAATTTTTCTAAACTTTCTGAACCAAGTTATAAATAAGAAAAATATCTCTAACAATCTTTTGAAATAATTTCTTCAAATAATTTTCTCTCTACAATAAAAACAACTTTATATAGGGAGAATTTAGAGAGTTTAATTATGATCAAAATTAATCCCTTCAATATAAAATTAATATAATACTTATCAAGATAAATACTAGATTAAATTTAATATTATTAATACAATAAATAAAATTTAATACTAAGATAATTACTTTAATATTAAATTAATAAAATACTATCAAGATAAATATTAAATTAAATTCCATATTAAATTTATTAAAATAATATTATTTTTGGAATAGTTAATATGAAATCAAATTATCTGATAGAGTCCCAATAAGAATGTGATTCTTCCACTACTCAATCATCGAAGTATCGCTGTCACCAATCACCGGAATGTTGCTATCTCAGTCGCCGACACCGCCGTGCCCAATGATGTCATCGTAGGGCAACATCCTCACAATACCCTAAGCTGGTTAGGTTCGGGCTAATGACTGTTCGATCTGTCCGGTTCGGTTGGATTGTCGGCACCCGGTTCTACCAATTTTGGGTCTTGATCTCGGTTTTTCCATTTGTTAGACTGTTGACACCCAGTTCGACCAATTTTGGGTCTCGGTCTAGGTTTTTGGTTCTTCGTTTCAATTTTCAATCTCAAGTCCAATCTCAAGTTCAATTACCCATTGAGCCAATTGTCTGATTTGAAAATTAATTTCTAAAAATATCACATTTATTTTAATTAGTTTGATTATTTTAATTTTACTTATCAAAATTAATTTTCCCAAAAATCACTGAGATTTTCCAAAATTATTTTTTATGAAAATTCTTTAATCGAATTCTCTATTTGAACAATTCTCAGTTTCTCACGAACACCCAATTTAATTCCACATCAAATAAATTGACTAAATTAAATTATTTTCGAAGTCGTAAAATTTTCTTCTGATTCAAATGTAGTCTGATCGAACTTTTATTTAGCGGAGGGACCAATCAGACATATACAATTAGACTCTAGTAATTGCAATTATGTTTGGAAGCATTGTTCTGATAATTCACAATTTACTTAAATTATGGAGTTAGTCCACAAGAATTATCATGATTGAAAACTCCTTAATGCATACCCTCCACTAAAGCAATTCATCCAATTACTTTGTCAAATAATCTCGTCATATGTGTGTTAACCCCATATGATATCCTTAATTCATTTAAGTTAAATATGTTCACTCAATGCAATCCTATTTTATCTCATTGTCACCATTGTGTCTTTTTAATGATTAATATGATTCCTATTAACAAATGATTTTGATAAATTACTCGTTCGAGAGCTAGCAATCGGTGACCACATTTCATATTTATCAATTCACACAATATCAATGAGAGGATATCATTAACTCTTTAATCGAGCTATGAATTTTATTTTTGCTAGTAAAGTCATGCCATACACAAGTCATGTACCCAATACACTGACTATGGACTCGATCATCTTTAGAGCATAAGCCTCCACTTATATCAAAGCACCATGAGTTATATATGACTCGATCATCTTTAGAGCATAAGCCTCCACTTATATCAAAGCACCATGAGTTATATATGCATGGCCAGTGACTAACTTAGGATTTAGGTAAATCACACCATGAATGTTATAAGTGAATTAATTTACAAATGAATTCAAAATTAATTTAACTTGGGTTCAGTCCAATGTATCATTTTTCCAATGATTTCATCTATGTTTTTATCTATGGAGTTAGCTTCTCTGATAGCAAAGACTAGTTATATCCCAAATTGGAATTGTAGACGACTTAATAATCTCTTTAAGTATTTGAATTAAACGCTCACTTTGTTTTATCTATTAAAGTAAATTATCTTTCTCGCGATGTAAACGTTCTTATAATATCGCTTATCATAAGTTTGAACTTAGACAATCAATTACTAATATTTGATTGCCACAATTTTGTCATGTATGCAAAACATGGTAGATAGAAGCACAAAAGATGTAACAGTGAAATGTGAAATTAACTTTATTTATTTATTTATCGTTCAAATACATAGAAAATAATTACATGTTTACTACAATACAGACACATTTTCCAACAGCATAGACGTAAATGGCACGTCAACATTTAATTAATTTTTTAAATTTAAATAATATTAAAAATAATTTTTTATAATATTTAAAATTTTTGATAATTTTAATGATTTTAATTTTAAAAATAGTTTTTATAATTTTTTTGAATTTTTAAATTTAAAAAATCAATTAAATGCCGATGTGTCATCCAAGTGGCAATCTGCATGGATGCAACATCAACGAAGTTAAAAAACGTTAAAATTTTCATTTACTTTGGGGGTGATTTGATAAAAAAGTGCAAGTTTAAGGACTAAAACAAGGTGAAAAATTAAATGAAGGATTAAAATGATTTTTTTATAAAATTGTAGAGTCAAATAAATCATTATGCCATTTTTAAAATGAAAAAATAAAGGGTAAAAGTAAAAGTAATGATACTAAATTTCAAATATAGAAAATGAATAAGAATATGGAGCCTACTTTAACATTCAAATTTTCACTTTATAATTTGGAACAAACAAATTATTAATCCAATACGAAGCAAGGGAACCATACTATGCCCATTAAAAACGATCCTAGATATATGGAACCTTTTTAATCATTATTAATATACATTAAATCCTTTTTTAAAAAATTGGGATAAAATATTAAAATTATACTAAATTTTGATTTCTCTATTATATATAAATGTTTAATTGAGTTGGTATCATGAGTTAATCCGACATCAATTTGGTTAAAAAATTAATTAAAAATAGAGTTCGAGGTATTTGAAGCAGGGGTTCAACAATTGCAAAATGCACAGGTTGCGCAATTCATTGGGAAAATATCTAATCTTGGGCAATTTCAGTGATTAGTAGGAATGCTTTTTTTTTTTTTGGGGGGGGGGGGAGTGGCATTATTGAGGTGAAGTTTGCTGGATCAAATCTATTCATTGCACAAATTTCCTTTGAAGCTGATTGTACTAGAGTTTTGGAAATAGGTGCTCGACATATACAGAACAAATCTCTCATTGTGAGGAAGTGGAAGCCAAGCCTCCCATCATTAGAATTCAACATCGTTAAACTCCTGTGTGGATTTATCCGAGTAATGTGCCACTTGAGTTGTTTACAAAAGATGGCTTAAGCTACATAGCAAGTGCTCTGGGTTGTCTGCTTTAGATGGATAGAGTTACTACAAAAAGGGAAAGGCAACTAGAGTTAAGTAGGACAACATGCAACACATATTGAATAATAATTTTGGTGATTGGAATATTCTAAACAAATATTCTCATGCTCAAAATGGAAGGATATGGGTTCTTTGGAAGTCTCCAGTGAACTTGAGTTTTGTGGCAGATACTGATCAAAGTTTTAGCTGTACAATTGCATATGGAAATCAACATTTCATCTTATTAATTAGATATGGGAGCAATAGTGGGAGAGAGAACAAGACTATAGTCTCATCTACGTGATTTACATTATTCTCATGTAGATTCTCCTTGGCTCCTTGGTGATGATTTTAATGTCATTGCCAATCCATATGAAAGTTCTAACTCATCACAAGTTGTAACTAGGGATATGACAGAATACAGGGATTGTATACTGGAGATTGGAGTTTTAGATCATCCTTACAGTGGTTCCTTCTTCACTTGGAGTAACCACACACTGTATAATAAGCTGGATAGAATGTTGATTAATTATTTATGCTTTAGCTATTCCAGCAACTTCATAGCAGAGTTTATAGCTCCTGAAGTGTCGGACCATTACCTCTGCTATAGTAAGGATAGATGTGCCTAGTAAGTCCCCTTCAAAGTCATTCAAGTTTTTTTAACTTTTGGACTAAACATGATGCACTTTTTTGTAACATCTCAAACTCTTGCAGAATCCCTGCTGCTGGTAACCCAATGGCCTTGTTGCATGCTAAGCTTAAAAGTCTCGACATGGCATTGAAACAATCCAACTCAATGCATATTAGCAATATTTCAGAAAAAATGTAAAATAAGAGATTAGAAGTGTACAATGCATAGCTTGCTATGTTGTTTAATCCTAATAATACAAAAATAGCAGAACTAGGAAGAAATCTTGGTCAAGAGCTTCTCGAATTGTTAAGAGTTGATGAGAATTTTTATAAGCAAAAATCTAGAATTAAATGTTTACAAGAGGGTGATGATCAAATACAATTTTCCATATAATGGTGTCTGCCAAACAAAGATGTAACTCTATCCAAATGCTAGTTGATAGCAGGGTAATCAATTGAGCATTGTACAATCCCGATTTTGCCCGGGCCTCAAAAGCCCAATACACCCAATTCACACCCAAACCCAACAAGCCCAAATTAGACAAAAAAACAAACAAAACAAAAAAGCCCAATTAAAATTACAGCCCAAAAACAAATTGAAGGTCCGATGGCCCAAAGTGTTAAACACTTTTAGAAAAAACCTAATCTCCCTAACCCTAGGTGCGCCGCACCTAGGTCTTCAACCACCCTCTGCTGCCGCTCCTCTGACACCATCAACTCCTCTGCCACCGCCGTTGACCCCCTAGGCCTGCAAAACAGAAATAAAAAAAGAAACCAAAGAAGCAGAAAGCAAAGCAAAAACAGTAGCAAATAGTATACTAAAGTTATTGTATTTGGCTATAAAAGAGCCTCAAACAGACAATGTATTTTCTACACGGATAGATAGCAATCAAAAGCAAAGAAATTTAAAAAAAAAGGTGACTTTTCCTTTCCTTTCGTTAAGTTTATTCCAGATATAGTGCCCATATATATACATATTTTAAAAAATAAAAGGGATTCTTCTCACCTTCTTCAAATCGGGGAAATCAGAACCGAAAAGTTCCTTAGGTTTTTTTTCGATTTTCTGGAGTTTTCTTGTTGTTCTAAACTCAGATTTGGGACAAGGGAAGTGAGGAGATTAAAGGGGACTAGTTTCTTACCTCCGGCCACTGTGCGGGTGGTCATCGGCGACAGACGGATGGTGGTCCGATTGCCGGAAACAAAGGCCCAGAGAGAAACCCCCAAACTCTTCTTTTTTTTGTTTAAATCACAACTGAAATGAGCTCCATCAAAAAATTTTTTGGTTTTATAGAACGCATAAAACGGCGTCGTTTAGGGCCGTTCCAGTGGCCTCAAAACGGCGTCGTTTAGCAACTTAGACCCGAGACCCGACCTTAACCCGCCTAGGATCCGCGTGTTTTTAGACTAGGGGTTTATTTGTGCCCCCAGTCGCTCCACTTTTGAGGCCGGTTTCAATGTGGTCCCATTTCCCTTTCTTTTCTTTTTAATTTCACCTCTGAAATTTCATTATTGTTTCAGTTTGGTCCTTGATCACAGTGCGTTTTGGGGGGACGGGTTTATTACCCATTTGGTCCTTCTTGGTTACTTGCTCATTCGCAGGGGTCCCTATTTTAATCCGAGCAATTTATTTTATTTGTAAATTATCCTTCTTATTTTAATTTGATTTCAATTAAGTTTTATTTAGATTCATTTTTATAGTTTTTTTTTATTCGTGTTTATTTATTGGTATTAATTGTATCATTTGCATCATTTGTTTATTTATTCATTGTAGTTTGAGTAACTGTAATTTCACATTTTGTATACTATTTTATGTAAATGTTTTATGCATTATTATACATATATATATATACCTTAAAATAAAATTAACTTTATTCTGTGTATATTATTAGCACTATATTATTCATACATATAACTATTTTTTTTCACATATTTTAATATATATATTTGTTGATTAAAAGGAAATCACATGTTTTATACATTATTTCAATTATTATTATACGTATACATAAACATTGGTATATATATTGAATCTATATACATTACTAAACCCATGTATTTTATACCTATAGTTTTCTTTGTATATATAAGTATGTTTCTAAGTCTATTATATAACTTATGATAAAACTAATTTAATCTTGTATGCATATTCCTTTTATTCTAAATTTATTTACATATATATATAACTTGTAAATCTGATATGTTCTTAAAATTATTATATACTTTTATTATCTTTGCATATTTTTGAATTCTCCCTTATTGTATATAAGTTGTCAATTTTAAACCAATATTCTTTAACACTTCGTATATTATTTGATTTAAAAATATTCACTCTATAACATATGTCTTAAATGATTCCATATGTATCTCTAGTTTTTTTTTCTATTAATTCATGTGTTATATATTACGTGTTTATCATTATTTTTTTTATTTTGTTTGACACCATATTGTTCTTTTAATTTTCGTTTTGTTTTGTATATCTCGTATTGATTATGTTATATTGGGCTTTGTATATTATCATGGCATATTATTATGCGTATTATTTTGTTGCCATGTATTGTTATATTATTATTTTCGTTCTGTATTGTTATATCAATTATTCTCCATACATGATTGAAATTGGGTTATAGTTTTTTAGGGTTAGTTATATTTAATTGTTTATTTTATTAGTTGATTATATAAGGTTACATTATCTTCATTCTTCAAGTATTGTGTCTTATGCGTGTATTGTATCATGATCATTGTTTTCCTTTTGGTTTACGAAATGTTGTTTTTTAAGGTCCAACTCTTCAAGATTAATTCTTCCATTTTATTTTAAACCAAAATTAATGCGTGTTAAGTTGGCTTTACAATTGTTCGTTTGAAAATTCCTTAAAACGAAGGCAATATTTGATGCTTGGAAATTCGGGGAATCGTGCCTTATCGTGCTGGGTTTCGATTTCCCGTTTGTTCAAAATAATCGAATATTCCTTTAGAATTTCACTTGTGTTTTTCTAAATTCTGAAACAAGGCAATGTTTGATATTTGAAAATTCGGGGAATCGTGCCCTATTGTGCTGGGTTTCGATTTCTCGTTTGTTCAAAATAATCGAATATTCTTTTAGAATTTCATTCGTATTCTTTAAATTTTAAAATAAAGCAATGTTCAATGTTTGGAAGTTTGAGGAATCGTGCCCTACCGTGTTGGGTTTCAGTTTTTCGTTGGATTAAATAATTGGACATCTTTTTGTAATTTTTAATGTATAAATTTTTGGAAGCCAAAAATTTATCGTGTTCTCAAGGGAATAAAGTATCGTGTCCTATCGTGTTAAATATGATGCTGCATTCCTTTGAAATAAGAGAATTTTGACGACCAACTTGAGCTATTCAAATTTTTTAAGGAACCATATTTCAAAAATAGCTTCAAATCTCAGACATAAGGACAATACTTAATCAATTTGGTACCAATTTTGGGCGTGGTGAGGGTGCTAATCCTTCCTCACACGTAATCGGCTCCTGAACCCGTTTTCTCAAATTTACGTAGGCCAAAATTGATTTAAATGAAATAAAATGTTTTATCAGGTGAACCAATCACACCTAAACAAAAGATTGGTGGCGATTACATTTTTTGTTTTCAAAAATTCGATCCCCGTTTTTAGAACAAAAAAAAAAGTTTCGACAAGCACATTTGAGCAAATACCAATTGAGCACCTTTGAGCACCAAAGCCTCATGAGCATCTCGCCCTTGATGGGGTTTGAACCTTGACCCATATCATATAGGTCACTTGTTGGGGTAGATGGTACCACTAAGCAAGCAGGAGAAGCAAAGGGGAACAATGGTGGTGGTTCACCCAAGCAGGGCGGAAAGGTTTTGTATTTAGTGGGTAGGAGTGGTGGAGGAAATGGTTTAAGAGTAAAGGAGGAAGTAAGCTGGGGGAGAGAATGTTCTGTGTCTAAATGATCTATCCCTTCTTAATGTAGTGAGAAGACTTATATATATATGATAAAGGGTGCGTCATGTGTCGAAGTCTCACTAGCGGTAAAGTCATAACTTGTTTCCTTGTAAGGATGACGATTTAACTGTTTACATTGGTGACGTGACATCTTAAGATGACTAAACAATCAGTGGATATGAGGTTCTATGCACCTTTTACGAAGGTAATTTGCGATAGAATATCTGTTGAAGCTGGTCACCATGCAGCAAAAGCAGTCAAAAAGCAATACAAGCTGTCGAGCCATGCATGCAGCAGCTAAAGTTCAATGCTGCTGTGTAATTTCAACTTATTTTGTTACTCCAAGTCATATTTTGTAATCTAGTTGAATTAGAACTAAGTTGATAATGTATTTTTTGATGTATTTTGTTGACATTTGAGCTGATAGAATAGCTTTACCAAGTGTGCAAGCATAATTTTTCATTTTCAATGTAATTAGTGGAGTTAGGTAGTGTTGAGGTGATGTTTGCCTTACTTCCATCAGAAAAATGGTTGATATTTGTATTGGCATTATGCCGTTGTTTTTCTTTAATGAATTTTCATCAAGTTTATTCATTCAATATACTCTCCCAAGTTCTTGCTTTATTTTTTTTTCTTTTGAAATCCAAAAATTCTCTGCTTGTTTGCTGGCCAAGTCTCGAGCCTTGTAGCTCAAGCCATTGTGGTAGAAGGCTGTTCTTGCTCAAAACAACAACAATTGGTATCTAGAGCTGCAATCTTAGTGGACCTGTTTTCTTTTCAACTGTAAAATCGATGGCTTCATCAGGCTTCTCACCAGCTGCTCCACCAGTCTTCAATGGAGAAGGCTATCACATATGGGTGGTCAAGATGAGAACCTACTTGTAGGTTCGATCTATGGGAGGTGGTCAACTTAGATGTTGAACCAGCACCACTCAGAGCCAATCCCACAGTGGCTCAGATCAGGCAACATGCTGATGAAAGGACCAAGAGGTACAAAGCCATGTCTTGCATTCAGAATTGTGTCTCAGATATAATCTTCACAAGAATTGTTACAGGCCCATTTTAACCCGAAGCCCAAACCTAACCTACCCAAAACAAACCCATTTACCCGGGGCCCAATTGAAGCCCAAAGACCCCAGACCCAACAAGGAGTCAGACTAGGGTTTCAGTCGCTGAAACCCTAGTGCCCCACTTGCGCCGCAGCCACCGCCCCTGTCATGTCTTCTGCTGCCACCGCCCAAGCACCTGCCACCACCGCCCATGCCCACTTGCTCTGCAAAACCTGCAAAACAACAAAGAACAGAGAGCAAAAATAAGGCTATAAAAGCCGAAACAAGCATGTAAACAGGAGGCTTCCGATTTTTTGTAAAAAAAGAACAAAAAGAAACGCATTAGCAGAAAGAAATAAAAGCAAACAAACAGATTCCAGGTTGTTATTTCCATCAGATTCGCATTTCCTTTTTTATTTATTTTCTTTATTTTGTATATCAAATAGAAAACAAAAAAGGACGAGATGAAGCCTTACCTGCGCCGCGCCGGAGAGGAGGGAAGGCGAACGGATTCCTTCTCTTCTTTTCGGTTTTGACTCGTTTTTTAAAGGATTCGACTTTGAATCCGAGTTCTAAAGGGAGTGGGCTTCAAGCGGGGCTAAGAAAGGTTTCGTTTTGCACCTCCGGCTGCCGTCTGTGGCGGAGCTACGACGGAGGTGCGCCGGAGCCTTTGGTCGGTTCCTGGGGAGAGGGTATTGAGAGAGTTCTGACTCTCTCCCTGTTTTTGTTGAAAATGAAGATGAAACTGTTTTTTTAATATTTTTTTTTGGTATTTATATTAAATTTAAAACGGCACCGTTTTGATAGGGTCAGGACAGCCCCAAAACGACGTCGTTTTGGGCTCCTGACCCGAGACCCGACCCGTACCGCCTGGGATCCGAGTGTTTTGGACCAGAGGGGTTATTTGCGCCCTCAGTCCTTCCGCTTTTGAGGCCGTTTACAATTGGGTCCTATTCCCTTTTATTATTTGTTTTAATTTTGCCCTAAATTTCCATCTTTCTTGCGATTTGGTCCATCGACCGTCTGCTCAGGCTTTGTTGGAACGACGTAGTTTGGTCCACGTGGGAATATTTTCCATTTTGACCCTCCGTCCTTTCGCGTGAGTCACATTTTGGTCCTTTTCGTCCTTTTTATTCCAAGTTCGCCCAGTATTTTCTTTTTTATTTCGATTTAGCCCTTTTTTAGCCACTTTATTATTTTGTTTATTTTATTATTATTATTATTATTTACTATTATTATCTTTACTATTATTGTTAGTATTATTACTACTATTATTATTACTATCATTATATTTATACCTATATTTACTTACATAAATCTTAGATAATAGGTGATTTATTATATTATTAATAAAATTGCGTATATACGTATATGTATATGTATTCTTTTAACTTATTTAATATATACATACAAAATCATATTTTCGTATATTTTATAATTTGTATATACATACACTTATATCTATATTTTCTAATTTTTATAAATATATTTATATGTACATACTTATATTTTTATATACTTTCTAATTCGTACATACCTATTTACATCTATATTTTTAATATATTTTAAACATATACATAAATATCACTATTTATTTTTATTTTATTTTATTTTTATTTGTTATTATTATTTTCAAATTTTGATGTATACTTACATATATATATCTTTACATTTTATAATTTTATTCATTCATTTATTTACATTTTCATTATTATTTTGAACGAATGCTTTAATTTTATTTGCTTGTATACATTGCTATTTCGTATGTTATCGGTCTGTACCTTTTATTTTTCTTATTTTCGTTGCTATTACTTGCAGTGTTTTTACATCATCGTATTCATATTTATTTAGTTACGCATATTAACATCTTATCTTATTTTTACTGTTTCGTGAAAAATATTTCATTCAATGTATGAATTATAACTTTTTGAGTAAACAAAATTTCGTGTTTAGATTTGAGAAAGTAGTACCCTAACTTACTGGGTTTCGACTTTCACAATAAATCTAAAGACACGAATCTTTTTAAACTCAAATTTTAAATGATCTCGGGATAAAAAAAAATCGCGTCCTAACTTACTGGTCGTGATCTCATTTTCAAATCCGAGATGGCTAAACCTATCTTTTAAATAAGCATTTTTATTCGCGTATCGAGAACTCGAGACGTTGTATCCTAACTTACTGAATATGATGTCTTTTCTCGAATAACGTGAAATATGCCCCTTTTTCTGAAAGTTTTCAATGTTTTAATACAAGGATCGTATTTTTTAAAAAATTCCTCAAACTTCTCGATCTTCGACACTAAGACATTAAGTAATCAACTAGGTACCAATCTTGGGCGTATCGAGGGTGCTAATCCTTCCTCGTGCGTAACCGACTCCCGAACCCGTTTTCTAAATTTCGTGGACCAAAACCGTTGTTTTAATAAAATCAAACCGTTTATTAAAAACAACCATTTTTCGAGGTAATCCAATCACACCTCATAAAAAAGGATTGGTGGCGACTCCCATTTTTGTTTTCATTTTCCAAAATCCAAGTCGACCCGTTTCTCATCAAAAAAAGCTGTCAACAAGAATTATGGCCTGTGAGACACCAAAGCAAGCCTGGGACAGATTTAAACAGGAGTTTCAAGGGACTGAGAGGACAAGGCAGCAACAGCTACTGAATTTGAGAAGGGATTTCGAAAACTTGAAAATGAAGTAGGAAGAAACTGTTAAACAATACTCAGACAGGATAATGGCTGTTATAAACAGCATAAGGCTCATTGGAGAGTAGTTCAATGAAGCTAGGATAGTGGAGAAGGTGCTTTCGACCTTACCTGAGAGTTATGAAGCAAAAATATCTTCCCTCGAAGATTTAAGGGACCTGACCAGTATCACTCTAACTGAGCTGATCAATGCTCTTTATGCACAAGAGCAAAGAAGAGCCAACAGACAGGAGGAGCACCAAGAAGGTGCCTTTCTAGCCAAAACCAAGCCTGTCTCAAGCTCTTCTGTCAACAAAGGCAAGAAGACTTGGAGAGACAAGTCAAAGTCAGATTTTACAAGAAGATGGGATAGACCATGCAGGCATTACAAGAGGCCTGGTCATCCAAAGGCCAAATGCTGGTTTATGCCAGATGTGCAGTGCCAAAACTGCAAAAGATGTGGCATGTTGAAAGAGTTTGCAAAGACAAAAGCAAACCAAGACAAAATCAACCCCAGCAACAAAATGTTGAGGCTCGGGTAGCTGAAGAAAACAGTGACCAGGAGGAGCAAATTTTTGTTGTATCTTGCTTATCAACTTAGAAAAAAGTCTCAAATGGTTGGCTTCTAGACAGTGGTTGTACCAATCATATGACACCAAATGCTGCCATATTCAAAAATTAGACAGAAGTTGCAAAACAAAAGTAAAAATAGGAAATGGTCACTTCATCAAGGCAAAAGGCAAGGGTGATGTTTCAATCTGCACTCCCACAGGTAACAAGCTAGTTTCAAATGTGTTATTGGTACCTGAAATTGACAGAAATTTGCTCAGCATAGCTCAGTTGCTTGAAAAGGGATATACTATTGTATTCAAGGACAATGAATGCCCAATTAGTGATCCAAGAGGATCCATGCTTATGACAGCGGCCATGATAGACAAGAGTTTTGTTGTGGACTAGAACAAAGGCCTACATAGTGCCTATGCTGCTTCTTCTGATGAGTCTAAGCTTTGGCATCAAAGGCTTGGTCATGCCAACTACAGATCTATGGACCAGCTAAGTAAGGAGGATCTGGTTGAAAACTTCATCCATTCAGTTGAGAAGGAGGATGTTTGTGGAAAGCAAGCTAGACAACCATTTCCTTCAAACAAGGCCTAGAGAGCCTTTGAAAAGCTTCAGCTTGTGCACATTGATGTGTGTGGCCCCATGAAGACTGAATCATTAAATGAAAGCAGGTACTTCATCTTGTTTATTGATGATCATACTAGATTTTGCTGGATTTTCTTTTTGAAACAGAAATCAGAAGTGGCCTCTGTATTTTTGAAGTTCAAGGTAACTATTGAAACATAAACTGGTTGCAAGCTTAAGACCTTAAGGTCTGACAATGGAATTGAGTACACCTCAACTCAGTTTCAACCATTCTATGAAGATGCAGGGATTAAGCATCAGCTTACCAATATCTATACACCTCAACAGAATGGCGTTAGTGAAAGAAAGAATAGAAGTTTAACGGATATGGCCAGGTGCTTACTGTTTGAGAAGAATTTGCCTAAAAATTTGTGGGTAGAGGCAGTCAACGCAGCAGTGTACATTCAGAACAGGCTTCCTACAAAGGCATTGGCTCACAAAACACCATTTGAGGCCTGGTTTGGGTTCAAGCCATCATTGGCTCACCTAAGAGTCTTTGGATGCTTGTGTTACGCTCAAGTACCAGCTGTTAAAAGAAGCAAGTTGGATAAGAAAGCTTAAGTAAGTATTCTGGTAGGCTATAGCTCAGTCAAAAAGGGCTACAGGATCTTTGATCCTTCAACAAAAAAAGTGACAGTGAGTAGAGATGTAGTGTTCAATGAGAAAGCATACTGGAATTGGGACAAAAATGAGCGAGAGTCAGTTTCTGAAGATCTTGTGGGTGATCAAATTGAAGCTGATCAAAATGGTCTTGGAATGGACATAGATGATGAACCAATCAGGGGTACAAGGACATTGGCTGAAATCTATGAAAGGGCTCAAATAGCTCAGGTAGAACCAAGTTGTTTTGAAGATGCTGAAGCTCATGCAGGCTGGAAACAGGCAATAGCTGATGAGATGGCCATGATCAGCCAACAGGAAGGTCATTGGGGTAAAATGGGTCTATCTAGCCAAACACAATGTTGATGGGAGTTTAAGCAAGCTTAAAGCAAGGCTAGTTGTAAAGGGGTTTAGCCAGAAGTATGGTTTGGACTACCTAGAGACATTTGTACCAGTGGCTAGGCTAGACACCATTAGGCTGCTGGTAGCTTTAGCAGCTCAGATGGAATGGAAAATTCATCAGCTTGATGTAAAGTCAGCATTCCTCAATGGTTTTCTTGAAGAAGAGATCTATGTGGAGCAACCTCAAGGCTTCAAAGTGCTAGACAAGGAAGACATGGTCTACAGGCTCAAGAAAGCCTTGTATGGCTTGAAACAGGCACCAACGGCCTGGTATAGCAGAATCAACAGCTATCTGCTCAGTTTGGGTTTTCAAAGAAGCCTTAGTGATCCAACATTCTATGTTAAGAAGGAAGGAGCTGTAACATAGCTCATTGTGTCTCTGTATGTTAATGATCTTTTGATCACAGAAGGAGACCAAGCAATGTTGGTCGATTTTAAAGCCAAGATGGAGCTGGAATTTGAGATGTCTGATCTTGGAAGGTTGACCTACTTTCTTGGCATGGAGGTTTCACAAACTGAAAATGGAATATTCCTAAGCCAGAAAGCCTTTGCCTCAAAATTTTTTACTAAGTTCACCATGCAAAACAGTAAAGCAACAAGCACTCTTGTTGCTATGGGAGAAAAACTATCGAGCCAGGTCATTTCTGAGCAAGTTGATGAATCTATTTATAAGAGTCTAATTGGTTGTTTGCTATATCTTACTGCCACAAGGCCAGACATTATGTTTGGTGTAAGCTTACTCTCGAGGTTCATGCACTGCTGCAATCAGAAGCATTTTCAAGCAGCAAAAAGAGTTCTCAAGTACATCAAAGGTACCCTGAGCTATGGAATGTTGTATAGCAAGGCTGAGAGCCTTAAACTGGTTGGCTATACCGACAGTGACTGGGCTGGCTCGATGGATGACATGAAGAGCACCTCAGGGTATGTTTTCACCCTTGGCTCAGCCATTTTTTGTTGGAGCTCGAAGAAACAAAATGTGTTGCTCAGTCAACTGCTGAGGCAGAGTATATAGCAGCAGCAGGAGCTGTTAACCAAGCTATGTGGCTAAGAAAAGTCTTGATTGATTTAAACTTGCATCAAGAGAGAGCAACAGAGATAATGTGTGACAACAAATCTGCTGTTGCAATTGCAAAGAATCCGATTTTTTCATTGAAGAACAAAGCACTTCAATATCAAGCTTCATGTTGTTAGAGAAATGGAACTAGCTAGAGAAGTGGAACTGGTTCATTGCAGTTCTAAAGAGCAGCTTGCTGACATCCTAACTAAACCTCTTAATGTATCAAGGTTTATTGAATTGAGAAAGCAAATGGGAGTTTGCAACATGGAGACCAAGGAGGAGTGTTGAAGCTGGTCACCCTGTAGCAAAAGCAGTCAAGAAGCAACACAAGCTGTCGAGCCATGCATGCAGCAGCTGAAGTTCAATGCTGCTATGTAATTTCAACTTATTTTGTTACTCCAAGTCATATTTTGTAATCTAGTTGAATTAGAACTAAGTTGATGATGTATTTTTTTGATGTATTTTGTTGACATTTGAGCTGATAGAACAGCTTTACCAAGTGTGCAAGCATAGTTTTTCATTTTCAATGTAATTAGTGGAGTTAGGTAGTGTTCAGGTGATGTTTGCCTTACTTCCATCAGAAAAATGGTTGATATTTGTATTGGCATTATGCCATTGTTTTTCTTTAATGAATTTTCATCAAGTTTATTCATTTAATATACTTTCCCAAGTTCTTTCCTTATTTTTCTTCTTTTGAAATCCAAAAATTCTCTGCTTGTTTGCTGGCCAAGTCTCGAGCCTTGTAGCTCAAGCCATTGTGGTAGAAGGCTGTTCTTGCTCAAAACACCAACAAGATCATCTGGTAAGAGGCATGTCATGAGATAACTTGATATTAGAGGTCTACCCAATATGACATCCGCATAAAGAAGACACATGTGTCTGTGGAAATGGTATAACAAATTCCTTTCTAGTTACATGTTCGACAAAATATTAAATGCTATGCTGATTAAAAGTTTACAAATGTATCTTCAAAGCATACAATATATGATTCCTAATTAAGGTATTCCAACAGTTCTGTTAATTTGTTGAAGTTGAATTGTTGTCTTGCCAATACGAAGATATCGAACTGGCCAGATATAGATCAAAAGATGAAGTCCATTGCCCATCTCTTAACATACTCTTTGCCTGGCTGTTGTTTTCCGCGTCATTTCCTTCTACTCTCCCGTACAACTTTTTTGCATCTAACTTGCTTGCATAAATACTTGAATCCATGAGTATGTCCGAAACAGACGCCCTGCCTTCAAGCACGCTCACCACCATAGACATGGAAGGCCTTGCCGCTGCAGTAGGATTTGTGCATAAGAGAGCTACATCCATCATCACCATTGCCTCTCCTGCGTTACAATGAGCGGCTACCCTTGGATCAATTAAATCCAACAAATTCCCCTCCTGCTTCAACGTATGAACCTAGAAACAAAAAATTTAAGTACCACAACAAAAGTTATGGAAATCAACCGAAATTGAAAAATAAAACTGTAACATCATTGTCAGATTTGTTATTTAACATGCCTCTTTCAGTATATTTTGCTAAGACAACATAATTATCAACATGGATTTATATAATGGAATTAGGAAAGAGAGTTCTGTTACCACATCGAGAAGATAGAAATATTCTTTCTTTACGCGGTTGTGTTTAGTGTTGCACGTGCCACTAATAATTTCTAGGGCTACAATTCCGAAACTATATACATCTGCTTTATCAGTTAAACGTCCATGCATTGCATATTCGGGAGCCATATAGCCACTGCAAAGTTAAGAAGATAAATCAAATCTAGCTTCTAAATTGCAAACTGTGACAAGCAATCTGAAGTGGAACTTACTAAGTTCCGGCAATCGGGTGCTAATGTGGGTATTGTCTTCTTCATCAAGCTTGGCCAAACCAAAGTCAGATATTTTAGGGTCTAGATTCTTATCAAGCAACACATTGGTGGCCTTAATGTCTCCATGGACAATCTTCAACCTTGATTCTTCATGGAGATAAGCTAAACCTCTTGCTATACCAATGCAGATCTTCCGTCTAGTTGGCCAGTCTAATGTCAACTGAAATTCTTCTGGACCTTTCAATAACCATAATATAAAAGAGATTGAAGCTCAGATATGCTAACATACTTGTCCTTATATATCTGTGAGTGTCGATAATACCGAAGGGAGATAAAGTAAATCAGGTGAACGAGATGTACCAAATAATGCACGAGCAAGGCTGTTGTTTTCCAAGTACTCATATATAAGCATCAATTGATTTCCTTCAATGCAACATCCATATAGCTTTACTAGATTAGGATGTTGTAGAGCTGAAATCATGCCAATCTCCGTCACGAACTCACGATTTCCTTGCTTTGATCTAGTGGATAGCTGCTTGACAGCGATTTCTTGGCCATCTGCTAGAATGCCCTACATTTTGAGAAGCATTACACCAGGTTCAGTCATAAAAAAAGTGACCAGTAAATGAATGTGTAGCTAGAACATGATAGATACCTTATAAACAGGACCGAAACCGCCTTCTCCAATCTTATTAGCAGCATCAAAGTTGTTTGTTGCGTCTTTAATTTTCCTTAAGGTGAAGGAACCAGTCTGCAATTCTATACCTTCTAGATCTGTTGAAAAACCAAAGCCAAATACATAAGAAACATTTAATTATTAGATGGCTTCTAATTAACATATCTGTTTTCCTAATCCTATTTGGTGCATAAATGGTAAAATAGGCAAGGGATAGGTATATTTTATTGCCGTTACATGTCTCACGAATTTTGGACATAATTAATTTCTCTATACATACCTCGTTCCAATGTACTCCTCCGTCTTAAGCATCCACTCCACCAAAGGATTCCAACCACAAGCAAGAAAGTAGTGAATGCTGCTGCAGCCACAATACCAACCTTCGCAACTGCACTGATACCTCCCCTACTTTCGGATCGAGGTTTATAAACTGAAATCGAAGAAAATTATATAAACGTTATCAATGAACATGAGATAACACTCTAATTGAAGAAAACTATATAAAGAGTTAGTTACAAGCTTGAGATGGCACAAGTATAGTAAATATTGCAATTAGTTCATACAGTCACACATAAGATTATATGTGATAAAGCCATTAAAGTAGTTGGGTGTTGAACAAGAATAGGTAGTTTCCAATAATATGAGAGATTTAGACTCTAGCTATCAACCTACCAGGATCCAAGACAGATATTGCAGAGATAAGAGGACCATAAACTCCTCTCATGGGAATAACTGTTGTTCCTTTTCCAGTCCACTGCAAACGGATCTCCAAAGTACCATCCGAAACTTTTGCAGTGAAATTCTTTAGAATTGGTTTGCCAGCCCCACCTGCTTCATCCTTAATATTGAAATCCTTCAGCTCCCGCTTTCCCTGCAAATTATCCATTCCATTTGACCAAACTTCCCATATATGCATTCACACGCAAGGATGTCATATATGCAGCCACATGGCTGTAATCTTAGCTTAACTGGAGATTTGATTTTGAACCCGTATTAGGCCGAAGCGACTTCACTAGCTCTAATTCTAATATCAGAACTTGCTAAGAAGATATGAACAGAAATACCTGAATGTAAACGTCAAATATCCGCCTTCCTAAGCTGCTATAATTTTTACCATCAGTGAACTGTATCTCCGCAAAATGGAGGCTCACGTTGTATGTTGCATTGTGCAGGCAAAACGCATAATAAGTCAAAGAGCTTGGTGAAAGACGTGCATTGCTGTAAAGCTGACCAATACTCGAACAAAGTTGTTTATTTTCCAAAACTAATACATCCTCCTCTGTGTGATCATCCAAAAAAATATCACTGCTGCTAAATGCCCAATGAGTAGTACTTCGATAAAATGTTGAAGTCCCAACTTTATCAGGATCAGCTTCATAGATGATATTATTAATAATTTCTTCTTTTCCACCACAGTTTATATAAAAAGAGTGCAAAGCTGAGGTATAATGAAACAACAATTCAATAAGTATTGCAGGAAAATACAACCAAAGTGAAATAGCCATTAGAACTTAACATTGTTAAGCATTATATGAAATTTCCACTTACGTTCCACTGGACAGTTAAGGTTTCCCAAACATGAAACAACTCCGCTATTAAAATAATTATAAGCCCCAAAAAATTGTTAGGCATTGTCTTTATAAGAGCAAAATTGCAGGTGGATCAAAGAAAATGATGGTTAACACTTACGAATTATTGATCCTTGAAGTGCTTGCAAACAAGTTCCTATAGATGATAAGGACATATTACATAAACCATAGCTAGTAAATTGAAGATCCACTCGTAAATAAAAAAGAAAAAAAATCTCAAAAAACAGAGCTTAGGTTTTTCTTACAGGCCACTTTTCTGACAGTCATCAACACCACCTGTACTTGTGAAGTTGTTATATGAAAGATCTCTGCAAACAGAATAGTTCAGAATATTAGTGTGATGATCAAGCTTCTTGAGAATATAATTTGTTGTCACTGAACATTTGGAAGAGAATTTCACATTTTTCTATTTGTATTAAGAATCCATTGAGGGATTGCTCCAGTAAACATGTTTCCAGTTAAAAACCTGAGAAAAGAGCATCATGAAGTTTCTAAAATGAGATGATGTCCAATAGGAAGAGTTATCAATTAAAATTAAACCCTTTTTACAAATCAGATAATTATATGTGTAAAAATATATATATCTCACAATTGTTTCACATCTGGAAGAGAAATTTTAATTTCTCCACTCAGTTTGTTGAAGCTGAGATCTCTGCAAGAAAATATTTAAGTACAATTAGAACTTAGAACAACAATATTTGGATAGTCATTTCAATGCACCAACATATATGCATGCATGATAAAGCATCTAGTGGAGTAATTATGCTGATATAGGATGAAATAAATTGAAAGAGATAATTTTCTTCTGTTAGGAACTGAAACCTATTGGTCTATTACTCACAAGGTCTCCAGCTTTGGCATATTTTCAAGAGAAGTAGGTAGCTTTCCAATGAGATTGCAGCTCCTCAATATCCTATAATACAATCACAATAACACTCCATTATTTAAGTCAGCAAATATAATGCTCTTAAATTTAATCAATCTCATCCTTATAGTAGAGCTTTACTTACATATATTCCAATTTAGACAAATTACTAAGTCGTGGAAAAGTTGATTCAACTCCATTCAAGTCCGTAATCATTCTGTAAACAAAATATTCAACAAACAATATCCTAAGTGTTTATACTATATATATATATATGCATAGTTGAAATCTTTGAAAGGTAAGATTCATTGCTTACAGAAATTCTAAGTTTCCTGAAGAACCAATGTCTGGAATTGGTCCACTTAAACCACTTGCGACAGTACGTCTGTCATTATCAAAGTTGGATTCATTTAAATCATTGATAAAAGCACAATATTTCTAATGACAAAAAAAATTAATTGAAGTTCTCACATTTCCTTAAGGTTTGTCCAATTCTGGAAAATAAAACCGGGAATCTTTCCTGTGAAGTTGTTATCACCGATCCGGCTGTTGAATAATCATAATTAGAATGGGTATGAAGTTAAGACCATGAATCAATTCTGGATGAAATATATAGAATAGGTGAATATGAAGCTTACAAAATCTTCAATGTAGTCAGCCTAGCAAATGTTTCAGGCAATTCACCAGTAAATTTGTTGGAATTAAGAAACCTGCAAATTAAGCAATAACAATTCGCAATACCAAGAGGAAACAGATATTAAACAAACCGAAGAAAAAAAGCCGAGTATGAAAAGATGGAACTAAATGAAAGATTTAATAAAAAATTCCTTCACTATATATAGCAAATTTAGAAAGGATGAGCCTCTCACAGTCTCTCAAGTTTTGGTAGATTCCCCAGTGCAGCAGGCAAATTTCCTGAGAAGCTATTGTGCTCAAGGACTCTACACAATTTTTCAAAACAATTAATGAGATTAATCCTGTTCGATAAGGAAAAGGTATTGTACTCTTTAGATGCCCCTCAAGGTTTTGTCCCCATGCCTCTAGGGTGGTTCAAACTCATGACCCCAATGAATACAGAGAGCGGGGGAAAATGTTGAGGATGCATTAATGGCATCTAAAAAAACAATATTTTGACTTTTTCAGCACGATGCTGTAATAACATTAATAAAAAAATTAGTGAAAATTTGATCATATATAATGAAATTAGGAATATTAGGCTAAAACTTGCAATGTACAAAGCAACTCACAAGCTGGTAAGACTGCTCATGTTTGCCAGCTCCTCTGGGATTAAACCTGTTAAACGATTCCCAAGAAGGGAACTGCAATATTGTATTTATTTGTCCAATAAAACAGGGAAGGAATTAATCCAAACTTCTGTAAATTGAACAATGAATATTTAAAAGATAAATTCAAAGATTATTTTAACCATATAAATATGAAAGGAAAAAAAAAAATCTTACATTTGGACGAGTTGGTGCATAGAACCCCATTGAGGAGGAATGGAGCCACTAAGATAGTTGCGAGAGAGATCACTGTAAAAAGTGTTATTACAGTAAATATGTCTCATTAATTAAAATGTAGAATCAATCTATATAAAGTATAGAGGGTGAAAAATCGTACAAAATCGAATTACTTCAAAAAGAAACAAATAAAACTCACATATGATATACAAACTAACCTTAATTAATTTGAGGCAAAGATAATGTTATAAAAAGAAATATATATAAATTATATGAAAATGGAAATTAAGGAAAAGTACTTACATGTCTTGGAGGTAAGGGAGTCTGGTCAACTGTGGTGGGAGAGTACCTGATAGATTTTGTCCCTTCAGCGCTCTGATTATTTCAACAATTTAGAAAGGTACATCTTTAATATCAGGTTACTCAACAATTATTATTACAGCAAGCAGGTCAAGATTATCTCAAGTCTCCTATTTAATTATTTGGGTAAACTACTCAATTATTAAAATAACAAATTTTGTTTACACCAAAAAAAAAAACCTTTTTAACCGTAATAACAAAATTGTTTGGATTTTTTTTGTTACTAAAAATAAATATATTAAAAATCAGATGATGAATTGGGTAATTTATCCTAATT
Source organism: Gossypium hirsutum (assembly GCF_007990345.1). Lineage (NCBI taxonomy): Eukaryota > Viridiplantae > Streptophyta > Magnoliopsida > Malvales > Malvaceae > Gossypium > Gossypium hirsutum. Next base: position 4,927,215 of record NC_053424.1, read on the forward strand.
ATTCTATTATTACTTTACTATACTATGTAAATAAATAGTATCTTCTTAAATCAACTTGTAGAGTTTGGTGGTGAATAAAATAATTATTTTTTATTAGTTAAGATACTATCACGTTTTTTTAAAAATTTTAATTTTTATTATATTCTAAATATGTCATTCTTAAATTTTTTTTATGAAATTTAAAATTCTGTAACAAATACTTAGACCCTTTGTATTACAATTATATTTAAGATTAGGGATTGAATTTGGTTTGTGATTTGATTTATAAGAGTAAAAATATTATGGAGGCTTCTTTGTTAAGAGTTATATTGTATTTTACCTCTTTTTATTAAAAAAATAAATTAGTCATTGTACCTAAGATCAAAGGATAAATTAGTACTTTCTGTAAAAAAAAGTTTCATCTATTTATATTATTAAACACTGGTATGATTGATGAAATAACCAAACAGCTATATGTGGCATATCACGTGTATCTCATGTTGATGTATTTTAACCATAAAAGTTGATGAAATTTTAAACAGAATGACTATTTTATTTTTTAATTTAACTTATACGGGACTAATTTATCTATTTTTTTAATAAAAAAATAAAATATTATTTAAATGCTAGAAAATTAGTGCAGATCAAAAGTAGCTATCAGTCTTACCGTGTTATTATTACAATTGTATTTAAGTTGGACCACATGTCTATGCCAATCATTGACTCCATGACTCTCAAGTAAGTGGAAGTAGCATTCAAGTACAAGTATATATTGTTTTGACCCCCAAAAAATGTAGAAGTATCTAGGGTAGGTAATTCTTTAATCTTGAAATTGAATCTTCATGCATTTTATTTATTTATGAAATTTGATAAATGATAAAGCACTTGATGAATCGAAAAAAATTTAATTTTGAGAGAAAGAGAGATGCTTACATGCGGACGACATGACAGGTGATGGAACTGCAAACACAGGTGACATTATTAACATAATAAGCATTTGATTCTGCAAAATTTGCCCAACTCTCGTCTCCGCTACTGCATGGATCCACGCTAAAGTTCCAGTTTGTCTTCCCCAATGTTCTACCTATGCTTTTCAAAGCTTCCACTATACACATATTATATTAGGTATTAGGCATTTATAAATGGGAAAAGGGTCGAAATTATAATTGACTACCTTCGTCTTTTGCAAGTGTAGCTCCTAAAGTTGAAGTTGCGAGACAGCAAGCACTGAATATGGAAGCAAAAACAAGTAGGGGAGGAAACAACATCTTGGATTGTCGAAGAGATTTTAACTTAAAAGAGAAAAAAGAAATAGAAAATGGACACAAATCCAACGGTATGGGTGAAGGCGTGAAGCAATGGCGAAGGCTAAGATCGATTGATCAAATATGTGCTGGGGATGGTGGCGGTGAGATTGTGGATATTTTGATGTGTCGTAGTGAACTGCTTGATGTTGTTGCCAGCGATGCTTTATTTTTTCTTTGATTACAAAGACTGTTTCAGACCTGTAACAATGTTTTTGGATTAACCACTGCTATAGTGGTTCTTGATTGTTATTAATAAAATTCTATGGCCGAGGAAAAAATGAAAAGAAAATGGACACAAAGATGGGATGTTAATGAAGATGTTTAAATATGGAAGAGGGAAGTTCCATGCAATGAAAACCAGGCAAAAGAAAAAAAGAAAAAAAAATAGTGATCTGGTCTAAATCCAATGCACGATCTATAATAAATTAAAAGTTTAATTTATTAAAAAAATTTAAGTAATAAACCTTTAAAATATATTCATAATAATATAATATTTTATTCATGTTCAAATTAAATTGGTGCCGGATTAACTCATAACACCAACCTAATTAAGAGCTATATAGTATGGATAATGAAAACTTGTATCTATACCGTTTGACTGAATTAGTGTCAAACATTAATTACATTCTAATTCAGTTATAAAATTACAAAAAAAATATATCATTATTTTTACATAGCATTGTTTTGAGAGTATTTTTATTTTTATTTTATATTTTATATAATTTTTAGGAAAAAAAATCTTAATACATTGTAATTTTTCATTTCAACTAAAATTACATTTATTTTTTAAATGATTTTTTTTACTCATGTGAATCATACTTGATATAAAAGTTACTACAGGAATTTAAATTAATGAAATAATGTCCATTCATTTGTCGTCTCCATGATTTTCTTAAAGTTTTGAATTTATATAATGTGGGCGAAAGTGGTAGGGGAAAATCCATTGTTGTAAGTCAATGATTATTTAAAGCCAAATAAAGTTGAGGGAAAGAGCATCCTGAATGCATTAAAAAAATATGGTCAGAGATATACTGAAGTAAATGGAATTTTTAGTGAAAGGAAACTAAGGCGAAAGCAAGCTTGAATTTGAGAAGATTTTTTTATTACCCAACTTTTAACAGATGAAATTTGACTTTAAATATTGAACTTAAAAGAATAAAATTAAGTTAAAAAATAGAAAGCCTTCATTGATCCATTTTTCTAAATGCAAGTCAAAATTAAGTTGAGGCTCCAAGGCCATCCCTACTGGCTACTGGAATCCTAAAACGGATTAATGATAGGCATATTGTGGAGGCCAAGGTGGTGAAGAAAATTCGAGACAAATAGAAGGCATTGCGTGATGATCTGTTAACTCTCCCTGATGATGTACATAGCTTGGCCATGTGTTGACCAAAAAGGGGGAGTGATGGTGCTGAGGGGTGATGCATCCGCTGAGGGGGAGACACATACTTCTAGTACCGTTCTGCTATGACAATGATCTACTGATATTGTTTTTTTTTTCTTTCTTTCTTTTGAAACATTTATTGATTTTGGGAACTCTGGTTTTAAAGTACTGTACTGTATAAATGGCTGCTTATGTTGGATTTTGTTTGGTGGATGGATATTGATTAGGTAACATCCCAAAAACTCCGCGATTGTAAACGATATGGAATATATTCTTTGTGAAATAATGTATAAGATTGAGAAGTATGATCACAAATTAATTTAAGTTAGGGACTAAATCATAAAAAGTGAAAAGAATTGTGTCCTTAGTGTAAATATTTAAAATTCATGAGGTAAAAATATTAATATGAAAAAGTTGAAGGACCAAAAGTGCAAGTACCCAAATGAGAAAGTGACTAAAGGGGTGAAATAAATTGGTGAATGGGGATTAAATTGAATAAGTGAAAAAAAATGAGAAGAACTAAAGTACAATTTTATTAAAAATAAAAAATGACACAAAAGTGAATATTGAGATAATACAAGGGCAAAATAATCATTTCTCAATTAAGATAATTAGCATGAATTGTCATGATAATAATTGATGAATATTTTATGTTGAAATATGATTAGTGAAATATTTTATTATTATTTTATTAATAGATTTTTATATTATATTTTAATATTTTATCAATTAATTTAGTAAATATATTTTTATGGAAGTCGCCAACACCAAGAAGAGGCTGTCTTTCTTATAATTTGGCCATTTGTCAAAAAATCTCAAGGTCACGACTTTGGCCACAAGATATCGCGACATGATCAATTAAAGAACCTAGTGTTAAGATACTAGCCATGATGTCGCGACATTAGCCCTGTTTTCCTCTGCTTATTCTTTTTTTATCCAAAAAAGTCCCAAACGAACTCCGAATATAATCAAACTTTAGAAAAAGCCTAGAAATGATCCATAAAGCCTTAAATGACTTTAAAAAGATCTAAAAGATAAGAACTTGAATAATAAATTTGGTTCTTTAATAAAGTATTTGTTTTGAAATGTAGCATTCCTTACTCAGGTTTAGGTACTAGCTCAAGTAAAGGATGTTACATTTAATTTTGCCCCTTTATTCACTTTTGTGTCATTTCTCACTTTTGGTAAAATTGTAATTTAGTCCCTCTCATTTTTTACTTATTCAATTTGATCCCCATTCACCAATTTATTTTACCCTTTTAGTCCCTCCCTCCTTCGGGATATTTACACCTTTTTTGTTTCAAAATTTTCATATTTATATTTTGACCTCATGAATTTTGAATATTTATACTAGGGCAACAACTCTTTTCATGTTTTTTACAATTTAGTCCATACCTTAAATTAATTTGTCATGTCATACTTCTTGATTCAACTTCCTTTAGTATCCAACGGCCTTCAATTTCACTGATCTTATACATTATTTCACTAAGAATATATTACATATTGTTTACGACTAAGAGATTTTTGGGATGTTATAGATTACTTGTTTTGCATACTTTTTCATGATCAATAACTTTCTTGGTTATAATTTTGGTTGGTTTGATTATTGATGCAAATTTCAAACTGGGAATAAATAGTTGAACGACTTATTTATTTTCTTTGTTAAGTTTTTTTGTAATTAAGGGGAATATGCTAAGAGGGAGTTAAGGTTAATTAACGTTTAAGCTTTTGCTTTGTGTGAGTTTTGTTCAACAAATTGTTAAAAGGGGTGATTGTTGGAATATTTGGAGTTGTTAAGATGTGCTTGAGGAGGTGCCTACATCATTCTCCATTATGACAGACAACAACTTACCATATATGGGAAATTGACAATTTATTGAACGATATCTTTAGGCAAAGCTATGATCATAGATTATATCTAATCCATCAATGAAGATCATATGACATGAAGAAACATATTTGGAGAATCATATCAGATCAAATCATGTTTGTCCAATTCCTTAGATCGTGGAATTTGGATTAGATCGAAACTTTAGTATCTTATCTGTCATCAATCCATATTACCTTGATTGTTATTGTCGAAACCATCTTTTTTCAAAGTTTTAGGTTTAATGAAAAACGGACGAGGATCGACTTTTTGAAAATAAAGTATAGAGTCGCCACCGATCTTTTTGTTTTGGTGTGATCGGTCACCTAAGAATTTGGTTATTTTAATAAAACATTTTTGGTTTACTAAAACAATGATTTTGGTCTACGGATTTTTGAGAAAATGGGTTCGGGAGTCGGTTACGCATGAGGAAGGATTAGCACCCTCACGACGCCCAAAATTGGTACCAAATCGATTAAATACTGTCCTTATATCTAAGCTTTAAAAATGTTTTTGAAATGTGATTCTCTTTTGATAACATTTGAATAACCTGAGTTAGTCATCTAAATTCTCTTGCCTAAGAGGGATATAGCACCACATCTAGCACGATAGGACATGATACTTTAAGCCCTCGAAAACATGATGAATTTTGACTTCAAAAAATTCATATGTTGAAAACCGCAAAGGGATGCCCAATTATTTAGTCCAACGAGAAAATCGAAACCCAGCACAGTAGGACACGATTCTTTGAATTTCTAAACATCGAGCATTGCCTTGTTTTATAGAATTTTTAAGAAACATGAGGGAAATTCTAAAGGGGATGTTCGATTATTTTGAACCAATAGGAAATTGCAACCCAGCACGATAGGGCACAATTCCCCGAATTGCCAAACATCGAACATTACCTTCGTTTTAAAGAGTTTTTAGAAAACATGAATGAAATTCCAAAGGGACATTCGATTGTTTTGAACAAACGAGAAATTGCAACCTAGCACGTTAGGGCACGATTCCACGAATTGCCAAATATCAAATCTCGCCTTCGTTTTTAAAGAATTTTTGAACGAATAACTATAAAAATAGCTTAAAACATGTTAATACGACTCGAAATAAGACGAAATTAATCATAAAAATATAGATATTATAAAACCACATTTCATAAACCAAGTGGAAAACGATGATATGGGGCAATATGTGTACGCATAAAATACGACAATGGAAGAGTGGAGGCAATACAATTTATTTAATCAATTAACAAACACTTAAGCAACTAAGCATATCTAGCTTGGAAATGTAACTTAATTTCAATCATGCATGGAAAATAATTAACATGATAATATGAAACAAGGAATAAATAATATGCAACGAAGACATACATGGCACAATAAAAAAGATTACTATCAGATGCACAAGACAAAATGCAAATTGAAGAAGCAATATGGTATAAAACTATTTTAAAACAATGATAAATAAACGATACACACTATATGCATTGATGGATTGATAAATAAAAACATTTGTAAAGACAAGCTTAATATACATATGCGATCATTAAAATATATATTATAGAATGAATATTTTTTTAAGTACATAATATATAAGTTGATAAATTCGCGTAGAAACTAAGAATATGTAATTATTGAAAGAAATATTATAGAATAAAACTTTGAATCAAATTGCATGTAAAAATTTTAAACACAAATTAACTCCTTTAAAGGTTCACAAAGTGCATGATAATTTAAATAATATATGTACAAAAGAATAATACAAGCACATGTGAATTTATAAAAAAGAATGAGATTAATAATAAGATATATAAATTTTTAAGTTAGTACAAAAATTATACATATTCTTTTATCAAAGCATTTAAAATAATAAACTATACAAACACGAAAGCATTCCAATATAAAGATATATTAAAAATAATAATTTTATAATTACAAATATGAAGTTTCTAAAATTGTTTCATATATATATAAAGAAGATACTTGATAAACCATAAAGCAAAAGGTGTTTTAAATAGAAAATTTTATTATAGTAATAAGCGTATTAATATATATACATAGAAATGATAATACGTATAGGTTTAATGACGTATGTAAAGCAAATATATAAGTATGAAAATAATTTAAGTTTTATGCAGAGCATATATACAAAACATGTTAGAATGATAAAGACATATGCTAAAACACATGGATAGAGTCAAAAGCCATTATATGTATGAAAATATATTAACTTTATTGTGATATATATATATACATGTATATAAAAGAACGTTTTAAACAAACCAATTTAAAAGAAAATAAATAGATGGATATATATATAGATATATGTACATGGAATAAAGTTAACTTATTATAAAATGTATATATATACATATATATATAATAATGTGTAAAACATTTGTACAAAATACATAAAACATGACAATGGTATTAAAAAAATTCAATAATAAAGAAGCAATTATCGAGGTAAAAAAATACAAATAAATAGTAAAAATGTGAACTAAAAGGATTAAATTAGAATCAAACAAAAACAAAAGAGATAACTTGAAAATAAAGTAATAATAATAAAAGGGACCGATAAGCAAAATGCGCAAATGCGTAAGGGCTCAAACTGGAAATAATCCAGGCCCTAAACGCTGCATTTCAATGCGGACCCATTTGCTAACGACGATAAATTACAAAGGTAAATTTAAAAAACAAGGAAACACAAATGTGAGCTGGATAAAATGTAGTGCAAAGGGGAGGGACTGATACTGCAAATAAACCCTCGCTGTGAAAACACCCGGGTCCTCGGGGCAGCAAACCGGATCGGGTCAGGGCTCCACCAGGTGGCTTCGTTTTTGAGCCATTAAAATGGGCTTGAAACGGCGTCGCATTTGACCCTTTAAAAGGGCTAAAAACCAAATTATTCGGCCAAACCCTAGCCCCCAATCCTTTCTTCTCCATTGAACCCTAATCCTCCCCCTTTATTCGAATCTCAAAAGGCCCTAGCCGCCATTTGACCACCCCGAACGGCGATCGACGAAGGGAGATTCGTTCACTCACTAACCCGGCTTGGGTCCTAGCCCTAAAGACCTCCGATTTCAGGCTTCAATCCCTGTCTCAACTTCGATTAAAGCGAAGGAGATGAATTCCGGCGGTTCGTTTGTATAGGTAAACCCCTTTGCTTCCCTTCACCCTTTTTATGCTCGAAATAACAGTATGTGGCATCGAAAAATAAGAAAAGAAAAGGAAAACAGACAGGAAAGGAGAGCCAATGCCGAATAATCACCTTTCTTTGCTTTTTCTTTGTATTCAATATGTGAATCGTATATCTGTGTTGTCTATTGCGCATAAAAAATTACAATGAATAAAGACTCTGGCTTTATAGCCGAAACAGAATCAGAAAGATCCCAAAATAAAAATAAAAAACGAATACAAATTCTTCTTTTCCTATTTGCTGTTGTGTGGTTTTGTATTCATTTGCAGGTACGGAGTGCGTGGCACGTGATGGGGGTCGTGTGCTGGCGCGGGCGTGGCTGCTGGACGGTACGGAGCGTATGGCGCTGGGGGGTACGGAGGTCAGGGCCGAGGCTTGGCTGCGGCGCGAGAGAGAGAACCCTAGGGTTTTGTCTGTTCTAAAAGCAATGGGCTTATCGGGCTTGTATTTTGGGTTAAGGTTTTGATATTAGTTTGGGCCTTGATTGGTTATTGGGTCTGTAAACTGGACTTTTAATGGACCGTTACTATTTTAAACTTTTTGTTTATTTATTTATTTTGTATATATTTTATATTTATATTTTGTTTTGGGTTTCTAGAGGGTCCGGGCTAAAATTGGTCATTACAGTTATTATTATATTATTTTTAGCTATTTTAGCTGCTATTTAGAAGGGATCATGGTTTATCTTCACTATGTTAGCAAGTCTCAAAATCTCTATTTAATTGAGAGACTTGTATAAGTTTGTATCGAATATTGAGAGCATATAACCTATTGTGATGAAGTGCATTTGATTGTAAAACATTTATGTTGTGTTTTTGCAAACTATGTTCTCAGTGAAAGAATTTAAGGAGGAGAATTTTAGTCTTCAAAAATACAAGAGTGAGGAATTATCACTGGGTGAGATAAATTTATGTTCACTAATTTTAACTGTTTGAAGATAGTGCTTATTAATTACTAGTTTTTAATTTGCCGCGGAGCAAACCTAGGAAAGTCAAAAAGCGTAAAAACCATGGACTGTTGAAAGATTTTTTAGGCATGAGAGCAAACTGGAGGATGTACAAAGACTTTGGATAATTTTATTTTGGAATTTTATTTGTAAAGATAGTACTTTCATTTTTTTTAATTTTTATTTTATAAAAAACAAAGGGAGAGACGAACAAGGGGTGCGCCTAGTCCCTCTACTTTTGGCTTTGAAATTAACGAACTTCCTATTTTTCTCCCATTTGCTTCTTTGTTCCTGAAGCAAGCCACTTCACCAATTTTCAATTTCTTTATTTTCTTTTAATTTAATTCTATTCCTTCTTTTGTTGCTTAGATTCTTTTTCGTAAGCAACTAAACTCTCATTTAGCTTTAGGTAGATAATTGATCCGGGAGAAAATCGTGAGACTTAAAACTATATCAAAATTTTCTATTTTAGTATTCGTCTTTTCTCTAACTTAGAAGATAGATACAGTTGTCTCACAAATTCGTAAGTAAAAAAGGGTTCGTTGATTTAGTGTTGTGCGGTGTATAATTAGAAGAATTGATATAATCTGTAAATGTTATAATGGATCTATTGAAGAATAAATTGACGTGATCAATTGAGTGAGTGGTTGGATCCATCAAGAGAAATAACGGTCGAGTTCAAATGTCCTATGCGATTGAGACCATTGATTTGAGTCGGATCCTTCTAGTTCTCAAGGCTACTGAGGAGTTAAATCGTGAAAGTAGATTTCAGGGTTGTTCTTTTGGTAAGAGTTAATTGTTGGGCACCCGCAGTTAATTTACACAGGGAAGGACTGGTTGTCTAAAGCGTTTCTTCGGTCACTATAATTGACTTATCGGTTGGAGAGGAAGATTTATTGTCAATGATCAATTTGAAACAGGAGCCTAAGTTGTGCCTGAAAGTAGAACGTTGTCTCATTGATTTATTCAATCTTTATTTTGTTTGTTTATTTTAATTCAATTTTGATTTTTCATTTTAATCAAATTTAATCCCCTTTCTATTTTTCGTATAGATTGACGCATGTCATGGGCACCACAGTTGTTTGCCTCGCAACTTGGTTAAAACGAATGACAATTTTAGATATCTCAATCCCAATGGGATCGACCCTACTCCCCATATTACTATTTATATTTTGTTTAGGTTTAGGAACTTTATTTTTGGTGGATTCAACACTTATCATGCGTAAACCAACTCTATTGTCACTTGTTTTCTTTTTATTTTCACAATGTCTGGAAAAGTGCCAACTTTTGCAGGTTGTAATGACTCGGTTTCTAGTGGTATTGAAAAATGTGATTTTGGAACCTCATTCTTGTAAACTAAATTTGTAAATATAAAATAAGAATATTTACGGGATTAACATGAGATTATAATGAAGAGCGATTAAGTAATTTAGCCAAAAAATAATTAATTAGAACTCAATGACTAAACTATAAAAGTTCAATTGTTATTGAATTCTAATTTAGAAAATGCTTGAGAATTTGGATAGCAATTATCGAAATGATGAAAATGATAAATAAACTAAATTTTAGCATGAGATAGTGAATGTTGATGATGATTACACTTAGTTTAATTGATTAATTGTAATTAAACCTTAATTAAAATAATTAAGCAAGTTTAATTGAAGCTAAATTAATAATAAAAAATAATGTAAGTGGATGACAACAAGTTGTCAGCTTCCCCAAGCCACCACCGTCCACTAAAGAAGAAAAAAAAAAAGAAGAAAATGCCATAGCTAAGTACATTCGGCCATTAAAAATCCATAAGGTAAATTAACCTAATTTCACTTAATTTTTATAAATATATGATCATGGGAGCTTGATTTAGTTAGCTCATGTATGAATTTGTTCAATTTTTAAGTTTTTAGCATGTTATCATTGTAGAGAAATGAGTGAACTAGGCCTGAATTTGATATATATTAAGCTTAGATCATGAAAATGACTAAATTGTAAAGTCAATTAAGCTTGTTAGATAACTTTGGAACATTAGGGACTAAATTGAATAAATTAATTTTTTTTATGAAATTATGTTATGAACAGAAAGTATAAGGTCTTTAATGAAAGAATGTAAAATTAGATTTCGATCTGATTCTAGATATCAAAATATATGTATATCTCAAGTATAAGAACTAAATTGAATAAAATAAAAAAAATATGTTTGACTTTGTATTTAAATGTAAATTGAATGAAATATGATATGAAAGGCATCGTTTTAAGGAAAATATCAAAAAAGCAATTTCTTTTGAGTTTTAAGTGAATGAAATGAAAGAAATGTTGCTTAAGCAAATATCTGATTGGATATTGAGTTGGTCTGAATAATTGGAGCCATGGACATACTTGGACTATATGAAATTCAAGTTTGCTAAGGTAATGCTGACGAGACTCCACCTTATATTATGATAACTTTTTAAAACATTGTTAATTCATTTAGAATGGTGATATCAATGAAAGAATCACTAGTATGAAAAAAAAAATTAGTGGTTCTATTTATTTGAGAAAAAAATTGAGATAGGAAAAAAAAATTGTTTTTATGCTAGTGCAGATAAAGAAAATATAATGCAACACTATTTAGACAACAAATAGTGGTTGCATGAAAAAGAAAATGTTATAATCCAATAGTATTGAAATTCATTACCTTGAACGAGATAGGCGACGAACTCACTCTTGAGGCTCCATTAATGGTGGTTGAAGGTCGATTTATGGGGGGCTTAAGTGGTGGTTAATTGTGATAGACATGGTTCCTCTTTCAATCAATCTTTCTTATTCACTAATTTTTTTATCTTCACTTAAAAAATCGTCATATGTCTGTCATTTATTTATAGAGTTTGGTTGATGATAAAATACTCTGATGAACTGGAAATTTTTTAATTTTGAGAGAGAAAGAGAGAGGTGTTTACGTACGAACAACATGGCAGGTGGTGGAACTGTTGAAGCAATTACTGGAGACATTATTAACAACATTTGATTCTGCACTTTTTGCCCAACTCTTGTCTCCACTACTGCACGGATCAATCCTAAAGCCTCCACTACACATAAAAATAGTCATTTACAAAGGGGAAAAGGGTGGACTTTATTATTAAATACCTTCGTCTTTTGCAAGTATAGCTCCTAAAGTTGCAGTTGCAAGACGGTAAGCAGTGAATATGGGAGCAAAAACAAGTACGGGGGGAAGCATTTTGATTGTTAAAGAGATTATAATTTAAAAAAGAAAATGGAAATAGAAAAAGGGCACAAACATTGGATGTTAATTAAATATGAAAGTGGGAAGTTTCCTTGCAATGAAAAGCAGGCAAAAAAAAAAAAAAGATGTTATCTGGTTCTGATCCCATGCACAGTGTATAGCAATGATTTTACAAGCCACCTGAAAACTTTATACGCCCCATTTTATTTAAAATTTGTAAGCCCACTTTTAAATATTAAAATCATATTTATTTCAATTTTTTTTATAAAAAATCATTTTATTTGCTTTGGGATTATCTCTAGCGTTGACTTTGGTGAATTTGATTTTTTTTTTCACCAAAAAAAATATCATACATTTTTTATTCCATGTCATTTGCATCCCTTTTCATTAAGATAATGCCACTTTAATATTTTCATCTAAAATTTTAACAGATCATGTTGATTTGATTTTATTCAAGATAAAAATATTAAAATGACATTTTATTGGAAACGGATATAAATGATATGGTATCCTAATTTTATATAATTTTTTCTTTATTTTAATATGATTCTATTGGTCCCTCTAATGCTTTTTCACGTATCAAAACAAACTTTCTTCAGGCATTGAGTTTTCTCTTCTTCTTCTTCTTTTTATTTATTTATTTATTTATTCATTTTAAACAGTTTGAGTTGGGATAAGCGTTTGGACTTGCTTTAATAGTGTTTTTCAATTTGGGCTAGGATAATTTGGTCCAAATTTATGAAGACCGATTCAACCAGTTTTTTACTTTGCTTTGGACTCATATATTAGCTAATTTCTAATCTAACCGACTAGTCTTATCCGATTTCAATAATATTGTTGTATGCTAAATTAGAAGTTCTAAAGTTTTAAGCAATAAGCATATTAATTAAATGATGCTTTTAAAAAGTTTTTAAATTTCATCATTTGTAAGTTTTTATTGATTTTATATATAAAAAAAATTTAGAAAGAAAAAAGTATCCTCATTTTCTTTTGATACCAAATCCTATTATCTTATTGTTTCTTGAAATGTCTCATATCAAGGTCCTATTTAACATTGCTATTGGTATAATCCTTTAGATTAAAAGATACATTTAATCATAAACAAAATGCTATACTGATTAAAATTTTACAAACGAATTTTCAAAGTATAGATTCCTAATTAAGGCATTATGCCCGTTCTCTTAATTTGTTGAAGTTGAATTGTTGTTTTGCATATACGAAGATATTGACATTGCGGAATATAGATCAGAAGACAAAGTCCGTTCTCTTAATTAAGATATTGTTTTCTTCGTCAAGCTTGGCCAAACCAAAGTCGGATATTTTAGGGTTTAGATCCTTATCAAGCAACACATTGGTCGCCTTAATGTCTCTATGGACAATCTTCAACCTTGATTCTCCATGGAGAAAAGCTAAACCTCTTGCTATACCAATGCAGATCTTCCGTCTAGTTGGCCAGTCTAATGTCAACTGAAATTCTTCTGGACCTTTAAATAACCATAATATAAAAGAGATTGAAGTTCAGATATGTGAACATGCTTGTCCTTATATATCTATGAGTGTCAATAATACCAAATAATGCACGAGCAAGGCTGTTGTTTTCCAAGTACTCATATATAAGCATCAGTTGATTTCCTTCAATGCAACATCCATATAGCTTTACTAGATAAGGATGTTGTAGAGCTGAAATCATGCCAATCTCCGTCACGAACTCGCGACTTCCTTGCTTTGATCTAGCCGATAGCTGCTTGACAGCGATTTCTTTGCCGTCTGCTAGAATGCCCTACATTTTGAAAAGCATTACACCAGGTTCAGTCATCAAAAAAGTAACCGGTCAATGAATATGTAGCTAGAACACGATAGAAACCTTATAAACAGGACCAAAACCGCCTTCTCCGATCTTATTAGCAGCATCAAAGTTGTTTGTTGCGTCTTTAATTTGCCTTAAAGTGAAGGAACCAGTCCGCAATTCTATACCTTTTAGATCTGTTGAAAAACCAAAGCCAAATACATAAGAAACATTTAATTATAATATAGCTTCTAATTAACATCTCTGTTCTCCTAATCCTATTTGGTGCATAAATGATAAAATCGGTAGGGGATAGGTATATTTTATTTTTATTAAATGTCTCACGAATTTCGGACATAATTAATTTATCTGTACATACCTCGTTCCAGTGTACTCCTCCATCTTAAGCATCCACTCCACCAAAGGATTCCAACCACAAGCAAGAAAGTAGCAAATGCTGCTGCAGCCACAATACCAACCTTCGCAACTGCGCTGATACCTCCCCCACTTTCTGATGGAGGTTTATAATCTGGAATTGAAGAAAATTATATAAATGATATCAATGAACTTGAGATGACACTCTAATTGAAGAAAACTATATAAAGACTTAGTTACAATCATGAGATGGCACAAGTGTAGTAAACATTGAATTAGTTCATACAGTCACACATAAGAGTATATGTGATAAAGCTATTAAAGCTATCAACCTACAAGGATCAACGACAGATATTGCAGAGATAAGAGGACCATAAACTCCTCTCACGGGAATAACTGTTGTCCCTTTCCCAGTCCACTGCAAACGGATCTCCAAAGTACCATCCGAAACATTTGCAGTAAAATTCTTTAGAATTGGTTTGCCAGCCCCACCTGCTTCATCCTTAATATTGAAATCCTTCAGCTCCCGCATTCCCTGCAAAGTATCCATTCCATTTGACCGAACTTTCCATATATGCATTCACACGTATTGTAAAGGTTAACAACGATGTCATATATGCAGTCACATGGCTGCAATCTTAGCTTAACCGGAGATTGGATTTTGAACCCATATTAGGCCGAAGAGCCTTCACTGGCTCTAGTTCTAATATCAGAACTTGGTAAGAAGATATGAGTTGAAATACCTGAATGTAAACATCAAAGATCCGCCTTCCTAAGCTGCTATAATTTTTACCATCAGTGAACTGTATCTCCGCAAAATGGAGGCTCACGTTGTATGTTGCATTGTGCAAACAAAACGCATAGTAAGTCAAAGAGCTAGGTGAAAGACGTGCGTTGATGTAAAGCTGACCAATACTCGAAGAAAGTTGGTTATTTTCCAAAACTAATACATCCTTTTCAGTGCCATCATCCAAAAAAATACCAGTGCTGCTAAATGCCCAATAAATAGTACTTCGATAAAATCTTGAGGGCCCGGCAGGATCAGAATCAGCTTGATAGGTGATATTATTAATAGTTTCTTCTTTCCCTCCACAGTTTATATAAAGATTGTGCAAAGCTGAGGTATAACGAAACAACAATTCAATAAGTATTGCAGGAAAATACAACCAAAGTGAAATGGCCATTAGAACTCAACATTGTTAAGCAGTATATGAAATTTCCACTTACGTTCCACTGGACAGTTAAGGTTTCCCATACATGAAACAACTCCTCTATTAAAATAATTATAAGCCCCGAAAAATTGTTAGTCATTGTATTTATAAGAGCAAAATTGCAGGTGGATCAAAGAAAACGAGAGTTTTTTAACACTTACGAATTATTGATCCTTGAAGTGCTTGCAAACAAGTTCCTATAGATGATAAGGACATATTAAATAAACCATAGCTAGTATACCGAAGATCCAATCGTAAATAAAAAAATAAAAAAAATCTCAAAAAACATAGCTTAGGTTTTTCTTACAGGCCACTTTTCTGACAGTCATCAACATCACCTGTACTTATGAAGTTGTTATATGAAAGATCTCTGCAAACAGAATAGTTCAGAATATTAGTGTGATGATCAAGCTTCTTGAGCATATAATTTGTTGTCACTGAACAGTTGGAAGAGAATTTCACATTTTTTTATTTGTACTAAGAATCCATTGAGGGATTGCTCCAGTAAACATGTTTCCAGTTAAAAACCTGAAAAAGATCGTCATGAAGTTTCTATAATGAGATGATGTTCTATAGGAAGAGGTATCAGTTAAAATGAAACCCTTTTTGCAAACTCAGATAATTATATCTGTAAAAATATATATATATCTCACAATTTATTGGAACCCACCCATTGTTTGAAAAGTCAAAAAGGGTGGGCACCGAAAGTAGAAAGTAAAATTGGTTGGCAAGTTGGGTTAAAAGTTGGCATGGGATAATTGCAATTTTGGTCCCTAATTGTATAGGGACATTGCAAGTTGATCCTTGAACCTCAACTATAAATAGGCCTAACCATTTCTTACTTTCTTCATCCCACATTTGCCATTCTCTACTTAAGGCAATTGTTCTCTCTCCCTATTTGTAAACTTTCACTTGTATTTTTGGAGTGAAATATATTTGGTAGTGCCCGAGGACGTAGGCAAAATTTGCTGAACCTCGTTAAAATTCTAGTGTTCTTTATTTTTGTTCTGCATATTTTGCAAGTGTCATTGTAGTGATTTATTGTGCTATTAAATTACGATAGAGGGATATTCTGGCTAGGAAAGATCTGGTATGTAAGCGATCCTCGTGATCCACCTCTCTTTCCTGGGAATTGAACTTAGTGTGATTTTTCAGTACAATAATTTTACTCTTTCACACGCTTCCGCGCAACAATTAGTACCAGAGCCAGGTTCGTACTTGGGGAATACGACCGTTTACGGTACTATTCACGTATACGATACTATTCACGTATATGGCACTATTCACGTATACGGTACTGTTCACGTATACAGTAGTTGGGATTGAGGAGAAAAATGGCAGCAGCATCGTCATCAGCAAGGACTACTGTGACAAATGCAAAATTTGAAGTAGAGAAATTTGACGATACCAATAATTTTGGTATGTGGCAGTGTGAGATCCTGGATGTCTTATGTCAGCAAGAGTTGGATATAGCCCTTGAAGAAAAACCTGACAAGATGGATGACAAGGAGTGGGCCAAGATCAATAGACAGGCGTGTGGTACAATCCGCCTATGTTTGGCCAAAGAGCAGAAGTACTCCGTCATGAGGGAGACATCAGCGAAGAAGCTGTGGGATACATTGGAAGAAAAGTTTCCAACGAAAAGTCTTGAAAATAGGCTTTATATGAAAAAGAAACTTTTTCGGTTCACGTATGCACCCGGTATGTCGATGAATGACCATGTGAACTCATTCAATAAAATTTTAGCAGACTTGCTAAATTTGGATGAGAAATTTGAAGATGAAGACAAGGCATTATTGTTGTTGAATTCCCTTCCTGATGAATATGATCATCTTACCACCACATTGCTTCATGGGAAAGATTCAATCACATTTGATGCAGTCTGTAGTGCATTGTATAGATCTGAGACTCGAAAGAAAGATAAAAGAGATCACAGAGATACAACTGCAGAAGTCTTAACAGTAAGAGGTCGTTCACACAGCAGCAAACCTGGTAGAAGGGGTAAGTCCAAAGGGAGACCCACCAAAGATGAATGTGCCTTTTGTCGTGAGAAATGGCATTGGAAAAAGAATTGTCCTAAGTTACAAAAGGGCAAGTCTATTTCTAATGCATGTGTAGCGGAGCATGATGAGGAGTCAGACTTTAGCTTGGTTGGCATGGCAATGGCATGTCAAACGGATGAGTGGATATTGGATTCGGGATGTACTTACCATATGTGTCCTAATAAGGACTGGTTTTCTAGTCTTGAAGAACTAGAAGATGGAGTTGTTTTTATGGGCAATGATAGTGCCTGTAAGACAATGGGTGTAGGTACAATCAAATTGAAGAACCATGACGGCTCAATCCAAGTTCTGACAGATGTTCGCTATGTACCCAGCTTGAAGAAAAATCTCATCTCATTAGGGGCCCTAGAATCTAAAGGGCTCACAATCACTTTGAGAGATGGATTACTAAAGGTAGTAGCTGGGGTATTGACGGTGATGAAAGGCACTAGAAGAAATAACTTGTACTATTTAAATGGAAGTACAGTTATTGGATCAACATCAACAGCTTCTGCGAAAGATGCAGATTCAGAGGCTACCAGGTTATGGCATAGGCGATTGGGACATGCTGGTGAAAAAGCTTTGCAGACTTTGGCGAAGCAAGGCTTGTTGAAAGGTGCAAATTCTTGCAAATTGGAATTCTGTGAACATTGTGTTCTGGGCAAGCAGACGAGGGTAAAATTTGGTTAAGCAATTCACAATACGAAAGGAATTCTGGACTATGTTCACAGTGATGTGTGGGGACCTACCAAAGTGGCTTCTTTGGGAGGTATGCACTATTTTGTCACTTTTCTTGATGATTATTCAAGAAAAGTATGGGTGTATCTAATGAAAAGAAAAAATAAAGTTTTGGATGCATTTCTGAAGTGGAAGAAGATGGTGGAGACTCAGACAGGTCGAAAGGTCAAACGACTTCGATCAGATAATGGTACTGAGTACAAAAATGATCCATTTCTACAAGTATGTCAAGATGAGGGCATTGTGCGACACTTCACTGTTCGAGATACACCACAGCAGAATGGGGTGGCAGAACGCATGAATCGGACTATACTGGAGAAAGTTCGATGTATGTTGTCCAATGCTGGATTGGGCAAGGAATTTTGGGCTGAGGCAGTTACATATGCGTGCCATCTAATTAACCGATTGCCATCAGCTGCAATAAATGAAAAAAATCCTATGGAGATGTGGACTGGTAAACCTGCTACTGATTATGATTCTTTACATGTTTTTGGTTCCACTGCATATTATCATGTAAAAGAATCTAAGTTAGACCCAATAGCAAAGAAAGTATTATTCATGGGTATAACTGGTGGTGTAAAAGGATACCGTCTCTGGTGTCCTGATACAAGGAAGATTGTTTTCAGTAGAGATGTAACTTTTGATGAATCAACCATGATGAAGAACGAGGATTCACAAAAGGATGACAAAACCAGTAGTACTTTGCAGCAGGTGGAGTTTGAAAAGGTTAATGATGATCCAGCTAATATTGAAAGAACAAATGATGAAGAAGTTTCGACCCAAGAACTTCTACAGCAACAAGATTCAATTGCATATAGGAGGCCAAGAAGAGAGATTCGTAAGCCTGCTCGCTTTGACGATATGGTGGCCTATGCACTTCCAATTGCAGATGATGATGTTCCTTCCACTTACACAGAAGCAATAAGTAACTCTGATGGTGTAAAGTGGAAGCAAGCTATGAATGAAGAAATGCAGTCTCTTCATAAAAATAGGACTTGGGAGTTGGTGAGACTGCCCAAGGGAAAGAAGGCAATTGGATGCAAATGGGTATATGCAAAGAAGGAAGGATTTCCTGGTAAAAATGAAATTCGATACAAGGCTAGATTGGTAGCAAAGGGTTACGCTCAGAAAGAAGGAATAGACTACAATGAAGTGTTTTCTCCAGTTGTGAAGCATTCGTCTATTCGAATTTTGCTAGCCTTGGTTGCGCAATATGATCTTGAACTAGTTCAGCTTGATGTGAAGACCGCGTTTTTACACGGTGATTTGGAAGAGGAAATCTATATGACTCAGCCGGATGGATTCAAGGTTGCTGGAAAAGAAAATTGGGTTTGCAAACTGACAAAGTCGCTTTATGGATTGAAGCAATCTCCGAGGCAGTGGTACAAGCGATTTGATCAGTTCATGAAAGGGCAAAGGTACACAAGAAGTAAATTTGATCATTGCGTGTATTTTCAGAAGCTACAAAAAGGAACTTTCATATACTTGCTCTTATATGTTGATGATATGCTAATAGCATCTAAGAGCAAAGTTGAGATTGAAAGATTGAAGACTCAACTCAATCTCGAGTTTGAGATGAAAGATCTAGGAGAAGCTAAAAAGATTCTCGGCATGGAAATATGTAGAGATAGAGCTCATGGCAGAGTTAGCTTGTCTCAGAAGCAGTATTTGAAGAAAGTACTACAGCAGTTTGGCATGAACGAGCAGACCAAACCTGTAAGTACCCCGTTGGCTTCTCATTTCAAGCTTTCTGCACAACTATCTCCTTCGACGAATACGGAACGAGAATACATGTTGCAAGTTCCGTATTCTAATGCAGTGGGTAGCTTGATGTATGCAATGGTGTGTACAAGACCCGACATTTCACAGGCAGTTAGTATAGTGAGCAGGTATATGCATAATCCTGGAAAAGGACATTGGCAAGCTGTGAAATGGATTCTACGGTATATTCATAAGACCGTGGATGTTGGATTACTGTTCAAGCAGGATAATACACTTGGTAAAGGTGTTATTGGGTACGTTGATTCTGACTATGCCGGTGATTTGGACAAGCGAAGATCAACCACCGGTTATGTGTTTACACTTGCTGGAGGACCAATAAGTTGGAAGTCTACACTACAGTCTACAGTTGCATTGTCAACCACAGAAGCCGAATACATGGCTGTAACAGAGGCTGTAAAGGAGGCTATTTGGTTACAAGGTATGGCTAAAACCTTGGGGTTGGTTCAGGAGCATATTAACGTGTATTGTGATAGTCAAAGTGCTATTCATTTAGCAAAGAATCAAGTCTATCATGCACGTACAAAACATATTGACGTACGATTCCATTTTGTGCGGGAAATTATTGAAGAGGGGAAAATTTGTCTTCAGAAGATCAAGACTGCAAATAATCCCGCAGATATGATGACCAAGGTGGTAACAGCAACCAAGTTCGAACATTGTTTGAACTTGATTAATATCCTGCAAGTTTAACAGTTGAAGAAGGCACTATCAAGTATTGTTGTCAAAGGCAGAAAGAATTGTGTGAAGATAAGATTATCCTAATCAAATCTTCAAGGTGGAGATTATTGGAACCCACCCATTGTTTGAAAAGTCAAAAAGGGTGGGCACCGAAAGTAGAAAGTAAAATTGGTTGGCAAGTTGGGTTAAAAGTTGGCATGGGATAATTGCAATTTTGGTCCCTAATTGTATAGGGACATTGCAAGTTGATCCTTGAACCTCAACTATAAATAGGCCTAACCATTTCTTACTTTCTTCATCCCACATTTGCCATTCTCTACTTAAGGCAATTGTTCTCTCTCCCTATTTGTAAACTTTCACTTGTATTTTTGGAGTGAAATATATTTGGTAGTGCCCGAGGACGTAGGCAAAATTTGCTGAACCTCGTTAAAATTCTAGTGTTCTTTATTTTTGTTCTGCATATTTTGCAAGTGTCATTGTAGTGATTTATTGTGCTATTAAATTACGATAGAGGGATATTCTGGCTAGGAAAGATCTGGTATGTAAGCGATCCTCGTGATCTACCTCTCTTTCCTGGGAATTGAACTTAGTGTGATTTTTCAGTACAATAATTTTACTCTTTCACACGCTTCCGCGCAACACAATTGTCTCACTTCTGGAAGAGAAATTTCAATTTCTCCACTGAGTTTGCTGAAGCTGAGATCTCTGCAAGAAAATATTTAGGTACAATTGGAAATTAGAACAACAACAATATTTGGATAGTCATTTCAATGCACCAACATCCATGCATGATAAAGCATCTAGTGGCCTATTGGACTATTACTCACAAGATATCCAACTCTGACATATTTTCAAGAGAAGTAGGTAGCTTTCCAATGATATTGCAGCTACTCAATGTCCTATAATAGAATCACAACAACACTCCATTATATAAGTCAGTAAATATATTGCTCTAAAATTTAATCAATCTCATCCTTGTAGCAGAGTTTTACTTTACAGATTTTTCGTTTTAGACAAATTACTAAGTCGTGGAAAAGTTGATTCAACTCCAATCAAGTCCGTAATCATTCTGTAAACAAAATATTCAATAAATAATATCCAAAGTGTTATATATATATATATATATATATATATACATATATATATATAGAAGTGTTTGAATTTTAAGATGCATTGCTTACATAGATTCTAAGTTTCCCGAAGGACCAATGTCTGGAACTGGTCCACTCAAACCACTTGCGACAATACGTCTGCCATTATCAGAGTTGGATTCATTTAAATCATTTATAAAAGCACAATATTTCTAACGAAAAAAAAATTAATTAAAGTTCTCACATATCCTTAAGGTTTGTCCAATTCTGGAAAATAAAACCGGGAATCTTTCCTGTGAAGTTGTTATCACCGATCCGGCTGTTAAGTAAACATAATAATCATAATTAGAATGTAAACAATTTAGGGATGAGCATGACATTAAGACCATGAATCAATTCTGGATGACATATATAGAATAGATGAATATGAAGCTTACAAAGTCTTCAATGTAGTCAGCCTAGCAAATGTTTCAGGCAATTCACCAGTAAAATTGTTGGAATTAAGAAGCCTGCAAATTAAGCAATAACAATTCGCAATACCAAGAGGGAAGAGATATTAAACAAACCTAAGAAAAAAAGCCGAGTATGAAAAGATGGAAATAAATGAAAGATTTAATAAAAAATTCTATCACTTTATATAGCAAATTTAAAAAGGATGAGCCTCTCACAGTATCTCAAGTTTTGGTAGATTCCCCAGTGCAGCAGGCAAATTTCCTGAGAAGCTATTGTGCTCAAGGACTCTACACAATTTTTCAAAACAATTAATGAGATTAATCCATTAGACACTTGTTAGAGCATTATATTGATAAAGCAAAGTAATGTGCTCTTTAGATGCCGCTAAATATTTTGTCTCACTCGCTGCCTAGAGGAGGATCTAGGGTGGTTCCAACTCATATATGAATGCATAGAGCTGGGGTAAAATGTTGAGAATGCATTAGGGGCATCCAAAAATAGTCTAGTGAAAATTTTATCTTATATAATGAAATTAAGAATATTAGGCTAAAAATTGCGATATAGAAAGCAGCTCACAAGCTGGTGAGACTGCTCATGTTTGCCAGCTCCTCTGGGATTAAACCTGTTAAACGATTTCCAAGAAGGCAACTGCAATATTGTGTTTATTTGTCCGATAAAACAGGGAAGGAATTAATCCAAAATTCTGTAAATTGAACAACGAATATTTAAAAGATAAATGCAAAGATTATTTTATCATTTTAACCATATAAATTATATGAAAGGAAAAAAAAATCATACATTTAAAAAAGTTGCTGCATAGAACCCCATTGAGGAGGAATGTAGCCACTAAGATAATTGCGAGAGAGATCACTGTAAAAAAAGTTAAAACGTTAGAAATACAAATATATGACTCATCAATTACATTATAGAATCAATTGGTATAAAGCACAACAAATAAAGAATTATACAAAATCAAATCAATCCAAAAAAATCAAACAAAACTCAGATATAACATACCCACCTTATGGACTAACCATAATTAATTTGAGATAAAAATGATGGTATAATAAGAAATATAAATTATATGAAAATAGAAATTAAGGAAGGTACTTACATGTCTTGGAGGTAAGGGAGTCTGGTCAACTGTGGTGGGAGAGTGCCCGATAGATTTTGTCCCTTCAGCGCTCTGATTATTTCAACAGTTTAGAAAGGTATTTTATGTTTTGGAGTAAGATTTGTTTCTCCTCTTGGTAAAGGATAAAAGATCTAGTGAAATCATAATTTCATATAATTTCTTCTTGTATGAAGTTTAGCCCTCAACTGTTTTCATGTCTCAATATCAGGTTATTCAACAATTATTATTATAACGAGTAGATTTGGATTAACTCAAGTGTCGTATTTAATTGTTTGGGTAAACTACCTAATTGAGTGATTAAAATAATAAAATTCTTTAACCACGATGATAAAATTGTTTGGATTTTTTTTTACTAAAAATGAAAAATCTTAAAAGTCAGATGAGAAATTGGGTAGTTTAATTATTTTATTATTACTTTACTAAACTATATAAGAATAAGGTTTAATGCTCAATTTGACCTTGAATTATTTTATTTTCCTATTTTTATATTTAAATTTTTTTCTCATATTGATACTGTCGAAACCATTTTTTTTGAAAAACGGGAATCGACTTAGATTTTGAAAAATGAAAACGAATAGAGGACCACCAATCCTTTTTTTGATGAGATGTGATCAGGGCACCTTAAATTAATTATTTTAATAAAAATTAAGATTTACTAAAACGATACTTTTTGGTCTACAAAAATAAAAAAAATGAGTTTAGGAGTCGATTACGCACGAGGAAGGATTAGCACCCTCGATACGCCCAAAAATTGGTACCTAGTTGATTAATTAGTGTCTTAGTGTCGAAGATTGAAAACTTGAAAGACTTTGAAATACAATCCCTCTTTGAATTAATGCTAAAAAATAACCGAATAAGTTAAAACGGATGTTAAGGGCTCCCTCATCTCAAAGTAATAAAATGTCACGCCCAGTAAATTAGGACACGACATTTCAAACTTTGCGAATGAGCATGCCTTTATTTGAAATTCATGTATTTTAAACTTTTTTAAAAGGGTATTCGATTATTTAGTGTAAACGAGAAAAATCGAAACCCAGTAAGTTAGGGCACGATATCTCGAATTTCCAAATGTCGAATATTGCCTTTGTTAACAAGAATCTTATCCCGAGATAACAAAATGTCATACCCGGTAAATTAAGGCATAACACCTCGAATCTCCGAGAACATTTCAAAACTCGTATCGCGATTTAAAAGAGTATTCCGTTATTTAGGTTAAATGAGAAAAGTCGAAACCCGGTAAGTTAGGGCACGATTGTCTCGAATTATCAAATACGGAATATTTACTTTTATGAAAGAATTATTTTGGATAAAGGATGATATAACGCAAATTTGTAAAAATGAAAAGAAATAAATCATGATGTTAACAAGCATAATAATAAATGAGTAGTATAAATGACAAAAATGAAAGGAGTAAACAAGCTATGTAACTTAAGAAGAGAATAATAGGTAAAAAAATAAAAAAGATGAAAATAAAGATAAATAAGAATAATAAGAATAAGTAAAAAAGGAAACGTAATAGTAAACCGATAAATAAATAAGTAATATATAAAATAGTAAAAGAAAGAAAAATAATAATAATGTTGCCAATAGGTAAAAATGTGTTAATAAGGATAATAATAATAATATAAATAATATGCTAATAATATAATAGGGGTAAAAATAGACATAATAATAACATGTGCATAATACGATATTAAAAAATATAATATAGTATTAAAAAATGTATACATAGTATATATACTAGGAATAATAATAATAGTAAAAACAACCATGAATAATGCTACATAAATAGATATATAGTAATAGTATATACATAATATAGTTATTAAAAATATATACATAACATATATGAAAAATACAATATTAAAAAAGATATATATACGATACACATATATATTAGAAATGATAATAATGTTAAAAAACAACTATTAATGATATTACATAAATATATACATATATATTATAAATGAATACATGATAATATTAAAAGTATGTACATAACATATAAAAAATATATATATACATATATACACATAATATAGTGTTAAAATATTTACATAATATATACATATAAGTATTGATTAAAAAATAATACTAATAATAGTAATAGTAAAATACTAATAAATAATAGATATAGTAATAATAAGAATATATAAATGACAATGTGTACCGGAGAAAATAAAAATAATAAAAGAAAATTAGTAACGTTATATATATGTAAACATATATATATTGAAAACATACATACATATATTAGTATTTAAATATATATAATATAATATTTAAGAAAAACTGTACATAATATATACGTAATTGATATAGCTTTTAAAGTATATTTGTATTATAACATTAGACACATATATATATATGATAACATAAAAATATATAACTAATAATATTTAAGAATGTATACATAATATAATATAAAAATATATATACGTAATATAGAATTTAAAATATATATAATATATTAAAAGAATATATACATATTATAAAGTTAAGAAAAATAATAATAACAAAAAAAAACTATTAATAATACTATATAATATATATACATATAAGTATTAAGTGAAAATAATACTAATGCTAATAAATAATAAATATAATAATAATAGTAATAAAATATAATAGTATATATATAATATTAAAATTAAAATACAATAATGAGAAAAAGTGAAAAAAAAGGACAACATTGAATTAAAAATGAAGTTTTGGGGCGAATTTCGAAATAGAACAAAAGAAAGGGACTTATTTGAACGCGCGCAAAACATAGGGGGACCGAAAAATAAATTATTCCTTCCCATCAAAATGCAGCACATCAACGGGGACTAAATTGAACATTGCGACAAATTTTGGGACCAAATTAAAAATAAAAAATGATTTAATTGCAAAGTAATAAAAAATCGGAGGGGTTAAATGCGAAAATAACCCCTCCAATGAAAACACGCAAATCCTGAAGTTGGAGCGGGTCGGGTCGCGGGTCGGCCATGGGTACAGGCCAAAACGACGTCGTTTTGGGTTTAAAAAGCAGCCTTCCAAAACGTCGTCGTTTTGAAAGGCTATATAAGGCCAAATTTTTTTAAAAAAATTTCACTTTTCATTTTGTTTTTTAAAAAAACTCCCTCTCTTCTTTTGTTTCTCTGCAAATGCCTGCTCCAGCAAGGGCCCCGGCCAGTCCCCGTCACCAATCGCCGCCGGCGACCGTCGCCGGCCACCGCACGCAGTGGCCAGAAATCCAAAAAGGTATTTTTTTTTATTTTTTTTATATTTTAAAATATGTGTGTAAAAAACAGTAAAGGAAAATAAATCTAAGTGTATAGATAGATTCGAAAAAAAAAGTAAATAAATAGAAAGGAAAATAGATAAAAAAAACCTTTTGTCGAATCCATTCCATTGTTTTAAGTATTTCTTGCTATGATCGAACGCTTCTATTGGTGTTTGAATCTGAATCTTTCTTTTGTTCTATTTCATGTCCACTTTTACATTGATAAACAATGGCCTTTATAGCCGATTTTTTTTTACACTGTTTGTTATTGTTTGCATTTATCTCTGCTACTATTTCTTTGCCTTGCTGCTGTGCTCTGTTTCTTCTTTCTTTTTGCAGGCTTTGCAGGCGATGGGACAAGGCTAGAGGGTGGTTGAAGTGTGGTCAGAGGCGATAGCACTAGGGGCGGCAGCCACTTGGATTAGGGGGCTAGGGTTTGTTGTTTTTCTGAAAATTTATGGGCTAGGGTTTTGGTTTCGGGCCTGTAAAATTTGGGCCTTGGGTTTGGGTTAAATTTTAGGGATTATTAGGCCTGGGCCAAAATTGGGTTGTACAGATACTTAAGCTATCATTCTATTACTCAAATTAACCTTTTTGTTTGTAACAGTGATAAAAAAACTAATTGCTACACAGTGTCAATCAAAATGTGTCACTGGCAATTAGGGTTATTTAAATTAAAAATATTGACTCACCATTGATTGGTGTTGACTAAAGTTGACTTTTCACATTACACTATTAGAATGTGCCATGTCACTCTTCTTCTTTTTTTAATATTATATATAATATATTGTTTAAAAATGTAAAAAAAATCATTTTTATAAATAATTTAAAAAAATTCTAAAACATATAAATATAAATTAAAGAAATGATAATATTCATAAAATTTGAAAAATTTTCAAAAAAATATAAAATTATAAATATAAATTTTAAAAAATCAAAATATCATATAAAAATTGAAATTTTTTCATAAATTTATTTCTTCCAAAAATTCTAAATTCTAAAAATTCAAATAAGAAAATCTAAATTTCTAAAAATTTAAAACTTTATTACATATTTTTTATCAATTGTATCTATTTTGGAAATTTAGATATATTGTTTTGAATTTTTAGAATTTAGATTTTTTGAAATTTTGACAAATTTTCTAGAATATATATTTTTGAAAAATTCATTTTTCCAATTTTTCAAAAGTTATATACTTTTTTAATTCTTATAATTTTTTCAATTTTTATCTAATATTTTGAATTTTTTAATTTATATTATATATTTTATCATTTTTCAAAACTTTTTAAATTTCTTTGTATTATTAATATTATATATTATTTTTTTACATTTTTAATAAATATGTTACGTATAATATTAAAAACAAAAAAGGAAGGTGACGTGACGCGTTTTAATAGATCGATGTGGATGGTCAACTTCGGTCAATGCCATTCAATGTTCGATCAATAGTGAGTCAATGTTTTTATTTTGAATAATCCTAAATGCATGTGGCACATTTTAGTTGGTTGAAAGGTGTCACGTGGCACATTTTGATTGGTGTCACATTGTAACCGATTTTTTTAGCACCGTTGCAAAAAAGGGTTGAACCGGGCAATGGAATGATAGTATAAGTCCCAATCTGAGACAAAAAATTTTAAGTACTAAAGTGAAAAAACAAACATAGTTTAGGGGACAAATTAAGCATTAAACTTGAATGACCAATTAGGTAGTTTACCCTAATTATTTTATTATTACTTTATTACACTATATAAATAAATGTCATCATCCTAAACCTGTAGAGTTTGGTGGTGTATAGAGTACTAACTTTTCTTATTTAGTCTTTAGTGGTAAAAGTATCATGAAAGTCATTATATTAGGAGTTAAATTACATTTTTTTCACTCTACTAAAAAAATGGCAAAATAAAACCTATTTGTTAGATTAAATAGTAAATTGGTCTTTTTTCTTTAAAACTTCATCCATTTGTATTATTAAAAACTAGTATGACTGACAGAATAATTAGACAATAACACGTAAAATGCCACGTGTACTTCTTACTGATGTACAGAGACCAGTTTTTAATAGCAAAAATGATGAACTTTTTAATAAAATGACTAGTTTGCTTTTACTAATTTACTCTATTTTTTAATAGAAAAGACAAAATGTAATCTGACTTTTAGTATAAGAGACTCTATGATACTTCTACTATTTTTATTATTTATGTACAACTTTTAAAACTTAATTTATTTTATCTAAATATATATTTAAAAATTTTGAGAGATCCTTACATGCGAACGATATGGCAGGGGGAGGAACTGCAATTACAGGTGACATTATTAACATAATAAGCACCTTTTTTTGCAAATTTTGCCCAACTCTCATCTCTGCTACTGCATGGATCGATATTAAAGTTCCAGTTTGTCTTCCCCAATGTTTTACCTATGCTTTTCAAAGCTTCCACTGTACACATTATATAAAGTATTAGGCATTTACAAATGGGAAAAGGGTCGGATTATAATTGAATACCTTCATCTTTTGCAAGTGTAGCACCTAAAGTTGAAGTTGCAAGACAGCAAGCACTGAATATGGAAGCAAAAACAAGTAGGGGAGGAAACAACATATTGTGTTGTTGAAGAGATTTTAATTTAAAAAAAGAGAATGGGCACAAAGGTTAGATGTTAATGAAGATATTTAAATATGAAAGTGGGGAGTTTCCCTGCAATCAAAACCCGGCAAAAAAAAGTTATCGGGTCCCATGCACAGTGCATGCTAAATTAAAAGTTTATTTTATTAAAAGTTTTATGTACATATTTATTAATATATATATATATAAATTAAATTATATTTTGATTGTAATGGTAAAATTAAATGTTTAAAATGTAGTGGATTCAATTTTGATTATTTGTAAATTAAAAAAAAAAAGCATTTAGAAAGATAAAAATATTCTCAATGTAATTACTTTGTACACAAAAATGTATTTTAATAATTTTCAAATTAAATTGGTAGTTGATTGATTCGAGACTTCAATTCAATTGAAAGCTTAATATATAGTGTAAATAATAGAAGTTCATCTCTATACTATTATTAAGATTTTGATGGAGTTATAAATATTATTTTTACAAAGTAATAAATATTATTTTAAAAGTATTTTTAAATTTTTAGTTTTTTAATCCTTAAACTTATATTATTTGTCAAACCATTCCAAAATTGATGAAAAAATAAACATTTATTATCTTTCTTAACTTGGCAATTAATTAAATTTTTTAAAAACTAAAAATATTAAAAATTATTTTTTTATAATTCTTATATTTTTTTTAAAATTTGAATCTTTTAAATTTTAAAAAATTAATTAATTACTGACATGACACCCACATGGCAACTCATGTATACGTCATGTAATCAAAGTTAACAAACGCTAATTTTTTCATCTATTTTGGGGTGATTTGATAAACAACACAAGTTTAAAGACTAAAAATTTTTAAATGAATGGTTAATATGTAATTTTGTTTTTGATAAAATTGCAAGTCGAAACAAGAGATTATGCCTAAAAATATTTATCTTAAAAAATAAAATTTTGCCAAATGATTTTTGTATTACATAATATGTAATATAATAGTGAATATTTTTAGAAAGATAAATAAGTTTTATATTTTAAAATTGAACAAAATTAAATTATTAAAACTAAATAAATATAACATTATTTAGAAAGAAAAGGCGAGACTTTTATTCACCATGCTATACTCGTTTATAAATATTATCGAACCAGTGGATATGTTGAAATTTCAATTGAAATCGAATTAATTGATTGAATCGATTTAATTCGGTTAATTAGTTTGTTTGCTGATCTAATTCGGTCAGAAGTCAATTAATGAATTTTTGAAAGTTGGGTTATTAGTTAATTCGATTCGAAATCGATAATTAACCGAATTAATTGAACTTAAAAATTAATAATACGTATTATATTTAGTTTTAATTCGATCAAATGAACATTATCAATCAATTTATTTATTGATATGTTTTATGCTTATTTTAACAAAAAAAATAAAAATATATAAATTTCGGTTAACCGAAATATTTTAGTTTAGTTAGTTTTTTTTAAAAAAATTTAATTTAATTAACGATTAAAAGATTAAAAAATTAATTAATTCAATTAATATTAATCCAATTTTAGTTAACCGTGCAAAAATTTAATACTTAAATCATTAGATCATATTGGGATTTCAGCAAGCAAATATCGTATTAATATCATACAAATTTAATCCAAATTCAATTCAATTTCTCGAAAAAATTTATAGTGACAACTCATATATGGTTATTAGTGGACGCAAAACACTGTCATATCAATATTTTTGTAATCCGATCACACGTTATGCAAATATGACGGGGTCAATACTTTTAAAGTCAAGAGAAGTCAATGCTTGTAAGTTGGGAAGTTTCTTTCACTTGGAACACTATAGAAAGCCGTGTGGAATTTATGAAACATGGTCCACTTTGTTTGGTGATGTAAACAGAAACCCAACTCCATTCAATGATTTGTACGATAATGTTCTCTGAATTGAAAAAAAAAAAGCTCTTGTAAATAAAGGTAACTGTAGTTTAAGTTTGGTTTTAATCAAAATTTTAATATGATTTAATTTAATTTAATCAATATCTACATGTAGAATTATATATCAATACGTGCTATTTAATATAAATTTTTAATCTTATAAGTTAATTTTTAAATTTTATTTAATTTAACCATTTTTATTTATTTTATAACTACATAAAAAATATATTTTTAAATATATATGAAACATATTTAAAAATATCCATTAATCTAGTATAGACAAGACTTGATCTATGTACATGGGCTAAATCAAGACCGCAAATTTTTGGGACAATTTTAAAAATAGGTTAAATTTAATTTGAGATTTTGTATTATTTGTATATTTGGAATTTTTTTTTATTTTTCAAATTTCAAAATTCAAATCTAATTATTAGCACCATTAAATTTATTCTCTTAAATTTGCTAGTCCGATAATTTTGAAATAAAAAAATTTACTCACTTGATAATTATATAATAAAAAAATTTGTGTTGTAATGGACCTGAATCCAATAGAACAATTTTCATTATATTAACAATTTAATTTTCATTTTAAATAAAAATAAAAATAATTAAATTTTTTGAAATAAAAGTAGAAAAATTAAATTTTATATATGCAAAAAGTACAAAGACTTGAAGCATATTTTAACCTTAAAATATTTATAAAATTTCTAACAACTAATAAAAGTGATTCAAAGTTATATATAGAAATGGAAAATTGCATTATTAAAGAGTTGTGAATAGTTAAATAGATAGATATTTTAATAATAAAGTTTACTAAAAGAATATAACTATCCAAATAAAAAATAGTTGTCCCTATATGATTGGATGTTGATAAAGTTATTGAAAAGAAAAGAAAAACGGTGTCTGGTTTCCATCTACAGTGTACACTAAAATATTAAAAGCTTAAGTTATTAAAAGCCAAATCAACTTCATCATTTCGAATTTGTAGTATTGTAAGGCTACAGACAATGATTATTGAAAGTTGATAAGAGTTTATTTTTACTGCATTTTTAAGTAGTGTTGACTGTGAATTATATATTGTTAATATTTTACATTTATATATTGGAATTTAATGGAGTATTTAGGAGCAATAGAAGTGAAAATTAATATATTGGAGCAGTTGAGGCTACACATGGGTAATAGATTTTCACACGGTCAGACTATACAGGCGTATAGTCAGGGCATATAACTTTGATTTTTAAGTTTTTGACAGTTTAAGAAAGCATATGTAAGGAAATAAAAAGGAGAAAACAAAAGTCGTCTTGTTGTGGCATGAAAATTACCCAAAAGAACGGATATATTGAAAGTTGATTTTGAAGCAATTCTCCAAACATTTTGAAGGAAATTATTATGAGTTTCTTTTATTTTAATAGTTATACTATATTTTTGGTGTTTTTTTCTTGTATGAACTTTGATTTCTAGTTTTATACAATAGAATCTTAATTTCTTTGTTTTCGATTATAAATTTTGAATTGTTCTTGGGATAATATTTATAGGGTTTTAATCCATATTTGATGTGTATAAGTAATAAACACTTCTTCTGATTAGATCTTGCATAGTCGAATGAAGTTTCATGCAATCCTAAAAGTAGGACGACATAAATCTACCGGATTAGAGTCAAATCTAATAGGGAATCTATAGAGTGAATTAATACAATAATAGTGATTTTAATTAAAAAAATCAATTAATCAACATAGAGTTAATTATTTTTATGCTCGAAAAATACATTGACATAAGTTAAGAATTTCTACGTATCAACAAAACTAAGAAAATAAATTGCATAAAATTGGATTGACAATTTTAAATGAATTGTAGTTGGATTCTTAGTTGAATATTGTTTAATCAATCAGTTAATATTTAATTATTTTTATATATTATCTATTTGAATCATTCGTTAATTAATTAATTTTAGTTTTAATTAATTTTTAAATTACTAGGTTAAATAATACAAACATAATTACTTTCAGCAGAATCATTCCCAAATGTTTGATTTTTATATTGGAGTAAAAATGTATGTAAGCGCATTCCAACTCACATTGTTGGAGTGTGCAGATAGCATTGAGCATGTGTTGGTATTGACTAAGCTTTGATTTAGTTAGTTAAGTCAGTTAAAGCTTCACTTAGTTAATAAGTCCGGTAAAGTTGTTAGTCAGTTTCGAAGTAGTTATTGCCTGAATGAACTGACTTGTATCATGTATAAAATATTGAGCTTCAGCAGTGTTTTGGATAAATGGAATAGAGTTTTATTTCAAATATACATATTTTGATTCTACCTTAATAGTTTTATGGTGTGTATTAATATCACCTTTTTTTAAGGTTTTATTTTACCTCACCTATATTATAATATACAAAAGAGTTATTAGTAAATGAATCTCGAGAATATAATGAAGCTCAATAATTATCTACATTTTGCATAGACAAAAATAATCCACTGAACATTGAGTGGAGAATAGTAATAATATCAATTTCTATAAAAAAATTTACAATAATTCTTTATAAAACAATATAAGAATATAAAAGATGGTGGAAGAATAGAAAAAAAATTATTTCTATGTTTTTGTGTGTCATGCAAATGAAATTTCACTCCTATTTATAGGATTGTCCTATGTCATAACTATAAAAATAGATAGTCATATATTTAGCAATACATAATTATACAATAGATGTCTATTTAAATAATTATGAGAATTTGTTAATAATTTAGTGATGTTTACTTATAATTTTTCATTTACAAATATCGAAAAACTATACATATTTTGAAGATTTTTCAACAAATGTAATATCACTATTCCTTTAGTTGCTTTTCAATTTTTTGTTTAAATTTCTGATATGGTATTCCTTAATTTGTTGAGGTTGAATTGCTATTTTGCCAATACGAAGATGTCAAACCTACTGGATATAAATCTGAAGATGAAGTCCATTGCCCATCCCCTAACATTCTCTTTGTCAGGCTGTTGTTTTCCACATCACTTTCTTCTACGTTTTCATATAATTTTTTGGGATTCAACTCGCTTCCGTAAATACTTGAATTTGTAATGATGTTCGAAAAGGATGCCTTACCTTTGAGGATGCTCACCACCGTAGACATGGATGGCCTTGCTGCCGCAGTAGAATTTGTGCATACGAGAGCTACATTGATCATTGTCATTGCCTCTTCGGGGTCACAATGAGAGGCTACCCTTGGATCAATTAAATCCAACAAATTCCCCTTTTGCTTTAACGTATTAGCCTAGAAACACACAATTTAAGTGCCACAACGAACGTTATTACGGTCAAGTAAATGTCGACATTGAAAATCAACCGAAATTGCAAAAATAATGATATCACTGTCAGGTTTTTCATTTAACATGCCTCTTTCAGTGAATGTTGGTAAGACAATATACATATCAACATGGATTTATAATGAAATTAACAAAGAGAGTTGGGTTACCAAATCAAGGAGATAGAAAGATTATTCCTTTAAGCGACCGTGTTTAGTGTTGCACGTGCCACTAACAATTTCAAGGGCCACGATCCCAAAACTATATACATCTGCTTTATCAGTTAAACGTCCATGTATTGCATATTCGGGAGCCATATAGCCACTGCAAAGTTAAGAAGATAAACCAAATCTAGCTTCTAAAATGCTAACAATGACAAGCAATCTGAAGTGGGACTTACTAAGTTCCAGCAATTCGGGTGCTAATGTGGGTATTGTCTTCTTCGTCAAGCTTGGCCAAACCAAAGTCGGATATTTTAGGGTTTAGATCCTTATCAAGCAACACATTGGTGGCCTTAATGTCTCTATGGACAATCTTCAACCTTGATTCTTCATGGAGATAAGCTAAACCTCTTGCTATACCAATGCAAATCTTCCGTCTAGTTGGCCAGTCTAATGTCAACTGAAATTCTTCTGGACCTTTCAATAACGATAATATACAAGAGATTGAAGCTCAGCTACTAACATGTCCTTACATATCCGCGTGTGTCGATAATACTAAATGGAGTTAAATTCAATCAGGTGAATGAGACCTACCGAACAATGCACGAGCAAGGCTATTGTTTTCCAAGTACTCATATATAAGCAACAGTTGATTTCCTTCAATGCAACATCCATACAGCTTTACTAGATGAGGATGTTGTAGAGCTGAAATCATGCAACTCGCGATTTCCTTGCTTTGATCTAGCGGATAGCTGCTTGGCAGCAATTTCTGTGCCATCTGCCAGAATGCCCTGCATTTACACCAGGTTCATTAACAAAGTAATAGGTCAATGAATATGTAGCTAGCACATGATAGATACCTTGTAAACAGGACCGAAACCGCCTTCTCCAATCTTATTAGCAGCATCAAAGTTGTTTGTTGAGTCCTTAATTTGCCTTAGGGTGAAGCAACTAGTTTGCAATTCTATACCTTTTAGATCTGTTGAAAAACCAAAGCCAAATACATAAGAAACATTTATTTTTATAATATAGCTTCTGACTAACATCTCTGCATTCTTAACCTATTTGGTGCATAAATGGTGAAATAGGCAGTGGATAGGTATATTGTACTATCCTTACATGTCTCATGAATTTCGAATGTAACAGAATATATTATTTTCCCTATACATACCTCGCTCCAATGTACTCCTCCGTCTTAAGCATCCACTCCACCAAAGGATGCCGCCCACAATCAGGAAAGTAGCAAATATTGCAGCAGCCACAATACCAACCTCTGCAGCTGCGCTGATACCTCCCCCACTACCTTTTCGAGGTTTATAAGCTGGAATTGAAGAATAGTATATAAATGTTATCAGTGAACATGAGAAGGCACTCTTGGAATTGAAGAAAATTATATAGAAGTTTGCAAGCAAGAGATGGCATAAGTATAGTAAACATTGCAATTAGTTCATACAGTCACCCTTAAGTAAATATTCCTAGAATCTTAAGGAATACAACTGGTATGATCCTTGAAATTTCATAGCTATAATGACTATACGTGCTAAATCCATTAAATAGGGTGTTGGACAAGAAGAAGCCGTTTCCACTAATATGAGAGAATTAGACTCTAGCTATCAACCTACCAGGATCAAAGATAGATATTGCAGAAATAAGAGGACCGAAAACTCCCCTCTCGGGAATAGATGTTGTCCCTTTTCCAGCCCACTGTAAACGGATCTCCAAAGTACCATCTGACACATTTGCAGTGAAATTCTTTAGAATTGGTTTGCCAACCCCGCCTGCTTCATCCTTAATATTGAAATCCTTCAGCGCCCGTTTTCCCTGCAAATTATCCATTCCATTTAACCTAATTTCCGTATATGCAGTCACATGTAAAGGCCAGAAATATAATAATGAAGTATCGGCTTGATTATGGCCATAATCTTAGCTTAACCGGGGATTGGATTTTGAACCCTTATTAGGCCAAAGCGCCTTCACTAGCTCAAATACTGTTATCAGAACTAGTTAAGAAGAAATATGCTGTGAAGAAATGCAAGGTTTAATGTGTAAGTTCTTATTCTAAAATTCTGATTTCAAACTTAGTTTTACATAAGGCTCATCTAGAGTATTTATAGGCTCAACTTCTCTTAACAGACTAGCTAACAACTCAGCTCTCCTGTAACTGCATTCTAACAAATTCATTTATCTTAACATGCATCCATCTCCTTCTCCGAACAAACCCGAAGAAAATTCCGAAACCTAGTAAAGGACCCAACTGATAGTGGTTTAGTTAATACATCAGCAACTTGATCAGACGCAGGAACTTCACCAACCACAACTGATCCATCAGCAACCTTTTCACGAACAAAGAACAAATCTAACTCCACGTGCTTGAATTTGGAATGTAACACAGGATTGGCAGCAACAGCAACGGCACTGGAACTGTCACACCAGATATTAGGCGGAGCAGAAGACTTAACATGCAACTCCTGAAGTAAGGAAAGTAACCACATAACATCACTAGTTACAGCAGCAAGACTTCGATATTCAGCCTCCGCCGTAGATCGAGACACGACCTGCTGTTTCTTAGACGACCACGAAACAGGATTTGACCCAAAAAATACACAATATCCTGAAGTTGATCGTCGATCATCGAAATCCAATCCCCAATTAGCATCAGAAAACCCAACCAACGCTAATAAACCAGACCGATGAAACATAATCCCAAAATCAAGTGTTCCAGCCAAATACCGCAATATCCTCTTAAGTGCACCCATATGAACCGTGGTAGGATTATGCATGAACTGGCAAACCCTGTTTACCGCATACGCAATATCAGGCCTAGTAATAACCACATATTGTAAAGCACCAGCCAAACTCCTATATTCCGTCGGATCTGACAATAAATCCCCGTCATCCTTGGAAACATGAGACGAACTAACCATAGGTGTATGAACACTTTTAGCATTAGACAAGCCACTTCGTTTTAACATATCCTGAACGTACTTTTTCTGGCATAAATGAAGACTCCCATTAGAGGACCTAGTAACCTCAAGACCCAGAAAATAATGCAGACTTCCCATATCTTTGAGCGAGAACTCATCATTCAGCAGCTTCACAAACCAATCAATAGAAGATGATACACCTCCAGTTATGATTATGTCATCAACATACACAAGAACATAAAGTATGGAGTCAGAGCAAACCCGAACAAACAACGAAGCATCAGATTTGGAACCAACAAACCCAACTGCTAGAAGAAAAGCCTTTAGCTTCTCAAACCATGCGCGAGGAGCCTGACGTAAACTATATAAAGCCTTTTTTAAACGACAGACCAAAGGTTTTCCATCAACTCCAAGCTGTACATATCCCGGAGGTTGCTGCATAAACACTTCTCTATCAATATCACCATTTAAAAAGGCATTGTTAACATCCACCTGACGAAGTGACCACCCTTTAGTAACCGCAATCGATAAAATAACCCTAATAGTCGCAGGCTTGACCACCGGACTAAAGGTTTCTTGAAAATCACATCCCGGAACCTGAGAACAACCTTTCGCAACTAAACGTGCTTTGCACCGTTCAATCGTACCGTCTGGATTTTTCTTGACTTTGAATAACCATTTGCAGCCAATAACCTTGCGACCTGATGGCATGGAAACAAGTTCCCAGGTACCATTTCGGATGAGTGCATCATACTCAGCTTGAGCAACAGTCTGCCACTCAGGGCTAGCAAATGCTTCTTCAATCGTTGAAGGTTCACTAACTTCAACCGCAAGAACTTTAGGTTTGAAAATCCCAACCTTTGATCGAGTAGTCATAGGATGAACATTCGTATCAGGCACAGAAATCTCTGGTCCTATAGGAACAGATGGAATTGGAACAACTGGTGTGGGAGACTGATCATTAGGATACGAGTTAGTACTTCCGGAATTAACAGCAACTTCATTTGGAGAACCCGGATCTTCATTAAGAACCGGAACACTAGGAGAAGTAGTACTCGTTGGATCAGTATTAACTTCATCCGGAGGAACCGAAGATCCACTCAAAACACCCGGGCATGCCAAACCAGTAACTATGTTCCTATGATCAGAAACATTAGTCTGAACTACCGGAAAACACGTAGGTACAGTATTTACCTCCCAAGAGGAGCATGATAAAGACGCCGGAGAAAGAAACCGTGACTCATCAAACTCTACATGACGAGATATAATGATTCGACCATCAGGTAAGAGACATTGATACCCTTTGTGACAAGAGCTGTATCCCAAAAACGTACACGGTTGAGATCGAAAATCTAGCTTGTGACGTTGAAACGGCCTCAGATACGGATAGCAACAACAACCAAATACTCGCAAATGCTCATAGGTAGGATCACACCCATACAACACTCTATACGGAGTCTTACCATCCAGTACTGGTGTAGGAAGACGATTTATCAAATGAACCGCACATGTAAACGCATAGGCCCAAAACTCCATTGAAAGCCCTGCTTGAGCTAACAGAGTAAGCCCCATTTCCAAAATATGTCTATGTTTACGTTCTGCAACACCATTTTGTTCAGACGTATGAGGACAGGTAATGCGATGAATAATTCCTTGATCAGCTAAAACCGAGGCAACCGCTCTATACTCCCCGCCCCAGTCACTCTGAAACTGCTTGATAGACTTGCCGAATTGATTCTGCACGAGTTTCTGAAACTGAACAAAGCACTTCACAGCTTGTGATTTTTGTCGAATTAAATACACCCAAGTGAAGCGAGAACACATATCAATAAACGAGACATAATACCAATTTGACCCAGAGGCAACTGAGGCAGGGCCCCACAAATCCGAAACAATCAAAGAAAAAGGGTCAGTATATTCAGTAGTGGAAACCGGAAACGGCAATTTATGAAACTTTTCCTTTTTACAAGCAGTACAAACATCGCTTATTTCAACTTTATTTAATTTGAAATGACAGCTATCAAGAACATTCTTAACAACTTTCGAAGACGGATGTCCAAGACGCTTGTGCCACAGTAAACAAAACTCACTATCAGCAGTCTGAGTTGAAAGATCAACCTGAGCAGTGGATGGATGAAACGAAACAGGAATAGTAGTATCGGATATGGAGAACTGATAGAGCCCATTATGTATACGGCCCGTCAGCAAAACCTCCTGTGTCACGCTATCCTTAATCACACAATAATTTGAGTGAAACTCAAAGAAAACACCATTATCAGTTGCAAATTGTGATACCGACAATAAATTCTTCCGAATAGCCGGCACACATAGTACATTAGATAATCGAAGTACCCTAGACTTTGTAGCCAAAACACCCTGACCAATAGATGAGATCATAGCAGGCGAACCATCACCCATTAAAAGAGAAGACGTACCTGAATATGGAACAGCATCATGTAGTGCCGAAGGATCTTGACACACGTGATTGCTGGCTCCCGAGTCAGGATACCAAGATGATGAGCCAACCGGCCTTGGAACACCTATATTATCCGATGGCTTTGATGGACCCAACTGCACATTATTCGAAACTGGATTAGTAGCTATGAAAGGATTATTACCAATATGTGGCCCAATACCATTCTTCGGCCCAACACCACTATTAGGCCCAATAGTACCATCAATACCATCATTCGGCCCATGCTCTTGAGGCCTAAATGTTTGGCGCTCATTAGGCTCCCTATGCGGTCTGGGCCAACAATTTTGCCCACCATGAAATAGACCATACGGCCCCACCTGTTGCTCACAAAATGCATTAGTCCCATCAGCATACCACTTTTGACCACAATCATAATTTTGACCAGCAAAATAATTCTGACCACTTCCATTATAATTTTGACCATTTTCAAAATAATTTTGACCATGGTTAGAGAACCTAGGCCTTGTGTTTTGTTGTGCAGACCATCCCCGAGGACCAGAGGCAGTTGGGACTTGCGGCGGACATGGCGCCTGAGATGTGTCATCCCGGTGATAGCGATAATAGCACCGCTGAGCAACATGGCCGAACCTCGAGCAAATCTGACACTGAAGTCGAGGCCGGAAGTTCCTACCACGGCCACGAGATCCCGAACGGCCTCCACGCAACGCGCCATCCTCGACCGGCGGCGAAGACTCCTCCACAAAATTTACCGCATACACAACGTCTTGAGAAGCCTGCGCCTGCCTGTTCTCACACTCAACAAGCGCAGCCACTAAACGCTGAAACGGTAGAGGAGTCGGCGACAGCGATGCAGACGAAACAACGCCCTCAAACTCTGACGGAAGACCGGCAAGCAAGACCGCCGTGCGTTCCACCATCGAGATAGGATCACCAGCCGCTGCCAAAAGTGCACAAATACCCTTCAACTTAGTAACATACTCACGGATCGACATGTTACCTTTTTTTAGAGAATGAAGTTCATGACGTAGGCGCGACTGCTTGAGATCCGTATCTGCAACGAACAATTCCAACGCCGTCGTCCACACATCCGAGGCCGATTGAACCTCCGAGAACGAACTCAAAATCGACGAACTTATAGTAGAGAGGAGCCAAGACGTGAGAAGATTGTCTTGCTGTTGAAAGGCAGAAGACGCCGGATTCAACACCAAAGCACCGTCTGGTGCAGTGACGAACTTCGGCGGAGCTGTAACAGAGCCATCAAGAAAGCCAAACAGTTCATATCCATTAACGATAAACCGAACCTGTTGCTTCCATTGAAGAAAGGATCCTTCATCAAGCTTAACAACATCGTGCCGAGGGAAAGAATTGACCACACGATCATTGGCAAAGGCAGCTCCACGCGACTCAAGTGACTCCGAGGCAGCAGAAGTTTCATTGACGTTAGCCATGAACACGACTCACCTGGCGACTGATACCATGAAGAAATGCAAGGTTTAATGTGTAAGTTCTTATTCTAAAATTCTGATTTCAAACTTAGTTTTACATAAGGCTCATCTAGAGTATTTATAGGCTCAACTTCTCTTAACAGACTAGCTAACAACTCAGCTCTCCTGTAACTGCATTCTAACAAATTCATTTATCTTAACATGCTGAAATACCTGAATGTAAACATCAAATATCCGCCTTCCTAAGCTTCTATAATTTTTACCATCAGTGAAGTCTATCTCCGCAAAATGGAGGCTCACGTTGTATGTTGCATTGCGGCAGACAGAATGCATAATAAGTCAATGAGCTATATGAAAGGCGAGCATTGATGTAAAGCGGACCAACACTTGAAGCAACTTGTTTATTTTCCCGGACTAAGCTACCCTTTGTAATTGAATCATCCAAAAAAAAAAACCAGTGCCGCTAAATGCCCAATGAGTAGTACTTCGATGAAATGTTGAAAGCTTGTCGTCATAACCATCAGCTTCATAGGTGATATTATCAATAGTTTCTACTCTCCCTCCACAGTTTATATAAAGATAGTGCCAAGCTGAGGTATAATGAAACAGCAATAAGTATTGTAGGAAATTACAACCAAAGTGAAATGGCCATTACGACTCCACATAGTTAAGCAGTACATGAAATTTCTACTTACGTTCTGCTGGACAATTAAGGTTTCCCAAACATGAAATAGCTCATCTATTAAAAAAATAGAAGCCGCAAAAAATATGTTAGGCATTGTATTCATAAGAGAAAAACTGCAGTCAACAAAGAAAAATGATTGTTTGTTAACACTTACGAGTTATTGATCCTTGAAGTACTTGCGAACAAGTTCCTATATATGATAAGGACATATTACATAAACCATAGCTAGTATATCGAAGATCCACTTGTAAATAAAAAAAATTAAAAAAAAAACTCAAAAAATATAGCTTAGGTTTTTCTTACAGGCCACTTTTCTGACAGTCATCAACACCACCTTTACTTGTGAAGTTGTTGTTAGTACAAAACTCCGGTAAGAAAAAAACTCGAACACACGATTGGAACTCGAAAAGAAAAAGAAGAAATAGGACAGGCTCCAAGGTGTGTATCAAGCCACTATCTTTAAGGTTATATTCGCCCCCACTTATCTTCAGTGTGCAAACGAGTTCCAAGCAAATTAACCTCGAGGATACAATGAAGCCAATGACTATTTGCGTTTTGCACTGATGAGAATAGCCCACTATGCACTGAGTAATGTATAACAAAAACTCAATTTCTACAAAGGATTTCTGCAGCAATACTTTATAGAATAATCTAATAATATTAGAAAATGAAGGAAGAGAAGAAATAATATTAGAATTTGTTGATATGATTTCCAAATGAAATCCTATTCCTATTTATAAGAATTTTCATGTCTCTTCATAGAGACATCTTTCAATAGGTGTCTTTATGAATAAATAAATAATAATAATTATTCATTTAATTTTGTAACTATTCAAATAATATTTTTTGAATAGTTATAATTCTTTTTTAAAAAATCAAATGATATAACTTTTGACCAATGACCAAAAGTTTTATCTTTTGATTAATTACACCCATTCATTTATAGTTATTGGGATACTATAAATATTTGAAAATATTCCAACAATCTCCCCCCATTTTCAAAATATTTAGATTTTGATATTCTTAGAAGTCAATTTGCATAAATAAAGGTGTCTTACGATTGAACATTCACTTAGTGAAAACATGTTAAAGTTAATCGAAATTGTATGGTAGACTAAGCTTTGAACCAACTATTCCATTTGATTAACTGAACACATCTCACACAATGATTTCAACATCAGTCAATGCATAGTATCTAGGGACACTATTATAGCCATGTGTCTATGTCCTCTTTTCATGAGTGCTGTCAGAACCAAGCCCTTAAGCTCCTAGAAGCGGCCACACTTCCACTCACATAGGTAGATCCCATCAAAAGTGTTCCCGTAATTATAACACTCTAACATATTTATGTTATGGGTCCATTAAGAGTACATTACTCATCCTTCCCTTATCATTACGAGTACCTAGCACTTTAATCTTAGGATGGATTTATTTATAGTGCTAACAGTCACATACTAATGATGTACTTTGTCTCATTGAACTCAAGACTTGACGTTATACCAAGCGTTGAGTCGAGTTTCCATCATGGGTGACTCTAATTAATAGGCTTGAGTCCCATCCCTTTTGAGGTCCTTTTTACTGCATCTCTAGCAAGACTTTTTGTTAAAGGATCTGCCAAATTTTCACTTGACCTCACATAATTAATAGTGATCACTCCATCAGAGATTAATTGTCGGACATAACTATGTCTTAATCCAATGTGTCTAGACTTTCCATTATATACTTGGCTATATGCCTTTGCTAGAGTAGCCTCACTATCACAACGGATAGAAATAGGTGAAATTGGCTTAAGCCATAAAGGTACATCATAAAGCAAATTTCTTAACCATTCTGCATCTTTAGATGCAGCGGCTAATGCAATAAATTCTGCTGCCATGGTGGAATCAGTAATACATGTTTGTTTCTTGGAACCCCAAGAAATGACTCCTCCACCAAGAATGAAGATCCAC
Source organism: Gossypium hirsutum (assembly GCF_007990345.1). NCBI lineage: Eukaryota > Viridiplantae > Streptophyta > Magnoliopsida > Malvales > Malvaceae > Gossypium > Gossypium hirsutum. The sequence goes on from NC_053424.1 coordinate 4,971,095, forward strand.
CCACTAGTAGATGCATGATCTTTCAAACTTGTAATCCAACTAGCATCCGAATACCCTTCTAAAACTGGAGGATATCCATTATAACACAATCCATAGTTAATAGTTTTCTTTAAGTACCTAAGTACTCTATTTAAAGCTTGCCAATGCAAACTACTTGGATTACTTGTGTATCTACTCAATTTTCCAATAGCATATGCAATATCTGGTCTTGTACAAGTCATTATGTACATAAGACAACCAATTAGACTTGCATATTTCAATTGATCAAATTTCCTACCAGCATTAGATACTAATTTTAATTGAGGATCCATGGGTGTAGATGCTGGTATACAGTTGAAAAGATCAAACTTTTTAAGCACATTTTCAGTGTAATATGATTGTGATAAAGCTATAGTGCTTTCATCTCGGGTTATTTTAATCCCAAGAATAACATCTGCTACACCCATATCCTTCATAGCAAAGTTGTTTGACAAGAATTTCTTTGTGTTTTCTATTTGTTCCAAATCCGTGCCAAAAATGAGCATGTCATCTACATATAAGCAAATTATAACACCCTTTCCATTATCAAATTTACTATATATGCACTTATCAGATTCATTTATTTTATAGCCATTAGCTAAAACAACCTTGTCAAACTTTTGGTGCCATTGTTTTGGTGCTTGTTTAAGCCCATATAAAGATTTAACAAGCTTACATACCTTATGCTCTTGTCCTGGAACAACAAATCCTTCCGGTTGCTCCATGTACACTTCCTCTTCCAATTCACCATTTAAAAATGCAGTTTTAACATCCATTTGGTGAACAACCAAATTATATATAGAGGTAAGTGATATTAATAGTCTAATTGTAGCAATTCTTGCTACTGGAGCATAGGTATCAAAGTAATCAATACCTTGTCTTTGTGTAAAACCTTTTGCTACCAACCTTGCTTTAAATTTATCAATGGTTCCATCGACCTTCATTTTCTTTTTGAAGATCCATTTACAACCTATTGGTTTGGAACCTGGTGGAAGATCAACTAAGATCCAAGTTTGATTTCCCATTATTGAATCCATTTCATCATTTATTGCTTCTTTCCAAAAAGCAGAGTCTTGAGATTTCACTGCTTCTTCAAATGTAATAGGATCAGATTCGGTATTATAACAATAAGGTATCTTATTGCATATACTTTCACCTTTTCCTTCTACAAGAAACATAATGAAATCTGGTCCAAAATCTTTGACCTTTTTAATCCTCTTACTTCTTCTTAATTCTTGACAAGATTCATCATTATTATCAATTTGTTTCAATGGAATCTCATTCTCATTTGAAGAATGAATCAATTGTTGTGGTTGTAATTGTCTTGATATAGAATTAAATCTATTTTCATCAAAAATAGCATCTCTTGATTCAATAACCGTATTAATTGAAATTGAATCATTTGGTTCAATTACTATGAACCTATATGCCTTGCTATTATGTGCATAACCTATAAATATGCATTCAATTCCTCTTTCACTTAACTTTTTACGTTTAGGTGTTGGAACTTTTACAATAGCTCTACAACCCCAAACCTTTAAATAATTAAGGTTTGGTTTCCTTTTCTTCCATTGTTCATAGGGGGTTATTTTAGTTTCCTTATTAGGAACTCTATTCAATACATGACAAGCTGTTAGAACAGCTTCTCCCCAAAAACCCTGTCCAAGACCTGAATATGATAACATTGAATTTACCATTTCAATCAAGACTCTATTTTTCCTTTCAGCTACACCATTTTGTTGTGGTGTGTAAGGGGCTGAAACTTGATGGACAATTCCAGTGAGTTCAAAATAACTTGGATTATAGTATTCTCCACCTCTATCCGATCTTAAGCACTTGATAAATGATTCACACTGAAGTTCAACTTCAGATTTATAAACTTTAAATTTATCAAGCGCTTCATCTTTTGAATGCAATAAATATACATAACAATATCTAGAACAATCATCAATAAAAATAACAAAATATTTCTTTCCACCTAATGTAGGAGTATTATGCAAGTCACATAAATCACTATGTATCAAATCAAGCAATTTTGTTTTCCTTTTAACCTTAGGGAAAGGATTTCTTGTAATTTTAGTCAACATACAAGTATTGCATTTTTCAATATTATTATTAAAAACAGGAATTAAATCTAATTTATACATGTCATTCAATTTTCTATAATTCAAATGACCTAATCTATAATGCCACAAACAAAATGATTCAACCATATAAGCAGAAATAGTATTTTTATTCTTATTAATAATATTAAGTTTGAACATGCTTTCATACATATACCCTTTTCCCACAAAAATTCCTCCCTTAGACAAAATAAACTTATCTGCCTCAAAAACAAGTTTGAAACCAAACTTATTCAACAGACTTCCAGACACTAAATTTTTCCTAACTTCTGGTACATAATATACATCATTTAAGGTTAAAACCTTTCCAGAAGTGAATTGTAGTTCAACAGACCATTTGCCTTTAATTGTTGCGGTGGAAGAATTTCCCATGTATAAGACATTGTCATTTTCACATTGTGTGAACTTTGTGAACATGCTTTTGTCTTTGCACACATGTTTGGTTGCTCCGGTATCAATCCACCATGTATTATCATCTTGTGCCATATTAATTTCAGATATCATTGCAACGAACTTTTCGTTATTATCAGCCTTAGAAGATGATTTCTTCTTTAAAAATCGACATTCATTCTTGAAATGTCCCAGCTTTCCACAATGATAGCATGAGCCCTTTTGTTTCTTTTTGAACTTAGGTGCTCTATCAGTCTGATTGAACTTTCTCTTGAATGGTTTAGTAGTCTGTACTTCCTCCGTAACATGTACTTTGGCATTTTCAGAATTTAGGTTCTGATCTTGTTTTCGATACTCTTCTTCAATACGAAGATGATTTGCCAAAGCCTCAAGAGATATTTTCTCTTTCTTATGTTTTAGACTTCTTTTAAAGTCTTTCCAAGATGGAGGAAGTTTGTCTATTATGGAGGATACCACAATCATTTCATCCATTTTCATATCATATTGCTTAAATTGATTCAGCATCTTTTCAATATCACGAAATTGTTCCATAACAGAACGACCATCAACCATTTGATAATTATTGAAACGACTGACAAGAAATTTCTTACTTGTAACATCTTCGGTCATGTATCTTGCCTCCAATTTGTCCCATAATTCTTTAGTGGTGACGTCGTTTTGGTAGGTGTCGAACAAACCATCAGATAAACCATTCAATATGTGGCCCATGCACATGTAATCAGCATTGTCCCATTTTTGTCTTTCTCGGGTTGCAGCAACAGATTCATTTTCATTCTCTTCAGGTCTTGGAGTATCCAAAACATAAGCAATCTTCAAAGTTGATAACAAAAAGTGCATCTTTTTCTGCCATCGTCGAAAATTGCCACCATCAAAACGATCAAGTTTAACAAAGTTGGAAGCCAACTCCCTTAGTGTTCCACTTTCATGTGTTGTGGTAGTCATCATGAAATATAACCTTAAAATTGTTAGTACAAAACTCCGGTAAGAAAAAAACTCGAACACACGATCGGAACTCGAAAAGAAAAAGAAGAAATAGGACAGGCTCCAAGGCGTGTATCAAGCCACTATCTTTAAGGTTATATTCGCCCCCACTTATCTTCAGTGTGCAAACGAGTTCCAAGCAAATTAACCTCGAGGATACAATGAAGCCAATGACTATTTGCGTTTTGCACTGACGAGAATAGTCCACTATGCACTGAGTAATGTATAACAAAAACTCAATTTCTACAAAGGATTTCTGCAGCAATACTTTATAGAATAATCTAATAATATTAGAAAATGAAGGAAGAGAAGAAATAATATTAGAATTTGTTGATATGATTTCCAAATGAAATCCTATTCCTATTTATAGGAATTTTCATGTCTCTTCATAGAGACATCTTTCAATAGGTGTCTTTATGAATAAATAAATAATAATTATTCATTTAATTTTGTAACTATTCAAATAATATTTTTGAATAGTTATAATTCTTTTTTAAAAAATCAAATGATATAACTTTTGACCAATGACCAAAAGTTTTATCTTTTGATTAATTAGACCCATTCATTTATAGTTATTGGAATACTATAAATATTTGAAAATATTCCAACAGTTGTTATATGAAAGATCTCTGCAAACAGTATAGTTCAGAATATTACTGTGATGATCAAGCTTCTTGAGCATATAATTTGCTGGCACTAAGCTTTTGGAAGAGAATTTCACATTATTTGATTTGTATCAAGAATCCATTGAGGGACTGCTCCAGTAAACATATTTCCAGCTAAAATCCTGAGAAAAGAATATCATGAAGTTCTTATAATTAGATACTGTGCTATAGAAAGATTTATCAGTTAAAATGAAACCCTTTTTTCTTTGCTATTAGATAACTATATATATATCTCACAGGTGTTTCGCACGTGGAAGAGATATTAATTTCTCCACTGAGTCCATTGAAGCTGAGATCTCTACAAGAAAATTTGTAAAAAGGTATGAAAACCGCATTTTGTATCAGAAAATATTCTCAATTAACATGCTGTACAATCATAGAACAAAGTAGAACTTAAACTGAAAAAAATTGTGTGATCTGTAGGCTAAGTGCTAGAGTCGCATGATTTGTTCAACCTCTTGCAAGTATAGGTAGAACTTATAAGTACACGAATATTTGGATGCGCATTTCCAATGCACCGGCAAGTATGCAGGCATGATAAAGATTCTAGAGACATAATTATGCTAATATGGGCTGGTATAAGGTATAGGCTGAAATAAATTGAAAGAGATAATTTTCTTCAATTACAAAACCAAGCCTATTAGTCTATTACTCACAAGGTCTTAAGCTTGACATATGATTAAGAGAAGTAGGTAGCTCTCCAATGAGATTGCAGCTCCTCAATATCCTGTAATACAATCACAATAACACTCCATTATTTAAGTTAACAAATATAAAGCTCTTAACTTTAATCAATCTCAGCCTTATTGCAAAGTTTTACTTACAGAATTTCCAAGTTAGACAAATTACTAAGTTGTGAAAATTGTGATTCAGCTCCATTCAAGTCACTAATTATTCTGTAAACAAAATATGCAACAAATCAACAAACAATATCCCAAGTTTTATGTGTATGTTTACGTAAAATTGAAATCTATGAAATTTAAGATTCTTTGCTTACATATTTTTCAAGTTTCCTGAAGAAACAATGTCTGGAATTGGCCCACTCAAACCACTTGCGATAATATATCTGTCATTATCAAAGTTGGATTCATTTAAATTATTGATAAAAGAACAATATTTCTAATGAAAAAAATTTAATTAATTAAAGTTCTCACATATCCGTAAGATTTGTCCAATTCTGGAAAATGAAACCCGGAATCTTTCCGGTGAAGTTGTTGTCACCGATCCGGCTGTCAAAAAAAGATAATAAGCATAATTAGATTGTAAACAATTTCGGGATGAGCATGAAATTAAGACCATGAATCCATTGATTTAAGGCAATCCGTAGCGAACGTAGTAACAAATGCTGAATGACATGTAGCCATAGATGAACATAGTGAATATAGATAAATATGAAGCTTACAACTCCTTCAATGTAGTCAGCCTAGCAAATGTTTCAGGCAATTCACCAATAAAATTGTTGGAATTAAGAAAACTGCAAATTTAAAACAACAACAATTAACAATAGCAAGGGGAAATATATATTAAACAAACCTAAGAAAAAACAATAATCTCCTCCAAATCATTCAGGGATCTGAAAAGATAGAAATAAATGAAAGGTTTCATAATAATTCTATCACTTTATATAACAAAGTAAAAGAATATAATGAAATGAAATTCTGGTAAATTTAGAAAGGATGAGTCTCTCACAATCTCTCGATTTTGGGTAGATTCCCCAATGCAGCAGGCAAGTTTCCTGAGAAGTTATTGTGCTCAAGGACTCTACACAATTTTCCAAAAGAATTAATGGGATTACTCCGTTAGACATTTGTTAGAGCATTATAATGATAAAGCAAAAAGTATTGTGCTCTTCAGATGCGGCCGAAGGTTTTGTCCCCCTGATCTGGGGTGGTTCCAACTCATGCCCTTTTGAATACAGAAGTACTTTGCTCTTTTTAGAGAATGCATTATCGGTGTCTAAAGAAAACAATACTTTTTACTTTATCAGCTCGATGCTGTAATAATATTAATAAAAGAATCTAGTGAAAATTTGATCATATATAATGAAATTAGGAATATTAGGCTAAAACTTGCAATATACAAAGCATCTCACAAGCTGGTAAGATTGCTGATGTTTGCCAGCTCCTCTGGGATTGAACCTGTTAAACGATTTCCAAGAAGGGAACTGCAATATTGTGTTTATTTGTCCAATAAAACAGGGAAGGAATTAATCCAAAATTCTGTAAATTGAACAAATATTATTTAAAAGATAAATTCATTTTACTATTTTAATGAAAGAGAAAAAAATCATACATTTGGACAAGTTGCTGCATAGAACCCCATTGACGAGGAATGGAGCCACTAAGATAGTTACGACTGAGATCACTGTAAAAAGTGTTAAAAGCAACAAATTAATTAGTGAAATTATAGCATTACAAATACAAATATATTTCTCACAAACTACAACTTAGAATCAATCAATATAAATCATTTAAAATCGAAATAATCCAAACAAAATTCGCAAGTGATGTAAAAAGAAATATAAATTATATGAAAATGGAAATTAAGGAAGGTACTTGCATTTCTTGCAGGTAAGGAAGTCTGGTCACCTGTGGTGGGAGAGTGCCTGATAGATTTTGTCCCTTCAGCACTCTGTTTATTTGAACAATTTAGAATGGTATTTTATGTTTAGTCCTCAACTATTTCCACGTTATCTTCAATATCAGGTTACTCAACAATTATTTTCACACAAAGCAGGTTAGGATTATCTCAAGTGTCCAATGAAACAGAAAATTTTTAATTTTGAGAGAGATCCTTACATGCGGACAATATGACAGGGGCTGGAACTGCAATCACAAGTGACATTATTAACATAGTATGCACCTTTTTCTGCAAATTTTGCCCAACTCTCGTCTCCGCTGCTGCACGGATCCACGCTAAATTTCCAGTTTGTCTTCCCCAATGTTTCACCTATGCTTTCCAAAGCTTCCACTATACAAATATTATATAAAGCATTAGGCATTTACAAATGGGAAAAGGGTCGAACTTATAATTGAATACCTTCGTCTTTTGCAAGTGTAGCTCCTAAAGTTGAAGTTGCAAGACAGCAAGCACTGAATATGGAAGCAAAAACAAGTAGGGGAGGAAACAACATCTTGGATTGTTGAAGAGATTTTAATTTAGAAAAGAGAATGGGCACAAAGGTTAGATGTTAATGAAGATATTTAAATATGAAAGTGGGAAGTTTCCATGCAATGAAAACCAGGCAAAAAAAGGCTATCGGGTCCCATGCACAGTATATACTAAATTAAAAGTTTAATTTATTAAAAGTCTTATATAACAAAAATTAAAGGTTTAATTTTAAGGCATATAGGCCCTAAAACCTAAGCTTAGCTCAATTTAGGCAGGTAACTAAGAAGAAGCTAGCTTCGTAAATCTTTATTATCATTCCACGGCAGAAAAATCAGTCAGACAAGCTGATAGAACTGTCATATCAATAAGCTATATCAAACTTGATGACCAAGAAGTGTGTGGATGGTTTTATTCATATATTTGTAGAGGTAGGACCAATCAAACATTACAACTTAAATGGACGGATAACAAGTATTCAATTTTGTAGTTCATCCAATCAAATCTTTACAATTGGGAGGTTAACTTCACTACAACTCTCCAATCCCATTCATTCTTTGTTTCACATTTTCTTCTTACATATCTAACAAAAGAAAAGTATGAACAACCAAAACAAGCAATGAATTAGAATTTCATTAATACAATTATTATTTTTAAATGGTATTTATAGAAGTCCTAAATTCTGAATATCATTCTCTGCAAATTTTTTATTACATATATCTTCTTTTGACAAAAATAAAAGAAGAAAAAAGTGGCTTTCAGTTTAATCTTATTTTAACATCACCCAAAAATTAAACATACTTAAAATCCTTTCTTTAATAACATCTCATAATATTATACATCGTGTTAAGTTATTAGAATGTTGACTTGGTCGATGTTGATTTACACCTAACCTAATCCCTCACTTATGAACATTGTAATTTTATTTTAGTTTCTTTTTCTTGATAAAATTATTTTAATTTTATACTAAATTTTGTCACCTTATAATTACAATACATATTTCATTAAATTAAAATACACACAGTAGTATTGGCAGTAGTTAGGTGCTGTCCATTTCTTGGGAGAAGGCTTTCAAGAAAATGGCTATCGAATGTGACAACAAAACTCTGATCAATATGCTAACTGATGAGACACAGAGAGTGAACAATTTGCCACTATAAGAACTGTCAAACAACCGTGCATAAAATTTAACAACAAAGATTAAATTAAACAAAAAATAATTTTATCTTTGTCATTATTTTATAAATGAAATCTTGAGTTTAGATGAGATTGAAGAAGAGCTCCTACTAATGTATAAAATAGCAAAAACCTTTACACATAAATAAATTTTGGTCTACATTTCACATTAATTTTAGGAGAGCCTTGTTTATTTATCTTCATAGCCATTCCAAGGCCGTAAATTAAAGCAAATCCTCCTTTTAAATATTACACAATTTGCATTACGCAAAGTCTCATGTCTGTTTAATTCTTATTTACTATCATTATATGACATGTCGACAGAAAATATCAAAGACTTTGGAGGTATCTCAAGGAGCTCATCTTCACTTTCAAGCATCTTAAATACTTTGGTCATTGAAGGACGATGTATGGGCTTTGTTTGTATGCACCAAAAGGCAACAATTATCATTTTTCTCATGACGTTGTTTTCACTTTCTAACACGTCTTCAAGCTCTATGTTCTCCCCTAGTTGAAGTCTGTCATAAATCCATGTAGGAAAATAAACTTGACTTGAATGTTCAACAGAAATGTTCAAAGTTTTCCTCTTTCCCACAATTTCCATTAACATCGTTCCAAAACTATAAACATCAGCTTTATATGAGATATTTCCAATGTTTTTATAAAACAATTCAGGAGCTATATATCCAAATGTACCTCGTGCTGCTGTGAGAGAAATAATACTATCATCCACTAAGTATAATTTTGCAAGGCCAAAATTCGAAACTTTTGGATTAAAGTTGTCGTCTAAAAGGATGTTATGTGGCTTGATATCAAAATGTAAAATCTTCATGGCACAACCATTATGTAAATATTCAATACCTCGACCCACTCCAACTGCTATTTGACACATCTTTTGCCAACTCAAACTACTACTTCCTGTTGAGAATATAAATTTATCTAAAGATCCATTCGTCATGAAGTCATAAACCAAAGCTTGTTTATTTCCCTCAACGCAAAATCCAATAAGTTGCACCACATTAACATGATGAATCCTTCCTATTGTTGCAACTTCATTAATGAAATCTTGACCTTTACCTTTTGATTTGTTTAGCAATTTTATTGCCACAAGTTTACCGCTTTGAAGTTTGCCTTTAAATATAGTGCCAAAACCTCCTTGGCCTAATTTATTCTTGAATCCTTCCGTTATTTTTTTTTATTTCAGAATATGAATATTTTATCGGCGTAAAATTCATTTGACTTTGAAGAAAGTTCTCAATCGCATCATCCACAAATAAATGTCTTCTTCTTAATTTACGCATAATAAGAATAGCCAAACAAAATATCCCCAAAAATGTCCGAGCTAATATGATCCCTGTTTTTCAAGAAAAAATAACATGATTCTAAAATATGTATATATTATTTATTAAAATTTTGTTTGATTAATGCTTTGCTTTTTTTTATTATTCTTTGCTATTTGCTGAATCTTTTGTTGATAAGTTAAATTAAAAAGGGGTTGAAAAGTCAAAAATGGTGGGAGGTGCAATTGGCACCGAAAGAAAAAAAATAGTTGGCAAGTTGTTTAAAGTTGAAAGGGATAATTGCAATTTTGGTTCCTAATTTTTTAGGCCATTTGCAAGTTAGTCCCTGAACTTCAACTATAAATAGGCCTAACCATTTCTCATTTCAACCATCCCAACCAATCTTTCTCTCTTAGTTTTCTCTCTTCTCCCATTTGAGAATTCTTAAGGAATTCTATTTGTTTGTAATACTTTGGAGATAGTAAAGTTATCATCTGGTGTTAGTGCCCGAGGACGTAGGTATAATTTACCGAACCTCGTTAAATCTCTTGTGTTCTTTCTTGTCCTATTTTTCTTTCAATATTTGAGGGTATAATAGTAGTATTTAATTGTGCTATTAAATTACTATAGAAGGGATATTCTGTCTAAGGAAAGACTTGGTATTTAAGAGATCCATGTGATCCACCTCTCTTCCCTGGGAATTGAACTTTGTGTGATTTTTTAGTACAATAATTTACACGCTTCCGACCCTATTGGAACAACAAGTGGTATCAGAGCCGAAGGTTAATCGTAGTATGCTCTGTGGTTGCAGTTTAACTGATCTTCCACATCAGAAAAGATTTCCTTAGGTATATTGAAAGATTATGGAGAAAACGGTTGGTGTAGGAGCTTCAACATCGTCCATGTGGACAAGACCGACAATTGCAAATGCAAGATTGGCCGTGGAGATCTTTGATGGCACGGGCCATTTTGGTATGTGGCAAAGTGAGGTTCTAGATGCCCTTTTTCAGCAGGGTCTAGATATTGCCATTGATGAAGAGAAACCAGATGATGTACAGGAGAAAGATTGGAAGGCGATCAATCGGTTGGCATGTGGCACAATTCGATCATGCCTTTCTCGAGAGCAGAGGTATGCTTTTTCAAAGGAGACTTCTGCAAATAAGTTGTGGGTGGCACTTGAAGAAAAATTTTTGAAGAAAAACAGTCAAAATAAGCTCCACTTGAAGAAAAGACTGTTTCGCTTCACATACGTCCCAAGTACCACAATGAATGATCACATCACCAAATTTAATCAGTTAGTCACTGATTTGCTGAATATGGATGAGACATTCAAAGATGAAGATTTGGCTTTGATGCTGTTGGGGTCACTTCCTGAGGAGTTTGAGTTCCTAGAAACTACTCTACTTCATGGCAGGAGTGATATATCTCTGAGCGAAGTCTGTGCGGCCTTATACAGTTATGAACAGAGAAAGAAGGACAAACAGGAAAACTCAAAAGGGGAGATCAAAGTCAAAGTCCAGACTCGGGAAAGATGAATGTGCTTTTTGTCATGAGAAAGGCCACTGGAAGAAAAATTGTCCAAAGCTGAAGAATAAGGGAAAAGCTGCTGTAGATGCTTGTGTTGCAAAGCATGATACTAGTGACTCTGAACTATCACTGGTTGCATCATCATCGTCGTTCCATTCAGATGAGTGGATATTGGATTCGGGTTGTACCTATCATATGTCCCCTAACCGGGAGTGGTTCTCTGATTTAGTAGAACTAAATGGAGGAGTTGTTTATATGGGCAATGACAATGCCTGTAAAACTGTTGGGATAGGTTCAATCCAATTAAAGAATCAAGATGGATCAACCAGAGTTCTGACTGATGTTCGGTACGTGCCCAGTTTGAAGAAAAATCTCATCTCATTGGGAGCCTTGGAATCCAATGGTTCAGTTGTTACTATGAGAGATGGGATTTTGAAAGTGACATCTGGAGCACTTGTGATATTGAAGGGCATCAGGAAAAATAACTTGTATTACTACCAAGGTAGTACAATTATTGGAGCAGTCGCTGCAGCTTCCGGTAACAAAGACTTGGACTCAATGCAGTTGTGGCATATGAAGTTGGGACATGCCAGCGAAAAATCCTTGCAAATTCTGGCAAAGCAAGGATTGTTGAAAGGTGCAAAGGCTTGCAAATTAAAATTTTGTGAGCACTGTGTTCTGGGAAAGCAAAAGAGAGTGAAATTCGGCACTGCTATCCATAATACAAAAGGTATTTTGGAATATATTCACTCAGATGTGTGGGGGCCTTCCAAAACACATTCGTTGGGAGGAAAACACTACTTTGTTACTTTTGTTGATGACTTTTCCAGAAGAGTTTGGGTGTATACCATGAAAACTAAAGATGAAGTGCTTGGAGTTTTTCTTAAATGGAAAACTATGATCGAAAACCAGACTGGCAAGAAAATCAAGCGGCTTAGGACGGACAATGGAGGGGAATATAAAAGTGATCCGTTCTTCGATGTGTGCCAAGAGTATGGTATTGTTCGACACTTCACAATTAGGGATACACCACAACAGAATGGAGTGGCAGAGCGTATGAATCGAACATTGCTGGAGAAAGTTCGATGTATGTTGTCCAATGCTGGGTTGGGCAAGCAATTTTGGGCTGAGGCTGTGACATACGCTGGCCATCTTGTTAATCGTTTGCCATCATCTGCATTAGAAAGAAAAACTCCTATGGAGGTATGGTCTGGAAAACCGGCTACAGATTATGATTCCTTACATGTGTTTGGATCCACTGCATATTACCATGTGAAGGAGTCAAAGTTAGATCCGAGGGCAAAGAAAGCTCTCTTTATGGGAATCACTTCTGGAGTGAAGGGATTTCGTCTTTGGTGCTTAAGCACAAAGAAAATGATCTGTAGCAGAGATGTTATCTTTGATGAATCTGCCACATTGAAAAAGGTAGCAGATAAAGATATTCAGACGAGCAATACTCCACAGCAGGTGGAGTGTACTCCAAAACAGGTGGAGTTTGAGCAGATGGGGATTTGCCCAGTTAATAAGTCTAATTCTCCAGCCACAATGGAGGAATTAGAGGTTGAAGAGGTTCTGACCCAAGAACCACTAAGTACACCAGAACCAGTTGCAGTTACAAGGCCACGGAGAGAAATTCGTAAACCTGCTCGATTTACTGATATGGTGGCCTACGCCCTTCCCGTTGTTGATGATATTCCTATCACTTATCAAGAAGCAATGCAAAGCTTAGAAAGTGATAAATGGAAAAGCGCCTTGGATGAAGAAATGCAGTCTCTCCGGAAGAACAATACTTGGGAGTTGGCGCAATTACCGAAAGATAAAAGGGCAATCGGATGCAAGTGGGTATTCGCAAAGAAAGATGAATCTCCTAGCAAGAAGGATATTCGCTACAAGGCAAGATTGGTAGCTAAAGGCTACGCTCAGAAGGAGGGAATTGACTACAATGATGTATTTTCCCCTGTTGTGAAGCATTCCTCCATTAGAATTTTGTTGGCCTTGGTAGCACAGTTGAATTTGGAGCTAGATCAACTTGATGTTAAGACGGCTTTCTTGCATGGTGAGTTAGAAGAGGAGATCTATATGACTCAGCCAGAAGGATACACAGATGCTGGTGGTAGAAATTGGGTTTGTAAGCTTAACAAATCGCTATATGGATTGAAGCAATCCCCGAGGTAGTGGTACAAGCGATTTGATAGCTTTATGAGAAGGCAGAAGTACACAAGAAGCAAATATGACAATTGTGTGTATTTGCAGAAGCTGCATGATGGATCTTTCATTTATCTACTCTTGTATGTTGATGATATGTTAATCGCTTCGAAGAGCCAAAATGAGATAGATAAGCTGAAGGCTCAGTTGAATCAAGAGTTCGAGATGAAAGATCTAGGTGAGGCCAAGAAGATTCTCGGCATGGAGATAAGTAGAGATAGACAGAGAGGCAAGCTTTGTTTGAATCAGAAGCAATATCTGAAAAAGGTATTACAATGTTTTGGTGTAAATGAAAACACAAAACATGTAAGTACCCCACTTGCTTCTCATTTGAAACTTAGTGCTCAATTATCTCCGAAAACTGAAGAAGAAAGAGAATATATGGCGAAAGTCCCATATGCTAATGCAGTTGGGAGTTTGATGTATGCGATGGTGTGTACGAGGCCTGACATTTCACAAGCTGTTGGAGTTGTGAGCAGGTATATGCATGATCCTGGAAAAGGACATTGGCAAGCTGTGAAATGGATTCTACGGTATCTTCGAAAAACCGTAGATGTTGGTTTAATTTTTGAACAGGATGAAGCACTTGGTCAGTTTGTAGTTGGATATGTTGATTCTGACTTTGCTGGTGATTTAGATAAACGTCGTTCAACTATGGGGTATCTGTTTACTCTTGCGAAAGCCCCAGTGAGTTGGAAGTCTACCTTACAGTCTACAGTAGCTGTGTCTACTACAGAGGCAGAATATATGTCAGTTACAGAAGCTGTTAAGGAGGCTATTTGGCTTAATGGATTATTGAAAGACTTGGGAGTTGTTCAAAGTCACATTAGTCTATATTGTGACAGTCAGAGTGCTATTCATTTAGCGAAAAATCAAGTCTATCATTCAAGAACCAAGCATATCGACGTAAGATATCACTTTGTGCGGGAAGTCTTTGAAAAAGGAAAAATTCTACTTGAGAAGATTCCGACAACAGATAATCCCGCAGATATGATGACCAAGGTGGTAACAACAATCAAGTTTAATCATTGTTTGAACTTGATTAACATCCTGAGAATTTGAGCACCTTTAGGTGTATGGCGCTCGAGAGCGCATTTGGAGGCACTACAAAAGATAGCTTTATCGAATTTGGGGAGTTGAAGGAAGTGTGTGAAGATGTGATTATCCTAATCAAATCTTCAAGGTGGAGATTGTTGATAAGTTAAATTAAAAAGGGGTTGAAAAGTCAAAAATGGTGGGAGGTGCAATTGGCACCGAAAGAAAAAAAATAGTTGGCAAGTTGTTTAAAGTTGAAAGGGATAATTGCAATTTTGGTTCCTAATTTTTTAGGCCATTTGCAAGTTAGTCCCTGAACTTCAACTATAAATAGGCCTAACCATTTCTCATTTCAACCATCCCAACCAATCTTTCTCTCTTAGTTTTCTCTCTTCTCCCATTTGAGAATTCTTAAGGAATTCTATTTGTTTGTAATACTTTGGAGATAGTAAAGTTATCATCTGGTGTTAGTGCCCGAGGACGTAGGTATAATTTACCGAACCTCGTTAAATCTCTTGTGTTCTTTCTTGTCCTATTTTTCTTTCAATATTTGAGGGTATAATAGTAGTATTTAATTGTGCTATTAAATTACTATAGAAGGGATATTCTGTCTAAGGAAAGACTTGGTATTTAAGAGATCCATGTGATCCACCTCTCTTCCCTGGGAATTGAACTTTGTGTGATTTTTTAGTACAATAATTTACACGCTTCCGACCCTATTGGAACAACATCTTTAATATATTTTTTTAACTTTTTTCATTTTCTATTGAAATAAGACACTAGATGGAGCCTAATTTAAGCAATGTGCAAATGCTTTATTTTTCCAAAAGAAACTCCAAAGCATAATTTCTATCTTGACCATAGTATCATAAATGTATACATACCTGTTATTGTAACACACAAAATCTGTGTTCCTGTTAAAAGGTAGATTAAAAAATGGAATTGTTAGTTGAATGCACAGTAGGAATTAGGAAAGCAAAAGGCAGATCCATTATTTTTTAGGGAGAATTAATGGAAAATTATCTTTATACACTAATAATGTAACCCTTACAGGCATTTTCTTTTAAAAATATGTATGCTAAATTTCTGATAGATTTAAATATATATACTTTGAGCTCATTTATACATCAATTCATTTGGTTGCGTTTTATTTCAGTTTTTTATACAATTTTTTCTCACTTTGATTTAACTGTAATAAAGTTTTATTTTATATTATTAATAATTAATAATATTTAGCATTACTCTTTGATAGAAATTGTTTTAATTCTTTTTTTTATATATTTAAAATGTTGTTTATAAGAGTTTTTAGGGATGCTAATATGGATTAGCACTCATTATCTGATTTACCAGCTGAAGTTATATTTACGTGTATTATTAGCTTAATTGCCTGTACCTCATTTGTGTTTTTGGTTTGCTTATATACTTACTGATTACATGCATAGTTTTAGAGGGAAAATACGGTCTTTTACTTTCAATTAATTTAAAATTATGCATGTTATCAATAAATATATATGAATTATGAAACATAAATGAGCATTTCACAAGGCTTCATTTTACCTAATAATCTAATTATTGAAAGCAAGATGCATCAAATGAAATCAAAATGTACAAGGAATTTTTTTATTTTTTTCGGATGAATTCGACCATTCTTGAAAACTTTTCAATTTTGGAAGTTGCCATCTTGGTAAACTTTTATTTTTGGACTTTATTATTATCTTTATTTAGAAATTTTATATTTTTTATTATTATTTTGTTTTTAAAAACTTTTAATTAGATTTTAGATTTTAAGTTTTGGTTTTTAGGTGACTAATTTGGGATTTGGATTTCAAATTTTACATTTTATTTTATTTTTTTTGTATTTATTTATTTTTAATGATTATAATTAATATTTTTAAAAATAAATTTGTTTATATTTATTTTTAAATCTTTTAACATTTTTATTTTACACATAAATATATCATTTTTTAATTAATTGATGATATATGAAACTTATGCATCAACTGTTTATAAAATATATTTTTTAATAAAATATATTTTTTAATGAAATATGTATTTTAACAAGTTTTCATTTTTTAATTTTTTTTCATTATTTTAAAAGTTCTTGTCAAAATTCATTGTTGGTAACTACACTAGTTTTTTTAAAAATAAAAGTTGGGCTTATATATTATTCAAAAGGGCATCGTATCACACAAAGGCATAAACAGACTACAATTAAAAAACCAAAGAAAGCTCTAAACAAGAAAAAGATAACAATTATCATCTTTTACCTAGAACCAAAGGAAAAACGAAAGAAAAACCCAACCACCTTTGTAGAGCTCCAATCTCAAAAATCAAAGAACTCGTTGAAATGCCCAACCCTAGAGGAAGAAAAACCCTGTCATCCCTCTCGATAATAGACTAGATAGAGGTCCATGTCTCCAGCGATAACCCACCCGAACCAAGCAACATATCAACCAAAGCACCAACCTTGCCTCCAGGTCATACCGTTGCCAATCGTCCATATCTAAAGTGCCAATCGTCCATATCTGAAGTACCAATCCCTTCCACTATCATGATTGTGGAGAAATAACTTGTCTAACATGTAACAACTCTACATGCACCAGATCCTAGATGATGACGGGGCCATCCTCGACCCACCAAGAATCACATTGCCCGTGAAAGCCTTCTTTTTCCATAAGGTGAGCCACTTTGTTCCCAAGGTGATGAATATGCTGAAAATGATATGTTGTAAACTCAATGACTAACAATTTGGCTTCCCCAATTAACAGGCTGATGTCAAATCTATCAGTAACAATGGACTTCATCTTTGTAATTATAAGTAGAAAATCCTCTTAGAATTCAACCCTCCAAAAACCCATCTCCTTTGCAAACCAAATCGCTTCAAGACAATCCCAAGCATCGGAGACAAGTGGAGTTGGGATATGTGGTTTCCAAAAACAAGCCACCACCACCAACAACCCACAACTATCTCGGATAACAATCCCAGCATTCGCCTTACCAACCCCCTATAAAAACCAGCATCAAAATTGACATGTACAAAAGGTTCTTGTAACACCCTTAACCCTTATCTGTCATCGAAACAAGGTTACAAAGTATTACCAGACCTTACGAATTAAATATGAACATTTCACAACTTTTATTATACATATCAAGAATCAGTTATAAAACGCTCATATTGTCCCTTAAATGGACCCTCGAGGCCCAATGCACACCTTAGAAGTGGATCCGGACTAAACCGGGTACTAAAAAAAATTTAGGAGTAGGAGACACACACCCATGTGGCTGGTCGTGTGGCTCACACAGCCAGGAGACACGCCCGTTTCTTAGGCTATGTGCCCCATCTAAGGGACAATATAAGTGTTTTATAAATGATTCTTGATATGTATAATAAAAGTTGTGAAATGTTCATATTTAATCCGTAAGGTTCGGTAATGCTCTGTAACCTTGTTCCGGTAACGGATAAGGGTTAGGGGTGTTATAGTTCTACCAATGGCATCCACACCTCTATTCGAGGTACCGCCTGATGTTTCGAAGCACCAAAAATCCAATCCAACTGCCAAGCATAACCTTGGATAAAGGTAGCAATTTCTATTGTAGAGTACCTTTTACCATAATGGATTTACATATTTCTAAAGAACCAAAGGGTCCAAACAATAATAACAAAAAGTTGTTGTTTTGGAGTAATGGTAAGGAACAAATCTCAAACCCACATAAACATAGAAGCTCCAACCAAATCATGTACAAATGGAAGCCCACCTCCTGCCAAACAAACCACTAAATGACAATCGTAGGTGGAATGCAAAGAGGTCTCAGCGACTATTCCACATTAAGGACACATCGAGTCCCCACACAAATGCTTCAAGTACAAATTGGAATAAGTGGGCAGATAATTATGTAAAAATTTCCTAAATGTAATTTTAGTTTTTGCTGGGACATGCATATTCTATAGAGTACGAAATAGGTATCTCGTAATTTGTTCAACTATTATATATTTGTCATTCGTTGATCCGAAGTTTCCCCTAAGAAGAAGTCGATAGCCACTCCTCACTGAATACTCTCCATTACTTTCAAGGCACCAATGTAGCTGATCAACCGACCCATGTCCCACCAATGGGATGCTGAGAATTTTTTAGGATCATGGTAAGCAAAAATCAAGAGCATAAGTTTTGTGTTCCAGATACTTGTATAAGAATAGATTAAGTCAACCACCTTGGAAATTTTGGGAGCACATGCAATCTCAACAGTGCATGGTTTGTCGATCAACAACCAGGGAGTGTCCAAAATGGATATTGAATGCCCATTCCCCACTAGCCAACTATAGCCTTTGTTTAGCAAACCCTTAGCAGCCCAAATGCTCCTCTAGACCACCAAAGGTTGAGTTCTAAACTCGCACTGCAAAAAATCAACATGTGGGAAATACTTGCCTTTTAATTTTTTTTCCATAAGAGACCTCGGATTACACAAAAGTCATCAACTTTGTTTTGCAAGTAACTTAACATTAAACTTAGCCAAATTACGGAAACTCAAACCCCCCAACCTCCTAAGAACACCAACGGATACCACCAATATCTAGAAATAATATACTCTAAGTCCTTGCAAAAAGGACACTGGAAGTAAAAAACAGGACATAGTGTAAGTAGGTAGTTCCTGTAGAATGGCTTTAATGAAAATTTCCTTCCTCCTTTTGTGACAGACAACGTGTACACCATCCATCAATCTGTCCCTGAATTTTCTCCTTGATGTGTCAAAAAGCCCTTCTTTTATGTCTCCCAACCACAATTGGTAGCCCAAGATACCTTTCCGGATTATCCGAAATGCATATACTTAAAGCCGAGATGATGCTTCCTTAAGTTGCCTCATTTACATTCAGACTGAAATAGATAAGGAATTTGTCAAATTTAAGCATTTGACCCAAGTACACCTCATACTCTCGAAGAATCTCTTGTAAGTTCTCTGTATTCGCAATCTTAGTCTCATCGAAGATGAAACTGTCATCTGTAAAAAGTAAGTGGGAAACCACTGGCCCAGCTCTAGATACATTTGTCCATGTCACCAAATTACCTCTAATCATCATATGAAGTAAGGATGAGAGGCCTTCACTACAGAAGAGGAACAAAAGAGGACTTAAGGGGTCGCCGTATCATAAATATGCTAGAGTGTTATAATTACGATGATGGGATCTACCTATGTGAGTGGAAGTGTGGCCGCTTCTAGGAGCTCAAGGGCTTGGCTTTGACAGCACTCATGAAAAGTGGACATAGACACATGACCATAATAGTGTCCCTAGGTACTATGCATTGACCAATGTTGAAATCATTGTGTGAGATGTGTTCGGTTAATTAAATGGAATAGTTGGTTCAAAGTTTAGTCTACCATGCAATTTTGATTAACTTTAACATATTTTCACTAAGTGAAGGTTTAGTCGTTAAACACTTTCATTTATGCAAATTGATTTCCAAGAATATCAAAATCTAAAATATTCAAATGGGGGCAGATTGTTGGAACATTTTCAAATATTTATTGTAACACCCTTAACCCGTATCCGTCGCCAGAATAGGGATTCGGAGTATTACCAAAATTTACAGATCATTTAACAGAAATTTCACTTCACATAACATTCATACCTGAAATCAATCAAATTTAATCATAGTGTCCCTTATGTGAGCCATCGAGGCCCAGAATATATATATCGGGACTTAACCGAGAACTTAAAATTTTTTTTTAAATATTTAAAATTTTTCAACTCTGCAAGGGGTCACAGGCTGTGTGGCCAGGTCGTGTGGTTCACACTATATTCACGAAGTTATATTCATCAATTCACAAAGTAAATAAATTCACAACATTATTTATACATATCATCTCTAGCTTAATAAGATTTTAAATAATTTTAACTTTTCTGAGTCTCTTTATTTTCATATGTATTTCTTTACTTTCCACACTCATTCTTTATGCATAACACACCGGTCATAAGCCTACCATGCCATTATACCCACAAGCTAGTGCGTTTGGACATAACTCTTTTTAATTAATCACATGATAAGTCATTTCACAAGATATTGCATAACTTAAAACTTGCCACTCTCTCACAAGCACAAGTATATTTTCATTTGAGCACTTACCCCTTTAACACATCATACAAAAATAATCATATTACCATTTAACCAATAGCTTGGCACTTGTCTAAGCATCAACAGCAACACTTGTTAGCATACTTAAACATATTCATATAGATTCATCATAGATAAATTTATTTTCTCATCATATCACACTTGATTTTATTTCTCGTCTCAACATACATAATTTCACTTGTAACAACATATAAAAGATAATCACGTTTTTACATATCATGATAGATATCATTCTTTTGTTGTTTCTTTATAAACATTTATTATTCATTTCATTATATCAATTTTTCACGTACCATCATTTCCATATAATTCAGGTATATACCGGTAATATTTCATTTCAAACTCATATTATCTCATATCAGAACCTTACCCTTTGAATCATTTAAATATCAATGGGTACACTTAATTCAGATCAATATCAATAATAACCATAAGTCTACCAATATTAATTTCATATGTCACTTACCAATCTTTGTCAAATTAGAGAACGTTTTATGAATTTGAGTCTGTCATTTGCTCAGTTGATAATACTCTAAAATTGACATTATAAATTCTTTGCCATATCCCTCTATTGTTAGAGAGATACGTTCTTTTCTTGGCCATGCAGGATTTTAAAGGCGTTTTATAAAAAACTTCTCAAAAATAGCTGAACCATTGTGCGAGCTGTTGCAGAAAGACAAAAAAATTGAGTTTGACTCAAAATGCAATGAGGCTTTTGATACACTTAAGCAAAAGTTGGTAACTGTAATATCCCGAATTAGGGCCTAATCGGAATAGTGGTTTCGTGACCACAAATCTGAGATAGAAATAATTATTTTATAATTATTTTGATGATTATGATATGATTGCATGATTGTGTGAAAATTTCGTGATGAAATTCTATGCCTAAAGTGCTTAAATTGAAAGTAGGGACTAAATCGAATAAGTTGCAAAACTTGCATTCTAGAAGTTTTTAGTATGAAATTGTTTTGGAATATTAATGGGGAGGTCTTAAATAGCAATTTGACCAATTTTAAGTTCATGGACAAAATTAGGACATGGAAGGAATTTTTGGAAAGTTTAGTACTAAGGGTATTTTGGTCATTTAGTTATTAAAATGAATTAAAAACAAAATTAAAAGCCAATTTTTGTCCATCTTCTTCATTAGGCCGAAATTTCAAGGGTTCTCCATAGCTAGGGTTTGTTTCAAGCTTCCAAGCTCCATAGTAAGTGATTCCAAGCCCCGTTTTTAATGTTCTTTACGTTTTTGGAATCTCGGTAGCTCGATTAAGCTTATGTTAACAATAATTCAACCTAGGGTTTATATTTGGAAAAATACCCATAGGTGAAATTTGTGTATTTTGATGTTTTATGATAGAATATGGGGTTTTAAATTATGTTAGACAACTTGTACTACTCGATTTTAAGCAAAAACGAGTAAAAGGGCTTAATCGGTAAAAATACCTAATAGTCACAAGTACATGTTAGAGTGAGAATTTGATGTTGCCATAGAAGAGAAAAGTGATCAGCATGTTGTAAAACATAAGAATAAGGAATAAAGTTTAATCCCGAGCCTAGGGGCAAAAATGTAAATATGCAAAAGTTTAGGGGCAAAATTGTAATTTTGCCAAAATTTGAGTTAAGGATTAATTTGATAATGTGAGTATTAAATGAGCTAAATGTGTTATTTTAGATCAAGAAAGACGTGGAATCGACCTCAATCGAGGAAAAGAAAAGATTGTGGACTAAATTGCAAAATCTTTGTATTTTGGTACCAAGGTAATTTCATGTGTAAATAATGTAGCATAATTGTTATTTTTAAGTTATTGATATTAATTATGTATTATGCTGAATTTCATTATGAAATGTATGCTTTGTGGTTAATTTCAAATAGTATGTAAATTATGTGAGCTACTTGTTAAATATAATTGTTACCGAGTATTGATTTCGGCATTCTACGGAAGACGGCAAGGATAAGTGTTCGAGGAAAATCCCGTTTGAACCTTAGGAATAGATTAGGATACAAGTGACATGTCACTAGGATGGTTGAGCATCCGAACTCGTTGAGTTGAGTCCGAGTTCACTTATGGATGCAAATGTCCGAACTCGTTGAGTTGAGTCCGAGTTCGTGAGATGTAACTAGGCATCCGAACTCGTTGAGTTGAGTCCAAGTTCACTTATGGATGCGAACGCCCGAGCTCGTTGAGTTGAGTCCGAGTTCGCTTATGGGCGGGTTACATGATTGCTTGATTGAATATGTGGCACTTATATGCAAATTATCCATGTATCCAAATTATATTCCGATGTGTTCAACGGGTAAAGTTTTACTCAAATGGAGGAATACTCGAGATGAAAAGAGACGTATTGGTAAGTGATGAGAAATGGATATTTTGGACAGGTATGTATTTAACCCTCGGGTTGAGTGTTGATTACAACCACGATAAGGTAATAAGATGATGAAAAATGATTAAAAAATGTGATAAGTGTGTTGATGATATATGCTAATGTTGATTAGTTTGATTGCTTGTTATGTTATTTATTATTTACATATGAACTTACTAAGAATTTATGCTTACTCCCTCCTTCTTACTCATTGTAGTTTTGGACAAGCCAGTTCAGGAGTCGGGATAGGTCGAAGGCTCAGTCACACTATTCGGAAGATTTTTGGTAAATGGCTTGTAAATTTAAATATGGCATGTATAGCAATATACTTATTTTGTGTAAATGATCTTATGATATGGTGACAGAATGGTTGAGAAAATATTTGATAATGATAAATTATGAAAATGGTAAGTTTAAATTATGTTTGATGATAAGGAAAATTATTAAGATACTTAGTGCATAAAAACTCATAAGAGGGATGAAATTTGCCATAAACAGAATACTGCAGCAACACTGAAGCAAGTAGGAAAATTTACTAAAAATGATAGAAATTGAATTTCGTGATGGACTACATATCAAATTGAAGATTATTATGTCTAGTTTCACATGAAACAAATGAAACAGGTAAAGGAATTATATGTTAGAAGATATTTTAATTTTAGTGAAACAGGGTCTTAGCAGTTTCTGAATCCCCTATTCTTAATTTAGAAATTCACCATAAATTGTAAAGATATAATTAGGTGGTTTATTTTATATCCTCAGAATCCTTATTGAGTCTAGTTTTAGTGGAAACAAACCTCATAGTCATATGAATTTTTTACAGAGAGAAATGTGGTTCGTAGTAAACAGAGGTCAGACCAGTCAAGTCCTGAAACAGGGGTAACTTTAACTAATAAACTGTACTAATTGGCCCTACCAAAAATTTTATAAAAAAATTAGTAGATAGGTATATGAGTCTAGATTCAGGGAAAATTTACAGATCTTGATTTCGAGTTTCGGAACTCGAGATATGATTTTTTCTTGTGACTGTGACGCAAGTAGCTTAAAAGCTGTGAATGTAGAAACAAATAATCCAAAGTTCTAAAAATGTTAAATTAAGCTTAGTAACACCTCATACTCGACTCCGGCTACAGTCTCGGGCGTGGGGGCATTACATTTAGTGGTATCAGAGCAGGTTTAGTCGGTTCTCGGACTACGTGTTGTATGTACGGATTTTGCTATACATGCCATATGTATAAATTGTGATAGTGTGACGACTTTTGACCTTTTTAAATGATTTTTTTATAGTAAATGGATCCCGATCCAGCTGTGGCAGATGAAGTAGAGAGTAATGCGCCAGCTCTGGCTGAAGGAGTAGCGCCGACTGAAAATCCACCTCCTACTGTTGGTCAGTGAGGAGGAGAAAGGGGTCGGGAAGCCTTTCTCCAAATGATGAGTGAATGGTACACTGAGTTCGTTCGTACGAACCCAAATGTACAACCTCCCCCACCTCCCCCAATTCCTCAACCTGTACCCCCGATGCCTCAAGGTATGGATCTGATGAAATTTCACAGAACTCCAGTTGATAGAATTCGCAAGCAAGGGGTCGAAGAATTTAAAGAAAATATTGATAATGATGCCAAAAGAGCAGAGTTCTAGCTTGAAAATTCAATCCGGGTATTTGACGAATTATCTTGTACACCTGAAGAATGTTTGAAATGTGCTATATCTTTGTTGAGGGATTCAGCTTATAATTGGTGGAAGACTTTGATTTCGGTGGTACCGAAAGAGAAAATAACTTGGGAATTCTTTCAAGAAGAGTTTCGGAAGAAATATATTAGTGAAAGATTTTTTGATCAGAAGCGTAAAGAATTTCTTGAGCTGAAGCAAGGTAATACGACAGTTACAGAATATGAAAGAGAGTTTGTTCGATTAAGTAAGTATGCCAGAGAGTATGTTCCTACAGAGGCCAAGATGTGCCGACGATTTGAAGACGGGCTCAACGAAGACATCAAGGTATTTGTTGGAATTCTTGAATTAAAAGAAATGGTAGTATTGGTTGATCGAGCTTGTAAGGCCGAAGAATTACTTAAAGAAAAGAAAAAGGTAGAGGCTGAGACTAGAAATTGGAAGAAAAGACCGATGAGCGGTTCATTTTCACAGCAACCTGGAAAGTCAAGGAATATGAATCCTCGTTCCCAAGCTTCAGCTGGGCAATCATATGGGAATTATAAGAAGTAAAATGTGGGTCCTAAATCCCAGACTACTTCGGTAGCCAGTGTAAGGAACTCGAGATTTGTTAAACCTGAGTGCCAGCGGTGTGGTAGAAATCATTTTGGTCCGTGTAGAGCAAATGAATGTTTTCGATGTGGTTCTCTGGATCATTTTATTAGAGATTGCCCAGAGAGAGCTGAAAAAGAAAAATTTCAGAATACAAAAACAAGTGGGGCGGATTCGAGAGGAAGATATCAAAGAAAAGCTGGGAGC
The DNA here is from genome assembly GCF_007990345.1 of Gossypium hirsutum. NCBI lineage: Eukaryota > Viridiplantae > Streptophyta > Magnoliopsida > Malvales > Malvaceae > Gossypium > Gossypium hirsutum. The sequence goes on from NC_053424.1 coordinate 4,996,579, forward strand.
GAAGCAAGCAGTAAGAATGAAGCCAGGGATGCACCAGTTAGACCTGAAGGAAGGGCTCCGGCTAGAACTTATGCTATTAAAGCGCGTGAAGATGCTTCCTCACCTGATGTGATTACTGGTACATTTTCCCTCTATAATGTTAATGTTATTGCTTTGATTGATCCCGGTTCTACTCATTCATATGTGTGCATGAAATTGGTGTCTAGTATGAATATACCTGTTGAGAACACAGAATTTATGATTAGAGTGTCGAATCCGTTAGGCAAATGTGTGACTGTCGATAAAGTATGTAAGAAATGTCCTTTAATGATTCGGGATCATTACTTTCCGGCCGACTTGATGTTGTTGCCGTTTGATGAGTTTGATGTTATTTTGGGTATAGATTGGTTGACATTACATGATGCTAAAATAAATTGCAAAGAAAAGATTATAGAATTAAAGTGTGGAAATGGTGAAACTCTACGGGTTGAATCAGATAAATCAGAGGCATTGCCTAGTGTGATTTCTTCAATGTCGGCTCAAAGATATCTGAGAAAGGGTTATGAAGCTTATTTGGCGTATGTAATTAATACAAAAGAAGTTGAAAAGAAAGTTGAATCAGTGCCGGTTGTGTGTGAATTTGCGAACGTATTTCCAGAAGAATTACCGGGTTTGCCTCCAGTCAGGGAAGTAGAATTTGGTATTGATTTGATACTGGGAACAGCTCCAATTTCGATTGCTCCGTATAGAATGGCACCAGCAGAGTTGAAGGAATTAAAGTCGCAGTTGCAAGAGTTAACTGATAAAAGTTTTGTGAGACCGAGTTTTTCACCTTGGGGTGCTCCCGTGTTATTTGTAAAAAATAAGGATGGTTCTATGAGCGATGCAAGCGAACGTAGCATGGGAGTCGTATTGGGACAAAAGATAGCGAAAGAGCCTCATGTCATCTGTTACGCCTCAAAGACCCTAGATGCTGCACAAAGCAACTACACAACCATAGAAAAAGAACTTTTAGCTATTGTGTTTGCTTTAGATAAATTTTGATCATATTTACTGGGATCTAAGGTGATTATTTTTTCTGACCATGCAGCTCTTAGGTACTTAATCGCAAATAAGGAAGCAAAGCCAAGGCTCATTAGGTGGATTTTACTGCTCCAAGAATTTGACATCGAGATTCGTGACAAAAATAGGTGTAAAAACCTGGTGGCCGACCACTTGAGTAGGATAAAAACTCCATTTGATGATGATCCCATAAAGGATGAGTTCCCCGACGAAAGCTTATTCTCAACCGAGGCTTACTATCCATGGTATGCAGACATAGTTAATCTCTTAACCACGGGATCGCTGCCCACTGAGTTAGCTCAATCTGTAAAAAACAAGCTTAGACGCGAAGCTCGGAATTACATATGAGACGATCCATACTTGTGGAAATATTGCTCAGATCAGATAATACGACGATGTGTTCCAGAAACCGAGGTAACCTCTATCCTTACTTTTTGTCACACAGAAGCTTGTGGAGGTCACTTTGGCCCTAAGCGGACAGCTCACAAGGTATTGGGGTGTGGGCTATATTGGCCTACAATCTTTCGCGACGCGTTTAACTTCTGTAAGTCTTGCGATAAATGTCAGCATATAGGTAATATCACTAAACGAAATCAAATGCCCCTATCCCCGATTCATGTATGTGAGATTTTTGATGTATGGGGCATTGATTTCATAGGCCCCTTTATTCCTTCGTTTGGAAACGGATATATACTTCTTGCAGTAGACTATGTTTCTAAGTGGATAGAAGCAAAGCCGACTCGCAATGATAATGCTAATACTGTTGCGGGGTTTCTAAAACGAACTATTTTTTCTAGGTTTGGAACACCTCGAGATTTGATCAGTGATCGTGGTACCCACTTTTGCAACAAGGTCATGAAGGCACTATTATCAAAATATGGGGTTCATCATCGTATAGCAACAGCCTACCATCCCCAAACAAACGGCCTAGCAGAGGTTTCAAACAGGGAGATCAAGTCAATTTTGGAAAAAATGGTTCGACCCAACCGTAAAGATTGGAGTCTTCGGCTCAATGACGCACTTTGAGCCTATCAGACAGCGTATAAGGGACCAATTGGCATGACCCCGTATCGACTTGTTTTTGGCAAAGCATGTCATCTACCAGTAGAGTTGGAGCATAACGCTTATTGGGCTATTCGACAATGTAACATGGAGTTAAAGCCCGCGGGGAAGGCAAGGAAATTGGACATTCAAGAATTGGAGGAAATTCGCAATGATGCCTACGAGAATGCTCAAATTTATAAGGACAAAACAAAGATGTTTTATGACAAAAATATAGTTCAGAAGCATTTCTCAGTAGGACAAAGAGTTTTGCTTTATAACTCCGTATTAAAACTATTCCAGGTAAGCTTCGATCTCGGTGGCAAGGACCTTTTATTGTGACTGAAGTATTTACGAATAGCGCAGTTGAAATAGAGAGTGAAGAATCAGAAAAGCGGTTCACAGTCAATGGTCAATGGGTGAAGCCATTTTACAAGAATTTCCAGGCCCACACGGTCGAGAAAATTCAGTTAGAGCCACCATAAAACCGTTCAAGGCGTCGAGCTAACGACGTTAAACAAGCGCTTGTTGGGAGGCAACCCAATCTTTATTTTTATTTTTATTTATTATTTTTCTTTCTTTTCTTTTATTATTTATTATTTATTATTTTATTTTATTTTATTTTAGTTAAATATTAATAAATTTCTCTTCTTCCATCTAGGTGAAATGGAGCGAAAATATGAAGAAAAAAAAAGACAGAAAGTGTGCACCAAAATGCCATATCCCTGCTACCAAACAGTCCTATTCCAGCCCTAAAATCCCTAAAACCTGCAGCCAGACACCCCTTTTCAGCAAATAAAACCCCCAAACCTTACATTTTTTTTTCTTCTTTTCCCAAATTTCTCCATAATCGCCAACTCCTTTCTCCTCCACCACCCACCGCCGATTTCTCAGCCACTATGGTGAGAACCCGAAGCTGAACCGTCGTTGCCACGTCACCCACCCCGTCTCCACCTCTTGCCGTTTCGCCATCTTTTTCTCCACCGTGTGCGCCTACTGACGGTAACTACATGGGGAGTTTTTCTAAACTTTTTTTTCTCCACCTATTTGTTTTCCTTTTACTTTCACATCGAGGATTATGTGTTTTAAGTGGGGGGAGGCATTCTTCGTTGTTATTATCTGTTATTTTTGCTGTTATATTGTTGTTGCTGCTGTTTTGTGCTCATTTCTGCCCATTTATTTTAAGAATATCCTGCTGCTTTTCATGCCCAAGATTTTACCAGGAATTGCCTACTGTTTGACCTACAAGCATAATTCCTACCTTCTAAGGAAGTTATGATTTGTCCCATAATTGATGCCATCTTCACTGTTTTATTTTTATTAGGCTAAAAATAATTGTGATTAATAAGGTTAATTCTATCTTGCTTTTCGTAAAATTGATCAAGTTTAATATAAAGTGAACACTTAAAATGATTGCATGCTTAATTAATGTTCATGGCTATTAGGTGATTATTGAAACTTATTTTTGACACTTAAATTTTTTATTTCCTGAGTTCTCAAGAATTTTAAAATATCGTTTAATTTTTAATAAATGTTTTCCATGGTTATGAGTACAGCTTAGATCGTGACTGACTGAGTAACCGGGGTAGGGTGCTTGGGTTGCCATTCTACTTCGCGTCAAAAGGTTGTGTGACGTGACAAGTAAAACTCCGCTAGCCGAGGTTATGAGTACAGCTTAGATCGTAACTGACTGAGTAACCGGGGTAGGGTGCTTGGGTTGTCATTCTACTTCGCGTCAAAAGGTTGTGTGACGTGACAAGTAAAACTCCGCTAACCGAAAATAAATAATTTTAGGAGTATGTTGGGATGAGTAATCGGGGTGGGGTGCTTGGGTTGTCATCTCTCTTCACGTTAAAAGGTTTAATATATTCCTAAGTAAATAAATAATAAAAAAATTTAAAAAAAATAAAAAAATCAAAAAAGGAAAAAAAAAAGAAGAAAAAAATAAGTACTAATAAAGTTGCACTTCGGGGACTAAAGGAGGAAATAATTAAGGTGTCTTAGTAGGTTTGGTAATTTACCTAAATGGCATAACTCAAGTCGATCTTAATTTTTGTGTGAAATAATTGGAATACTTTTTCTATTTTACTTAAAGCAAGCTTAGAGGTCTCTTTATTTTTCATATGCGTTTTTAACTAATTTTTATGAAACTTTGGAGTGGTATTTCTTTTATGGCAAGATCTAGCTTTCACAGTCGATAGGAACCATACTTGAGGGCAAGCATGGGCTAAGTAGGGGGAATTTGATAATACTCTAAAATGACGTGTTTTTATATATTAATCATGTGTTTATTTTGAGCTTGAGCCTACTAATTTGAGCTATTTATGTCTTTTTATCTTTTAGGGACTAAATTGGAGGCGAAAAGTAAATTCAAGGGAAAAAGCGTTAATTTGGAGATTAAATGGGCCAATATGCAACGTGGGACAAATATGGTGCCAAAAGTGCGAACATGGAAGGCACAAAGACTTAAAAGCAAATAGAAGAGATTTTATTTTGGAAGACTCTATTTTATTTTATTCTATTAGGATAATTAATATTAAGATAATTATTAGGATTATTCAAATTTAGGATTTTATTTTAATTATCTTTGTTTATCTTTAATTAAATGTATTTATCTTTTTAGAATTTAAGTTCAATTAGACTATCTCCCTAGCACTATAAATAAGGGGTGAAGTGACTCTATTTGGGGGCATCTTTTTCTACAAACACTCTCCCCCAAAAGTCTTTTGTTCTTTCATATTTCTTTTCAATAAAATTTCTTTTTCCATATTTTTATTTATTTGCTTTTCCTCCATTATCATGAGCCACTAAAAAACCCTTCTAGCCAAAAGTTGTCAATATTTCCCCAAAAAGGGTTCTTGAGGCCTAGAATCCGTACTTAGCCTTCTCGCCAAGTATTCATCGTTTCTCCGCACTACGGGCTGACGCTTCCGTCCATGGCCCTTAAGAAGTAAGCTTTTCAGCATATGCAAAGGCGGCCGCTTTGTATGTTTTGGAAGGACTGCATAGTCGGTTCGTTAACTTACTGCGTCAGAGGTTGGCGAGCCAAAGAGACAAAATGGTGTGGGATTCGCCATTGAGAAACGTTGATCTAGCATAGATTACTGGCTAGAGTCAGGTTCCCTAAAAATCGTAAATCTAATCTTTGGAACTGGTGGTCATAGGCGTCCTCTTCCACTATAACTGGCTTACTTGAGTCGAGAAGGATCATCCAAAAGCCAAGGATTGAGCCCAAGGTGGAATGAGACAACCGGAGGCTGGAACTTTCCCATAAGAATTTCTTTTCTCTTAAAACTCTCTTTATTATTTTTATTATTTTCGTAATCATAATTTCAGTAAACTTTAAATTCTGTTTTTATTTTATTTTCGTTTCCAAAATCAATTCTTAAATTCTGTTTTTTATTTTTTTCCAGGAACGCAGGTTTTCTTGGGCATGATTCTGCCCAGGATTTCGAGAGACAAGCATTCGTATAATCCGGTCCCTGAGGATTTGACCCTACTTCCCCTTTACTATTTCTTTTTCATTATTTTACAGGGAATAGGATATTTTTGGTGCTCTCAACGATCGCATCATCAGTGCCACGGTTCACCACTCAGTATGGTTTTCCTCATTGAAATACCATACCTACATTTCATACTCGGTATGGAAAATACCATACCTACGTTTCGCAACTCGGTATGGGAAATGTCATACCTACATTTCTTAACTCAGTATGGATAATACCATACCTACATTTCACAACTCGGTATGGATGATCACAACTCGGTATGGATGATACCATACCTACATATCATAGCTCAGTATGGACGACGTCATACCTACATTTCGCACTTTGCTATAGATCAACCATTGTCTTTTCCATCAATTCATCTTGTCACTGAGAGTGCTCAATTTGATCGTTTATTCAATTTTCACGCTCTTACGTTATTCACGATTTTATCATCAATTCATATGAAATAACACATCATGAAATTCATAAAATTAACAAACGGTCACTAAAATTTAGTTATACAAACTCACAAGTACGATTTTTGTATTATAACGATAATCATAATTTCATATTAAATATCCCAAATAAGACATTATATCATTTCTAATTCAACATTTATCGATTATAATCGGGCATGTGATCAATTTATACGTAAGTCATTCATATATATATGTATATTTTCCTCCTCCTCCTCTCCATCCACATCCTTAGTATAAACAACACACTTATAGGTAACATTATCCATAATTTTCACTATCTACTTATGTGAATATTCAAGCTGTCCATCTGTGTTATAGTCACTAAATTATTTTTATCTTGAGCTACAGAATTCCAAATTAAGATCCATAAATTTTCCCAGAAACTAGACTCATATTTATTCTTACCATAAAATTTTCATAATTTTTGGTTTAGCCAATTAGTACAGTTTATTCATTTAAGTTTCCCCTGTTTCACTATCCAACAGTTCTGACCTCTCTTCACTAAAAATTAATTATATCACAGTCCAGAACTCGGATAATGTTCCTGTTGATTTTTATTGAAAATAGACTCATTAAGGATTCTAAGTATATAAATTTGAGCCTCTAATTAATTTTATACAATTTTTGGTGATTTTCCAAAGTCAAAACAGGGGAACCCGAATTCATTCTGACCTTGTCTCACAAAATTCATTGTAGCTCATAATTTACAATTCAATTGCTTACATCGTTTCTTCTATGAGAAACTAGACTCAATAAGCTTTAATTTCATATATTATTCATCCTCTAATTCAATTTTTAAAATTTATGGTGATTTTTCAAAATTAACCTACTGCTGCTGTCCAAAACTGTTTTAGTTCAAGATGATTATTACCATTTTTCCTCTAAATTTCACAGGTCATACAATTCAGTCCTTGCTCAATTAGCCCATCTATTAAGCTAATTTTTCTAAATTAACATTTTATTCCATCATTCTAAACTATTACACAACCTTTGAAAATCAGAATTTTAACACTAAACCTTAAGTCACAACTTTCTCATAATTAGGTCCTAAAATCAATTTCTATTGAAATTACTTGATAAAATCATCAAACAATAAAATCAAAGCTTCAAATTCATTTTAATTCATCATAAACAGTCAACACTTGTCAATGATAGCTTTTAATTTTGTCCATAAAATCAAAAACTAATGAATTAAACACTTGGACCTAATTGTAAAAGTCACGAAAATATAAAAATCTCAAAGAAAAGGGAAAGAATTGAACTCACATATGTCAAAGTATAAAAAACCAGCAGCTTTCAGACCTCCCATGGCGTTTTTGCTGAAGAAAAATGATGATATCTCCAGATTTTTCAATTTTGTCTTGTTTTATATGTTTAATTTGCCAAATTTTCCATTTTGCCCTTGTTTCTCCTTGTCTTTTTGCTGATTTTCTTACCCAACCGTCCAGCTCATACAATTTGGGTCCAATTCCCTTTTAAATCCCTCCTTTTTAATCACTTAAACTATTTAATCACAATTTAATAAATTTCACACTATTTTCAATTTAGTTCTTTTTAATTAATTGACTAACCAAACATTAAAATTTTCTAACGAAACTTTAATACTAACTTAATAACACTCCATAAATATTTATAAAAATATTTATGGTTCGGTTTATGAATCCGAGGTCTCGATACCTCGTTTTTAACCCAATTTACCTGATTAATTCTTTTAAAATCACAAAATTCACTAATTAAAAATAATTCTTTTAAGTTCGCGCTCGCCTATAATTATTATTTATTAAAATTTCTAAAGTTACTCATCGGATTTAGTGATCTCGAATCACTATTTCCGACACCACTAAAAAAATTTGGCTGTTACATTTATAGTGTTCCAATAACTATAAATGAATAGGTGTAATTAATCAAAAGATAAATCTTTTGGTCATTGGTCAAAAGTTATATCACTTGATTTTTGAAAAAGAATTATAATTATTCAAACAATATTACTTGAATAATTATAATATTATATGAATAATTATGTCTTTTTAAAGATGTTATTCAGAAAAGACACATATTGAAAGATGTCTCTATGAAGAGACATGAAAATTCCTATAAATAGGAATGTGATTTCATTTGGAAAACACACCAACAAATTCTAAAATTCTTTCTATCCTCCTCCATTTTCTAATATTATTAGATTATTCTATAAAGTTTACTGCAGAAATTTTTTGTAGAAATTAAGTTTCTTATTATATATTGCTCAGTACTTACTATTTTCGTTAGTGCAAAACGCAAATAGTCATCGGCTTCATTGTATCCTCGAGTTTAATTTGCTTGAAACTCTTTTGCCTACCGAATATAGGTGGGGTAAATATAACCTTAAAGATGATGGCTTGATACATGTCTTGGAGTCTTGTCCTATTTTTTCATTTTTTTGTTCAAATTTCATTGTGTATTTGAAATTTTCCTTACCAAAGATTCGTACTAACAATTAAGAGATTTAATTTTGAAAATAAATTAAATTATCATTTAGGAGTTATTTTTAATTTATTATTCATTGAATAAAATATATTATTTTAGTGAATTTTTTTTTTAAGATGCCAGAGTATTTTAAGGATTTGAGTTATTTTATTCTTATTTTTCTTTGAAGTTTGTAAAATTTTCAAACTTCAAACTCAAATCATTAACTATTCTAAGGGGTATGAAATATGTGAACAGACTATAGTATAGGAGATTGTATTGGTAGCTATTCAGAATGGTAAATCAATTCTTTTAATCTTTGTCAAAATGGTGGTATGATTCTCATTATCTGCTTAAAGGAAGCTTTGGCTATGGTGTTTTGTTTTGAAGGCTATTATGAAGAATGATGTTTCAAAATCAATGAGTTCCATCGTAGTTTGTATTTTGATGCTTTATTATTATTATTATTATTATAAATGATAGTATATTGAAATATGTATTCTAACATGCCTTCATTTTTAAATTTTATAATATTTTAATAACGTTTTGTTCAAATCCATCTTGGTCAACTACACTTGTTGCCATGTTCATTTTTGGTTTTTTTTTTTAACTCTATAAACGTGTGATTTTTGGTATTTTATTGTCTATTTTTCTTTGAAAATTTCAATTCCATCAACAAGTTATCAGAAAGAAAAGAAATCTAGTGATATTTTATATTAGCCAACTCTGTAAAATAACACATACCTTCACTGAGTGGAATAATAAGGTTTGAGGTTGAGGCTGTGGCTGAGGCTGGGAGAATAAGAGACCTCATGCTTTGTACATATAGAAGAGGCCCAATCACTAGCAGCCAGTACATTGATTTCAGTCTGAAATTTTCAACAAAGCACATTAAAGAAAATGATGTCTTGATAAGACCATGAAATAATTAATAGGAAATAATAGCGGTAATATAAGAGTAATTTGTACTAAATTACATTTTCAACTCTGATAGTAATTTAGTAATGAAGTAATTCTATCGTTCATGTATGTACGGTAATAAAACACATTAACAACAGTAGAGAATAATATATTTCAGAACTAAGCATGTCCAATTGTTCGGATTTTTTATTACTAAAAAAATATTTCTGAAAAATGCCTCACACGTTAACAATTGAGCTCCAATCCAGAGGGCCATGATCGACACTCCATGAAATTGGGGCACCAATCATCAGCTTTTGGTATATATCGAAAGTAGAGAGGCCACTGATGTTATGAAGACCGATCGGAACCAGGGCTTCAACGGTGCAAGAGGGATGAAAAGCAGAAGATGCAGTTCCTCCATCCAAAAAATAGAAGTAATTAATATTAGTTGGTGGAAAGGAAGAGCAACGAGAAGCATTTATGTAATTAGCCCCACACCAAGATTTGTTTATCTTCATACTGCAATTCATGACAAACATCTCTTCATATGTATATGTATCGAACTCGAACTCAGACTCAGGATGAAGATATGTATCAGATGTTATTCCAAGGAATTTACTACTTATAGAGACACCGGAAGGAAGGGAACTGAGAGGAAGAGAGCACCTATCTATGTCAAGATTCACATCTACAAGATGAATAGTTTGGTTATCATAAGAGATGTGTTTGACATAGAAACTCCCACGTTCCATAGGGAAAATGGCGCGATTATTATCGCACACCAGCTCAAATCCCTTACGACCACAGCTACGAGGCTGGGTTTTTAATCGAAAAGGGTAACTGATGTTAAGGTTTCCACACAAAGGAAATCCACAAGGCGTTTATGCTTCGAGCAGTGCAAGCATGAGGAAAAAAAAGAGAAAGCGAGGGCCAGGAATTGCAGGAGGAGCCAAAATAATGCAAGTTTTGGGGTTGCCATCCTCAACCTCAAGTGTGAGTGGCAGAGAAAGGAGATTTATATAACTAAGGACGTTTGTTTAATTTAATCAGGCAAGGCATTACTAAGGAAATTAACTCTATTCTCTTCATCTTATAATTTCTGCATTAATTCCTCCTGACTAGAAAAACACAAAAAGAAAGAGTAAACTAATTAAAACTAAACCATTAAAATACTTCAACACTGACCAGTCATTGAGCAATCAAAAAATTGATGGCCAAACTGACACAGAAAATACTTGTTATAGAAGTAATCTATATGTGAATCCTCCTTAATATAAAAAGGAAAAAAGCAAATCTTGCTATGAAAATTCAAACAACTAGAGTCTGCTGCCTAATAAGTATAATGGTCAAATCTATAGATCCCATTATAATAATGATACATTGGACCATTTTCCTTTAAAGCAAAATAACTATTACTTGATGGAAAGTTTAATTCATGTTTAGTGGTACAGATTAAAATTTTAAAATAACGGGTGACTGATGTTAGAATTTCCACAAAAAGTTGAGGCACGGTGCTTGGCTTAGGTGATGCAAACATGAGGGTTAAATGAAAAACACGAGGGCCAAATAATGGGAGTTGTGGTCCAAGGCTTATTGACCCTAAAACCTAAGCTTAGTACGAAGAAGCGGGCAGCTAGCTTCGTGAATCTGTAATATCATTCCATGGCTGAAAACCAAGTCAAAAAAGCCGGTTGAACTGTCAAATGAATAAACTATATCAAACTTGATGACCAAAAAGTGTGTGGATGTTTTTATTCATTTGTAGAGGTAGGACCAATCAAACATTGCAACTTAAACTGAGGGATAACAAGTCTTCAATTTTGTAGTTCATCCAATCCAATCTTTACAATTAGGAGGTTAACTTGACTACAACACTTCAACCCCATTCATTCTTTGTTTTACATTTTCTTCTTACATCTAAAAAAACAAAAAGAAGCAATGAATTAGAATTCCAATTATTAATACAATTATTTTTTTAAAAATGGTATTTATAGAAATTTTAAGATATATCAAAAGAATTAAGAAAGAGTTTGCCTTTGACTTTGAATATATATATATATATATATATTTGCATTAATAGCATGGATTTATTCAACACCGAAATTATTGTTGAGTTATTAGAATGTTGACTTGGTTGATGTTGATTTACACCTAACCTAAGCCCTCCCTTATGGACATTGTAATTTTATTTTAGTTTCTTTTTCTTGATAATATTATTTGAATTTTATACTTGTCGAAATAATTTTTTTGAAAACAGGTCGACTTTGGTTTTGAAAATGAAAAAATCGAAAATTAGGAGCCGCCACCAATCTTTTTTTATTGAGGTGTAATCGGGTCACCTCGTAATTTGATTGTTTTAATAAAATGTTTTGTTTTACTAAAAAATTGACTTTGGCCTACGAAATTCAAGAAAACAGGTCCAGGAGTCGATTACGTACGAGAAAATATTAGCACCCTCGTAATGCCCAAAACTGGTACCTACTTGATTAATTAATTTTTTAATGCCGAAATTTAAAAACCCAAAAAAAATTTTAAGATACGATCCTCTTTTTTTATTAATGTTAATTAAATAAGGGTACTTGGATAAATCGAAACAAATGCTAAAGACTTTTTTGTCAGGCTGTTGTTTTCCACATCATTTTCTTCTACGTTTTCATATAAATTTTTGGGATTCAACTCGCTTCCGTAAATACTTGAATTTGTAATGATATTCGAAAAGGATGCCTTGCCTTCGAGGATGCTAACGACCGTAGACATGGATGGCCTTGCTGCTGCAGTAGAATTTGTGCATACGAGAGCTACATTGATCATTGTCATTGCCTCTTCGGGGTCGCAATGAAAGGCTACCCTTGGATCAATTAAATCCAACAAATTCCCCTTTTGCTTCAACGTATTAGCCTAGAAACACACAATTTAAGTGACACAACGAACGCTATTACAGTCAAGTAAATGTCGACACTGAAAATCAACCGAAATTGCAAAAATAATGATATCACTGTCAGATTTTTCATTTAACATGCCTCTTTCAGTGAATGTTGCTAAGACAATATACATATCAACATGGATTTATAATGAAATTAACAAAGAGAGTTGGGTTACCAAATCAAGGAGATAGAAAGATTCTTCCTTTAAGCGACCGTGTTTAGTGTTGCACGTGCCACTAACAATTTCAAGGGCCACGATCCCAAAACTATATACATCTGCTTTATCAGTTAAACGTCCATGCATTGCATATTCGGGAGTCATATAACCACTGCAAAGTTAAGAAGATAAATCAAATCTAGCTTCCAAAATGCTAACAGTGACAAGCAATCTGAAGTGGGACTTACTAAGTTCCAGCAATTCGGGTGCTAATGCGGGTATTGCCTTCTTCGTCAAGCTTGGCCAAACCAAAGTCGGATATTTTAGGGTTTAAATCCTTATCAAGCAACACATTGGTGGCCTTAATGTGTTTATAGACAATCTTCAACCTTGATTCTTTATGGAGAAAAGCTAAACCTCTTGCTATACCAATTCAGATCTTCCGTTTAGTTGGCCAGTCTAATGTCAACTAAAATTCTTCTGGACCTTTCAATAACGATTATAGACAAGAGATTGAAGTTCAGATATACTAACATGTCCTTACATATCCTCGAGTGTCGATAATACTAAATGGAGTTAAATTCAATCAGGTGAATGAGACCTACCGAACAATGTACGAGCAAGGCTATTGTTTTCCAAGTACCCATATATAAGCAACAGTTGATTTCCTTGGATGCAACATCCATACAGTTTTACTAGATGAGGATGTTGTAGAGCTGAAATCATGCCAATCTCCGTTACGAACTCGCAATTCCCTTGCTTTGATCTAGCGGATAGCTACTTGACAGTAATTTCTGTGCCATCTGCCAGAATGCCCTGCATTTACACCAGGTTCATCAACAAAGTAATAGGTCAATGAATGTGTAGCTAGCACATGATAGATACCTTGTAAACAGGACCAAAACCACCTTCTCCAATCTTATTAGCAGCATCAAAGTTGTTTGTTGCGTCCTTAATTTGCCTTAGGGTGAAGCAACTAGTCTGCAATTCTATACCTGTTAGATCTGTCAAAAAACCAAAGCCAAATACATAAGAAACATTTATTTATAATATAGCTTCTGACTAACATCTCTGCATTCTTAACCTATTTGGTGTATAAATGGTGAAATAGGCAGTAGATAGGTATATTGTACTATCATTACATGTCTCATGAATTTCGAATGTAACAGAATATATTAATTTCCCTATACATACCTCGTTCCAATGTACTCCTACGTCTTAAGCATTCACTCCACCAAAGGATGCCGCCCACAATCAAGCAAGTAGCAAATATTGCAGCAGCCACAATACCAACCTCTGTAGCTACGCTGATACCTCCCCCACTACCTTTTCGAGGTTTATAAGCTGGAATTGAAGAATAGTATATAAATGTTATCAGTGAACATGAGAAGACACTCTTGGAATTGAAGAAAATTATATAGAAGTTTGCAAGTAAGAGATGGCATAAGTATAGTAAACATTGCAATTAGTTCATACAGTCACCCTTAAGAAAATATTCCTAGAATCTTAAGGAATACAACTGGTATGATCCTTGAAATTTCATAGCTTTAATGACTATACGTGCTAAATCTATTAAATAGGGTGTTGGACAAGAAGAAGTCGTTTCCACTAATATGAGAGAATTATACTCTAGCTATCAACCTACCAGCATCAAAGATAGATATTGCAGAAATAACAGGACCAAAAACTCCCCTCTGGGGAATAGATGTTGTACCTTTTCTAGCCCAATGTAAACGGATCTCCAAAGTACCATCTGAAACATTTGTAGTGAAATTCTTTAGAATTGGTTTGCCAACCCCGCCTGCTTCATCCTTAATATTGAAATCCTTCAGCTCTCGCTTTCCCTGCAAATTATCCATTCCATTTTGTTGGAACATTGGCATAGGAGGAAGTATGTTTTGACAGTAGAGGAAGAAAACAGAGATCAGAACAAGGCAGGAAGCAAGATGCAAGAAAAGTTTTACTTGCTCAAAAACGTACAAACGTGTAGCAAGGAAGCAATCTGATTTTTTTACAACTAATATGCTTACTCATTTAGTATGAAAACAATACATTTATAACCAAATACATCACCAAATACTACCTACTACCACTAAGTAGCCTAGTAACTTGATAAACATTGCTTGTACATATGAATAAGCTGAATTATCAGCTCAATCATCAACTAAACTCATCAAAACATCCACAACTAAGTTCATTTTCAACCAAACTAAACTACATTGCAACTAAAACAGAAAATATGTTGCTGCAACATGCACACTTCCTGCAGCATGCATACAAGCCATATGCACTCAACAAAAACATAAAAGCAACATGGTTGGCCATTTTCAACACTCCTCCTTGGACTCCATGCTGTGAATACAAATCATTCGACAATTTTTAAGCTTGGCAGTCCCAAAATACTTTGTTTCAAGCTGACCCTACTCAAGCACTTCATTTTCAATTTATCTTCAACCATGGCCTCATACTCAACCAAATCTGACTTACACACTTGACTATCCTAGTCTTTTGTGCCAAAGATTTGTTCTAAAAATGGATTATTTCCTCCATCACAGCCTTGGTTGACAACACATCTTGCCTTGTTCCCTATTACAGTCCTGCTTCTTCTTATATAAACAGCTTGCAAGTATAGTTTACTTGCCTTCAGTCTGCCATTTTTGGCTTGCACCCTCTCGAGCTTGCATTTAAATCGTCCGTCTCTTCAGCTTGCACCCACTCGAGCTTGCATTTAGACTGTCCTTGAAACTCCTCCTTCAACTTATAGTCTCACAAAGGTGAGTTGCTGCTACCTTAACAAGCAGCCCTCAAAGATGTTAGACTTTGGTAGCTTCTATCGTTCTTAACAAACAGCAGAAGTAAAAACAAGCCTTCAAATGTGACAGGCTTTAACGGCTTCTTGCCTTTCTAGCAGCAAAAGTAAAAATCAATGGCCCTCAAAAACTTGGGCTAGCTCATGATACCATTTGTTGGAACATTGGCACAGGAGGAAATATGTTTTGACAGTAGAGGAAGAAAACAGAGAACAGAACAAGGCAGGAAGCAAAATGCAAGAAAAGTTTTACTTGCTCACAAGCGTGTAGTAAGGAAGCAATCTGATTTTTTTACAACTGATATGCTTACTCATTTAGTATGAAAACAATACATTTATAGTCAAATACATCACCAAATACTACCTACTACCACTAAGTAGCCTAGTAACCTGATAAACATTGCTCGTACACATGAATAAGCTGAATTATCAGCTCAATCATCACCTAAACTCATCAAAACATCAGCAACTAAGTTCATTTTCAACCAAACTTACATTGCAACTAAAACAGAAAATATGTTGCTGCAACATGTACACTTGCTGCAGCATGCATACAAGCTGTATGCACTCAACAAAAACATAACAGTAACATGGTTGGCCATTTTCAACACATTTAACCTAATTTCCATATATGCAGTCACATGTTGTAAAGGCTAGAAATATAATAATGAAGTATCGGCTTAATTATGGCCATAATCATAGCTTAACCGGGGATTGGATTTTGAACCCTTATTAGGCCAAAGCGCCTTCATTGGCTCAAATACTGTTTTCAGAACTAGTTAAGAAGAAATATGCTGAAATACCTGAATGTAAACATCAAATATCCGCCTTCCTAAGCTGCTATAATTTTTATCATCAGTGAAGTCTATCTCCGCAAAATGGAGGCACACGTTGTATGTTGCATTGCACAGACAAAATGCATAGTAAGTCAATGAGCTATATGAAAGGCGAGCATTGATGTAAAGCGGACCAACACTTGAAGCAACTTGTTTATTTTCCCGAACTAAGCTACGCTTTGTAATTGAATCATCCAAAAAAAAACAGTGCCGCTAAATATCCAATAAGTACTTCGATGAAATGTTTTGTCGTCATAACCATCAACTTCATAGGTGATATTATCAATAGTTTCTACATTCCCTCCACAGTTTATATAAAGATAGTGCGAAGCTGAGGTATAATGAAACAGCAATAAGTATTGCAGGAAATTACAACCAAAGTGAAATGGCCATTACGACTCCACATAGTTAAGCAGTACATGAAATTTCTACTTACGTTCTGGTGGACAATTAAGGTTTCCCAAACATGAAACAGCTCCTCTATTAAAAAAATAGAAGCCGCAGAAAAAATGTTAGGCATTGTATTCATAAGAGAAAAACTGCAGTCAACAAAGAAAAATGATTGTTTGTTAACACTTACGAGTTATTGATCCTTGAAGCGCTTGCAAACAAGTTCCTATAGATGATAAGGAAATATTACATAAACCATAGCTAGTATATCGGAGATCCACTCGTAAATAAAAAAAAAACTCAAAAAATATAGCTTAGGTTTTTCTTACAGGCCACTTTTCTGACAGTCATCAACACCACCTGTACTTGTGAAGTTGTTATATGAAAGATCTCTACAAACAGAATTGTTCAGAGTATTACTGTGATGATTAAGCTTCTTGAGCATATAATTTGCTGTCACTAAGCTTTTGGAAGAGAACTTCACATTATATGATTGTATCAGGAATCCATTGAGGGACTGCTCCAGTAAACATATTTCCAGCTAAAATCCTGAGAAAAGAATATCATGAAGTTCTTATAATTAGATACTGTGCCATAGAAAGATTTATCAGTTAAAATGAAACCCTTTTTTTTGCAATTAGATAATTATATATATTTATGTCACAGGTGTTTCGCACGTGGAAGAGAAATATTAATTTCTCCGCTGAGTCCATTGAAGCTGAGATCTCTACAAGAAAATTTGTAAAAAGGTATGAAAACCGCATTTTGTATCAGAAAATATGCTCAATTAACTTGTTGTACAACCATAGAACAAAGTAGAACTTAAACTAAAAACAATTGTGTGATATGTAGGATAAGTGTTAGAGTCGCATGATTTGTTCAAACCCTTGCAAGTATTGGTAGAACTTACAAGTACACGAATATTTGGATGGCCATTTCCAATGCACCAGCAAGTATGCAGGCATGATAAAGATTCTAGAGACATAATTATGCTAATATGGGCTGGTATGAGGTATGGGCTGAAATAAATTGAAGGAGATAATTTTCTTCAATTAGGAAACCAAGCCTATTAGTCTATTACTCATAAGGTCTTTAAGCTTGACATATGGTTAAGAGAAGTAGGTAGCTCTCCAATGGGATTGCAGCTCCTCAATATCCTGTAATGCAATCACAATAACACTCAATTATTTAAGAGTCTGTTTGTTTACCAAGAAAACATTTTTCGAAAAATGTTTTCTTAGTTTTTCGGTGTTTGTTCGCTTGAAAATCATTTACATTGATAAAACATTTTCAGAAACATTGAAAAATGAGAAGGGATTTGGGGAAAATATCTTACCGATTTTATTTCTGTAAGACATTTTCCATCTTTCCTCCTCCTTCCGTCCTTCTCCTTCTTCATCCAATTGAACCAGTTCCCTTCCTGAAACAAAGCTCAAGGTAACTTTTTTATGCTTTACTCTGTATTTCATTCAATTTGTCACCTCTCTCACTGAAATCTTCTTCTTCCTTTTTTTTCTTTTGTTGAAGAATCTATTTGGATTTTGCATCTGTTTGGATTTTGTATCAGTCTGTTGAAGAATCTTCTTCTTCTTCTTTTATGCTTTATTTAAAATCTATTTGTTTCTAGGTTTTGCATCATTCAGTTTATACTTGCTCTTCTATTACCTTAAATTTGTTTTTTTCTTTGATTTTTTGCTCTTATATAGTATGCCTCTATCTCTATGAAACATAGAGCCTTTCTTTCTTAGTCAGATTCTTTCTTGACTTGAACCAAAGCAACTCTTTCACCTCTCCACGGACACTATCACTAAACCATAGCTACTTTCATCATTGATCTACTGGTATTCTATCTTTCATCCCATAGGCTAGCTGTTTGCTGCAACATTTAGCATTATTCCTTTATGGCATTAACAGAAACAAAGCATCGAGAGAGAGAGAGAGCATGCCATTCCCCTATCTGTTCATTTTTTATTCAATCGAATCCATAGATATTTGGTAACAAAACACTATCTTTCTTTTCTTCTTTCTCTCTTCCAAGTTCTTCATCATAGAAACAAAACCCAAAGGTAGAACCTTTTTTGCAAGCATAATTTTTTGGAATTTCGGATACCACTTCTTTCACTTTCTTTAGAACTCTATTTTCTTCTTTCTTGTTCGGGAATTTAAAGATGAAGAAATAGAGAGATAAGCTGACTTGAAAGATGATGGAGCCAGTGCCAGGGGCATTGGGAACTAGCGCGAGCTTGGCTCTTCGTTTGGGACAAACCATTTTCTCCTCTGCTTCACTTCTTTTCATGTGTTTTGATGTTGAATTCTATAACTATACTTCTTTCAGGTGATTCCCAAAAGCTTCATTTCTTCTATTTTGTTGGGTTAAATTTTGATTTTGGTTTTCTCTTTACCCTTTAATCGTCAATACCCATGCCCTTATTTCTGTTATTTTGTTAGAATTCAATTTATTGTTACTTGATAGTTGATTTCTGGTGTTAAAATGGAAGTCTGAGGGAAAACTGTCATGATCATCATCTTGATGAATCTAGTACTATGTTAGGAGTTAAAATTTTTATGAGAGGACTGATCAAACATTTCTTTGCTTTTCCATTTTTATTGAGGAAGCAAGATAAATGCAGTCAAATGAACTGTATGCAATTCTTTTATGTGATCTTTTGGGTTCTGGGCTTTGGAATTATCAAATGCTTTCACTTGCTTAACTATCAAACTTCAGTAAGGATTCTAATATAGTTTAAAAAAGGGGTGAATTATATGTTATTTCTTCTATTTCAATGGAAATTTCTCTAAGTTGATTCTAAAACTAGTTATCATGAACCTTAATGGATCTTGTATTGTATCTTCTAATGTTTTTCCTTGAATTTTGGTCCTAGATTTCTCATGTTCATATTAACATTGAACCAGATAGTATTAAAAATTATTTCAATTAAAAGTCAATTAGTTACTCTTCCACTTCTCTCAGGTTCCAAACACTAAAAATTTCACAATATCTCATCACATAAACGGAAAACACAACAAAAAGATAACTACAAACTTAAACAGATAACTTGAACTTCGATAGTTACAAGGTCAACTCAAAAGTCAAAACCAAAAATAATCAAAGCCAAACAGTAAATCTTTTAATTTAAATTTTTTTCCATGAAATATCAGTTTATAACATCACATACTCCAAATATCGCAACTATTCATCAATCAAAACAAAAAAATTCAAAAAATAACTAAAGAAAAAGAAGAGAAAACTCACAGAAGAAAAAGAGTAATCCAAAGGAGATAGAGTAAACAAGATTAGAACCAAAAATAAAAAGTAAAGATGAATTACATGAATAATTTCGATAAAATAAAAGAGAGCTACTTACACTTTCGATGATGAATTTGAGCTGAAAAGAAGACGAAATGAAAATAAAAGGATGAGATATTCTCTTTCCTAGATCCTTTTTGAGGTGTGTCTCTCAACTATCCATTCCTTTAGTTTCCTTTATTTCTCATGTTCATTTTCTCATATTCATATAGTAGTTAAAAGTTGGTTCAGCTATCTGCCAC
The DNA here is from genome assembly GCF_007990345.1 of Gossypium hirsutum. NCBI lineage: Eukaryota > Viridiplantae > Streptophyta > Magnoliopsida > Malvales > Malvaceae > Gossypium > Gossypium hirsutum. Next base: position 5,016,641 of record NC_053424.1, read on the forward strand.
AAGTAGTGAGTCCAATATCCTATAGTTTCAGCATTGTTAGAAAAGATAAGGAAACTTGAATATCCTATATTCTCTTGATTTTAATATATACGATATGAAATGATGAATAATATAAAGAAAACCCGAGAGAATAAGAGGAAAAAAATTCACACCAATTAATAAAAGCATGAGCTTATAAGTTGCTTGCAACTACCAACATGAATAAACTATATTCTAATTTTGGTGGTGAGACTGAGTTGAGTGGGTGAAGGGTTCACGAACCTAGTTTCCATAGCTTTACTTTCTCTAATCTTTCAATATCGTGCATTTTGGTAATTTCAGCTAGCATGCTTTGATGATTGAGATGGTTATTGGCCAAAGCTAGAAGTAAGCATCATGTCTTTATCATCAGTTAAGTAAATAAATTATTTCCTCAAAAGCCCTGTGCTTTATCTCAGTTTATTTTGGTCAATATTGTAGTGATGATAGTGATGGAAATTTTGGAATTCAACTTTGAATCGAAGTTGTTTAGCCCACTGAATTGTTAGCACAATTGGTTTAAAAATTTTAAAAACAAATTCTAATTGCTTTTGTACTCTTTAATTGATGAAGCATTTAATTAATTAATTTTAAAAAGTATTATTAAATTGAATACAAATTTTTTTATTAAATATTTAATTAAATCATATTCTTAATTATTTTGATTAGAGTATTTATCGATCAATTTGATTGGACTGACATTTAATTTTTAACTTTGCTCCTACTGCATTGTTTTTGTCTTGTTGAAGTGGTCTATACTGTAGTACTTTTAATATATACGTGTTGCGCGGAAGCGTGTGAAAGAGTAAAATTATTGTACTAAAAAATCACACTAAGTTCAATTCCCAGGAAAGAGAGGTGAATCACGAGGATCACTTAAGTACCAAGTCTTTCCTAGCTAGAATATCCCTCTATCGTAATTTAATAGCACAATAAATCACTACAATCACACTCACAAAATATGAAAAATAAATAGTAAAGAACACCATAATTTTAACGAGGTTCGGCAAATCTTGCCTACATCCTCGGGTACTACCAAATATATTTCACTCCAAAATACAAGTGAAACTTTACAAATAGGGAGAGAGAACAATGCCTTAAGTAGAGAATGGCAAATGTGGGATGATTAAAATGAGCAAAGGTTAGGTCTATTTATAGTTGAGGTTCAAGGGCCACCTTGTAAAGTCCTTATTCACTTAGGGACCAAAAATTGCTATTATTCCATGCCCAACACTAAATAAATATTTGGTGCCCATAACTTTGACCTTTCCAAGGTATGGGTAGGTATGGGAAAGGTATGGGCAAAGTATGGGCAAGGAATGGGTATATTCTAATAATCTCCACCTTGAAGATTTGATTAGGATAATCTTATCTTCACACAATTCTTTCTGCCTTTGACAACAATACTTGATAGTGCCTTCTTCAACTGTTAAACTTGCAGGATATTGATCAAGTTCCAACAATGTTCGAACTTGGTTGCTGTTACTACCTTGGTCATCATATCTGCGGGATTATCTGCAGTCTTGATCTTCTGAAGACAAATTTTCCCCTCTTCAATAATTTCCCGCACAAAATAGAATTGTACGTCGATATGCTTTGTACGTGCATGATAGACTTGATTCTTTGTTAAATGAATAGCACTTTGACTATCACAATACATGTTAATATGCTCCTGAACCAATTCTAAGGTTTTAGCCATACCTTGTAACCAAATAGCCTCCTTTACAGCCTCTGTTATAGCCATGTACTTGGCTTCTGTGGTTGACAATGCAACTGTAGACTGTAATGTAGACTTTCAACTTATTGGTCCTCCAACAAGTGTAAACACATAACAGGTGGTTGATCTTCGCTTGTCCAAATCACCGGCATAGTCAGAATCAACATACCCAATAACACCTTTACCAAGTGTATTATCCTGCTTGAACAGTAATCCAATATCCACGGTCTTCTGAATATACCGTAGAATCAATTTCACAGTTTGCCGATGTCCTTTTCCAGGATTATGCATATACCTGCTCACTATACTAACTGCCTGTGAAATGTCGGGTCTTGTACACACCATTGCATACATCAAGCTACCCACTGCATTAGAATACGGAACTTGCAACATGTATTCTCGTTCCGTATTCATCGAAGGAGATAGTTGTGCAGAAAGCTTGAAATGAGCAGCCAACGGGGTACTTACAGGTTTTGTCTGCTCGTTCATGCCAAACTGCTGTAGTACCTTCTTCAAATACTGCTTCTGAGACAAGCTAACTATCATAAGCTCTATCTCTCCATATTTCCATGCCAAGAATCTTTTTAGCTTCTCCTAGATCTTTCATCTCAAACTCGAGATTGAGTTGAGTCTTCAATTTTTCAATCTCAACTTTGCTCTTAGATGTTATTAGCATATCATCAACATATAAGAGCAAGTATATGAAAGTTCCATCTTGTAGCTTCTGAAAATACACGCAATGATCAAATTTGCTTCTTGTGTACCTCTGCCCTTTCATGAACTGATCAAATCGCTTGTGCCACTGCCTCAGAGATTGCTTCAATCCATAAAGCAACTTTGTCAGTTTGCAAACCAAATTTTCTTTACCAGCAACCTTGAATCCATCTGGCTGAGTCATATAGATTTCCTCTTCCAAATCACCGTGTAAAAACGCGGTCTTCACATCAAGCTGAACTAGTTTAAGATCATATTGTGCAACCAAGGCTAGCAAAATCCGAATAGACGAATGCTTCACAACTAGAGAAAACACTTCATTGTAGTCTATTCCTTCTTTCTGAGCGTAACATTTTGCTACCAATCTAGCCTTGTATCGAATTTCATTTTTACCAGGAAATCCTTCCTTCTTTGCATATACCCATTTGCATCCAATTGCCTTCTTTCCCTTGGGTAGTGTCACCAACTCCCAGGTCCTATTTTTACGAAGAGACTGCATTTCTTCATTTATTGCTTGCTTCCACTTTACACCATCAGGGTTACTTATTGCTTCTGTGTAAGTAGAAGGAACATCATCATCTGCAATTGGAAGTGCATAGGCCACTATATCATCAAAGCGAGCAGGCTTACGAATCTCTCTTCTTGGCCTCCTATATGCAATTGAATCTTGTTGCTATAGAGGTTCTTGGGTAGGAACCTCTTCATCATTTGTCCCTTCAATATTAGCTGGATCATCATTAACCTTTTCAAGCTCCACCTGCTGCAAAGTACTGCTGGTTTTGTCATTCTTTTGTGAATCCTTGTACTTTAACATGGTTGATTCATCAAAAGTCACATCTCTACTGAAAACAATCTTCCTTGTATCAGGACACCAGAGACGGTATCCTTTTACTCCATCAGTTATACCCAAGAATAATGCTTTCTTTGCTCTTGGGTCTAACTTAGATTCTTTTACATGATAATATGCAGTGGAACCAAATACATGTAAAGAATCATAATCAGTAGCAGATTTACCAGTCCACATCTCCATAGGAGTTTTTTCATTTATTGCAGCTGATGGCAAACGGTTAATTAGATGGCACGCATATGTAACTGCCTCAGCCCAAAATTTCTTTCCCAATCCAGCATTGGACAACATACATCGAACTTTCTCCAGTATAGTTCGATTCATGCGTTCTGCCACCCCATTCTGCTGTGGTGTATCCCGAACAGTGAAGTGTCGCACAATGCCCTCATCTTGACATACTTGTAGAAATAGATCATTTTTGTACTCAGTACCATTATCTGATCGAAGTTGTTTGACCTTTCGACCAATCTGAGTCTCCATTATCTTTTTCCATTTCAGAAATGCATCCAAAACTTCACTTTTTCTTTTCATTAAATACACCCATACTTTTCTTGAATAATCATCAACAAAAGTAACAAAATAGTGCATACCTCCCAAAGAAGCCACTTTGGTAGGTCCCCACACATCACTGTGAATGTAGTCCAGAATTCCTTTTGTATTGTGAATTGCTGAACCAAATTTTACCCTCTTCTGCTTGCCCAGAACACAATGTTCATAGAATTCCATTTTGCAAGAATTTGAACCTTTCAACAAGCCTTGCTTCGCCAATGTCTGCAAAGCTTTTTCACCAGCATGTCCCAATCGCATATGCCATAATCTAGTAGCCTCTGAATCTACATCTTTTGTAGAAATTGTTGATGTTGATCCAATAACTGTACTTTCATTTAAAAAGTACAAGTTATTTCTTCTTGTGCCTTTCATCACCGTCAATTGCCCAGCTACTGCTTTTAGTAATCCATCTCTCAAAGTGATTGTGAGCCCTTTAGATTCTAGGGGCCCTAATGAGATGAGATTTTTCTTCAGGCTAGGTACGTAGCGAACATCTATCAAGACTTGGATTGAGCCGTCGTGATTCTTCAATTGGACTGTACCCACTCCCATTGTCTTACAGGCACTATCATTGCCCATAAGAACAATTCCACCTTCTAACTCTTTAATACTAGAAAACCAGTCCTTATTAGGACACATATGGTAAGTACATCCTGAATCCAAAATCCATTCATCCGTTTGACATGCCATTGACATGCCAACCAAGCTAAAGTCTGACTCCTCATCATGCTCCGCTACACATGCATTAGAAATAGCCTTGCCCTTTTATAGCTTAGGACAATTCTTTTTCCAATGCCCTTTTTCACGATAAAAGGAACATTCATCTTTGGCGGGTCTCCCTTTAGACTTTCCCCTTCTACCAGATTTGCTGCTGTGTGAACAACCTCTTACTGTTAAAACTTCTGCAGTTGTATCTCTGTGATCTCTTTTATCTTCCTTTCGAGTCTCAGATCTATACAACGCATTACAGACTGCATCAAATGTGATCGTATCCTTCCCATGAAGCAATGTGGTGGTAAGATGATCATATTCATCAGGAAGGGAATTCAACAACAATAATGCCTTGTTTTCATCTTCAAATCTCTCATCCAAATTTAGCAAGTCTGTTAAAATTTTATTGAATGAGTTCATACGGTCATTCATCGACATACCGGGTGCATACGTGAATCGATAAAGTTTCTTTTTCATATAAAGCCTATTTTCAAGACTTTTCGTTAGAAACTTTTCTTCCAGTGTATCTCATAACTTCTTCGCTGATGTCTCCCTCATGACAGAGTACTTCTGCTCTTTGGCCAAACATAGGCGGATTGTACCACACGCCTGTCTATTGATCTTAGCCCACTCCTTGTCATCCATCTTGTCAGGTTTTTCTTCAAGGGCTATATCTAGCTCTTGCTGACATAAGACATCCAGGATCTCACATTGCCACATACCAAAATTATTGGTACCGTCAAATTTCTCTACTTCAAATTTTGCATTTGTCACAGTAGTCCTTGCTGATGACGATGCTGCTGCCATTTTTCTCCTCAATCCCAACTATTGTATACGTGAACAGTATCGTATATATGAATAGTGTCGTATACATGAATAGTGCCGTAAATGGTCGTATTCCCCAAGTACGAATCTGGCTCTGATACCAATTGTTGCGCGGAAACGTGTGAAAGAGTAAAATTATTGTACTAAAAAATCACATTAAGTTCAATTCCCAGGAAAGAGAGGTGAATCACGAGGATCAATTAAGTGCCAAGTCTTTCCTAGCCAGAATATCCCTCTATCGTAATTTAATAGCACAATAAATCACTACAATCACACTCACAAAATATGAAAAATAAATAGTAAAAAACACCAGAATTTTAACGAGGTTCAGCAAATCTTGCCTACGTCCTTGGGCACTACCAAATATATTTCACTCCAAAATACAAGTGAAACTTTACAAATAGGGAGAGAGAATAATGCCTTAAGTAGAGAATGGCAAATATGGGATGATTAGAATGAGCAAAGGTTAGGCCTATTTATAGTTGAGGTTCAAGGGCCACCTTGCAAAGTCCCTATTCACTTAGGGACCAAAAATTGCTATTATTCCGTGCCCAACACTAAATAAATATTTGGTGCCCATAACTTTGACCTTTCCAAGGTATGGGTAGGTATGGGAAAGGTATGGGCAAGGTATGGGAAAGGTATGGGGAAGGAATAGGTATATTCTAATAATACGATATGAAATGATGAATAAGTATAGGTCCGGTGTCCATTTCTTATATGTGATCTTATTAATGCAATTATAATTAGCTTAATATGTATGTATGCACTTTAGTCATGGTAACTTTAGTCATATATGTGATCTTATGAAAATTTTGCATCTTTTTTTGTAGTGATCAAATATTTGTGTGGCATTATTTTGTGTAGATGGATCGTAACCAAGATCAAAATATAATTGTCGGAGTCGTGGTTTCAGTTTTAGCTTTTGGAGCTCTTTGGATTAAAAAATTAAAAACTAGGAAGAAAATTGCTTCTCACCCTTGTGTGAATCGAGATTATGAAAGAGAAAACTATATTAAATTTGTGGGTGAACAACTTGGCAAAATTGCTAATGCTTTGAAACAATTTACTGCGGATAAGGCGCCACATCTTTACGAAGAAGTGATGTCGATGGAGGAAGAAGGATTTGATGATGACTTCCTGTGTTCTGTGTTTGATTATCTAGTGAGTCATGAATCCGAGGCCAAAGCTTTTTTAGTTAAAAGTAAGAAGCATAGAAAAATTTGGCTTCAAAAATTTTCTCAAGGTTGAAGATATTGACACATTTAATGTGGTGTAATATTAGTTATGCACTTGGACAATATGTAATAATAATTGTGCACTTGGACAATGTTGTTATTGTGTGATGTACTACTAATTATGCATTTGGGTAATATTATTAATTTCTAGTATTAATTGTGGTTTGGAAGCTAATTTATAATTATTCAATACTTGTTTTTTATTTTTTTATAACACGAATGTGATTTCATTTGGAAAACACACCAACAAATTCTAAAATTCTTTCTATCCTCCTCCAGTTTCTAATATTATTAGATTATTCTATAAAGTTTACTGCAGAAATTCTTTTTAGAAATTGATTTTCTTATTATATATTACTCAGTGCTTAGTGGACTATTTTCGTCAGTGCAAAACGCAAATAGTCATCGGCTTTATTGTATCATTGAGGTTAATTTGCTTGAAACTCTTTTGCATACCGAATATAGATGGGTTGAATATAACCTTAAATATGGTGACTTGATACATATGTTGGAGTCTTGTCCTATTTTTTCATTTTTTGTTCAAAATTTGTTCGTCTATTTAAGATTTTCTTCACCAAAGATTTGTACTAATAATTAAGAGATTTAATTTTGAAAAAAAATTAAATTATCATTAGGAGTTATTTTTAATTTAAATTACTTGTATTTTTGGCCTATAAATAAGCCAAGCTGCCACCTTCATTATTCATTGAATAAAATATATTATTTTAGTGAATTTTTTTTTTTAAGATGCCAGAGTATTTTAAGGATTTGAGTTATTTTATTCTTATTTTTCTTTGAAGTTTGTAAAATTTTCAAACTTCAAACTCAAATCATTAACTATTCTAAGGGGTATGAAATATGTGAACAGACTATAGTATAGGAGATTGTATTGGTAGCTATTCAGAATGGTAAATCAATTCTTTTAATCTTTGTCAAAATGGTGGTATGATTCTCATTATCTGCTTAAAGGAAGCTTTGGCTATGGTGTTTTGTTTTGAAGGCTATTATGAAGAATGATGTTTCAAAATCAATGAGTTCCATCGTAGTTTGTATTTTGATGCTTTATTATTATTATTATTATTATTATTATAAATGATAGTATATTGAAATATGTATTCTAACATGCCTTCATTTTTAAATTTTGTAATATTTAACACGAGGGTTGCGCTAGTTGCGGGCCTTAACCCAACGCCTTACAGCACGAGCTGACGACAGCCATGCATCACCTGTGTCCACGTCCTCGAAGGCAACCCTCTCTTCCAAGAGGACTCGAGACATATCAAGCCCAAGTAAAATTATTCACTTTACATCAAATTAAACCATATGCTCTACCATTTGTACGGCCCCGTCAATTTTAGTTTGACAAATTTGTCTATATATAGCAACCACTAATTAATAATGTGAGTTTAATGTATCTCATACAATATAATATAGTAATTCAAGGGAAAAGGGACTTTTTATCTATATAAAAATCTATATTTCAAGTCTTATTTGCACCAAATAAAATATTAAATTTTTTATTTGATTTATTTAAATTCCTTTTTTTTCTTTTTGGAGTGTTGAGAAGTGCAGTTAAATTTTAATTTTGCAGTGTCGTGATCATAGGTGTTCTACATAGTGAGGATCATAATGATATCGATTATATAGAATGGTACATACCATTTTAGTCCTAAATTATGTATTGGCGTATATAGATTGGTACAAGATTTTTATCTTTTTAATTTAATTTTGAATTTTTATCTCTTAACCATTTTTTATTATAAATTTAATTTATTTATAATTTTTTAATTAAGTTAATATCTAATTAATTCCACGACACCAATGTATATATTTATTTATAGTATAATTTATTTTTTGGATAATTTATTTATAGTATAGGGTGTATATATTTCAGAAAAAAAAAATTCTACCCAATGAAAGAGAAAAGAAGGAAACTGTTATTTCTAAAAAGCCATTGCAAACATGGAAAAGGGAACATTTATTCTTAGATTACAACTTTAATTTTAGAATGCAAACCAAGATCATCAATGTGAAAAATATACAACATTTTCTAGGTACAAAAATAAAACATACAATTGCATAAAACCAGTTGCTCTATCTAATCGTATATAATATATATATTTTGTCTTTGGGGAAAATGTCCTGAACATTTTCTATTTTCCCAAAGTTTGCCAACTTACATTAACAGAACCCAAAGCCTCGTTTCGTTTGCATCAATAAGATTGAAGACAAGGTTGGTTAATTTGCTGAGTCTCGATTCTGCAAATACTCTGAAGTTATGGTGATTGGATAAAGATCAGCTGCAGATGAAGAGGAAGTCCATGGTCCAGCTGTTGACAAACTGTGTGTCTGGCTCTCAGGGGCTCTGTTTTCTTCAAGATGCTGGTAAAGCTTCTTCATCATCGCCCTTGAGCTCGACCTGTCCCCGAAACGGCTTGAATCCGTTTCGAATTCCTGAACTGAGGCCTTGCCTTCAAGCATGCTAACCACGGAGGACATTGCAGGCCTAGTAGCTGCATTGACATCGGTGCATAAAAAAGCCACATTGATCATTGTCATTACTTCCTCTTTGTTGTAATTAGATCCCAATCTTGGATCAACTAAACCCAATAAATTCCCTTCCTCCTTCAAAACATGAACCTGTAAAAATGAGAGGAAAAATATTGAGTTGAAGCAAACAAATATCCGAAATTTAAGCTTAGAGTGAACTATAAAATCTTAACATTACCCAATCAAGAAGATAGAAACTTTCTTCCTTTGGACGATAATTCGTGTTGCTCCGCCCACTAACGATTTCAAGTATCACTATTCCGAAACTATAAACATCAGCTTTATCGGTTAAGTAACCACGCATTGCATATTCAGGAGCCATATAACCACTGCAATGTTAAAAGCATTACTTCAGTACATATAAGATCTAAAGGAACATGTTCATAAGCAATTATGACAGTGATGCTTACTAAGTTCCTGCGACTCGGGTGCTAATGTGAGTGTTATCCTCTTCATCAAGCTTGGCTAATCCAAAATCTGATATTTTAGGATTTAAATGCTTGTCAAGCAACACATTTGTAGCCTTGATGTCTCTATGCACAATCTTCAACCTTGATTCTTCATGGAGATAGGCCAAACCTCTAGCTATTCCAATGCAGATTTTCCGTCTTGTTGGCCAGTCTAATTTCAATTGACACTCTAGAGGACCTTTTAGTAACAAAATAAAGAATAATTCAGACTTTTTTTTTGTTTATTTGTACATGGTCAAAGCATGAATAGATTCAAAATCAGACAATCAAGTAAATCATGTGACTAAAATGGTAAAACCTACCGAATAATGCACGAGCAAGGCTGTTGTTTTCCATGTACTCGTATATTAGCAACAGTTGGTTTCCTTCTATACAACAGCCAAATAGCTTTACCAAATGAGGGTGTTGTAGAGCAGAAATCATACCAATTTCATTCACAAATTCTCGATTTCCTTGCTTCGATTTAGCAGATAGCTGCTTAACCGCAATGACTGTGCCATCTGCCAGAGTGCCCTGCATATCAGAGATTTTAAAGGCTTTAGCTTTACAATAGCGTCTCTGGAAGACGAGCTACAACACGAAAGTTCTAAGTGGAAGTAATAAGAAGAAAGCATTTGTGGCAGATGATACCTTGTACACAGGACCAAAGCCTCCTTCTCCAATTTTATTAGCAACATCAAAGTTGTTTGTGGCAGCTTTGATTTGCCTCAAGCTGAAGGAACTAGTCTGCAAGTCTAGACCTTTTAATTCTGTGGAAGAAGGCAAAGCAAGATTAGGACGTTTCATACGAGAGCTGCAAAAACCTCTTGCTTGCTAGCTAAAATGAAGGAAAATGTGGGGGGGGGATAACATCCTAATAATATTTGCACTATGATATTCATTTCATCATGTTCAAGAAAAGTTGATGGTATAAGAAAAAAAATTTATTTCACTGCAAATACCTCTTTCCAATTGGCTTTTTTGTCTTAGACAGCCTTTCCACCAGAGTAATAATACAATCAGGAAGATGGCAAACACTGATCCAGCTACAATTCCAACCACTGCACCCATAGATATACCACTGCTACTACCCCCGTCTTCTGCTGGAGGTATAAAATCTGCTTGAACAAAATTATACAAGAGTTACACAGATGGGATGAAAAAAAAAAGAACTTTTAATCATCAAACTCAAAACAAAAGGAGAAAAATAAAAGGAGTGAAATAAATTTGAAAATGTTCATCTTTTGTAGAAAAACAATGGTTAAAATCGGGTTGATCAAGAGAAAAGAAATTGAAGTTTCAACATTCTGACCCCTAGAATCTTGAGGAAACAAGAGTATTCAGAATTTGAACAAGACTTCCTAGAAGTGGTGTGACAATTGAACATCTGTAGACAAAAATGTTAGTTGAGAAGAATGTTAAAACAGTTTACAACTTACTAGGGTTCACGGATACGGCTGATATAAGAGGACCATAAACTCCTCTAACAGGAATACCAGTAGTCCCTTTTCCAGCCCAATGAAGGCGGATCTCCAAGGTACTATTAGTCACCGTCACGGGGAACTTTTTTATGACTGCCTTGCCAACTCCACCTGCTTCGTCCTCGATGTTAAAATCCTTCTGCACCAGCTTGCCCTGCAAATGGCTAAGTCCAGTTAAATTGAAAATTTTCACATTAAGGCCAAAGCTCTTAATATTGTTTCAAGTTTGTCTGAGTATGAAAAAAGAACTTTGTAAGTACGAGCAATACAAAATCACTACCTGAAGATAAATGTCAAATATGCGTCTTCCCAAGCTGTTATATGTATTATCATTAGAGAACATAATCTCTGCAAAATGGAGGTTCACTGTGTAGTTCCCAGAGATCATACAGAATCCATAGTAAGTCAAAGAAATGGGAGAAAGGCGTGCGTTCATGTAAAGTCTGGAATCATTCATAGAGAGATTCGATGAATTTGTCCAAATATAAGAGTCCGTTGGACGGTCGTCATCCAAGAAGTGACCGGTGGTGCTAAATGCCCAATTAGTTCTGCTTTGGTAAAATCTTGAAGCCCCAGCTCCATCTGTATCATCTTCATATGTGGCATTTCCAGCAACATCTACTTCTCTTCCCCCACAGTTTATGTGGAGAGAGTACCAGGCTGAAACATAAGAAACAACAGATGAAAATCTACTGAAAAATAGTAAGTTCAAGGGTATGATATAGCAACGTCTAAGATGAAGCATATTTAGTCATGGGGTATAGGGGTACAATCCTATAAGTATATGAGAAAACTTGAGTAGAACATATGCCGATATCTGGTACTAGGTGAGTCCAGGTAAGATAGGCTAAGAGCATTATCAATGAAAACATATTCATTAACATATCTGAAAACAACTTAACATTGTTGAGATCTATATAAATATCTACTTACATTTTGCACAAACAAAGCTTCTCAAACAAGAAACAGTTCCCCTGTTTAGGCAATAGAAAGTCCAGAAATATGTCAGCATCTTGACAGCAAAATAGAATTTGTCTGAGAAAAAACAAAACTTTTAAGTATACTTACGAGGTATTGCTACTTGAACTGCTTGCAAACAAATTCCTGCAGTAAAAAAAGATTACAGATATAAAGTGATGGCTAATAAATGAATGAAACATCCACAAACTCTCACATCCAACCAAAGAAAAAAATAAAATAAAACTTTGAAGATGAGATTCTTACACACTCCGCTGTTGACAAGTAGTTGTCCCTTGGCTTCCAGCTTTGAAATTGTTATATGAAAGATCACTGCACCAATATTAGGCTTTTTCATGTTATCAGTTCATAAAACAATCTAATAAGCTTATTCACAAGGATATTCTGAAGATGAATTTCAATTATAAATTCCATGAACCAATATTTTGGAAGAGGATCTTACACATTTTCTCCTTTTTCCAGTATCCAACTAGGGATTAAACCAGTAAGCAAGTTTCTTGTCAAGTACCTGATGAAGATTATAATTTAATGAAATCAGATATTCTGCATTAAATATCAATATTGAATGATATTTATGTTAGCTATTTTTAGCTAATTAAGTAATTATTTTTATTAGATCGGCAAGAACAGCTTGATATCTGAGGAAAAGGCTGCTTGCACTTTCTGCCAGAAAATTATACAGTCAAAGATCAATTACTTACAAGTAATCCACATCTCTAATGTTAGAAAAACTTTCTGGGATTTCTCCACTGAGTTTGTTAAAGCTGAGATCTCTGCAAAAGGAAAACAAAAATGTTACAAAATTAAAGATATTTTAACCAAATTTTGTTCCAGTAGCTCTGAGATAATCAAGGTGAAATCAGGTTTATGACTCACAAAGTCTTCAACTTTGTCAAATTCCCAAGATAATCAGGTAGCTTTCCAATGAGATTGCAACTCCTCAATATTCTGTAATTCAACCAAAAGTATCTGTTATATGAGTTATTATATGCTTATTTAAGGGAATCTTCTTCATTGAAGGATTTTACTCACAGTATCTTCAATTTTTTCATGCTACTAAGTGGTGGAAAAGTTGCATCAGTTCCATTCAAGTCACTGATTCTCCTGTATATAAAATTTTTTCATTAATAATATACATCATAATCCAACTTCAATGACCCAATTTGTAGGTTTGAAAAATATTAAAATTGATATCCAACTTACAGGTCGGTTAATTTTTCCAGATCACCAATGCCTAATGGGATTGGCCCCATCAGACCACTTGCCTGCATTGCTCTGTCATTACCAACATTCCATTTAGGTAATTAATTGATAAAGAAAATTCCCAATGAATAAACTACTGTTCTGAAGGGCTCAGCTTACAATTTTTCAAGGTTTGTCCAATTCTGGATGAAGCTAGGAATCTTTCCAGTGAACTGGTTATCGCTAATCCGACTGTCAAGAAACTTCGAAATGATTAAAACTCAGAATTCTAAAATAGAATTATATGTAGAGCCTGATAAATCAGAAGAATAAAATCTTACAAGTCTTTCAATGTGGTCAGCTTAGCAAATGTCTCAGGTATTTCCCCAGTAAAATTGTTAGAGCTAATAAGCCTAAACACCAACGATCAGATATGAAACAAGACCAGAAAGATGATTTAGACATTAAATCAAACATAATGAAACCATTAATAAATCAAATTCTTATGAACATTTAAAGAATAAGAGTCATACATTCTTTCAATGGCGGGTAGATTCCCTAGTTGTGGAGGTAAAGCTCCTGAAAGCTGATTGAACTCAACTGATCTGCATGGTTTTTCATAATTAAAATTGAGTCAGCTGTTATTGGTTTTTGCCATATTCAAAGCAAGAAATACAAGGAACTGGATATCAACAACTCACATGCTGGTAAGAGTACTTATATTTCCTAGCTCTTTTGGGATTGGACCTGTTAAGCGATTTCCTAAAAGAGAACTGCAATAAGCTTCATATTAATTTCACCATAGGAAAACAACAGCAAAAACAACCATGAATTTCACATACATTTGGTGTATCATCATGCAAAATCATTTAGCAACAAGCTTAACTATAAAACAACCATGAATTTCACATACATGTTGACAAGTTGCATGGAAGCCCACTCAGGGGGTATTGTGCCATTGAGGAAGTTGCGGGTGAGGTCACTGCAACAACATTGACAGGTAAGTTATTTATGTTTTGTAAGAAGGAATTTGACTGAAGGAGTGTCATGGAAAAGAATGTGGAAAGAGTTTAACTTACATTTCTTGGAGGAAAGGGAACTTTACCAAATCCTTTGGGAGACTGCCTTGGAGATTCTGTGCCTTAAGCACTCTGTTCCAACACAAAATTGCCATTTACATATCCATATAATTTTTCAAACAATACAAATGATAATGACAAATATCTCTACTTCTCAATCCGAAAAATTTAAGAGTAAAATGCGCCAAATATTCAATCGTTAAAAAAAAACAATTTATCACTAAAATCATCTAAATAAGTGTTAAGTATATTACCTCATCACTCATTGTTAAAATCATAGCGGAAAATACTATGTCAACTGAATATTTGCATTACATAAATTTTAACTTTAAAATGAAGAAAAGAATCAATTTTTTTTTCGTTGAAGTGACAATTTTTCTCTATGCTTGTAAAATTAATGAATCTTAAATTCGTGAGATTTTAGATTTGAGTCTCGTTTTATATATATGTATAAGTTCTCCACCTTATTTAGTTTAATCAGCTAGTTTTTGTTAATTACTTAGATTGATTCTAATTAGAACTAAGTTAGTTGTTAAATTTATTATGATTGATTTTATTGAAATTGTTCCAATTTTTTTTTTTTAAAAATCATACATAATTATGAAACCTTTACTAAAATTAAGTTCATTAATAAAATAAAATTTATTTAATTAAATAAACTAAAATTGTATATTTATAATCAATTACTATTAATTTTCTTTTCTATGATTTTTTATATCCAGAAACTACATTAAAACCTAATTAAATTTAAAATCTAGTCAAGTTGAATCTCTCTAAATAAATTTTTTTAAAACTCAAGATATTATTAAATAAAAAGTAAACTATAAAAATAGTCATTTATGTTTGAAATGTTACGATTTAGTCACTTACATTATCGTTTTGTTACAAAGCAATCACTCTACCTTTAAGCTCCATTACCTCCATAACAACAGTCCTACGTGGCAATCTAAATAAGTCTTAAATGCCAACTTGGATGTCTAATTGCTAGGATGAAAATAGGTTTTTAAATAAATAAATTTAATTTGGACTGCCATGTAAGACGTCTAAATTGGCAGTTAAAATCCATTTGAACTGCCACATAGGACTGTCGTTAGGGAGGTAACGAACTTAACGGTAGAGTAACTACTTTGTAATAAAATGAAAACGTAAGTGACTAGAACATAACATTTCAAATATAAGTGATTAAAATGTAATCTGATATGAACAAAAATGATTATTTTTGTAGTTTACGCTTAAATAAATATAGAATTTCTTACATCTATATATTAAACTAGGTTTGGACTAGACCAGATTATGTAACGAGTCGACTGCCAGACCCGAAGACCCACACTAAAAGTGGAAAGATTTTGGACAAAAAATAAGACTCGTTTTTATAAATGGGTCAAGCTTTGAGTAAGATTTTTTTTGTCCAAACCCGCTTTAGTCTAGCCCGAATTTGCCTAAAACTTTTTTACTATTATTTTGCCATTGTTTTGTTGTTTTGATTTCATTTTATTATTATATTACTACTATTTTGTTGTTATTATTTGGGTATTGTATAATTCTTATTTTATTATTAATATTGTTACCATATTGTTGTTATTGTTTAGATATAGTATAACTCTTGTTATATTACTAAATTTACTACCATTTTATAGGCATTTACTTGCTAAGTTACAATTATGTTGGTGTTATTTAAGTATAAAAAATTTTAAAACATATTTTTAATTTGTTGAGAAATATTTATTTTAATATTAATAATATATTTGATGTATTATATCTTTTAAATTTTTTTATAAAAAATTTAATACAATATGATTAGGTTCGGGTTTAATATTTTTTATTTAAGTTAAACTAAAGTAAAATTTTAAACTCATTTTTTAAACTAAATTTAAACTTAAAAATGAGTAAAATTTTATATTAACTCGACTCAAATTTAACCCGATTAATGAGAATTAACTTAAACTAGAGGCGAATAAAATAAAATTACAATTCCGTGTCCAATAGCTGTCATTGGTTTGACCATAGGTGAAAATCAAAGCCAAAATAAATTCGATCTTATCCAATGACAACTGAGAAAGAGAGGCCACCCCGTGACTCCATTTTCTTTTTTATTTTAAAATACCGTCAATGCCTTTTGTGTAGACTTCATCATTGTTGAAACCATGATTAAAATAAATACTAAAATTTTTGGTCTGAAATTCAATATATTACCAAAAGGAATTTGCATACACAATCAATAAAATTAATTAAAGATGTAAGATGAAACCATAATTCAGACTAACTTATGACTTTTTGATTCCATGTCTTTTGTCTCTTTTATTTCTCACATTAAAGGCCAAAATCGATCACTCATTATGTACTCTAATTCGTCTAATTTTGCTCATTTTATATATTTATTTAATGATTTTTTTATTTTTATAATTTATTATTTAAAAGTATAATTATTTGAATTAGATTAAACTGATTAATTGGACTAATTAATTAAAAATTGATTGATGTATCAATCTCAATAAAAAATTAAATTGATTTTTGAATAAATCTCTTCAAACTAAAATTAAAAATCTATTAAACTTGATTTTATACAATTTTTTCAACATCTTTTTTATTTTTATGGAATCAAATCAGTTCAACTAAAATTAATGTACATGTTTGTGGGAAACAATGTGTAAAAGAATCTTTGATGTAAATATGGTTATATTTGACAAGGACTAATGAGTTAAAGAGGTTCAAGTTTAAGGTGGGCGGAGGGTGTGGGGTTGTGGGGTACAAGTCAAAGTCAACACTAGTGGGCTTACTTACTGTTTCTCATTTTGTCATTTAAAGAAGGTAGGCACAACTTGTCCTGCTTTTTAACGTGTTCTTTTTAATTAGCAGTGCATGAACCAAACTCTTGTAATTTTTTCAAAATATCTTTTTTTTTTAATATTAAAATTAATATTTTTTTACTTCATAAAGATATTCAATAATTATTATTTTTAAAATTTAATTTTTTTAATAGTACACTTGATGTCATAATTTAGATAATTTCTCAATGATAATCATATAGGTAAGCTATATTAATTACGATTAGTTTATAAAAAAAAATAGATGTAGGGTAATAGTTTTTTTCTTCCAAACCAATAAATCCCACGTTTCATTTCCAAAATTGAAATTAAAATATCTAAAAACAAGTATTAAGTTATGCTAATAATTGAGTTGTTTCGACCAAAGCCAAATTTAGGCAAAGCTTGCCTTTTATGATCTTCTATTAATATTCATAAAATTGATATTAGCTCCCCTTTCTTGACATATTATTATTGCATTAATTATGCATTTTTTTTATGAAATACAACAACTTTATTGTTGGAAACCTTCAATTATTTTGCCATTATGCTATCCTAAGCTACTTTAGAGACAATATCGTGAAATATATTAAGTCTAAGTAAATATATATAATAATAGGTTCTAATCATATTTGTCTTTTTTGACATAATGTCTAAAACTATTAATAGCTCATCACAACTTATAAATAGTAGAATAATGCATTTCAACGCACTCAAACTCACTTCTTCCTGCATTCACACTGCTAAGACTTAATCGGCAATTGTAGATTTATAATTGTGTATGTGTGTATTTCAATTTTTTTTAAATATCAAATTATTATTTTGATCTTTTTATTTTACTTAAATTAAGAACTTAATTTATTTAATTTAATATGATATAATTTATTTTTTTATTTTTATAATGTCACTTATCCTAACTAATATAGTATTAGCTATTTGTGTTAAATTATTGATATGATGTTTTTAAAAAAATACCACTTTTATCTCACCATGTTAACATTGATTTTTTTATTTTGAAATGAGTATTTTTAAGAAAAAAATCAAGTTTAAATCTCAAATTTGAGTGTGACAAAAGGAGAAGGAGCAAAACCATTATTTGACCAAAACGAGTAGTAATCATTTTGACCTTAAGCCCTTCAATGTAAAAATGTGGAGATATCTAAAAGAAGAGGTGGAGAAATGAGAGAAAAAAGTAGGTTCGAATCTTCAAGTATTGTCAAAGTTGGAGAGTGAAAGAAAGAAAGTAGCATACATGCTGACGACATGGCAGACTGTGTCATTGGAGACGGTGCAATTACAGGTGACAGCATTTTCGGATCCCTTCGCCGCGTTGGGCGTAGCCCACCCTTCTTCTCCACTGCATGGATCTACGTTGAAGTTCCAGTCTTTCTTCCCCAGTGTCTTCGCTATATCTTTCAAATATTGCACTGAACACCCCCCCCCAAAAAAAAACAAAACTCATTAAATAACACCAAACACTATTGGAAACTAAAGGAAACTAAAAACCCAACAAAACATTACCTTCATCGTCTTGAAGCGTTGTTGCAAATTCATAACATGGAAAACAAGAAGCAAGAAGGATTAAAGCTAGAAGAAGACGAAAAGCTAACATTTTTTTCCTTTTTTGGTTGTTCTAGAGAAAATGAATGAAGACCCTTCAATATAATTCACATTTGAATGCCAAAGGACGTAGTTAAATTGTATGAAAAGGGAGCAAGGATGTGAAGACTTTTCGGGGGATTTATTTTATATTTGAAGACAAACTAGGAAGAGGAGACCTTGAACAGAACTCATAAATTAAGATCTATGAAGTCAACCATCATTGTAAATATTTAGGGTACTACAAAGTAGTCCCATCTATAATATACAAAAACCAAGTTGCCTAAAAAGAAAGTAAAATATTTGTACGATTTGAGAGAAATTATCAATCCTGCCCCCCTCCCAATTGATAAGGATGGCCACTGAAAACCCATGTGTTTGCATGCCTTCGGTGTATGTGTATAGTTTTTTGGCATGTCTTGTTGTCTTATGAATTCTTTTTGTGGAGAGGGCCCTATGAGGTGATCAAAGAGACAAAAGATGCATGAGAAAGTATCTCGGTAAAGATTAGTGTCTTTTACTTTTTTGAAAATAAAAAATAATGATGCTCAATGGTTTTAATCTCATAATTCTAATGACAAATTTTACTATTCGTCTTAATATTTTAATTTAGACAAGTTTTTAAATTTCAAAATCTCAATCCTAATAACAGTTAAATTTATTAATTAAGTATTAAATTATGCTATTTCTAATATCAGATACGATACATATTATCATATATGCATTTTCATATTGTTTTGTCATTTGCACCTATTACTTACTAAAAGTTTTAGTTAATGAATTCGAAAAGCATTAAGACTTATAATGATTCAATTGGAGAATACGGTCCAAATCTACGACTATGTGCATAGTATATGACATGTAATTGAGTTTAACCAAATGGATTATTTAACTTTTATTGTCTGGGTGAAGACTAAAATTTTAAAATTCGAAAAGAATAGGGACTAAAATTGACTGATTCGAAAAGTACATGGATAAAATTGATCAAATAAAAGTACATGGACTAAATTTATAACTTTTATAAAATACAGGGACTAATAGCAAATTTAACCTAATTCTAAAATAAAGATTTTGGGGTTGACTAAAGTAACCATCATGTATTATATATTGAGTTCCATGACTTTAAAAATAAGACATATTGCATTAAATTTTAGGAGAATAATAGATAGTTTGCAAATTGGAACATGGAATTCTCGCTTTCTCAAGGGAACATTAATTAATGATTGCAATTCAACTTACAATCCTTTGAAAAAATCAAAAACCAAAACCACTTAATTTCGGTCTTTCTTTAATGTAAAACCACTTTACTTAGATACACAGATTGGTTGATATATATCAAGCTTTCCCTTCCTTGGGTCTGAGATTTGAAAATTTTGTCAATGCTATACAAATATTATTCAATTTCTTTTTAATTTACAAAAAAAAAAAGTTCGGAATTAGTTTGTGTTAAATTAACTTCAGTAGAAGAATAATAAATCAATAAAAAAACACACAGATTTTATGTAAAAATCTCTTTTAAAAAATTCTATACGGACTCAACTTGTGCGGTATGGTCCGTACCGGCAACCCTAGTCCAATTTTATGGTTAATGGGAATTTATGGCAGGCTACAACCCTCGGTCCTTTACCCCAACAGTTTGTAAATCAAACTTTAGAAATAGATTGATTTAGCAATTTAATACGATGTTTAGAATTACCTATAGTCCCTCCTCTTAACCCTTAAATAGGAATATAATGCGCTCAAACGCATTCGAATCATATCCTCCTACACTGGTAACAATGTCGACGTCAATCGAACTAATACAACCAGTAAATTAATTTAACATTTATTATCGTTTTACATTTAAAATATTTTTTTATAAATTAAATTTAAAAAAAATTATTATTAAATAATAATTCAAAAGAGACTAATTTGTTTACGAGGCCGTACCTACAAAAGCAAGTGAGAGTAGGTTGAGCAAAGTGTAGTTGACAACTTCGCAATTGCTTATAAAACAAAGAAAATAAACGTCTAAAGAATCAATGCAAAGCAATTGATTCTGCCCATTGAAACATGTCAGTGAGGAGTTTATAAATAAATAAAGAAGAAACAAAATTTGGTGCCATGTAGTATTCCGGAAATTTCGGTAAACATAGAGAAATTAAATTATAATTAACATTATTAGATTTCATTTAGTATTAATTATTTTAAAAAATAAAAGTAGATGATTATATTAAAACACAAAACGAAAGCAAACAAATGTGGGTTGGCTTTTCCCGATGATAAGGCTGGTGACAGCTCTTCTTTTGACTTATTTTTCACCTTCAATTTAATTTCTATAGAACTTGCTAGGTAGTTGCGGTAACATGTTTATTCAATGTTATTAAATGTGTATCTTTTTAGGAATTTATAGGATGGAATAGTCAACAAAACTCAATTTAATTTAAAAAAAATTAAATTATTCCTATTTTTTTAGTCTACTCATAATTTGAGTTGAGTTTAATTTTATAATTTGAATAATTTAAATAATTTAAAAATAACAAATATAAATATCTCTTTGGTTCTTATCAATTTTGAAAATAAACAAATTTATTTTTCTCTCAACAAAAATTTAAAATAATTAAAATAATTTTAAAATTTTAAAATATTTATAAAAATTCTAAATTTTATATTTTTAAAAAATATATATAATTTTTAAAAGAATATAGAGAATATATAAAGATAATTACAAAATTTAAAATCCTCTAGAATAAAAACGTTGTGACCTAAATAAGTTAATTAATTATTCAAGTTTATCTTACTAAATATTTTTTTCTTATTTTGCTTTGAAAAAGTTTCCAAATATATATAGTTTTAAATTTATGTGTTCTACCATGAAATTAGTTATATTGTAATAAGATTTTAATTTGACATGTTTAATTTTTTTAATTTAACTCGAACAATTTTACTTGATTCGATTCGGCTTAAATTTTATTTTGCTCAACTCGATTAAAAAAAAATTCAAATCGAGTTAAGATGATAAAATAGGACTTGTCAACTCGATTAACTCAAAATTTTCACTCGATTCAATTGAACACTTCCCATATTTAGTGGTTTCATTATTCAAATTTTATTATTTTTAAAATTTTGGTAAAAAATATTTCTATTGCCTCTCAATTTCAAAATTAAGCAAATTGATTCTTCTGAAAAAATTTAAAGCAATTTAATCTCAGTCAATTTTAAAAGTGAGTAACTAAGAACAATTAATCACAATGTTAATGTGTTCCGCTAATTGTACACGATTTTGATTATTATAATAATAAAATTTAGCCTTCAAAATTTGCACATTTTGTCAATTTGGTCCTAATTTAACAAATTTATCCTACAACATTTGTGTAAATGTTGAGGTTGAGTTTGTTGAACTTTTTAGAATTAATGCCAAAATGACAAAATATGTAGACATTAAAGCTTAAATTTGTTATTAAACCAATCAAAATTATGGACAGTTGATAAAAAAAAATTAACGTCGTGATTCATTGTTATTAGTTGCTCACTTTCAAAATCGATAAAGATTATATTGCTTTTGAATGTGACCTATTTGCTCAATTTCGAAATTGAGAAAGACTAGATAGGTCTTTTTATTAAAATTTTACATTTAATAGAGTTTGAATATGAGACCGTTGTCTTTTAGAAGAATGCCACCGATGATAATTGTTTTATGATTCAATTAATCAAAATTTATAACTGGGTAATTTTTTTTAGAAGATAAATTGGATTTTTTTTCAAAATATTTAAATAAAAAACATTTTATTTCAATTGAATAATATTTTTAATTATTTTAAATATTTTTTTACCATCTTAAGATAAATTATTTGTTTCTAGATCAATATCTTAATTCACAAATAAAAAAAATTTAAAAATAAAGTGAATATCTAAATACTAATATATGCATCTATTTCTTAAAATATTTGAATGCTTAATATTTATGATCACATTTACAAATCAAATGCGCACGAATGTTCAAATATGTCATCTTTCTCCTTAAGTTCATCACTATTATTGAGTGCTTGACCATTCTAAATAACTATGCTACAATTTTTTTTAACAATTGATTGTATTTTTAATTATATACAATTTTTATATTACATTTTTAATATTTTAAATGTGATTAAGGAAAGTGCATTTTATTCTAAGATACAATAATTTTTATTGTTTTCTTTTAATTTTAATATTTTTTTACAATGTTTTATAATTTCGAAAAATTTAATAACTTTTTACAATATTTTATAGTTTCTAATCATTTTTATATTTTTTGATATTTTTATTACAATTTTTTTAAAATTCTAAAAAATTTTAATTTTTTTAAAAAATTATATATTATCATAAATTTATTCATATTTTTTGTATTCTTTATTTTTTTTAAAAAATATTTTAAAATACTTTTCGGAGGACAATGTTATTGTGACATCAACGCATGACACATGATAATTTATAATAAGTTAAAAACCTCATGTATTTTTAAAATGTGAAGGACTAAATCAAAACGCCTTATAATATTTAATATTAGAGACTGAACTATGAATGTATGATAATGTTAAAAATTAAAAGTAGCTCAAAAACTTTAAAAATAAAAGTAAAAAAATATATTTTAGGGATTAAAGTATGCATTAAGCCTTGTTTTTATTTTATACCGAGTGTAATAGCTAATAACTTACGTTAAAAGTAAAGTTCTGGTTTACATGAGATGCTTCGATCTTTGGATACTTTTTACCCTCTCTTTTTATAAAAATTATATTTTTTTTTATTTTTTTTTTATTTTTAAACCAATTGAGTGCTTACTTTGCTGTATTTGAGGACGAGAGTATAATTTTCAAGAATGTTTTGTTTATTTCGATGCGGGTGATCACGTGAATGGCTTAGGTAACTCAGATATTTATAATTTTCTTCACTTTGTCTGCCTATGAAACCAGAAGAAAAATCAATATCAAACTAAAACCACATGATTTAGATTTTCTTTTCTTCTTTTTTATTAATTTTTACATGTTAAATTAAATAAAATTGATTATTTTTATTAAAAAATTATTTATTTGTATTGTTAAAAATTAGCGTGCCTAATAAGATAATTAGACAATAACACGAGGCATGTCATGTATACTTTATACTAAAGTATATGAATTCGTTTTTAACAATAGAAAATGATAAAATTTTTAACAGAACGATTTGTTTGTTTTTTAACGTAATGTAAATAATTTCAATAGAAATTTTCGATTAATTTAATAACTTGAGTGTAGTTTACCCTTTATAATATCCTTACAAGTTATAGGTCTATTGGCATCTTGTAATATTTAATTCTTTTAAAAAAAGTTTCATTGAATTTAATAAAATGTAAGAACAAAAAATTGACAAATTAACGCGTAATATTTACACGTTGTGTAATTAGTCTTATTTCCAAATTTTACTTTTCTTTGTAATTCTTTTACTTTAAAAGCTTAAGAAACATATTTATCAGTTAAATTTGATTGAAAATATACAAAATAAAAATAACCTAAAATCCAAAATAATAATTTTTATATTTTCTCATTCTTTGAAATTAACCCTAAATTTCACAAAGAAAAATAAAATTGAAAAAAAAAAGCCCTCAATGTGCAAATATTGAGGGTTAATTTTTTTTAGAATTAAGACTAAATTGATATAATTTATAAACAATGACAGTTAAAATTGTTATTATGCCAATTTTAAAAACTATCACCATTAGCCAACTAGTGACTAAAAAAGATAAAATTAAATAACTAGATAATTATTTTATAATTTTTCATAATTGAGTGACAAAAAATTACTAATAATTAGATGATTATTAATGTAATTTAATATGTTTCCATATCTTAATAATCTACAAACGTTTTAAACTAAAATCATTTAAAGATGGAGACATAATCAGTCTAGATATAATGTTCTTCAACTTAAATTATTATAATATGCTGGAATTAAGAATTAAAATTTAAGACAAACTCTCTCGCTACAAGAAAATATAAGTTCATAGGGGAGCCTACCTATGTTGACAAAAACAGGACAACATATGACTACCTAACATGTTTTAGAAAGTATCTGATTGGTTTAGTTAACATAATGAATTTTGTACCTTAACCCCTAAGAAACCTATCATGAAATTTCTTTGTGACTTTACAGGGGAATATTTGGTCTCACTCATATAACAATTGCTTGATTTTTTTGTGTTGTGTGATCATGACTTACTTTTGTTAAAGATGTGCGAATTTATTTAAAAATTTTGATATTTTATAATTTTTTTCAATTTAATCTTAAGAATTTATTTGAACATCATTGAAATTTAAAGGGTTGAGGAGAACTTGAGTTGTGCTGAAATACATTATCCTTCTATTCATGGGTTGAGGAAGAGATATAGATAGTTTCAAACATTATTGTATAAGTTCTAATCATATATGCTCTTTTTTTTACAATAATACTTAAAACTACCCATAGCCCCTCCCCAACTAATTAATAGGACGATAATGCGTTTCAGCGCATTTAAACACATGTTCTCCTACATTGACACCAATACTCATGTTAATCGAGTTAAGACTCAATCAACATGTAGCACCCCAAACTCGGCCCAGAAGTTATGACCGGATCCGGCATGCCACATCAAAAACGTTAAAAAAATTTCCATTCTAAGTCTAGAAAATCGTACTTGATGTTCAAAAGATTAATTCATTAAGGATTAAAGTGAATGGAAGCTGTGCACCAGGTAGGAAACCGGAAAAGAGGTGGTGAGTCCATCGGACTGCTTAAGTACCAAGCTCCCTTCGGATCCAATCCTAGACATGCATACCGCCATTGCCACACATTAATGTCATGGATATTTCTAGGAAACCGATTTGATTAAGTCATTTTTAGGAAAACTGATTAATTTTGGAAAATACTTTCATTGCAGAAGCTTTGCTTGTTGTCGTGTTATTTTGAAATCAACTGTTGTTTTTGAAAACGCGCCCTAAAGCTATCCAATTTCAACAGTTAAAATAAGTATTACCTATCTTA
The DNA here is from genome assembly GCF_007990345.1 of Gossypium hirsutum. NCBI lineage: Eukaryota > Viridiplantae > Streptophyta > Magnoliopsida > Malvales > Malvaceae > Gossypium > Gossypium hirsutum. Next base: position 5,042,393 of record NC_053424.1, read on the forward strand.
GTAATACATATTAAAACCATCAAAAATAGTTAAGCGGCCTTATTACATTTAAAAACCCAAAACTTCAATCGTAAATAAAAGGATGTCCAGTTCACCAGAAGAAAATCAAACTTTCAGAATGGGTGGTCACTCTGAATTCCCTCACAGCTCCAAGCCCACTATGGTTGGGGATTTCCTGCGTGGATGAAAATAAAAGGGGTGAGTTTGGGGAAACTCAGTGTGTAAATTAACCCAACCATAGTCTATATCAGCTCAAACCACAGAAATAGAATAAGTTGGCCTTAGCCCAGAAAAGAATTTAGAATAAAGCCTATAGGCCCATAACAGAACAGAACAGATATTACATGTTTATGCAGAAACCCAACCATATCCAACCGTATACACCCCCATACCAACCTTACATCATGTGGGGAGACAACTCGACCCACCCAACCGCTACACACCACAGAATTTGCAACATGGTTGCCAAAACAGATAATGTGACAGAGTCACCAGATACAGATAATCGTGGCAGAGCCACCAGAACAGATATATGTGGCAGAGCCACCAGATCAGATATTTGTGGCAGAGCCACCAGATCATATATTTGTGGCATAGCCACCAGAACGCTTCCTCCATAATATAACCCATGTCCCCATGCAACAGATATATAATCATGGCATACATCATACAGAATCAGATCGTCATGCTTTTCAGTCAAAATTAACCCTAGGGGTATAACGGTAATTTTGCACCTAGGGGTATAACAGTAATTTTCCATACATAGGGGTATTATAGTAATTTAGCTACTTTTAGGGTTTTCATGCATATCCTAACTATTTACGTACTATCAGAACACTTACCGCGCATACTTACCGAATTGGGCCCGTTGGCCCATGAACCCGATCTTTGGCTCATTAAGCCCAAATTATCAAAATGTACGAAATCGCGCGTACTGCAGTTTATTACTTTAGATTACCAAATATACAAACCCAACTATCTTACAAGCATTCGTACACTCGCAAATTCCCAAAATACCGACTTTTTGGCATTTCGGCTTTTCGGCTTTTGCCAATCTAGTCTATGAGAGGGTGTCAGTTACACACCTGTTTGCGACGATATGCTGACGAGATCCACACACGAACTGCCTACAATTGGATTACTAACACGTTAATCTAACTATTCAAATACAAACTACATATTAACCCCTTACAATATTCGGCCAACCACACCTACAGATCATAGTAAGCTTATAAGAAATCAATAAGCAACTCATTAACAAATTTTGTCAATGTTTACCACATAATCATAATTTCACTGCAAGATGTCTTCCTGAGCAACAGTCACTAAATTATTTATAACTGGAGCTACGAAACTCCAAATCAAGTGCCGTTAATTTTCCCTGAAAATAGACTCATATATCTTCTATCCATAAAATTTTCAGAATTTTTTTGTTTAGCCAATCAATACCAGATTTTTCTCAAAGTTTCCCATGTTTCACTGTTTGACTAATCTGACCACCCTTCATTACGAATCAAATTTCTCATTGTACAGAATTCAAAATATGTTCTTGTTTATTTCATTAGAAACTAGACTCAATAAGCTTTAATTACATAATTTATGCAGCTTCTAACTCATCTTCCACAATTTATGGTGATTTTCCAAAGTCACGTTACTGCTGCTGTCCCAAGCAGATTTATTACCAAATCACTCTTTCACACCTAACTTGCATGCTTGTTATTTAAACATGTATATCACCAATCAATCATCACATATCTATGATTTTACTTAAGTATAATCTCCATTTCATCATTTTAAAGCACAACATGTTAGCTGATTTTTCCCTTTAACATCTAAGGCACATGCATGCTTATTTGTTTGGCTCAACTTCACCTATCTTCCATTTTTCATCAAAAGAACATGAAACAACAATCATTTCCTTCATTTTAATTCATGACTAAATGCTCACAACACAACTAAAAATCAAAATATACTTCAACAGTTAAGGTAGAATCAAGAAGAACTCATGAACCTCAAAATAGCAGCAAGGTACCAAGAACTTACCTTCAATTTTCCTCCTCCTAATGACCAAATACTCAAGAGCTTTCTCCTCTCCTTTCTCTTCTCTAACTTTCAGCTATGATGAACAAAGATGGACAAAACTTTGTTCTTTTCACCCCTTTTTCTTTTAATAAAACTTCATATTTCATCCATTTAATTCTTTAATACAAAAGACATGAAATTCATATCATGAAACATTTACCTAACCCATTATCATGGAACATTTACCTAACCTATTATCATGAAACATTTACCTAACCCATTATCATGGAACATTTACCTAACCTATTATCAAGGAACATTTACCTAACCTATTATCAATTTGTATCAATTTGTACCATAAATTATAGATATCAAGTGTACATTTTGTCTATAACAACATAATGGCTGGCCACTTCATGTAAAATGGGAGGTTTGTCATGCAAATCCTCCTATTTTGCACTCCTATTTATTTGGCCACTTCAATTTAGCCTATAACATTTTCAAACATTTTCACATAGGTCCTATTTCATAATTTCACCCCTTTTTTTCTTATGGAACAAAAATTAACTAAAATTGTCGGGTTCTATCTTAAGTTTGGGCTTTCTAGAGGCCCACTAACATAATTAAACCTATGCCAACATTCACAGAATTCCCAAAAATTGAGGCGTTACAACTCTACCATCCTTAAAGAAATTTCGTCCTCGAAATTTACCTAATCCAAACAGATGAGGGTATTGTTGTTGCATCGTCTCTTCTGGCTCCCAAACTTAGAAGTTTCCCCTTCCTTAACTTGTTGAAAACGAGCGACCAAAGACTCATCGTTCAACTGTATTTCCTTAATCTGATCCACCCAGGTTGGCCTCACTTGCAACTCAGCCAACAGACTTCCATCATCATACAGACTCAGACGAGCAAACATTGCTCTCAGATCAGATACAGCTCTACAACTTAGAGCATCGGCTACCACATTAGCCTTGCCTGAGTGATACTCGATCGAACAGTCATAATCCTTAAGCAACTCAATCCATCTCCTTTGCCTAAGGTTCAGCTCCTTCTGAGTCAACAAATACTTAAGACTCTTGTGGTCTGTGTATATAATACACCTTTCTCCGTACAAGTAATGTCTCCAAATCTTAAGTGCAAATATCACTGCTGCCAACTCCGTATTTCTGACACTAACCTAGGCGGCTTCCACTCCAAAATCGTTTAAATTTTCCGAGGGTCCACCTTAATCCCTTCAGCAGAGACCACATGTCCTAAGAAGGTTACCTCCCTCAACCAAAGTTCAGACTTGCTAAACTTCACAAAGAGTTCCTTCTCCCTTAATACTTACAGCACTATACGGAGATGCTCATCATGTTTCGTTTCAGTTTCAGAATATACCAGGATATCGTCAATAAAGACGACTACGAACTGATCCAAAAATGGTTGGAACACACGATTCATCAGATCCATAAATGCTGCAGGAGCGTTCGTCAGTCCAAATGGCATAACCAGAAACTCGTAATGACCATACCGAGTCTTGAATGTCGTCTTTTGGATATCTGCCTCCTTGACCCTTAACTGATGATATCCAGATCGAAGGTCGATCTTGGAAAATACAGAAGCTCCTCTAAGCTGGTCGAATAGATCGTCAATCCTTGGAAGTTGATACTTATTCTTAATCGTCAGTTTGTTCAACTGGCGATAATCAATGCACATCCGCATCGTACCATCCTTCTTTTTCATGAATAGCACTGGTGCTCCCCATGGAGACATGCTTGGCCTAATAAAGCCCCTATCCAACAACTCTTGAATTTGAGCATTTAACTCTACTAACTCCTTCGGTGTCATCCTATACGGTGCGATAGACACAGGCACCATTCCAGGCAACAAGTCTATTCCAAACTCAACTTCTCAATTCGGAGGCAATCTTGGAAGCTCCTCCGAAAAAATATCTTGGAACTCCTTTACGGTCCTAACCTTATCCACTGTCAGTCCCTTCTCTTCCGACTGACTTACAAATACCAATTAGGCCTCACAACTTTTCCGAATCCACTTTTCGACTCTTAATGCCGACACCACATTGGACAAATAATCCATTCTCTCACCTATCACCATAACCTCCTCATCCTTTGTAGTTCTTAACACCATTCGTTTAGCAGCACAATCCAGAGTCGCCTTATGCTTAACAAGCCAATCCATTCCCAGAATGAGGTCAAACTCTCCGAACGGTAACTCCATTAGATCTCTAGGAAAAACCTTGCCTTGAGTTTCAAAGGGTACATTCCTATACAGTTTGTCTACCCTAATTGAGTGACCCAAGGGACTTAGTACAGATACCCCACTCACAATCTCCTCAGAGCAGTGCAAGTCATCCATAATCCGTTCTGTGGCCTCCAACCAATATTCCGCCACATTCAGGGCTATACCAGACACGCCCCTAAAGATCTCCGTTCCGTTAGTCCCGAAGTCATTCAAAAATAGATCCCTGAATTTTGTTGCTCGAACTTGCTCCGGCAACTCTTTCCAGAACACGAAGCATTGCCTGTGACAGGGCATCATCCTCGGCACCACGGTCATGAGACTCTACCTCTATTTCCGGTGGTACCGGTGCATCCACCGCCGGCATATGTCTCAAAGACGAAGATCTCGCTCGAGCACGTCCTCGACTACGTCCACGGCCTCTTATACTCATATCGTATTATCTTGATTACGAATTTTTATGCATCAATTAATATTCCAGTGTTTATTACAGATGTTTTATGAATCAGACAGTAGTTCGGAGTTTATTTTCGCAGAATCGAAGTCTAGCTACAGTTTCAGTCTCTTATCAGATTTTCCTATGGTTTCAGTATCATCCTTTCTAGAGTATCCTAATAGGGTTTCAGTACAGATAGATAATTCAGGAAAATATTCAGAAAAGTTCAGAGTAATACTTACAGGCTTGAGCCGGAGATTCGGAATACCACATTCTAAAGATCTAAATTTTGAAAACTGCGTTTTTCGCAATCTTTATAAAATTTTTGTTTTCGAAGATCTAAATTTTATAAACCCATTCCACAGCTGAGCTGTTGTAACCTAGGCTCTGATACCACTAAATGTAGCACCCCAAACCCGGCCCAGAAGTTATGACCGGATCCTGCATGCCACATAAAAAATGTTAAAAAAAATTTCCATTCTAAGTCTAGAAAATCGTACTTGATGTTTAAAAGATTAATTCATTAAGGATTAAAGTGAATGGAAGCTGTGCACGAGGTAGGAAACCGAAAAAGAGGTGGTGAGTCCATCGGACTGCTTAAGTACCAAGCTCCCTTCGGATCCAATCCTAGACATGCATACCGCCATTGCCACACCTTAATGTCATGGATATTTCTAGGAAACCGATTTGATTAAGTCATTTTTAGGAAAATTGATTAATTTTGGAAAATACTTTCATTGCGGAAGCTTTGCTTGTTGTCGTGTTATTTCGAAATCAATTGTTGTTTTTGAAAACGCACCCTAAAGCTATCCAATTTCAACAGTTAAAATAAGTATTACCTATCTTAGTAATACATATTAAAACCATCAAAAATAGTTAAGCGGCCTTATTACATTTAAAAACCCAAAACTTCAATCGTAAATAAAAGGATGTCCAGTTCACCAGAAGAAAATCAAACTTTCAGAACGGGTGGTCACTCCGAATTCCCTCACAGCTCCAAGCCCACTATGGTTGGGGATTTCCTGCGTGGATGAAAATAAAAGGGGTGAGTTTGGGGAAACTCAGTGTGTAAATTAACCTAACCAGAGTCTATATCAGCTCAAACCACAGAAATAGAATAAGTTGGCCTTAGCCCAGAACAGAATTCAGAATAAAGCCCATAGGCCCATAACAGAACAGAACAGATATTACATGTTTATGCAGAAACCCAACCATATCCAACCGTATACACCCCGTACCAACCTTACACCATGTGGGGAGACAACTCGACCCACCCAACCGCTACACACCACAGAATTTACAGCATGGCTGCCAGAACAGATAATGTGACAGAGTCACCAGATACAGATAATCGTGGCAGAGCCACCAGAACAGATATATGTGGCAGAGCCACCAGATCAGATATTTGTGGCAGAGCCACCAGATCAGATATTTGTGGCAGAGCCACCAGAACGCTTCCTCCATAATATAACCCATGTCCTCATGCAACAGATATATAATCATGGCATACATCATACAGAATCAGATCGTCATGCTTTTCAGTCAAAATTAACCCTAGGGGTATAACGGTAATTTTGCACCTAGGGGTATAACAGTAATTTTCCATACATAGGGGTATTATAGTAATTTAGCTACTTTTAGGGTTTTCATGCATATCCTAACTATTTACGTACTATCAGAACACTTACCGCGCATACTTACCGAATTGGGCCCGTTGGCCCATGAACCCGATCTTTGGCCCATTAAGCCCAAATTATCAAAATGTAAGAAATCGCGCGTACTGCAGTTTATTACTTTAGATTACCAAATATACAAACCCAACTATCTTACAAGCATTCGCACACTCGCAAATTCCTAAAATACCGACTTTTCGGCATTTCGACTTTTCAGCTTTTGCCAATCTAGTCTATGAGAGGGTGTCAGTTACACACCTGTTTGCGACGATATGCTGACGAGATCCACACACGAACTGCCTACAATTGGATTACTAACACGTTAATCTAACTATTCAAATACAAACTACGTATTAACCCCTTACAATATTCGGCCAACCACACCTACAGATCATAGTAAGCTTATAAGAAATCAATAAGCAACTCATTAACAAATTTTGTCAATGTTTACCACATAATCATAATTTCACTGCAAGCTGTCTTCCTGAGCAATAGTCACTAAATTATTTATAACTGGAGCTACGAAACTCCAAATCAAGTGCCGTTAATTTTCCCTGAAAATAGACTCATATATCTTCTATCCATAAAATTTTCAGAATTTTTTTGTTTAGCCAATCAATACCAGATTTTTCTCAAAGTTTCCCATGTTTCACTGTTTGACTAATCTGACCACCCTTCATTACGAATCAAATTTCTCATTGTACAGAATTCAAAATATGTTCTTGTTTATTTCATTAGAAACTAGACTCAATAAGCTTTAATTACATAATTTATGCAGCTTCTAACTCATCTTCCACAATTTATGGTGATTTTCCAAAGTCACGTTACTGCTGCTGTCCCAAGCAGATTTATTACCAAATCACTCTTTCACACCTAACTTGCATGCTTGTTATTTAAACATGTATATCACCAATCAATCATCACATATCTATGATTTTACTTAAGTATAATCTCCATTTCATCATTTTAAAGCACAACATGTTAGCTGATTTTTCCCTTTAACATCTAAGGCACATGCATGCTTATTTGTTTGGCTCAACTTCACCTATCTTCCATTTTTCATCAAAAGAACATGAAACAACAACCATTTCCTTCATTTTAATTCATGACTAAATGCTCACAACACAACTAAAAATCAAAATATACTTCAACAGTTAAGGTAGAATCAAGAAGAACTCATGAACCTCAAAATAGAAGCAAGGTACCAATAACTTACCTTCAATTTTCCTCCTCCTAATGACCAAATACTCAAGAGCTTTCTCCTCTCCTTTCTCTTCTCTAACTTTCAGCTATGATGAACAAAGATGGACAAAACTTTGTTCTTTTCACCCCTTTTTCTTTTAATAAAACTTCATATTTCATCCATTTAATTCTTTAATACAAAAGACATGAAATTCTTATCATGAAACATTTACCTAACCCATTATCATGAAACATTTACCTAACCCATTATCATGGAACATTTACCTAACCTATTATCATTAAACATTTACCTAACCCATTATTATGGAACATTTACCTAACCTATTATCAAGGAACATTTACCTAACCTATTATCAATTTGTATCAATTTGTACAATAAATTATGGATATCAAGTGTACATTTTGTCTATAACAATATGATGGCTGGCCACTTCATGTAAAATGGGAGGTTTGTCATGCAAATCCTCCTATTTTGCACTCCTATTTATTTGGCCACTTCAATTTAGCCTATAGCATTTTCAAACATTTTCACATAGGTCCTATTTCATAATTTCACCCCTTTTTTCTTATGGAACAAAAATTAACTAAAATTGTCGGGTTCTATCTTAAATTTGGGCTTTCTAGAGGCCCACTAACATAATTAAACCTATGCCAATATTCACAAAATTCCCGAAAATTGGGGCGTTACACAACAAATTTAACGGATTATATATATATTAGCGTTAATGCAACTATTGTTTTTTTTAAGTTATATATATAATTGTGAAGAAAGTGAATATCCAATCAATAGTTCACAATTTAATTAACATCATTCATAAAAATTAATCCATGAACAAGAGATTGTGACTCAAATTAAAATTAAAAATAAAATATTTTTATTTAGATTTAATTATAAGCTTGCACATGGTAATATTTTGTTATTATTTTTCTTATCAAAGAATATTTTTCTTATTAGTTAAACAGTAAAATAAGTAAACGGAGAAGCCTTGATTCAAAGCTGAACATGAATTATTGAAACCAAGTCGTTGCTTGGCCAGATTCAAGCAAATCTAGGAACTTTATTACTACTTAAATGAAGCATGACAATGTCAGACATTCATAAATAAAAATTACTACCACTTCAATAAAATTTAACCTATACGACTCTGTCTGAAGGCCCCAAGACCTTCATGTGTTGAATATCTCTTTTGTTTATTTAGATTTTACTTATTACATAAACGCTGAGTGTTATATATTTATAATAACATGTTGTTATAAAAAGATAATCGTTGTAAGCTTACAATAAAATTTATATTGTGAATTTCTATCAAATAAATAAAATGTGAACTAAATCACCAAAATTAAAATATGTATAATAGGTGATATATTATTGTTTTTATGCATATTTTATTTTGTATTCTTTCACATGATTAATTATAAAGTTCATAAATCTAATAAATTCAATTAATCAATGAGTTATCAAATTAAATTAATTAATTTATCATGAGTTACTAAATTCAAGTAATTAATTAATATGTTTATGATGTTCCTAATTCATAGTACAATATTTAATTAGGGAATTTAATAGTTTGTTGAATTGATATCTTTAATTTCACGCATTGAATATATTTTCATTTAATAAAATATGATTAGTAGATTGCTCCACATGAAATTTAATCATTTTATTGAAATAATATTTTAATAAAGATCATTTTCATTTAATAAATGATAACTAATAAGCTTGCTTATATGAAATAGCTATACCTTTATTTAAAAATTTAGACCATATGTTATCATGAAGAACTAATTTAATAAAAAAATATATACTTCATAACTATGGATATTGTTATAAGTAAAAATTTGTTGTAGAGGGTTAAAATAAAATATTAAAAAAAGTGATTCTTCTAACAACTTGATTATTACATTGAAATGTTGTTATAGCATATGGTTGTTATAAAGAGGTTGGCTGTAGTTAAATTTCAGTTTTGGTCTCTCTATTATGATTAGATTTTAGTTTTAATCTTTATATTTTAATTTGACATAATTGGTAGAAGTGTCACAAAACTGCATGTACTATACTCTAGAGTGCATTTTAGCCTCCCTACATAAAAAATGGGCAAATTAACCCCTATATGTTAGATGAGTGCACAAAACAACCCTTTTGTTAAAATTGCACGGTTAAATGTTTGTTTTGGTGTTTATATATAAAGTATTATAACAAAGTTAGCTCTTAACATTTACATATTTGTTCAATTTGACTCCTATTTTATTGGAAGTAAATTAAAAATTTGTTAAACTAACCCTTTTAAATTTTAAAAATTATTTAAAAATTATAAAAATTATAAACAAGATTTATTTAAAAATTATTAAAAATAAAAATACCAACCTAATATGATTTTTAAAACCATAAAAAATCTACCTTAACAATTTAAGTGAAATAATTAAAGGTTAAAATATATCAAAAAGTGTAGATATTAATTAATGATAACATTAAATTTTTATCAAATTCTATATGACTTATTTAATCTAATTCATTTCGGTGATACTTTGTGGTACGGTCCATACTCGGATTAGCCACGTAAATTTATGCTTTAAACTTTCCAAATATAGGCTAGAAACCTACCCTAATAAATAATTAAATTATTAAATTGAATAGTACCTTTAAAAGCTGCTTTAACGTTATTAATTAAAATTAATACTTTATAAGATCAATTTCCTAAAGAAAAAGGTTATAGCAAAGTTTTTCTACCGCCTCCTATTTAATTGTACCCATCATATATTCTTCTAGTTGTTTCCTTTTATTAAAAATAAAAGTCAAAAGGTTTATGGTCTTAAAAAAATTGTTTTATTATTCTTTTTAAATATTAATTATATATAAAAAAAATCCAATAATGCATGTGCTTGATTTGGTTTACTTTGGGTTCAAACTAGAGGCATTTATAGATGTTGGGTCAAATCAAAATTTAGGCTCATTTGTTAGTTTTTAAGTTTGGCCCAGACAAAAATGTTTAAATTTGAGTCTGGCTTGACCCATTTGTATTAATATTTTTATATAATTTTTTAAAATTATAATATATAAAAATACTAAAAATATTGAAATAAATGTTCCCTAAAAAATTAAAAATAAATTAAAAAATAATATGTATATTTAAATAACACTAAGATAGATAGGTACAACTTAACAAGCAAATAGTTCTAAAATAGTAACAAAATTAACAAGAAAATAAGCATTATACAATATTCTAACAATAAAAACAAAATAGTAACAACATAATAGTGAAATGGCAATAAAATTGTGAAAAAATAACAACAAAAAAATAATAACAAAACAATAAATAAAATAAGAAAATAACAATATCCAACCATTCCGAATGAATTCAATCAACATTACATATAATTAGAATATTAAAAATTCAAACTTTCTCAATTCAATCAACTTCTTTTATAGAAAAAAAATAATTATTTTTTTCATATATTATTTTATGACTTCTTTAATCTAATTAATTTTTGGAAGACTTTGTGGCATAGTCCATACTCGGATTAGCCACGTAAATTTATGCTTTGAAGTCTAAATATAGACAAGATTAGGTAGATAGGAAATTCGAATTCAAAGCTATGCTTAAAAAGTTAAAAAAGAGTATTTTTTAAATTAAAATTCGAGATGATAAAGAAGATAAATCATTTAAAATTTAATTTTTTATACATTATTGATATAATGTATCTTTTATGATTTTTAATAGTGATTTTTCAGTTTATCAGAGTTCATCAATAGAATGATATAATAATAATGGGTTAGGATGTAATTTTTAGCGATTTAATGAAGATGATGCATTTTTAATTTATTTTTGTATTTTTTTAATATTACGGTTACTTTTAATTTGTTATTTCTTTTTTTTTTTCAAAATTATCCTATAAACATAACATTTGTAATATCTTATTTAGTTTTTGTACTATAAGTGATATCTTTATATTCTATTACTTTCTAAAAGACTTTTTTATTTTTTAAATATTTAAAATAGAGAATTCAATAATACATTTGCTTGATTTGGTTTACGATGGGCTCAAATCTAAGTCTTCATTAAAGTCTAAAAAAAATTATTACACAAATGTATTACCCTTTAAATCTTATAACTAAATTCTAAAAATTTTACAGTAAAAAAAATTACGTAACAAATAATCTTCCCAAAATTAATCGTGGCATTTGATAAATTTTTTTTTTTTTGAAAATGTTACAAGTATATATTTAAAGAATTATAAGTATCAAATTAGTAGTTCAAACTCACAATTGGACTAATTAGTCTCAAATCCACATTGAGATTTTTATTTGTAAAATTAGTAGTTCAAACTCACAATTGGAATCTAAATATGGACATATTATATTATAGGTCCCATTCTCCTTCCCAATTATAAAAAAAAAAAAAGTTAAACAAATTATTTTAGCTACTTGAATACTTTTTTTGGCTTAAAATATTTCATTTTCTCTATGCTTTCAATGGGTTTATTTTTACTATTTAAACTTGCCGGATCAAAAATTCAAAAAAAAGAATAAATTGATTGCTTTTTCATATTTGCCAACTTTTAAAAAACAAAAAAAAAAATAAAAATAAAAAAAGGTTGATGCAAATTTCCAAAAGCGCTCACAACCTAATCTTGTTGACCATGCATGCCATCAAACAGTTTGGAGAAAAGATATTGGAAATCTAGGCTTTTAATATTAATTTAATAAATTAAAAGACAACACTTTACTTGTGAATGAATACCTCTCCATTTTGGCTTCAATTTATTATTTCAATTAGTTCTAAACCCTTGTGATTACAAATCTACGTTGACTTATTCAGTTCAACCAACAACTTCATTCGAAAAGTAAAAGAGTTTAAAAAATATAGGATTAAAAAATAAGTTTGTGAAAAAAAAGATCCGTTTAAAAAATAAGTCGGGCCTCGAGTAATGCATTTTAACTTGGGCCCACTCAAATTAGTACAAAGATAAAAAAAAAACTACTATTTTTTTATTGTTTTCTCACTCTTTTGCTATACTTTCATTATTATCAGAGGCGAAGGCAGGGGGACTGACATGGGCTCCGAACCCCCTAAAATGTAAAATTATTTTTTAAGCCCTTAAATTTTTTTAAAAATTTTAAATTAATAAAGATAAAATTGCACTTTGACCCCCTAAAACTATAAAAATTCAATTTAATCTTTATAAATTATAAAGATATAAACTATAAAAAATTAAAATTTCATCCAGCTCTCCAAAAAAAATTTCTAGCTTCGCCCTGATTATTATGTTATTACTATTTTATTATTATTATTTAGATATTGTATAACTCTTATTTTATTATTAATTTTGTTACTATTTTAGAGGAATTTACTTGTTAAGTACACCTATCTTAGTGTTATTTAAGTATAAATATTTTTTTAAAAATTTATTTTCGATTTGCTGGGAAACATTTATTTTAATATTTTTATGTATTATATTTTTAAAATTTTTTATATAAAAATTTATTCAAGCAGGCTAGACTTAAATCTTAGCATTTTTTTTCGGGTCAAGCTTAGGTAAAAATTTAAGCCAATTTTTGGGCTGACCTAAGCTCGGGCTTAGCAAATGAGCCTAAAATTTCGACAAAACCTGATTCAGCCCATGGACATATCTAATTGTAATAGATGGACACACAACTATAAATATAAAGTATGCAAAATATAGTTAATAAATTTTATATATACATATAAATTGATTTATTTATTATACAATGGCATAATGGTCCTTAATGCTTATATATATATTGTGAATTTAACTATTTTTTAAGTTAAATTAAAACATTAACATTTTAATCACAATAATTGAAAATTTCCCACAGTCTTTAATCCTTTTGAATAAAGTTTGAAGAAAATTTTATGTTTTTTTCCTCATTTTGATGAATAGAAGATGGTTTTTCTAAGTAATTGCATGCCCTTTACGATAGTAAAAAAAAAGAGCAAACAGAAAGAAAGAAAGAAAAGGTTTAAAGGGGCTGATTCAATGAACTTAGCTTTTATTGAAAATGGAGTTTGGCAAATAATTAAATAAATTTAATTTGTTACCCTAAATATTAAAAAAGTCAAATATGGAGCTACCACTTTGTTTCATATAATGTAAGCATTACACACCTAAATACCTAATGTGTGTCTATAACTCTATATTGTCTGTTGTAAATGTTTGTATTATCAGTATGTATATGTAGTATCATTATTATAAAAATCCAAAATTTTGTAACAGAAAATGTAATGATTTTTTTTATCATAATTTGATCTTTCTATGTTTTTAAATTAAAAAAAATTAGTCAATTTATTTAATATTATTAAATTTAATCATTAAATTATTTACTTTAACACTAATGGTTTATTAAATTGATATCTAAAGGGTTAACATATAGAAAATACAACAACAACAACAAAAAAAATATAGGCATGTGATTCGGGTTGGCGAAGCCGAAAAACTTCTACCCGAGGTCTGATAGTTTAAAAATTGGGTCTTATTTTTGTCCAAACTCATTTTTCGAGCTTATATTTTTTCTTAAACCCTATTACTTTTCCGATAAACTTTCGAGCTTAGGTGATTGACTCGACCCATGATTACATGCAATTATATAATATATAGCCCATAAAGCCTTGACTCTGTTAGTAAAAGTAAAGATCTTAAGTCTTGAGTATCTAAATTTGAGATTTATCATATATAATTATATATGTTGGTCTCTAAATTTTACTATGTACGGTCATTATATATTGATTTTAATCTATTCTAATATGAATTATACTAATTTTTAATCTATTTATACTCGTAATTATTTGATTTTACTTTGTAATTATTTGAAAAAATTACTGTGTGATGAGCAAACATATATTATACTTCTAACATTAAAATATATATATATATATAGATTTTTATCTACTCTATAAAGTGTAATCTATAAAAAATTGGGGGCGGGCACCATAAAAGCAAAGCGTGTGACAGCGCCCGTTGATGTAGAAGGCCCTATCTGGCGGCTTCTATTCTAACCCCCCCCCCCCCCCCCCCCCCTTTCTATTATTATTTCTTGGTCATACTATTCTTTTACAATCAACTTTGTAATTTTCTTTTTTATCTTTTGCATTAAAACAACGAAAAATTCCGACATAAACAACTCATGCTCCTTTTTCCCACGTTTGCTTTTCTTTCAATAAAATTAATAACGTCCTCCATATTATCACCATAACCATTTTTACTCCCTTGTTTCTCAAGGGAAATTAGCATAGTTCAACGAAGAGCATAGAAACATTGAGTTTTGCTTTGCTATTTTAAAGGGTTTGTTGTATATCTTTTGGTTTTAAAGTTAAGTGAAAGAAGAGAAAATTTTGGGGGGTTGAAGAAGAGGGGAAATGGGGTTTGTTTTTTCTGTAGTGAAGGTGGTTTCTGTTCTTTTTCTGGGGTTTTTGGCTTTGAATTGCTTCACTGAGTTTGGATCAAATGCTCAACTGTTGCCTGAATCTGAAGGTATGCAAATAACCCACCAACTTCTTTTAAAACTCCCTATAAGTTTTTTCTTTTGGTGTTTCTCCTTTTTGTTGTAACTGTCAAAGTTACTGTTACTCTGTTTGGTTCCTGAGAATTCGAGGGGAAAAGACATGAAAAGAAAATTTAAGGATTTGGATATTGTTCCTTTTTGAATGATCTTGCTCTATTTGGTCATGGAGGATTTTGAGAGAAAAAGAAATCTTTAGTTTCTCATCATGTTTCTAGTTTCTGGGGTACCACCTTTCGTATTATGTTAGAGGCCATGCTTTGTATAATGCTTGTTTAGTTTCATGCTTCTGGTTTCTGGGAATTTCAGCCAAAGAAAACAAGTGGGATTAAACTTTTGGGACTTAATATTTTATTCTCTTCCTCTATATAATTTAGTTTGAAGTTTTGGTTGGTTGATGGGTAAACAGGGATAACATAAAGAAGAAGAAACTCTTGGAAGAGTTAGAAAGAGTTCATCAAAGTTGGGGACTTTGTTTTTAATTTCTTTTGCTACTATGTTCTTTCCACCTAAAATCCCAACTTTTTTTTTTAGAAAAAACAGTATTTCAAATTAATTTCACTCTTTTTTACTTTTCTCATATTGATGCATTTTCTGCTTTAAGGTATTGCCTCTGTTCTGTTTGGTTACTGGGAAACTAGAAGAATGTCAAAACACAATGCTTTATCCTTATCCACATTTTTTATGTTATTGTTTCTAGTTGAAGCAAAATTCTAAAGATTTATTTAAACCATAACATTTTCTCAACAATCAAACAAATAATTATCATAATTATTGATATTGTTTATTAGTAGAATTGCTTATTTTCTTGGACTATCAGTTCAACTGGCTCTCTCCATGTTTTTTTCTTTTTTGTTATATATATGATTCCAAATATGTTGCTTTCATTGCATCGAGGATTACATAATTGTCAATTAAAAAAAAGGGAAGTTCACTTTCAAAGAGGTTGTTAATACTTGAAAAAAGATTGTGATTCAAAGTTCTAACTCAACTTTGATCTATAAGCCAACTTCATGCATTTATTTGGCATGGTAGATGACCCCACTCTTAAGGCCTAGATTTGGAACTTATGGCTTGCATTATTGTCTATGTTGATTTGGTCAACATATTTGAGATATTTAAAAAAAAAAACTTTCAGATTTTCTTGAAATGCATATCTTCAACCAATCACTTAGTCAACCTTATCTCAGCAATTAGTACAATAGTATTATATGAATTTTGAATACGTAGAATGTTATCAGATGGATATGTTTACGATAGGTATTTGATTTTGCAGTGTTTGTCATGTAGCTATTATTGCTTGAATGTGGCTAACCACTCTGCCCCATGCTAAGTTCTTAATACAGTCATAAATAGCTGGCAGCAGGTTGGCCATGTTTTTGTTGCATATGAAGCATAGGTTAAAAATTGCGTGCTTTTGGATTTAGATGGGAATTATAAATTTTATATTTGTTTTGTGAGTTGTTTTTTTGGGGGTTAAAAGGTTGGGCTGGACTCATCTTTTGATAATACATTTAATTATTGAAACCTGAACATGTTTGACAATTACAAGGTGAAAAAGCAGCACCCTGAGTTTGACCATGGCCACTATTACTGCAATGGTCAAATCTGACTATTTTAAATTTTGGGTCGAACCTGTTATGGCTTCAACCTTTTTATCATTCAAATATATGAAAAGTTAGAAAAAAAAAAATGATCGTGTTTATGTGCATTAAATACCACATTAATGAAACTTTGAATTCAATATTATTTACCTTCCTGTTTATATTTATCATTATTACTTATATTAAATGAACTTGATCCTATTATTCTATTTGTGTATTTACTGATTAATTTTCTGCTTTGTCCACAACAGTGCAAACTCTTCAAACGGTATTTTCAAAGATGCAGCATCTGAATGCTAGTACCATTGATCAAACCCTTTGCACTGATAGTTCATGGAATTATACCACTACCGATCTTGTTGAAAGCCATATTGTATGTAATTGTTCAGATGGAAACAACACCATATGCCATGTCACTCAAATGTACGATCTCTTTTTTTCTTTTCTTAACCATTAATTTACTTACACATTTACAATAAATTTACTTAATTTGATACTAGTTAACTCTTAGTAAGACTTCCAATGACTGTAATTAAATATTTCCTTTTCAATATTTATTCATTTTGTGTAACAGATTGATAAAGGGTCACAATTTGACTGGAATTCTACCACCTGAGCTTGGAAATCTTACTGATCTGGAAGTAATGTAAGTCCAGTTGACATAAATATTATAGGTTCATTAATTCAATTCTCTGTTCGATCCTTCTTTAGACTTTAGTTCATTGTATGTGATTAGAAAGTACTTAGCTGAGTTTCCTTTGTTGAACAGTGATCTTACTCGCAACTATCTTAACGGATCACTTCCGTCGAGTTTGTCTCAGCTTCCTCTCACCAGTTTGTAAGTCCTTTTTTTTATGAGTTGGGTGCTTTGCTAGTGCCATTTGATCATTTAGCCATCGATGAAGTTGTATAACTGTTTGATCATTTGTAACTTTTTTCAGGTCACTTTTGGGGAACCGTATTAGCGGTCCAATTCCTAGGGAAATTGGTGATATTCCTACACTTGAAGGACTGTAAGTCATGATTTATAAATCTGTCTGTTTGAATAAAGAATTTTGTTGTAGCATATTGATCATAATTGAATTGCATTTTCAGGGTTTTGGAAGATAATCTGTTTAGTGGATCTCTACCGTCTAACCTAGGAAATTTGGACCGCTTGAGTAGACTGTAAGTTATTTTCTAGCCTCAAAACTTATAGCTTAAGGTGTCTGAATTGATGCTTAAATGGCCACTTTTCCATGATATGTGTTCTTGTTTATTTGAATTGTAACTGACTACTTTTCTGCGCCTGCAGTCTTCTTTCTTCAAACAATTTCACAGGAACAATACCTGAATCATTCGGCAAATTGAAGAACTTAACTGATTTGTAAGTGTTAATATGTAATGTGGATATATGAAAATTCATCAAAATTTTAGGCTAACTCCTGACCTTTCTGAAATGTGTTTTGCAGCCGAATAGATGGAAGTAGTCTGTCTGGGAAGATACCTGATTTCATAGGGAATTGGACTAAACTTACAAGATTGTGAGTACCAATCATTTAATTTGAGAATCTCATTTAAAATTGTTCCCTATTTTTATTTTTCTCTTCTTTTAATCATTTTGTAGTTATTTAACAAGTTTCAAATCTTATTGCAGGGACATGCAAGGCACATCAATGGAAGGACCAATTCCTTCAACCATTTCCGAGTTAAAAGACTTAACTGATTTGTGAGTCTTTTGTCCTTAATCAGTTAATCCTTATATGCTTAGTTCTCTTCCTGTCTGGCAACAACATCCATGACAACAGGCGATTAATTTTCTTATATCTCATCATTTCAGGAGGATAACTGATTTGAGTGGGAGGAGTTCGGCTGTTCCAAATTTGGAGGGAATGAAAGATATGGAAGAATTGTGAGTTTAGTGTAAGGCTTTCCATCTGATTCATTTTTTCTGTTCTTTTAGCTCATCAGAGGATTTTTTTTAACTTTGTGACTCAGGGTACTTCGGAATTGCTTGCTTACTGGTTCAATCCCTACCTATATAGGGGAAATGAAATCATTAAAAACGCTGTAAGTTTCATACTCGAGGGAGTTCTTTTGAAGATGCTTGAGAAGATTATATTGAAAACCAAATTGATTACAACGTCACAATTATTTCACGCTCTTATTCTCAATTCTTCACCGTTAATTTTCTTTTTCTGATGTATGTTGACATGACTTGGATCATAGGGACCTAAGCTTCAACCGCTTAACTGGACAGATTCCTCAGGAACTTCGCAGTTTGACAAAGTTGGATTACTTGTAAGTCAATAAACAAAAATTGTTAACATTAGAATATTGAAAAGCTGATTTTCAGTAGGCCATGTTGGTTACGGTTTTGCTTCATGTAGGACTGAAAGTGAGTTGTTGATTTTTCATGATTTAGGTTTCTGACTAACAACTCATTGACTGGACCCGTGCCTGATTGGATATTAGAAAGCGATGAGAACATGTCAGTCCATTTCCCAGCTACAACTTTTTCTTTCTTATGTTGAGAATGTTGATTGTCTGTATTGACTGTTTTGGAATATACGGTTTCTTTGAAAAAAAAATCATTGCAGAGATTTGTCTTACAACAATTTTACTTCTTCATCTCAAACAAGTTGCCAACAAGCAAAAGTGTACGTCTCTTGATATTTTTCTTACAGTTTCAAGTTCATTTAAGTTTAATATATACATCTATATTCTCTATAATTATTCCGTTATTACTTAACAGGAACTTAGTATCCAGTTCGTCGTCCTCAGCTGATAGCAACTCGTAAGTTCTATTGCTTTCTATTACTTTTTTCTTTTTCCTTTCAATTGTTCTAGTTGAACCAAGAAAAATAACTGGTGCTGACAAAAAATTATAATTTGTAGAGTTCCATGGTGCTTAAGGAAGGACCTTCCATGTCCAAGAAAACCGAACCGTAAGTATAATTACTTCTTTCTTATACTTAAATTCAATATTCTTGTTTTTTCATCAGAAAGTTATCCGATATAACCTTGTTTCTTTTTCGGTTGCAGATCATTCCTTATTTATTAATTGCGGAGGAGAGCATATAAACGTTGATGGAAATGACTATGAAGAGGACTTAAGCACCATTGGTCCATCAAACTTTTTTAATTCAGCAAATAAATGGGCTTATAGTAGTACAGGTGTTTATTTGGGTAAAGCTTCTGCTCATTACACTGCAAAAGCTTCATCCGCTCTGACTGGTTCAGCCTTCTACAATTCTGCACGCCTTGCACCTCAATCACTTAAGTACTATGGCCTATGTTTGCTACGAGGCAATTATCACGTGAAGCTTCACTTTGCTGAAATTATGTATTCTGATAATAAGACATTTGAGAGTCACGGAAGGCGTTTATTTGACGTATCAATTCAAGTAAGTATACATTAGCTATGTTCATGGACCATTTTTCCAAGTCTTTCGTTTCTTTTCAAGATATGTGAACATATGATTATAGTCTCTGAAAGTCAACTTGATTATTCATAAAGGGTCGAATAGTTTTGGAGGATTTCAACATCATGGAGGAAGCTGGTGGTGTTGGTAGGGGCATTGTCAGGGAATTTGATGTTGATGTAAATGGAAGTACGTTGGAGATTCACTTATTCTGGAGAGGGAAAGGAACTACTGCCATTCCTGACAGAGGGGTTTATGGGCCACTGATATCTGCGATTACAATAACTCCTAGTAAGTACATAACATCTCAAAAACCAGTTTATTGCTAGTCTTTTGACCTCCCATTTTATTGACTCCCGTCTTGTTCCTTTAGACTTCCCGGTTGACACTGGGAATGGGTTATCCGCTGGAGCTATTGCTGGTATTGTGATCGGTTCATGTGTGATTCTCATCTTGCTCTTGATCATCCTCCGACTGATGGGTTACTTGGGGGGCAAACACGATGAAAACAGTGGTAATACTATATAATTACTAGAAATATTTGCATAATAATTACTTTCAGATTTTTTTATATTGTTACTTTCTTAGGACCATAAAAGAAGAGTGGAATCTGTTATTGTTTTTGTTTCTCTATGATGGCTAAATCTTTTGATCTGTTCATATTGCAGAACTTCATGGTCTAGAACTTCAGACTGGCTATTTCAGTTTAAGACAAATAAAGGCTGCAACAAATAATTTTGATTCTGCAAATAAGATCGGCGAAGGAGGATTTGGACCAGTTTACAAGGTAATGATTGTTATCATTTTAGTCTAAGATTGGAAGCCTAATGATTATAATATTCCATATACAGATGAAATGTCTAAATTATGATACACCGTTACGAATTATTGTGATTAATAGTTCAGCTCATCAATGGGAGACTTAAATCTTACGACTAGTCGTATTACATAAATAGAAAACCTATTCTAGAAACGAAATAAATCAACTGAAATAAAATCACACCCTGAGCCTTAATTAGATAATCAAAATTAATGGACTTCCCTAATATATATTCGGCTTGTAACATACATCCAATCCTAGTGATAAAATGGGATAACCGAGAAGGATTAATGTTTGAACTTTTTTCTGAAAATTCACTGTTTGATTGTAGGGTATACTGCCAGATGGTAGAGTAGTTGCAGTCAAGCAACTATCTTCTAAGTCAAAGCAGGGAAATCGTGAATTTGTGACTGAGATAGGGATGATTTCTGGATTGCAACACCCTAATCTTGTGAAGCTTTATGGCTGTTGTATTGAAGGAAATCAGTTGTTGCTAATTTATGAGTACTTGGAAAACAACAGTCTTGCCCGTGCCCTTTTTGGTAATGTCTTCACTAACATCTCAGATAACAGCTATCACTCTTTCTAGTTTGATAATTTTGACTAACAATCTCTCCATTTTGTTTTAGGTCGTGATGAACAACGTCTTAACTTGGATTGGTCTACGAGAAAGAAAATATGCTTGGGAATAGCAAGAGGCCTAGCTTATCTTCACGAGGAGTCAAGACTCAAAATTGTTCACAGAGATATAAAGGCGACAAATGTGCTGCTCGATAAGGATCTAAATGCTAAGATTTCTGACTTCGGATTAGCCAAGCTTGATGAAGAAGAGAACACTCATATCAGCACAAGAATAGCTGGAACAATGTAAGTCTTGTTTCTCTCTGCCTTCCTACATTAAGGAATTCACCAATGGCTAAGCAATATCATAGTATTAGCATGATGTAATTTACACATAGTACATCAAATTTCATGTATTTTCTATGTCTTTTTGTCAGAGGTTACATGGCACCTGAATATGCAATGAGGGGTTACTTGACCGATAAAGCCGATGTTTATAGCTTTGGTGTTGTTCTTTTGGAGATTGTGAGTGGGAAGAGCAACACAAATTACAAGCCAAAGGAGGAGTTTGTTTTTCTCCTTGATTGGGTAATTAAAGCTTTATTTTTCAACTTTTTCTTTCCTCAATCATACTGCATATCATTGAGCTAACTTCAATCCAAACCAATATGATTTTTTAGGCCTATGTCCAGCAAGAACAAGGGAACCTTTTAGAGCTTGTTGATCCTTGTCTCGGTTCTAAGTACTCGAAAGAAGAGGCACTAAGGATGCTAAACCTGGCTCTTTTATGCACCAATCCATCACCAACTCTAAGGCCATTAATGTCTTCTGTAGTCAGTATGATAGAAGGCAAGGCTCCCATCCAAGCTCCATTAATCAAACGAAAGGATGCGGATCAAGATGCCAGGTTTAAAGCCTTCGAGAAGCTATCACATGACAGCCAAACGAATGTCTCGACGTTTTCACATGACAGCCAGGCTCCAAGAAGCACAGTGATGGATGGACCTTGGACTGATTCTTCAATGTCTATACCGGATGAGACTCGAGATCATTCTTCATCAAGTATGCTCCTCAATAACAATCCTTGAGAGCACATTTGAATGATGCCATGCTTTCATATTCTTTCTGACTTAAGATTCTTTGTAATGGAAAATATATGAAAATGTTATTAGAATCAGAAAAATGTTTTGATATAATGTAGTGGACTGTTCAATTTTACGAAGAGTTTCTTTTATGAACTAATATGTTTGATTAACGGCTTGTCCTGTTGTAGTTGACAAGTATTTGTGAAAAGTGTTGTAAAAAGGTATAGTTTATTAATTTTATGTATTTGATATGACAATAAAAAATTACTGTTGAAGGTTAGAATGTTCTTTCTAAATATGATAGTGGAAAGTAATATTTAAATAATTTAATATATGATACATGAAATATAAATTTTAAATGCATTTTTAAGTAACTAATATAAGATTATTTGTAAAACTTAATGATATATAAAATATTTTAAAATTTTAAATATAATAATAAATTATATTTTAATATGATAAAATATAAATTTTTAGCAATTGTACCAACTTCTGTTTGAAGTTTTGAGCAATACGAACTTACAAAGACCTTGACACTTCGGTAAAATCATGCCTTCCAAACTGTATTAACCGAGGATTGTAGCAGATCATGCAAAAGCCTATACAAAGAACAATGGGTTAGTCTAGGTTCAGAATTGGGCTTGGTTTGAGTTTTATTTATTAATGATGGATTTGGACTTTGGAATAAATAATATTTGGATTTGGATGGGGTTAATTTATATATTAAAATTTCATAACTATAAATATATAAAGGTATTCGGTCAGGCCGGGCTGAGCTTTACAAATTTTGTTCAAGTTTGGCCTGAATAATATTCGAGCCTATTTTCCAACCTTTTTTTACTCGGTCAAACTCTTTCATATTTTAAGTAGGTCTTTGGACTTGTGTGGATAACCCGATACTTGGACAATTGTAGACTTAAATTAGATTATTTTGTAATATAAACCAGATTTCTTTTGAGTAAATTGCAAAAAAAAAAAAAGAAGAAGAAGAAGAAAGAAAAGTTAAATTTAATCATTGAGTTAATCGATGTGTCGAACCAATCTATAGATTTTAGTTATGGAGGTGCAATTGTGACAACACGCGTACAAAGGCTCGTGATTAAGGCACGCATTAATAACCTAAGTTGTTTTTATGAGCAATTTGGGCTTATTGTGATCCATCAAGAGTGATCGATACTTGAAATTTTCTACAGTGCTAATCTACTTAAAGTCTCATGATTTAGTAAAAACTTCAATAACTTATATTTTAATAGGGTAATTTTATATAGTTTTGAATGTGAGTGTCGTTGATGTACTTTAATTTGTACCATTGATATAAGAGTTCAATTATAAATAGAGGTTTTCTACATTTTGATTGGTATTGTTCAGCGTTGACTGATCAACATATTGAGAGCATTAAATCAAAAACTTTTTTTTGAGTTTTCTTGCTTTTTACTTGTTTCGTTTAGTTACTTTCTAGTTTCAATGTCTTAAAGAATTCAAACTTTGAGGGCTTAAGTTGACTAAAACAATTTGAAGCAAATTCTTCATCTAAAGTCACAAGGTTTACTTGGTTAAAATTTAAGTCTGTAACGCAATGATGAATTAAGCTCAAGCTCATGAAACTTGGAAAGTTGTGACTTAAACTCTTCGCTGCTTAAATTTATTTATTTTTTAATTTCTTAATTAAAAATTAATAAATTGACCATAATAGCTTCCATATATAATATATTACATTCGATTATATTTTATAAAATGTAAAATATGAAGTATTATATATAAATAAATATTTGTTTTTTTGACATTTTTTTATTAATGAAAACTTAATGATTTAAATATAAAGTAGTCAATAATTTATTTATTATATAAATTCATTTAATAAAAGTGTTTTAATAAAATCATAATTTTTATTTATAAGTATGATAAAGCTTCTTATCATGTAAATTTATTTAACCAAATAGAATAGTAAATATGATAAATCAAGATACTTATAGTTCCAAATTCAATAATATAATAAATAAAAAAAATTATATTAATTAGTTCAAAAAAGATGATCGAAAATCAACCTTTAACATACATATTAGTCTTCTTTCATAATTGTTGATATGTATGTTCAGAGGACCACAGCTGAAAGACTTAAGATTGCACAATAAAGTCTAGTCGCCTGGCCTGCACCCAAACAAGGGGTAAGAAGAAGGCAAGCAAGACATGTTGAATCACTATATTAAAGATATGTTTTCAACAAGACCCGCATCTTAAGGAAAAGTGATAGCTACTGGTTTTAGTGCCATGTGAGAATATATATATTATATTTTTAATCAATTTTATTTAGAAAGTATGATTTAACATGATCAGATTAATTCATGAAACATTAAGTCATTGAGTCACCTTATAAATTTTACACATAATTATATGTAACAATTTATTCAACAATTATACAGTTTTGAATGGTGAAAAGTGGGAGAAAAATATTCACATAAAAAAAAAAGAAATAAGTTTATATGAAAGCAAAATAAAAATTAAAAAACAAAAAATAAAAGATAGAAAATAATTGAAAGTTAAATGAAGAAACTAATGAAAAACATTGATTTAGACAAAATGTTTAAATTAAGACAAAATATTTGGTACTTAGTAGAATTTTTAGATTTCACAAATAAGATTAAGAGTTGACAAGTGTCTTATACACAAAAATAGTAAAATATTAAAAAATAAATATTTAAAAAATGAGATACATGTCAGTTCTTTAAGAAAACTTATGAAATAAAAAAGTATACTATTAATGTAGAATATATTCACTCATTAATCAACAATTTAATATGTTTTTATGCAATTAAAAGTTCAACTTTTACCCTATGCGAAATAAGTAATATTATTGATATAATTTCAATATTTAGGATTAAAAAGTTGTAATTTTTTATTCAATTCGAAAAAGATGAGATAAAAATAACAATGATGAATAAAATTTGTTGCTATCTACAATTGAAGTTTGTTTAATATGAAAATTGTTAATGAAAGTTCTTGATTGTTGTGGTCTCTACGGCTTTGTACTGCGAAAATTGTGAAAACAAAAACATAAAGAATACTAAGATTTATTTATGTAGTTCGATTTCCTTACGTCTACGAAGCCTAACTTAGTGGGTAATTCTATACTCTTTAAACCACAATACAACAAGTGATTCACACTCTACCACTCCCTAAGTATAGTGATCTCACCTTTGAATCTAAGGACTGAAACATTCACTTCGAATCCTCCCCCTGAGAACTTAGACAGTAAACACTCAATGATATTTACAATTCAGTTTGTACTCTCTACCAAAAATAAATTTTCATTGAACAAATCAAAGTGCTCTAAACAAACATTTATACAAAACCTAGACAAGCCTCAAATCATATATTAATTTTTGGCTTGTTAACATAGAATCTAAGTGAATACAAAGTAATTCCTTCAAATAGTTATTACAGTATAAGTATTCAAAGCAAAATCAATCAAAGATATGCACTCCAAAATCAACAATACAATTTCGATCGAATCTTCACATTCTAAAGGTTGAATTGATCTACTCGTATCTAACCCATCTTCAAAAGCCAAAGATTGATTTCCATAGATGAACCATAGTATCTTCAATATAATAACACATTAATAGGTCTAAAGATTTTTTTTTACTAATTTTAAATTCAAATAAAACAAGTAATTAAGCTGTATTAGTGACAACCTGCAATAGGCACTGCCGAGTGTCACTCAACTTCATTCTTCACATTTTACCTCAGTAAAATTTGTTACAAATTTTTTCTTAAGGAGTTGTAAGAATTATTCTAACCTTAATTGGGATAAAGCTTGTATGGAAGGCTAAATGCTTAAATAAAAACTTAATTTTTAGGGGTTGTTAACATAAAGATTTGAAAACTTTAACATCATGTTTAGTTTAGTGGAATGGAATAGGACTTTAATAGAATAGGACTGTAATGCAATAGGGCTGTAATGAAATAGAGTTGTAATTAGTAATTCAATTATTTGATTGAGTGGAAATGAATAGAACTGTAATAGTATTATTATGTTCGGCTGAATGGAGTAGAGGTTGTAATAGTATATCAAAAAAGCTAAAATGACCAAAATACTTTTAACAAATTTTATTAAATAAGTTATTATTGTTATTAAATTTTAATAGGATTATTATTAAATATGATTTAATAAAAATAAGAATAATATATAATTTAATAACATTTTTAATATAATTATATTTTTATTTTTATAAAAATATTATCTATACTAATTTACTTTTGAGTACTAAAACATTTCTTTTCATTGTCTAATTCATAATAATTTCTCTTCTCTTACTCCATTCATTCTTCTTCAATCTTACCCATGTGCAAAAACCTAGAAAATAAAAAACCCAAAATCAACCTTCATCCGTAGACTTGCCTTCATCTTTGTCCATTGCTGGTCATGAATTGATAATGATTCTTCACTCCTCTTGCTTAGTCTCACCCATGTGCAAAAGCCCAGAAAATAAAAAAATCTAAAGCCACGCTTCATCTGTTGCCTTCATCATTATCTATTGATGGCCATGAATACCGAACACCAACATTCATCCTCTCCCAGTCTCCCTCTTCTCTTCATTTGGAATATGAAATCTCACCTAAGACCTAAGGAGATAGAGAATCCTTCATTTTTCTATATTTTTATGTGTTTTTAAGTTGGCTCATCAGTTGGGGAGTTTTGATTGAGGTTTTTTTCTTTAAATTGTGGGTTTTAGATGATTTATTTTTTCGTGGGTAATATGGTAAAAAAATGTTTTTCCTCATTCCGAGCATTTTCAGATTAGCCATTCAGACATAAGTGTACTGAATAGCTATTACAAGACTTTGTTGTTTAGTTCATGTTAGACAATTCTGCAGAATCACTTTCAATGAACCAAACATTTGAGATACTATTGAAAATTGAATATGCCTAGTGTTAACATTAATGGGAGACAACATTAATGGCAAACAATACAAAGTGGTGCAAGTTTAGCACCCTAAAGTTGACTTTGAAAAAGTGGCATGGGATAATTTTTTTTTGGTCCTTGAGATAATGGGCTATTTATTGTTTGGTCCTTAAACCTCAACTATAAATATGCCTTCTCATTTCTCATTTCAATTCATCCCAACCAATCTTTCTCTCTTAGTTTTCTCTCTTCTCTCATTTGAGAATTCTTAAGGAATTATATTTGTTTGTAATACTTTGAAGATAGTAAAGTTATCATCTGGTGTTAGTGCCCGAGGACGTAGGTATAATTTACCGAACCTCGTTAAAACTCTTATGTTCTTTTTGTCCTATTTTTCTTTCAATATTTGAGGGTATAATAGTAGTATTTAATTGTGCTATTAAATTACGTTAGAAGGAATATTCTGACTAAGGAAAGACTTGGTATTTAAGAGATCCTTGTGATCCACCTCTCTTCCTTGGGAATTGAACTTTGTGTGATTTTTTAGTACAATAATTTACACGCTTCCGACCCTATTGGAACAACAAGTGGTATCAAGAGCCGAAGGTTAATCGTAGTATGCTCTGTGGTTGCAGTTTAAACTGATCTTCCACATCAGAAAAGATTTCCTTAGGTATATTGAAAGATTATGGAGAAAACGGTCGGTGTAGGAGCTTCAACATCGTCCATGTGGACAAGACCGACAATTGCAAATGCAAGACTGGCCGTGGAGATCTTTGATGGCACAGGCCATTTTGGTATGTGGCAAAGTGAGGTTCTAGATGCCCTTTTTCAGCAGGGTCTAGACATTGCCATTGATGAAGAGAAACCAGATGATGTACAGGAGAAAGATTGGAAGGCGATCAATCGGTTGGCATGTGGCACAATTCGATCATGCCTTTCTCGAGAGCAGAGGTATGCTTTTTCAAAGGAGACTTCTGCAAATAAGTTGTGGGTGGCACTTGAAGAAATTTTTTTTGAAGAAAAACAGTCAAAATAAGCTCCACTTGAAGAAAAGACTGTTTCGCTTCACATACGTCCCAAGTACCACAATGAATGATCACATCACCAAATTTAATCAGTTAGTCACTGATTTGCTGAATATGGATGAGACATTCAAAGATGAAGATTTGGCTTTGATGCTGTTGGGGTCACTTCCTGAGGAGTTTGAGTTCCTAGAAACTACTCTACTTCATGGCAGGAGTGATATATCTCTGAGTGAAGTCTGTGCGGCCTTATACAGTTATGAACAGAGAAAGAAGGACAAACAGAAAAACTCAATCAGAGATACAGAAGCTTTAGTAGTCCGAGGTCGTTCATACACTCGGAAGAAAACTCAAAAGGGGAGATCAAAGTCAAAGTCCAGACTCAGGAAAGATGAATGTGCCTTTTGTCATGAGAAAGGCCACTGGAAGAAAAATTGTCCAAAGCTGAAGAATAAGGGAAAAGCTGCTGTAGATGCTTGTGTTGCAAAGCATGATACTAGTGACTATGAACTATCACTGGTTGCATCATCATCGTCGTTCCATTCAGATGAGTGGATATTGGATTCGGGTTGTTCCTTTCATATGTCCCCTAACCGGGAGTGGTTCTCTGATTTAGTAGAACTAAATGGAGGAGTTGTTTATATGGGCAATGACAATGCCTGTAAAACTGTTGGGATAGGTTCAATCCAATTAAAGAATCAAGATGGATCAACCAGAGTTCTGACTGATGTTCGGTACGTGCCCAGTTTGAAGAAAAATCTCATCTCATTGGGAGCATTGGAATCCAATGGTTCAGTTGTTACTATGAGAGATGGGATTTTGAAAGTGACATCTGGCGCACTTGTGATATTGAAGGGCATCAGGAAAAATAACTTGTATTACTACCAAGGTAGTACAGTTATTGGAGCAGTCGCTACAGCTTCTGGTAACAAAGAATTGGACTCAATGCAGTTGTGGCATATGAAGTTAGGACATGCCAGCGAAAAATCCTTGCAAATTCTGGCAAAGCAAGGATTGTTGAAAGGTGCAAAGGCTTACAAATTAAAATTTTGTGAGCATTGTGTTCTGGGAAAGTAAAAGAGAGTGAAATTCGGTACTGCTATCCATAATACAAAAGGTATTTTGGAATATGTTCACTCAGATGTGTGGGGGCCTTCCAAGACACCTTCATTGGGAGGAAAACACTACTTTGTTACTTTTGTTGATGACTTTTCTAGAAGAGTTTGGGTGTATACCATGAGAACTAAGGATGAAGTGCTTAGAGTTTTTCTTAAATGGAAAACTATGATCGAAAACCAGACTGGCAAGAAAATCAAGCGGCTTAGGACGGACAATGGAGGGGAATATAAAAGTGATCCGTTCTTCAATGTGTGCCAAGAGTATGGTATTGTTCGACACTTCACAGTTAGGGATACACCACAGCAGAATGGATTGGCAGAGCGTATGAATCGAACATTGCTGGAGAAAGTTCGATGTATGTTGTCCAATGCTGGGTTGGGCAAGCAATTTTGGGCTGAGGCTGTGACATACGCTGGCCATCTTATTAATCGTTTGCCATCATCTGCATTAGAAAGAAAAACTCCTATGGAGGTATGGTC
Organism: Gossypium hirsutum; assembly: GCF_007990345.1. Taxonomy (NCBI): domain Eukaryota; kingdom Viridiplantae; phylum Streptophyta; class Magnoliopsida; order Malvales; family Malvaceae; genus Gossypium; species Gossypium hirsutum. The sequence goes on from NC_053424.1 coordinate 5,072,488, forward strand.
TGGAAAACCGGGTACAGATTATGATTCCTTACATGTGTTTAGATCCACTGCATATTATCATGTGAAGGAGTCAAAGTTAGATCCGAGGGCAAAGAAAGCTCTCTTTATGGGAATCACTTCTGGAGTGAAGGGATTTCGACTTTGGTGCTTAAGCACAAAGAAAATGATCTGTAGCAGAGATGTTACCTTTGATGAATCTGCCATATTGAAAAAGGTAGCAGATAAAGATATTCAGACGAGCAATACTCCACAGCAGGTGGAGTATACTCCAAAACAGGTGGAGTTTGAGCAGATGGGGATTTCCCAGTTAATAAGTCTAATTCTCCAGCCACAATGGAGGAATTAGAGGTTGAAGAGGTTCTGACCCAAGAACCACTAAGTACAACAGAACCAGTTGCAGTTGCAAGGCCACGGAGAGAAATTCGTAAACCTGCTCGATTTACTGATATGGTGGCCTACGCCCTTCCCGTTGTTGATGATATTCCTATCACTTATCAAGAAGCAATGCAAAGCTTAGAAAGTGATAAATGGAAAAGTGCCATGGATGAAGAAATGCAGTCTCTCCGGAAGAACAATACTTGGGAGTTGGCGCAATTACCGAAAGGTAAAAAGGCAATCGGATGCAAGTGGGTATTTGCAAAGAAAGATGGATCTCCTAGCAAGAAGGATATTCGCTACAAGGCAAGATTGGTAGCTAAAGGCTACGCTCAGAATGAGGGAATTGACTACAATGATGTATTTTCCCCTGTTGTGAAGCATTCCTCCATTAGAATTTTGTTGGCCTTGGTAGCACAGTTGAATTTGGAGCTAGCTCAACTTGATGTTGAGACGGCTTTCTTGCATGGTGAGTTAGAAGAGGAGATCTATATGACTCAGCCCGAAGGATACACAGATGCTGGTGGTAGAAATTGGGTTTGTAAGCTGAACAAATCGCTATATGGATTGAAGTAATCCCCGAGGCAGTGGTACAAGCGATTTGATAGCTTTTATGAGAAGGCAGAAGTACACAAGAAGCAAATATGATAATTGTGTGTATTTGCAGAAGCTGCATGACGGATCTTTCATTTATCTACTCTTGTATGTTGATGATATGTTAATCGCTTCGAAGAGCCAAAAAGAGATAGATAAGCTGAAGGCTCAGTTGAATCAAGAGTTCGAGATGAAAGATCTAGGTGAGGCCAAGAAGATTCTCGGCATGGAGATAAGTAGAGATAGACAGAGAGGCAAGCTTTGTTTGAATCAGAAGCAATATCTGAAAAAGGTATTACAATGTTTTGGTGTAAATGAAAACACAAAACATGTAAGTACCCCACTTGCTTCTCATTTGAAACTTAGTGCTCAATTATCTCCGAAAACTGAAGATGAAAGAGAATATATGGCGAAAGTCCCATATGCTAATACAGTTGGGAGTTTGATATATGCGATGGTGTGTACGAGGCCTGACATTTCACAAGCTGTTGGAGTTGTGAGCAGGTATATGCATGATCCTGGAAAAGGACATTGGCAAGCTGTGAAATGGATTCTACGGTATCTTCGAAAAACCGTAGATGTTGGTTTAATTTTTGAACAGGATGAAGCACTTGGTCAGTTTGTAGTTGGATATGTTGATTCCGACTTTGCTGGTGATTTAGATAAACGTCGTTCAACTACGGGGTATCTGTTTACTCTTGCGAAAGCCCTAGTGAGTTGGAAGTCTACCTTACAGTCTACAGTAGCTGTGTCTACTACAGAGGCAGAATATATGGCAGTTACAGAAGCTGTTAAGGAGGCTATTTGGCTTAATGGATTGTTGAAAGACTTAGGAGTTGTTCAAAGTCACATAAGTTTATATTGTGACAGTCAGAGCACTATTCATTTAGCGAAAAATCAAGTCTATCATTCAAGAACCAAAAATATCAACGTAAGATATCACTTTGTGCGGGAAGTCTTTGAAAAAGGAAAAATTCTACTTCAGAAGATTCCAACAGCAGATAATCCCGCAGATATGATGACCAAGGTGGTAACAATAATCAAGTTTAATCATTGTTTGAACTTGATTAACATCCTGAGAATTTGAGCACCTTCAGGTGTATGGCATTCGAGAGTGCATTTGTAGGCACTACAAAAGATAGCTTTATCGAATTTGGGGAGTTGAAGGAAGTGTGTGAAGATGTGATTATCCTAATCAAATCTTCAAGGTGGAGATTGTTAACATTAATGGGAGACAACATTAATGGCAAACAATACAAAGTGGTGCAAGTTTAGCACCCTAAAGTTGACTTTGAAAAAGTGGCATGGGATAATTTTTTTTGGTCCTTGAGATAATGGGCTATTTATTGTTTGGTCCTTAAACCTCAACTATAAATAGGCCTTCTCATTTCTCCTTTCAATTCATCCCAACCAATCTTTCTCTCTTAGTTTTCTCTCTTCTCTCATTTGAGAATTCTTAAGGAATTCTATTTGTTTGTAATACTTTGAAGATAGTAAAGTTATCATCTGGTGTTAGTGCCCGAGGACGTAGGTATAATTTACCGAACCTCGTTAAAACTCTTATGTTCTTTTTGTCCTATTTTTCTTTCAATATTTGAGGGTATAATAGTAGTATTTAATTGTGCTATTAAATTACGTTAGAAGGAATATTCTGACTAAGGAAAGACTTGGTATTTAAGAGATCCTTGTGATCCACCTCTCTTCCCTGGGAATTGAACTTTGTGTGATTTTTTAGTACAATAATTTACACGCTTCCGACCCTATTGGAACAACACCTAGAATAGTTTAGCTATGCAGGCGAACCAAACATAACGTAAGTATTTATTTCACCATTTTAAATAATGGGTCATTTGAGAAATCCCTATAAGAGTTTTACTTTTATTTAAGCATTTAGCATCTGCATAACATCACAAACATAGATTAACATATAAAAATAAATAAAAAATCATTATTATCTTTATAATTTTTTAAGAAAAATAAATCAAATCAAATAAATATTTTAAACTAAAGAAATATAATAGATTGTAGGAAAAATATCAATAAATGGGTAAGACAAGAATATTAATGGAGAGTTGAGCGGCCATTTTTGAATTAAGAAATGTGCAAAAAGTCATGAAAGTTAATGAAGGACCCATCTCATTTATTCTTGGGAAGGAAATGTGATAGCTATGTTTGTTGGACTATTGCTTATAAATTTAAATTTTAGTCTAATAATTAAGTTTCTCTCCAGTTAATTAGACTGTTGCATTTAAGTGCCAGAATAGAATATGTAATTCTTATACTTATTGAATTAATTACAACTTTGATCCTTGTTACGATTAGTTTTCAAGTGCCCAAACTCAGAAAAGCGTAAGAAAATATGTAGTCATTGAAAATTGGGCAGCCAGTATTGAAAAATGAAAGTAGCTTTTGTTGTAAAATTGCTTAAAATATTATTCCGGTGATGAAGTTTCTCATGTTAGAAATATATTAGGTGTGTTATACCTTTTGATACATTAATAATATTTTTTAATCCACAAGTAATTTTAAAGATATATATATATATTTTAATATTTTTATAGAATAATTTTTGACTTGTGGAATCTCAATAATTTATACCTAAATCATGTTGTAGTCTATATAAAGAGTGAATTATCTGTCTTGTTATCTCAGTTGTGCTTTCGTTGCTAGCTTTGAAAAACTCCATTTCCAGTGGCTCAATACCCATAATCAAATGGGTAACACTTTCCTCAACTTAGCCCTTCTCATCATCTTCCAATTTTCTATTAGGCCTACTTTCTCCATGAAATTAACCACCATACTTACAGACCAATCTGCGCTTCTTGCATTGAAAAACCATGTTTACGATCCTGAAAATGTCTTGGAAACCAATTGGTCATCTTCTACCCATGTTTGTAATTGGTTTCGTGTTAGTTGCGGATCCAGGCATCATAGAGTCACAGCTCTGAACCTTTCTGGGTTGGGACTCGTAGGCACCCTTCCTCCCTCTTTAGGAAATTTATCATTCCTTTCTCTTCTTTCCATCACAAATAATAGTTTCCATGGTAGATTACCTGTCCAATTATCCAATCTGCGACGGTTGAAACATCTAAGCTTTGGTAACAACAGCTTCAGTGGAGAAATCCCATCATGGTTGGGATCATTAACTGAACTTCGAAGCTTATTTCTAAACCATAACAACTTAAACGGTGTTATTCCTTTCTCTTTAGGCAATTTGTCAAAGTTAGAGATCTGGACTTTGTCTGGAAATCAGCTTTTCGGTTCAATACCCTCCTCCATCTTCAATATATCTTCCTTACAAAAGATGGATCTAAGCAATAATATGCTCTCTGGTTCCATACCTCCTGTTTCACGCGATTTGCTTTCAATAGAACTCATCAATTTCAACATCAATAATCTCACTGGCCATCTTTCAAAGGATATGTTTTGATCATTTTCCGAATTTGAAAGAACTTCACTTGAGTGCTAACATGCTTTCTGGTAGAATTCCAATGAGTTTATTCAAATGCAAAAAGTTACAAATGTTTTCCTTATCATATAACCAATTGGAGGGGAGTCTACCGGTAGAAATTGGGAATTTGAGTATGCTTCAGAGAGTTTATATTGCTCGGAACCACTTTGAAGGTAATCATACTAACTAGTAACTGCTTTTTAAAGGGTTTATATTTAATATATAATAGTCAACTGCACCTTATCTCCTTGTTAAAACACCTTAAGAATAAATTCAAATAGTTACTTAAGCTTGCTGCATCACATCATTCACTATGAATTTATACGCTAACAGTACATAAGCTTTTTCTTTTTCAATCTACTTTGAGATCCTAAGATGAAGGATTAGTTAATGAAAATAATAGTTGAGACAAGTTCGAAGAATTGTAAAATTAAATTAGTTGAGTTTGAAAACAATACCCTTATTAATAAAAACAAGAGTTTAGAATATTTTTTGAATTGACGAGAATAGTTTTTTTTTTCCATTATATTACTAAATTGATATTTAAAAATAATTATAATATTTAATTTAAAATCATTAGATAAAACGCTAAATTAGCCTTATATGTTGTTATTTTAATTGGCTAAATAAGCTTTTTTTTTTAATTTAGAGAAATAGCTCGATTTTGAAGAGATTGTGTGAAAGCGCGTCTAATTGGGAGCTCTTTCTGTACAGGTTAAGTCACATTTTTTTACTTTTTTAATATAATTAGTTTCTTTGGTCATATGATTAAATGTTTATGGTTTTGTCATTGAGTCCCGGGTTTGATTCATCTCTCACTTACATTTGCATTTTTTATTTCATATTGTTTTAAGTTTTTTATTATTTTTAATTAATATTTTAATATATTAGCTCTTTTGGCTAAATGGTTATATAATAATATATTTATCCTTGAGTCCTAAGTTCAATTCCTTCTCTTCTAAACATATTTGTAATTTTTATTTCATGTTGTTTGAAGCTCTTAATTTTTTAATTAATAAATATATTATTTTCAATTTTTTCATTTTTAATTAATATCTCTTTTATTTATAAAATTAAATAATAAATATATATTTTACATATATCATTATGTTAAAAATATTTGAAATTAATAATTCCTTTATATAATATATAAACATCAACTAATCTTTTTGATATATTTTTCTTTATAATATTTATAAGTCAAATATTTATTTTCTCTACGTATATTGTAGGTGTGGTGATTTCTAATATTATAAAATGAAATAATTACTTAAAATATAATGATTAGTTTTGTATGTAAAATATTTCAAGTATTATTGTTTTTTCATCTATATTGTGGGTATGATATTTCAAATATTTTTGCATGTGAAATATTTTAAATGCGCATACAAAAAATATATAATACTAAAATTTACTACACTCATGATATGAATTAAAAAATAAATACTACACATATAAAAATTATATTTACTAAAAATAATGATATTTGTAATAATTATTTGATTTTATAAATAAAAGAGATGTTAATTAAAAATATGAATTAAAAATAAAAATCGAAAATAATATTTTTTATTAATTAAAAATAAAAAAGCTTGAAATAAAAATTACAAATGTGTTTAGAAGAGGAGGAATTGAACTTGGGACATAAGGATAAAATCATTATTTTTTAACCATTTAACCAAATGAAATAATATATTAAAAAAATTAATTAAAAATAATAAAAAGTTTAAAACAACATAAAATAAAATAAAACTACAAATGTGAGTGGGAGAGGAATTGAACCGAGGACTCAAGGATAAAATCACTAGCATTTCACTACCTGACCAAAAAAACTAATTATATTAAAAAAGTCAAAATAATGTGGGTGTGCTTTCTTGCCACCTGTGCAAAAAGCGCGTCCACTATCTCTCTCCAAAATCGACTTATTTCCTTAAATTTCGATTAAAATTTGAAAACAAATAGCCTATTTAGTCAATTAAAAAAAACCCAGCATATAAGGCTAATTTAGCCTAATTAAAAAGTTGAGGTAAAATAGAAGTTTTGATAATTATACAATTATAAATAATTATAATTTAATAAAAAATGTGATAACTACACATTTAAAATTAAATTAAATTTACAATTATTAGTTAGAAAAAGTTTGATGTAATTTTTTTTAATTTTAAAATAAAATTATTATTTGAATATAATTCTAAGCATAACATACCAGATTAAATTTTGATAATTAGAATTATACTTTAATTATAATTTTTAGTTAAAAATTCTAATTTAATTTTGATATTATTATAAAAAAATGATTTTTTTATTTTTATTTTTAAATTTTGCTAATTTTACTTATGTAAATAGAGTTATTAATTGAATAAAACTCTAAGCATCTTAATTATCACTTAATTACTATTAGATTTATATATTAATTAAAATTTAACTTTAGTCTTATAAATATAACATTCAATAGTTAGGTATATTCAATCAAGTAGCTCACAAAAATTACCGGTAAAAAAATAACATTCAATAGTTAGGTATATTCAATCAAGTTAGAATTATATATATAAAAAATGAATGGAGTATTAAAGTAATGGTTCATCGGATAGACAATATCGAATCATATTCGAATAACAATGACACCAAAGAGAGATAAAATATTATTTTAATTGATAATGAGTTAATATAATATTATGATATTATTTTTAAAATTGTTTTTGTAAGCTGTTTATACTATGCGAAGCAAACAATCTTAAATCCGTTCTTTTTATTTATCATTATTTGTTTGGTGCAATGAAAAACATTTAGTGAATTTGTTTTGAAAAAAAAGTCAAATTTCAACAAATAATTTTTAACAGTCACCATTAAATTTAATCATTAATTTAGTGTAAGTATCTTTTATATTTACTTTCTTTATATAGTTCCAAATTTGTATATTATTTTAATATTTTTATGTATTAATTTATTTTCATTATTTTAAAGTTATTCTATCCTCTCAATTATTTTTAAAAAATAATTGACCTTTAGAATAAATTAAATTAATCCTAATTTTTTTAAACTAAAGAAAATACTCTTCATTGTTAATTATATTACTAAATTAACATTAGAATAATAATTTATTACTATTATTACATGATAATAATAAAAGAACGTTAATTAAATATTAATTAAAATGATAGTATATTAATGTGAAATTAATAAATTTAGTAATATCTTTTAAAAGCTCTACTTAAAAAATAGCATAATATATTATTAAGTAATAAATCTATAAAAAAATTGAATATAATTACATAATTTAAAATAATAAAAATTTCTTGACATTAACATTATATATATAAAGATAATATCATTATATTGGTAATCTAATTTATAATAAATAAATAAATTTATTTATTGTTAATTTTTATGTTAAAACTCAAAAGAAATTAAATATACTTTATAATAAAATTGAATATTTATTTTTTTATAAATATTAGTTGTATTTTCATTTAATATAAATTTTTACTTAATAAACAGTATAACTCATATCTATTTTAAAATATTTAATACCTAAAATTACATGTAATGCAGTGGAAAGAAGAAAAAGAATTAATGTAAATATTAAAGAAAAACTATAAGAGGAAGATATTTTTTCTCGAAATTCAAATCCTAAATGGACCTTTATTCCATTAGTATTGAAGTCTGCAATATGATGTGAAATTCCTTGCTAATGATGCTTTATCTAATCTATTGCAATATTGTGGAAGAATTCTAAATTTGATGTACAATTTTATTTTCTTGTAGGTGAAATTCCAAGACATATTGTGAATCTTACTCTTCTTAGTGTGCTCGATTTTCCCGATAATAACTTTACAGGTAAATGGATAGAAGAGAAGTAATTTTTTTATATTAAAGTTGTTTCATCATTATCTTTATATTTTAAATTTCTTTCAACTTTCAATCTAAAAATTCCAATTTAAAGTTATTGAAGATATTTTAATATTTGTAATACGTTTATAAAAATATTTTAAATTTGTATTTTATATTAATAATGTATAGAAAATACACACCACCAGTGTTTAAAATACAAACTCTTCTATTTTTCGATATTTGTTTGATAAAAATTATGGCAGGCACAATACCTCATCAAATTGGCAACCTACAGAATCTAGAGTACTTGCATTTGGGAGCCAACAATATCGTTGGTTCTATTCCTCCCGCAATATTTAATATTTCAACCTTGTCGATCAATTTACTTGGAATTAAATCAGCTCTCTGGCCATCTTCCACCTAACGTGGGCCTTTGGCTTCCGAACCTGGAACAGTTACATCTTGATATAAATCAACTTTTCGGCTCATTCCCAATGTCTATTTCCAATGCCTCTCAGCTTACTAGTCTTGATATATCAAGTAATTACTTTTCAGGGACCATTCCTGACACTCTTGGCAATCTAAGAAATTTAAAGAGACTCAACTTGGAGACTACTAATTTAAGTTCCTCAGGAATGAGCTTTCTCTCTTCATTGACAAACTGTCGAGGCTTGGAAGTCTTGTGTTTTGGCGACAACCCACTAATCAGCGGTAAACTTCCAGGTTCCATAGGGAATCTCTCAAGTTCTCTCCAAAAGTTCTATGGTCCTGCATGCAACATTAGGGGTAGCATCCCAAGTGGATTTGGAAACTTAAGTCGCTTGATAAGTATCTATCTGTCCCATAATAAACTGACAGGAATGATTCCTACTACAATTGGAGGATTAAAAGAGCTTCAAAAGATTTCTTTTCATCACAATAAGTTGGACGGACCTATTCCATCTGATTTATGTCATCTAAAGAAGCTGGCTTTTTTGTTCTTATCAAGTAACAAACTGTCAGGACCAATACCTGCATGCTTGGGTGGTCTCATTGCTTTAAGGAGTCTATATCTCGACTCCAATATGTTTTCTTCGACAATACCTTCAACCTTGACAAGGATTAGTGATCTTCTCATCCTGAACTTGTCCTCAAATTCTCTAAGTGGTCCACTGCCAATTGACATTGGTAAGTGGAAGGTTTTGACTAGTATGGATTTGTCGAATAATCAGTTATCGAGTGATATCCCAATTGGAGTTGCAGATCTCCAAGACGTGACTTATTTCTCTTTATCCAACAATAGAATCAGAGGTTCTATTCCTGAGTCATTTGGTAACTTGTTGAGTTTGGAGTTCTTGGATTTGTCAAGAAATAATCTTTCCGGTCAGATTCCCAAGTCTTTCGAGAAGCTTCCTTATCTCAAATATTTCAATGTCTCTTTCAATAGACTTCAAGGAGAAATTCCTAAAGGAGGATCATTTGGAAACTACTCATTCGAGTCGTTTAAAGGGAATGAAGCATTGTGTGGTGCAGCTCAACTTCATGTTCCAAGTTGCAAAACTAGACGTCTTAGAAATTCCAAGGTGAGAACAAAGCTTATAATATTTGTAGCACTACCAATTGCCTCTGCAGTATTAGTGGTTTCTTTAATTATCATTATCTTGCGAAGAAGGAAGAGAAAAGACAGATCGACAGCTCAAGAAGACTTGACACCTTTAGGAACGTGGAGACGAATTTCATACCACGATCTTCATCAAGCTACAAATGGATTCAGTGATAGGAGATTTCTTGGTACTGGGAGCTATGGTTCTGTATATCAAGGGACTCTCTTAGATGGGATGGAAGTTGCAGTAAAGGTATTCAAGTTAGAGTTAGAAGGAGCTTTTAAGAGTTTTGATGTTGAATGTGAAGTTCTTCGCAACATTCGTCATCGAAACTTAATCAAAATCATTAGTAGCTGCTCTAATGATCTTGATTTCAAAGCTTTAGTTCTTGAGTTCATGCCTAATGGGAGTCTTGATAAATGGTTGTATTTCAACAATCATTTTTTAGATATCTTACAAAGGTTAAACATAATGATAGATGTTGCATCTGCGCTAGAATATCTCCATCATGGTAATGCAACGCCTGTAGTTCACTGTGATTTAAAACCTAGCAATGTTTTATTAGATGAAGATATGGTTGCACATTTGGGTGATTTCGGGATTGCAAAACTCTTATGTAAAGAGGATTCAATGATACATACCATGACAATGGCGACTATTGGGTATGTAGCACCAGGTGATACTTCTAATTCTATTCCAAAATTTTTCTCTTTACAATGCAAGTATAGGATGTGGATAACAGAAGGGATCATGTGTTAGAAGTTTGAATTTTAAACGTATTGAATGTCTCTTTTTAAGGAAGCAATTAGATTAAACCCAAGATTAAATATAGCATGGAAACATATAATGATTAGATATTTTATAACATTTTTTATTATCAAGATATCATTGGATATTAATAATGTTCTTTTAAATTCATATAGAGTATGGAATTGAAGGAATTGTTTCAACAAAAGGTGATGTCTATAGTTTTGGTATTCTTATGATAGAAACCATCACGAGAAAAAAACCCACAGATAAAATGTTTGCAGGGGAACAGAGTTTGAAAATTTGGGTGAAAGAGTCAATATCATCTCCACTAAATCAAGTTGTAGACACCAATTTGTTGTGCACTATTGGGAGCGAACGTTCAGCAGCCAACAATTGTGCCTTATCCATTTTGCATGTTGGCTTAGAATGTTCATTAGAGTTACCAAATGAGAGGCCTAATATGAAAGAGATTGTTACGAAGCTAAACAAAATCAAAGTGAAGTTTTTAGAGGATATTGAAGGGGGGGGATGAAGAGTGCATTTGTTAATTTGACTAAAATAAATATATGCTTTATTTTTATTCAATGTCTTTAATTAGTATTTATTAAGATTCTTGGAAATCTTACTCATTTGGAAGTAATGTTAGTTGAGTTGATATAAATATTATAGGTTCATTAATTCGATTCTCTATCCAATCCTTCGTTGGACTTTAGTTTTAGCTCTTTTATATATTGATTAGAAGTTATCTAGCAAAGATTCCATTGATGAGCAATGATATTACTAGCAATGGAGTTCGTCACAGCTCCTCGTCCCAAGTTTTTAAGTACATTTTTTCCCTTTTCTTTTCAATTAGGTGTTTTACTGGTGCTATTTGATCATTTAGCCATCGATGAAATTGTTTTTCTGTGTGATATTCTATAACTACTTCAAATCATTTTTGGGGAACCTTCTTAGTATTCAAATTCTTGGGCAAATCGGTGATATTACTACACTTGAATGTTTGTAAATTATGGAAAAAAAAACTCTATCCAACTAAATAAATTTGCCAATAATCCTTACTCTTTTGATTGGACCAAGACAAAACAAATGTTGAATAATATGAATATTAAAACAATCCATCCAACGAAGAGTAAGTCAGTCCATCAAATCAAGATTACTAGATTGAGTGAATAGTTTGTTAGAGAATGCCCAACCAATAATGAGATGCTTGTAATAACATACTCATTTTACCTTGTTATTAATATAAGACATTGTCATTGTTATTTCGGTTTCTTTTTCTGTGTATATAAATAAATTGATCAATAATAAAGTCCTTAGAATAATATGATTATTCTTAAAAGGTCGTTAGTCAAGTATTATTGTAGGCTCAAACAATGATAATGCATTGAGACTAATGTGTAGTTGATTGGAAATGTATGTTTTTATGTTACGCTTTTACGGTAATGCTCTGTAACAATATTTCGGCAATGAATGCGAGTTAGCGGGTGTTACAAGTCTACTTAGAATATCAAGAAATATGAGATTGGACTATGCAAGTGTGACTATTCCATAACTTGTGTCCAATCTAGATATTAAGGATAAAATGATATAATATATGAAAAAATTATCACAAAAAGGTTATCTCAAATCACGACTTCTTGTAACTTGGGTAGCAATGATGCATTTCTAGATACCACTCATTGCTTGTAATATTAGAAACGTTCTAATATTACTACTAATGTTACAAGAGCCTATAGGGTCACACCCTATAGTTGAAGTGAACAGAATCCAAATGCAGAGGCAAGGGCGTGTGTCCAGACCGTGTGACTCACTGTTTATGATTTAGGACCACTTAGACCAAAGACACGAGCGTGTGTCCAGGCCATGTGACTCACTGTTTACAAATTAAGACCACACGGGCAGACGGCACGAGTGTGTATGACACACGAGTGTGTGTCAGGCCGTGTGGCATGTAGATAAATCTAGAACTTGTCTTTGAGATCGTAAGTGTTGTTTGAACAAACACTGGTCTCCATAATGTATTTATGATCAGAATTAGATTGTATGAGTACTATCTGATGCTTTGAGACTGAGATATGAATTATATAAATGTATACGTACTGTGATGATTGTTAATGATATTGCTCTGTATTACCTACCTATTAATTGAATCAGAATAACTGTACATATGTTGTCGACATCTATAATCTGCATTTCCATTGGTTGGGAATTATATGAATGAGGAAGTAAATTGTTTTGATTCAGTGGCTCAGCTACAATTTATATGTGAACCTGACATTTTGTCGCTATTTGATTTGGCAACTAGTTTGGGTCTTAGTAAACTTGTCGTACTGACACTATAGGGTGTGTAGGGTTGGATGGGTGTTAAATGCCCTTAATGGTATGTTGGGATAGTCGGAGATAGTGTGTAGCAGATGAGGTAGGAATAACTGTATGTGTTTCTGATCTGTTTTGTATCTAAACTGGAATTGTTTTTGTCATATAACAGATATGTTAAATCTGTATTAAATGTTTTTCTGATTCTGACAAAAACTTGGACTTCGAGGACTATTTTTATAATCATGCTTAGTTAAATTTATTTCTATCATGCACTGGGTTCACAACTCATTTCGTTGTTGACTGAATTTTAAGTGGTTCACAGACTTGAACGGGTCAGTGTTGTGGGAGCTCGGTCAATCTGCTTTATCTTTCCTTTTGATTATACTATTAATAATTTCAGTTTTCTATAGTAATATGAAGTTTTAGGAGGATTGAATGGTTGGTTGATTGCTATGATTGTTATAATATGTTAAATGTTTTTTAAATATTTGCATTTATAAATGTGGGTTTCTAGTATCGACAATGTAACTCTTTGGACTTGGTTTAAATGTCTAGGCTTGGTTTAGGGTGTTACAAATAACAACAACGACGCAAGGAGCTTGTCCTATTGAAGCAACAACGAGGCTTCAAGATTCAACACCAGCTTGCCTTCTTGATTCGACACAAAATGAGGTGGAGGCTGAATAGATCTATCGACAAATTCAGTGAGTTCATATCCTTCTATTATGAGCTTGATGTGTTGCTGCCACTGGATAAAATTGCTTTCATTGAGCTTAACTATATCATGTTTAGGAAAGCATTGCACTAAGTGAGTCTTACCAGATTCAGAGTAAACCAAAGGTGCTGGATCACATGCAGGTGGAGAATTGGCATAATTGGCAGAGACAGAATCAATAGAATGAGCCATGAGATCGGAGCCAGAACATAGTTCCAGGATCTAGGCGAATGATATCATGAAAGTGTATGAGACAATATGGAGAACTATGACTGGTAAATGAATATTTTTACATTTGAACTATAGTGTATATTGCATACTCTTGATTATTGTTAATACACGTATTTATACTACGCTATAGAGACTCAACTACTACTAACTAAATGTTAACAACCTACTAATAATCTAAACTACCTAATTAATTTACAACTTCTTGATATACTCTAACAGGTGGAAGAATCAATATCATCTTCGCTAAATCAAGTTTTAGATACCAACTTACATAACAGTATTGGGAGGAAACGTTTAGCAGTTGACAATTGTAACGCCCCAAAATTCTTATTTTTTTCTTAAAATGTGACACAAATGTGTATTTGTTTCAATGGTTATGTGTTCTCTCTGTGTGTGAGAGGTTTTAAGTTTAAGCTCTGTCTTTGAAAATTTTGTTATTTTTGGAATCAAGCCCTATCTTTGTTCAGTGGGCTTATATTAAATTATTTATAAAATTATAATAGAATAGGCCTGTTGGTCTGGTGGTTAAGTTGAGTGTTAGTTGGTTGGAGATCTTGTGTTCGAATCCCTGTGCGAGCGTGTGTATTATTTTTGCTCGGTTATCAGACAAAATTTTGGTTGAATTAAAAGCCTGAGAAGTGGATTAGTGGAAGGAAAATAAGGGATTTGGGGGTTATCAGAATTGTCATTTTTTTCTTTTTGCAAAACTTTCTCCTTCCTCCTAAGGGAAAAAACTGACGTTAATCTTCTGTTCTCTGCCGTTCCTTTGTTTTATTTTTTCTTTATTCTTCGTTTCTTTTTGTTTTGTCAACCGTCGCACTTTGGTTCTTGTTATTCTCGTTTTGTCACACGACTTTGGTAAGTGAAGTCTTGTCATTTAGTAACTTGTGTTTTTGTTTTTCAAACGTTGAATGGGGTCTTATGGTTGTTTTGACAGTAAAGAATCGAGGAGACCAAGACTTTACTCTTGCGGAATTATAGTCAATTGCTCGAAGTGTTGGGGTAAGGGACGAATGGTTTAATTGAACTGTTGTCAATGTTGTGGTTTCAGGTGAATCGTGAATAAAGACTGATTGTGGAGTTTAAGTTGTCGATTTCAGGTGCTGGTCTATTTTGGAGTGCTTTTGCATCGAAAATGTATCAGGTGTGTACCCAAAATGCAAGAAAACGGGTTTTTGAAAAAAGCTAAAAACCTTACTGTCGATGCCACACAGCCATGTGGTAGGCCGTGTGCGACGAAATAGGCGTGTGATCGACGAAGGCCAAGCCGTGCACTAGACACGACCGTGTGATAGCCAAGTAGGCCGTGTGCGACACACGGGCTCGACCAAAGTGGGCCGTGTAGACCACACGGGCATGTAAGCCCACACGGGTAGTCCACATGGGCGTATGGAAATCTGGGCCAAGCCGTGTGATCCACACGGGCAAAGGCTAATCTGGGCGTGTGGGCCCACACAGGCAAACCACATGGGCGTGTGGGCCCATTTAGCTAAAATGTTTCCTAGATTGCACAGGTCGCCCAAGTCGACTATGAAGCTACTGTAGGGTCAGTAAGCGCTTCTTAGACCCTAAATCGTGTGATCTGAATATACAATGTATGTATTGAGCATGTTAGATTTATGCATGTTTACTGATCTATATGTATGACTGATAACTGGATGTTAGCATGTATTCTGTATATCTGCATTGAGCATGTTGAGTTGCATCTGCATTGGGGTGGGATGATTGATTATACTAAAAGGTTTTCATGCGTATTATCTAGCAGCTCAGCTGCAATATTACTGATAAGTGCCGCATTCGGTACGACTTGGTGTGTAAGGTTGGATGGGTGTTTTGAACCCCACATGGTGTGTAGGGATGGTCGGAGATGGTGTGTAAAGGTTGGTGGGTAGGATACTGATTTCTGTTACTGTAATGCATACTGATGGGCTAAGGCCCTAATTTATATCTGGAACTGTATCTGAATGGGCTAAGGCCTAAACTGTATTTGAATCTGTAATGGGCCAAGGCCCAGACCGCCATTGACTGATAACTGTTGTTTGACTGTATGCATGTCTTCTGTGAGGATTACACACTGAGTTTACGTAAACTCACCCTTTTCTGTTTTATCTGTACAGGTAATCCCCAAACTTAGATGGATCGGTGCGGCAAAGGACTCGACGATGACCACATGATTATTGAACTACTTTAATTTTAGTTATGGTATTTATTTCCTATTTATTTTCTGGGGTATTTTTGTTGTAATTGAGACTTTTAGACTCTTTGCTTTTGATTTGGATTTTAACTGTTTTCATGAACTTTTGAACTGCAACGAAAACTCGATTTTATTAAACACAACATTTTCCTAAAACGTGAATGATTTTCTTTAAATATCACGGTTTTAAAAAGCTTCCGCTACAGAATATGTTTTTTTAAACGAATCAAATTAACGAGAAAATGATTTTGAATTTGACGAGAGATAGATAGAAGATAATAAATGAAAACTGTTTTGACTTGATAAATTCGATTTTAAATCCTTTTCCATGTGACATCGCCAGATTTAGCCATAACGTTTAGGCCGGGTTTGGGGTGTTACAACAATTGTGCTTTAGCCATTTTGCAAGTTGGCCTAGAATGTTCAGTAAAGGCTCCAGATGAGAGGCTTGATATGAAAGAGGCAATTACAAAGTTAAAAAAGATTAAAGTGAAGTTATTAAAGGATATTGGATGGGTTCGATGAAGAAGCAATTATTAAAAATAAACTTGTGTTTAGTTTGTGATTTATGTGGTTTTTATCTTTTGTTGTTTCCATGACGACATATGCAAGTCTTCTAATTCATGTATGTCTTTTACCTTTTGTTAATGTGTTTTGTTCTTTGATTGAGACCTATAACTTTGTAGTATTGTTCTCTCTATTATTAATAAATCCTCTTCGATTTAGCAAAAAAAAAAAAAAGTAAATATTGGTTATTGGCTGATGGTTATGGCGCTCTCCCTAAGTGTGGTCTGAGTTCAAGTCATACTAGTTGTGTTATTGTTAGGGATTTATTCTCCTTTTGTAATTCATCAAAAAATAAAATAAAATATAAACACGGATATGATTTTGTTGGCTTGGTATATGCTTTTAATTTAGTTTTCTTTTAATAAAGCATGTAGATCATGCAAGTCTAAAGGTGTAATTTACTTAGGGTGAGTTTGGATGGGCGATTGGGTGTGGTGCAGTGCGTTTAGCTTACTTTTTATCTCACGCTACAGTATCGCTACAGTATCTAATCTCACCGCCATCGCTATTTTTACACTAACCGCAGGTAAACACACCGCCCATCCAAACTCACCCTTAGTCGATATGAGAAATTATTTTATGGACTCTTTCCACCAAATCATCCATGGTCCCATCCAATTAAAAGAAAATACATCATCTTTTTTTTTTTCATATCATATGTACATTTGGACTAAATTTCTAAATAAAAAATTATGTATCTTCTTTTAATTGGACTAGACCATTAATAATATGGTAGAAAGGGTTCATAAATTAATTTTTTAATCGATACAAATAAGAAAAAAATTATAACTTAGTCCTTACATAGGTTTGATCATAATCCATAAAATTAATATTAAGCTACCTATTATTATTTATTAAAAATTTTATCATAATCCATAATTATATGATTACAAGACATGAAAAAATTATTTTAAAAAAATAAAATGAAACACTAATACAATGTGAATACCCAAACATATGAAAAGTTATATTAATAAAAATATTAGTATTTGATACATTGATAATATACTTTTTATTTCACAAAACAATTTAAAAAAGTTGTCATGCATTTTTTTCTTTTAAATATTTATTTTATAATATTTTATTACACTCATATAAAACACTTATCAACCCTCCAATCCTGCTTGTAGAGTCTAAAAGCTCCACTGTAAATTTATCAAATATTTTCTCTTAATAAAAATATTAACTTCCAAAAGTTTATATAATACATCACAAATACATTAAAGGACATATGTTAATTAGAGGCGCTCATGAGTTGGGTCGGGTCTAAGCATGATATTAACATACTTTATGCTTGTCCAAGTTAGGCCCGACCCAAAATCTGGGTCTAAAATTTTGCCCAAACTTATCCATATTTACAAAAGATTAACTCAAACTCATTTTAGGTCTGTCCGTATTATTTTTAAATTTAAAAAAACACATTTATATTATATTATAAAATTTTATTTATTGAATCTTTTTATATAGTCATCTTAACATTATTTTAATATTTACATTAGAGTAGTATTATATATTTAATATAAGTTTATTTTTTATGTATTTTAAATTATATAATGTATATATAAAATAAATAATATGAAGTAATATAAACTTAAAACGGGTGGGGTTGGTCTAGGCTTGAGCCTTGAAAGTTCAAGTTTGAGTTCGACCCATATTTTAAATTGGTCTAATTTTTTTTCAAACTCTATTTTCAAACATAGTATTTTTTTTCGAACCTTCTCAAATTTAAAACGAATAGCCTAGCACATTAACTGATATAACGTTAATACATATCCACAAGTTTTTGTGATTTTTCATCCTCTGCCCTAATAATTAAGGCCTTTAATAAAAATGTCCATCTTGTTAACACTTGGGCCCTTTTCGGGCCACATTTTACAAGAAGGAATGATTAAGGCCTTCAAGTTATAGGGTAAAATATATCTTCTGAATTATCAAATTTTAGTTAGAAGGAGGCTTTAAGTGCTTTAAGATTAGCATTTGAGTTATTGTATAAAAGGAGTTTTTTTACATGTTGTACAAAAGTTAAACATAATGGTAGATGTCAGATCAACATTATAATATATATCCACTGCGATTTAAGTGAAGATATGGACGCAATTTTACGTCTTTTTGGCATCTCAAAACTCCTAATTCAATCGGTTGGTAAATTCTAGTTAAAGTTGATCAAAGTCGATAATTTTTTAAATTTTATATATTTTTATTTTTCTAAGTTTGAATAAATTTTTACTTTATTTTTTATTTTCAAACATTTTAGCTAATTTTTTTAATTTCTGAATCATATATTTTTTAATTTCTAATTTTATAAAATTTCAAACAGGTTTTCAAAAATTTAAATAATCTTTTTATTTTTATAAAAATTGAAATTTTTATAAATATTGAATTTTATATATTTTTCAAATTTTAATGTGCTTACTAATATAGTAGGTATATTCAACTATGACATGACATGTATGAGATGTGTAAAAACTTGATCAATCCACATCATATCATTTCAATAATGTTATAAAAACGGATTTGAATGTACAAAACTTAAACTCCAGTTACCAAGTTGAAAAACAAAATAGTATGTACCAATTTAAATATTAAAATTAAGTTCATTTACTAAGAAGCTATATTTACTTTATTTCTACAATTTCACAATAGAGGTGAGTAAAATCTGATTCGATTAGAAAAATTCGATAAAAAATTTTAAATTTTGAATTAAATAGTTCGAGTTATTCAGATAAACTTGATAAAAAATTAAAATTTTCGGTTTAACTCGAATATAAATTACACAATTTGAGTTATCTAAAAATCCGAATAAAAAAAGGCAAAACTGCATCATCTTGATAAAGTTTATCTTTTATAAAATTAAAAATCAAAACTATTAATTTAAAATGTAAAACAATTATATTGTTTATGTAATTAAATAATCTTATACTTCGTCTATTAATTAAATAATTGGTCCATGTAAATACAACATTGAGTTTAAATAATAGTAGGATTTATTAATTCGACTAGATTTGACTTGAACTTTTTTTACTTTATTCGATTCGAAAAAATTTTAAATTAAGTTCGATTGCTAAAATAGGATTTGTTAACTTAACTAACTCAAAATTTTTTGACTCAATTCGACTTGACGCGATCTAATGCTCACCCCTATTTCACAATATAGAAGTTTTAGGTAATAAAAAAAATAGTGATTTATTTGACCCTCTAATTTTACAAAAAAAAAAGTCATTTTTTTTAAACTTGCGTTACTTGTCAAATCATCCTAAGACGGATGGAAAAATTAAGAGACCTGTTAAGTTTGCTAACCTGGCATACATATAGATTACCACGTGATGCAACATAAGCAATTAATTAATTTTTTAATTTAAAAAAATATAAAAGTATTTTAAAATTTTAAAATTTAATTAATTACAACATGACATCTCATGTGTATACCACGACAGTAAAGTTAATAGAAGTTAACTTTTCTATCCATTTTTAGTGATTTGACAAACATATAAGTTTAAGGGTTAAAAGAAACAAAAAAGTTAAATAAATAATCGAAATAATTATTTTTAAGTTTTGAAGGTGAAATAAATTATAGAAATTTTAGTGAAGAAGGGCATTGAATCATGAGCTTGTATATAAGGATACGCATCGCCATGTAATTGATTCTTCGTGTATATATATATATATTGATTGTTTGGAAGGAAGGAAGGACTGAATTAATTGCACAAATTAGCTAATAGAAAAATGTTAGATCTTTGGGTTTTAACTCAATGATTGGTGCACAATTTTCGACTCTTTTTGAGCAAGAACCCGAACTTCCCCCTTTCACCTAAATTACCAAAACAAGAAAAAGTTAGGCCTTTCATCTTAAATCATATATGAAATGCAAATATGACAGCCAAAAACTTGGCTTGTACTTACTTTATTTGATCATTGAATTATATGAAGAAACAGAATTTTTTTAACGTTTTCTCCAGCTAAAGGAAAAAAAAAAAACAAAAATGATCTTTGACCTTCATGCACAACTTGAACCTGAAACATCTACCAAAAGAAGTAAACAAAATACTTGGCATTACAAAGGAATTATAAAACAAAATTCTGGTCGAAATGCTGCAGTTGAGTTGTATCAACCCCAAGTTCCATGGTAGCTCAACAAAAATCTTTTAAAACCAGCCTAAATTTTAAGTATTTATTTGTTCTAAGTATGATATGACTTAGCCAACATGACGTGAAGCAATCTATCACTGAATTCATCTATATATATGTACCTCGAAATCTAACTGATACAACACACTATCTAAAGCCTTCAAAACCAAGAGATAGAGGTTACTTGGGATCCCAATAATGGCTTGCTTAAAACTTGCTTTGCTTGTAATTGTCTTTGTTTTGATCTATCAGGTACCATCGATGCAATCTAGGAAGCTTTTCAATGGTGAGATGAAAGCAGCAGTCATTTCCCCCAAGGATAATTTGGTTCCAAGTGATATTCCCAAGAAGCCTACAACTGACATAATGGCTGATAACGAAAGGCTTTTTTCTGTTCATCTTGGTAAAATTGATCGATTGTTGCAATCAGCAGTACCAAGTCCTGGAGCTGGCCACTAGCTAGCTAGACTCAGTTGTCTCCCAACTGTAGTTGCCCTTCAATACACAGTATAATATATACGAATTAGCTGCCAAAAACATATATAACTAGTGTACATGTAAGGTTTGTCTTACTCTTATGTTGTTACCTGCAATAATCCAAAATATCTGCAATTTTAATTGAAAAGAATGCTTAAAAATGCTAATTTGCAATGATAAAGTTAATCAATTTGTTCATGAGAAGTATGTTTGTCATTGAAATACGATAAATTATCTTTGATGGAAGATAGTTTCCACAACACCAAGTTCCGAAGAAACTGTTGAAGTCAAACCGACTTTAAGTCGGTAAAGCATGGAAAGAAGATTGGTTCTAAGTCGGTGTAGCGGTGGAGCTTATAAAAAATTGTTCGAGTATGGCGGCAAAGGGAGCATCTAAGTCCGTTAATTTAGGCTATAAATGTAGTGCATGTACGGTGAGAAATAGAAGTGTGTAATGGAGAAAAAGAAAGTGTTTATATATTTATGTTGTTTTCTAGTAAGTTACTTCCTTGAGTAATAAACTTATTTTGGTTTCAGTGTTCACTATGCATCCAATAAATGGTATAGAAGTTTAGTTTGAGGCCATGTTATGATGACGAAAGTAATTCAACTGCACATTTTGAAATTAATGAAGATAGGTTATGATAACTGGAGCCTCCAAATCAAAGATATATTTGGCTCTCACTCAAGATTGCTGGAATATTATAAAAAAGAATATGTTGAGCCTGAAAATGCAGCTGTTGAAGCGGTTTGAGAAGTGAAGAGAAATGGGTACTAAAGGAAGCTCGCAAAAAAGATAACAAGGTTTCAAGGAGTTGACGACTTTAACTTTTGAAAAAAAATTTGGATGCGAAAACATCACTGGAAAAATGGGGTATGTCTGCAATCACTAAGAGCTGAATTTGAGAGGTTGAAAATGAGAAGTTCAAAAAATATTGATGACTGTGTTAGCCGATAGATGGGGTATTGAAAAAATTCTAATAAAAGTCCCTTTTTTTTACAAAGTTTACAAACAGATATCTAATATGTTTCTAACAGCTTGGGACAGATGGTAGACTGTCGATGGCAACCCACTTACACAAGCAGATATATTAATTAAAATTATGCCAACTATATTTGATTTTGTAAGTTCAAAGAATGAAGAATAGGTAACAATATGTTGGAAATATGAGGCTTCCAACAAAATGCGATTCTTGGAAAATGTCATATTAATATAAAACCCCGAATCACCCTGTTTAACACTGACAAATAGATGTGGTAATCCATGCCCAATGTGCTGGTTCTTATAAAGCATAGAAATGGTCTTTCACCTTCATAGACAGCTTGGAGTTGCAAATTGAAAGCTAGATGCCAGAAAAGTTAAATGAAAGCTTAATTTGTTAGTTGTTTTTAGAGTAAAAATATCATGAAAGTCTCTGTTTTGTCCGCTCTATTTAAAAAATAGATAAATTGATCCTTAAACATTAGATCAAATAATAAATTGGAGATTTTTGTTAAAATTTTTATATATTTATATTATTAAAAATTGGTGTAACTAATGGAATTACTAACCAATGACATATGGCGTGCTACGAGTACCTCATACTAAAATGCATGAATCATTTTTTAACCATAGAAATAGATAAAATTTTTTAACGGATGATCAATTTACTTTTTGATTTAACATATTTAGATTAATTTACTCATTATTTGAGTAGAATGAGCAAAATACAATCCAAGCATATATTTTTAGTCACAGATATCCGTAGACATTGCATGAATACTATTGGATCAAGCCGGCTAAGTAATCAATAAATGCCCACCATTATAAATTCCATGAATCTCTTATTTCATTCCAAACATGTAATACTTGACTTAGCCAACACGTTGCCATCTGAATCCTTTGCAGATATATATATATATATATAAACCTTAATTCCACTTACCTTAAGCAAGGCCTCATTATACACTGCATCAAAGGGTCACTCACTACTGAAATAAGATATTCCCTTCTCCTTCCAACTCTAAGATGGCTCGTTTAAGCATAGTTTTGATTATCTTTCTTTTCTCTTTTATCATCCAAGCACCATCATCAGCTGAAGCTAGAAAGCTAATGATGAACTTGCAGGAAACAGCTGAAGCACTTCCATTGAACAAAAATGTTTTCGTAAGTGTTAAGCAAAGAGAACCGACACCAGCAGTTTCTTTTAGAAACAAAGACCACGAAATAGTTGATGAGTGTTGTAGGCCCCTTTCTATTAAACTCGAAAATCCTTCATATTAAATCCCAAAACCCAACACATTAAACTAAAACCCAACAAATTAAACTCAAAATTTTACCCAAACCCGAATAGCCCACTAAAGTCTAACCCAAAACTAAACTTAATTACCTAGCCCAAGCCCAATACCCATTACACAATTTTTTTGAAACCCTAATCTACCCTAGCCGCCTCTGCCTTTTGACCAACTCTCTGACTCCTCTGTTACCATCCACTCTTCCACCGGCCACCTGCTCTGCTGCTTCCAACCACTGCCTATGCTTATCCTTGCAAGCAATAAAGAAGACAAGACAGATATAATAGAAAATAGGTGTAAAAGGGTTATAAAACCCGAATCAAAAACTGTAAAGAGCTTGGATTTTCGGGATCAATACAAAGAATATTTTAATATACTCAAGAAGATTCAAAAAATATAAAGACAATACAAGAGTAACATCCAAGCAACCGAATACCAAAGAGTGAAGAATCAAAAGTGGAAAAGCCTAAGGTGATTCTGTTTTCTTGTTTTAAATACTATTTTAGGTTCATTTTACATACACATCTAGTAAAACTACACCAAATATACAAAAATATAAAAGATAAAATACTAAAAAAGAAGAAGCTTTTACCTTTTCCGGCCATCGTGCACGGTGGCCGGCGCCGGCAACGGTCCGGCGATCGGACCGGTGACCGGCCCACCGCCGGAAATCCCCTTCCCCCTCCCTTCTCTCTTCCTTCTCTCTTCTTTTTTTTCTTTCTCTCTCACCAAAAGATTTTTTTTTGTTAATTTTAGGCCTTATATAGCCTTCCAAAACGACGTCGTTTTGGGGGCTACTCTTTAGCCCCAAAACGGCATCGTTTTGGTCTAACCCGTTTGTTGACCCGACCTGCTCCAAGGAACCGCGTGTTTTTGCGGAAGGGTCTAATTTCGCGAATGACCCTTCCGCTTTTTAAGCGTTCTGCAATTTAGCTTATATGTATTTATAAATTGGCCCTAAAGTTTGTAGCGTTTCGCAATTTAACCCCGTTCAATGCTGTGTGTTTTAAATGCCTGGGGAATTTGCTCTTTCACCCCCTGATATTTTTAGCGCACATGCAAATGGGCCCTTCTTCCTTTATTTCCTTTTAAATTTGCCCCAAAACTTTGTTAGCATTCCAATTTTAGTCCTTTCATATTCATTTTTGTTTCTTTATTAAATTTTGTTATTATTATTCTAATATTATTAATATTATCAATATATTTATTATTTTTAGTGTATGTTTGCATTATACATGCATACGTATATATATATGGTATTATATTTAGTTACTTTAATTTCATATTGTCATTATTAGCATTATAATATTATATTCATTATTAATACTAGTGTATATTTTATTATGTATGTATATATATTCTTTTTATATAGTATTATCGTTTCTATTATTATATCTATATTTATGTTTATTATTTTCACTATTATTTTTTTATTATACGTATATGCATATAGATGTTTTTTAGTACTTATTATAAGTAGATTAATTTCTTACTATATTATTATTTTTTTTACTCATCTCTTCATTATTTTTTATTTATTATTTTAAATACTCTTATATTATGTATATTATTCTTTTTAAATATTATATTTTCTATATATTATGTATACATTTTTTATATATTACGTATATATCTTTTAATATTGTACTTTTATATATATCATGTATATATTTTGAATACTATATTATTTTTTCTATTATCTCATGTTTATTATATTATGCTTTTTAATACTATATTTTTTTAATACCATATATATTGTGTTTATTCTTAATACTATATGTTGTATGTATTTTATATATATATAACTATATTATACGTATATATATGTATATTATGAATGCATTTTTAATAATATTATGTTTTATATATATATGTGTGTATACTTATGTAATGTTATTAATAGTTGTTTTTTAATATTATTATTATTTTTAATATGTATAAACTATGTAAATATATTAATACCTTATTATGTATACAATTTTTATTTATATATACATATCTTTTTAATATTATATCTTTATATATGTCATGTATATATTTCTAATACTATATTATGTTTTCATATATATATTATGTATATACATTTTTCAATATTATATATGTATATATTTTTCATATATATGCGTATATATTTATGTAGTATTATTAATAGTCTTTTTTATTTCTAGTATGTATACATTATGTAAATATTATATTATGTATGTATATATATACATTTATATATATTATGTACATTTTTAAAAAAAATATTATATTGTTTATATATTATTATGTATATATTTTGATATCTTTAGTTATATATTTCTTTATACTATCTTATGTACATATTCCTAACACCGCTGTTAATTTTATATATATACGTACTTATGTAGCATGTGTATAGTTTTTATATATATACTATTATCATTCTAATATAGGTATATATTGTATATATTGTATATATATTATGTACTTATTTTTAATGTTTTTATGTATATATTTCTTAAACTATTCCATCTACGTATTTTTGATAATATTGTGTTATATATATACATTTTTCATATTATGTTATATATCTATCCTTTAAATACCATTATGTATATAGTTTTTTATTTGTTACTATTAAGTATACGTATGTGTAGGATCATTAATATTTTTAATATCATGTTTTCATAACTATATTAACCATTATTATATGCGTATATATATACATACATTGTTTCCATTTCATATTTAATTCTCATATTATGTTTAATACCGCATACATCTTTATCATTTTTGATATTATTGTCATATTTATTATTTGCTTTAATATGTTTCTAGTTCTTTTATTTATTTTTATTTCATGTCAATTTGCTCTGCATTACTTCAAAAATCTTATTCTCATTTTCTAATTAATTTCAATACATGAGGCGACGTATCGGTTTAACACTAAGTCGTTGATTTCATCGCTATGTTGGGTGAATCATATCGGCTCGTGTTGAAAACGGAATGCCCTTTTAACCAATCAAAATTTAAAAAATTCTCATCTTTTCAACCGGATCACGATTAAATCTTACATTGAACTCGTATTTTTGAGAATTAAGACAACGCGTGTTTTACAAGATACCAATTTTGGGCGTCGCGAGGGTGCTAATACCTTCCTCGCGCGTAACCGACTCCCGAACCCTAATTTTTCTCTGGCTTTTGACATAGACCTAAACTCAGCCTTCTTTTTGTTTTAAAAAAAAGAAATCTAATAGGTGTCCGATCACACCTAGGAAAAAGGATCGGTGGCGACTCCTACTTTATTTTAAAATCAAACTTCGGTTTTCAAGTTTTCACTAAATCGCCACAATTAGCGACCAAACTTAAATTTTTTACGTCGCTACAGTTGGCGACTCCACTGGGGACCCATTTTTGAGAGTCGAGTCGAATTAAACGCGTGTTGTCAAAATTTTCAAAATTCCTTGTTCAAATTAATATTTAGTCGTGATCCTAAAATTGTGTTTTTGAAAAATCATGCATTTGCATCGTGTTGTATATATTCTTCTAACTTGTTTTATCTGGTTGTTTTTCAGCTTTAAATTAATTTTTATGGTTTTAGTTTTGGTTTAGTTTTTAAATAAAACGTAAAGGTTTGTGAGTTTCTCCCCACACACCGTGCACTTGCATTTTGCATAACATGAGCTCTCTACCCGAGCTCTGTCTGTTTAAGTGAAAGTAAACACTATGCCTTCGTGAGTTAACTCGTCCCTCCGTACAGGCTAGTGAATACTTTCGGATTACATATGACTTATGCTTTCGTGAGTTAACTTGTCCCTCCGCATAGGCATAAATAAATGTAATCCCTCGAATTGAACTCGTGAGCCTGTAATGGGCTACGACCGAGGCTTCATACTAATATTAGTAGATGACAGTACGGACAATTCGAGTACCTGTATAGAACCGAAACCACATATAGTGAACCGTACGAGCCACCTAATTAGAGCCATTCCGAACCTTCGTCCGTTAATAGTCACCGAAATAAGTACATAGGAGAAATGCCTCTTACCTTTTATTTCTTTGACATTTACACTTTTTATTTGGATTTTTCGTAATTTATATTTGTTGTGATTACTAACCAAGGTTGTTTGTCTTTATTTTTATTTTTCATCATGCATTACAGGCATCATATTAGGAAGGTGTTGACTAGAGATCGGTTGCCAAAAAAATAGATTTCTAATGGAAGAGTCAATTATACAAACAATCGAGAAGAATACTGTGGATCGGGACTGGTCTCTAAAAACTCAAAAAGAAAAAGGGGATAGTCTAGTAAAGGGATGTATTACCAATCTACTCGAGCACGTAACTGTGAATGTTCGCCAGAATAACCTTGAAGATTTGGTTCGGGTTTGGAATCAGTGGGACTCAGACACTAGGGGTATCTTCACTGAAAGATTTGGGGACATAGCCAACTTGATTGCTGTCAACGCAGACGAACGATTGATCCAAGCCATGGTCAGATTTTGGGATCTGGCTTACCAATGTTTTACCTTCAATCGAGAGGATATGACTCCGACTATAGAGAAGTATGTTACTTTGTTTCGTGTTGAAAACGCGTAATTCTATAAAGTATATGTGAAGGAGCCTAAGCCGATGACCTTCAAGAAAAAGTTAGTGAGATTGACAGACATGACTGACGCATGGGCTGAAAAATAGATAAAGAAGAAGAATGAAACCATTTGCATCCCATGGTCTTCCCTACGAGATTTGGTTCTGAACCATCCCGACATGTTGAAAAGGATAAATCTATTTGCTTTGGCCATTAAGTCCTTGGACACATAGAAGTTGCGGTGGTGGATTTCTTCGAAAGACTAAAGCAAGGAATCAAACCTGTCCCAACTATCTTGGCTGAGACCTTCAGATCCTTAAACAATTGTAAGAAAGTGAGGAATGGATGATTTATTGGATGCGCGTAGTTGTTCAATGTTTGGATCTTGAGTCATTTCTAGAAAGTAGAGCGCACACCGTTCCATATGTTTTCAAAAACATTTGCCCCGTTGGAAGCTTATCTCAAGAGAGAATGGCCAAAGGATGTCACCGAAAAGTATTAGGTTTCAGTTTTTCAGAACCTTCGAGCTGAAGATGTAACCTGGAGAGCACTGTGGATCCGCCCTTTGGTTCTGTTATACAGGTTAGAAATCAAGATTGGGTACCACTACTCGGGCTATGGGGAGGAATTGGATACGCTCCGTTAATGGTCTAGAGACAATTTTCTTCACGATAATTCATACCCGCCACTGGAGGATTAACACAGTCCGAGTTTGCTTTTGCGGGTGAAGGCTATATGAAGAGGGTCGAGGCACTGCAAAATCTTAGAAGAAAGTTCATCTGATAGAGTTGGCCCTGTACACTGATCCTCTCACTCAAGATTACGACATATGGAGAATACAACGGGTGAATAGCCAGCGAGTTTCGTCAATGAGTTACGCCTTTCAGAATCCCTTCTTGAAGGAAATACCGTCCGAGTTAGAAGTGGCAAGACAAGAATTTGAACGAGAAAAGGCCAAGATGTCTCGGGACCTCAGTGCTCTTCAAGAAGAAAATTACTAGTTTAAGATCGACGTTCAGATTGAAAGGTCCAAAATCAATAAAGCGCAAAAAGTAGTTGAAGTCGTAAGAAATGACTTAAGGGACCTCCATCTGGAAAATAAAAAGTTAAGAGGTACAATAAAAAACAGTGGGTTGGGCAAATCGTCAGTAGAATGGAAGGAGGAAATTAGCAACATCAAAGGAGCGATGGAATTCTGGAAAGGGAAAGCGAAGAAAGAAGAAAAAAAGGCTGCGCGGGCTATAATGGAGCTAAGAAAGAAGAATGCCAAATATGAAGCTGTGTCTGCCGAGGTAACGACTAGTCGATCTAAACGATAAGAACTAAAAGAGAAGATACGAGAATTAGAAGATATGCTGCAAGATCGTCAACAACAGTTAGATACTCTCTTGGAGGCTTTGGAAGAAAAGAATAGTCAATATGATAGAGACATTCGTGCTTACGAAGAGGGCCTCCAAGAAAAAGAAATGCAACTTAGCTATTTGATCAATGAAATTCGTGGGCTAGCTATGCACGTGGTACAACTATCGGAAGAAGCTAAAATTCTTATTTGCCAATTCCCTCCAAGTCGAAGATCGAACATATCAGAATTCATAGCACGAGTAAAGAAATATGGTGATATAGCTAGGAAGTTTGTGTAATGGCTGAATCGAAAATAGCAAAATGTTTTGTAATGAACTCTTTTGATGAATGAAATGCCTAAATAGGGGCTATCTTGAAATCAACACCCATTTCTTGCATTTCTTTCATAATTGACATTCATTTATGCATTCATTCATTCATTGCATGTACCTATCCCATAATCACTCGCTAAGGTTAGAATCATATAATTCGCAGTCACAACACTTTAGATCTGGAATCACGTCATTCGTATAGAATGCGTCGACAAGCTAGAACAATAGAGGCAGAGTTCAATGAAAGAATCGAAAAGATGGAAAGAGTCCAAAGGGAATTGCAAGAACAACTAGCTAAGTCACAGCAAGAAACGAGGGATCTGATGGTGAGATCTCGAGAGGAATCACTTGAACAAAGGGACTAAATGACCAAGATGATGAAAATGATGTCAGCTCTGGTAAAAGGAAAGAGACCTATGAACCCTGACGTTGTGGAACCACAGTTAAGGGCTAATCATGATCAGGATCCGCCCCATCCGCCAGGATTTACTCCACCGCATGCCCATGCAACACAAAGAGGGTACACTCAATGAGAACCTACAGGCCTGGAGCAACGGCCTACATCACCTGCTAATCTGGGGCAAGGAATGTTCGTATCAAACCCGGGGGCTAGTCTTGCTGATCCACTCGTTCCAGATTTGGACGATCCAGCAGAAATAGCTAAGTTGAAAATCGGTGATCACGAAGCTCAAGAGAAGTATAGGAGCTTAGAGGAAAGACTCAAAGCAATAGAGGGTACTGAAGCCTTCTTTGCATTGAGTGCCAAAGAGCTCAGTTTGGTGCCCGATCTGGTTCTGCCTCTGAAATTTAAAGTACCAGATTTCGAAAAATACGATGGCACGAGATGTCCAAAGGCACATCTTATAATGTTTTGTCGGAAGATGACTGGTTACGTGAATGAAGACAAGCTACTCATACATTGTTTTCAGGATAGTCTAGTAGGATCGGCTTTTCGGTGGTACAACCAGCTTAGTAGGGAAAAGATTCGATCTTGGAAGGACTTGGTGTAATATCCTAATTTTGGGCCTAGTCAGAATAGTGGTTTCGAGACCACAAATCTGAGATAAAAAAAAAATTTTTATAATTATTTTGAGGTCTATGATATGATTGCATGATTGTATGAAAATTTCATGAAGAAATTCTATGCATAAAGTGCTTAATTTGAAATTAGGGACTAAATTGAATAAATTGCAAAACTTGTGTTCTAGAAGCATTTTGCATAAAAATTGAATTAGATTATTAATTAGAGGTCCTTACAGAGAATTTGACCAATTTGTAAGTCTATGGACAAAAATTGGACATGGATGGAATTTTTGGAAAGTTTAGTAGTAAGGGCATTTTGGTCATTTATATATTAAATGAAATTATGTAGTATAGGAAGTTGTAGATAAAACAGAATAAAAACGAGGTATCGAGACCTCGAATTCATAAACCGAGCCATAAATATTTTTAGAAATATTTATGGAGTGTAAATAAGTTAGTATTAAAGTTTCGTCAAGAAATTTTAAGGTTTTAGTAATTAATTAGGTGAAAAGGACTAAATTGAACTAAGTGCAAAATTTGTGAGATGTGATTAAATAGCTTAAGTATTTAAAAAGATGGATTTAAAGAGCAATTAGACCCAAAGGTTAATGGCTGGACGGTTTGGGTATGAAATAAGCAAGAACACAATGTGAACAAGGGGCAAAATTGGAAATAGCATAAAAGTTAGTAATTAAATAATGATGTAATTGAAAAATCTAGACATTTCTTCATCTTTCTCAGCCAGAAACGCCGTAGCAGGTCTCCTATGCTGGTTTTTCATATTTTTGCACCATGTAAGTTCAATTTTTACTTTTTCTTAGTAATTTTTATGTTTTTGTGACTTTTATAATTAGGTCCAATCATCTAATTCATTAGTTTTTGATTTGGTGGATGAAATTGGAAGTTCCCCTGGTTGAGTAAGGGCAGTTTATGATGAATTATTATGAAATTGAAGTTCTAATTTCATATTAAGGTTGTTTTATTAAGTCATTTTGATAGAAAATGGTATTTAGGACCTAATTGTGAAAACAATTGTGAATTAGATGTTGGTGTTGAAATTCAGAATATCAAAGGTTGTGAAATAGTTTATAATGATAAAATAAAGTGTTAATTGAGAAAATTTAGTTCAATTTATGGGTGAATTGAGTAGGGACTAAATTGTAAAAACTATAAATTTTGGGGGTAAAAGTGCAATTTCAAAATTTGAACAGCATAAATTGTGAAGTGAAATAGAAATCAAATAAATGCTAATAAGTAGAAATAATTTATATTATAAATCAAGAGAAACGAGATTCAAGTCGTGATCGAGGGAAAAATAAAGTTTACGAGGAATAAGCTCGATTGCTAATATTTTATATCGAGGTAAGTTCATATGATTTTTAATAATGCAATGTGTAATTTAATGTTTTGAAATGAAAATTTCATGAATGATATAGTATATTATTGCATATAAAATGTCATTAAACTGTGATAATTGTAAAATGATATTTGAATAAAAGTACAAATTAAATGGAACAACGGACTTGAGTACTTTCATTCAGTGGCTAAGACGAATTGACGGAAAAGACCATGGTTGGACCATGACAGCATGTGAAATGTGATTTCCGTATAAGACCATAGCTGGGCTATGGCTTCGGACAAATGTGATATGTGCTTCCGTATAAGACCATATCCGGGATATGGCATCAGTGTGATATGTGCTACTGTATAAGACCATATCTGGGATATGGCATCAGTGTGATACGTGATCCGTGTAAGACCATGGCTGGGCTATGGCCTCGGTATGTGATATGTGACTATGTGCAAGACCATAGTTTTACTATGGCATTGTGATAATGAGGTACTCAATTCCATAATCGTTCCCTAATTTGATTATGAACGAAAATGTAAAATGGCCCGAAAAGATTAAGAATTGGTGAATACTATGAAAATGACACGATTTGGAATAAGTTCTTGATACTTGATGACATTGAGATTATGGATCTATGCTTATGAAGCATAATTATGTGTTCTTACCATGATGGATGAAATGATATTGTATGGATTTAGTGAATAATAGTGGTGAATGAATAAATATGGCCTTGGCAGTTTTGGGTTACTGCAGTAGTGTAACTTTTGAAATTCACCATAAATTGTGGAAATTGAGTTACGGGCTGAGTAAAATATGAGATTAAAGCCTGATGAGTCTAGTTTCATATAGAGGAAACAGTACATGCAATTGGATTTTATGTTATGAGATGTTTAAATTGTTGTGAGACAGAGTCTGAATGACTTCGAGATCCCCTGTTCTGATTTTAGAAAATCATTAGAAATTGTACAAAAATAATTATGAGTTTTAATTTATATATTTAAAATCTTTATCGAGTCTATTTTCAAGAGGGATAGACGGGAACATCATCCAAGTCCCGAATTATGAGATAAATAATTTTTAGTGAAGAGAGGTCAGAATTGTTGGACAGTGAAACAGGGGAAACTTTAATGAGTAGACTGTACTAAATGGATAAACCAAAAATTCTGGAAATTTTATGGGAGAAAGGCATATGAATCTAGTTTCAAGGAAAATTAATGGAACTTAATTTGGAGTTTCGTAGCTCCAGAAATAAATTATTTAGTAAATGTATCTCGATAAAACAGTTTAAGCTGAGTATGTATAATTGTACAATTGTGGTGTTTTATCTTAAAAGCATGTTGGTAATTGCTTATTAATTTCATATGGACTTACTAAGCATTTATGCTTACTCTCTCCTTTTCATTCATTGTAGTTTTGACAAGCCAGCTCGGAAATCGAGAACAGTCGGAGGCCACTCACACTATCCGTATACCATCTTGGCGTAATGGCTTGTATATTTTGAGTATGGCATGTATAACATTATAATCATTTTGTATATATGGTCTTATGATATGGATATTGAGTAGTATGGAAATGTTTGGTAATGATTAGCCATTGGAATGGCTAATCATGATCATATTTGGTGTTATATATGTAAATTGCTAGCTAATCCATGGAAACCATGAAATAGGCAAAATTTACCATAAAATAGATTCAGACAGCAGCAGTGATGTGAGTTTGAAAAATTATTAAAAATAGATACAATTAGATGATGAATAAAATATGAAATTGAAGAATTATTAGTCTATTTTCATATGGATGGAACAAAACAGGTATATGAGTTATATTTTATGAGAAGTTTAAATTTTTGTGAAACAGGGCCAGAGCGATTCTGACTTTGGAAATTCACCATAAATTGTACAAATATAATTAGAAGTTATGCTTTATATGTACAGATTCCTTATTGAGTCTAGTTTTATTAGAAACAAACAGAATAGTCATTGAAACTCTGTACAGAGAAATATCTGATTCGTAATACACAGAGGTCAGAGCAGTCGAACCCTAAAACAGGGGAGACTTTAACTAATAAACTGTACTAATTGGCCTGACCAAAAATTGTACAAAAAAATTAGTAGATAGATATATGAGTCTAGTTTAAGGAAAAATTTACGGAATTTGATTTTGAATTTTGGAACTCGAGATATGAATTTTTAAGCAACTATTATGCAGTTGGACAGCTTGTTCGAATTTGTTTAAGTGCTCAAATAAGTTTAGTAATGCCTCGTGCTCGACTCCGGCGACGGTCTCAGGTAAGGGGGCGTTACACTTGGCGTCAGCATTCTGTGAGTAGTACAAGCATGTATCGGATATGATGCCTAATCGAATGACCCTACAAATGATGGAAAAGAAACCAGCAAAAACCTTTAGGCAATATGCTCAAAGGTGGAGAGATATCTCGGCTCAAGTGGAACCACCACTGACTAAGACTAAGATAACAGTCCTTTTCATCAACACTCTGAGAGCACCATTCTATGACAAGCTGGTGGGAAGTGCTATGAAAGCTTTTTCGGATATCGTAATATCCGGAGAACTTATTGAGAATGCCATCAAAAGTGGGAGGATGGAAGGTTCAGAAAGTTCAAAAAGGGGAGTACCCATGAGGATGAAAGAGCCAGAAGCCCACATGGTGGGAACCGGAAGTCGTTATATGCCCAATTCATACCCAAATCAACTCCGACCTCGAAATTATCCACCTCCGAATTTCTATTATCCCCCTCAAAACCCTTACTATCAAACACCACCTCCTTACCCATCCTACCCCGTATATGCCACAAAAAACCAAAGACCAGTCACTGTATTCCCACAAAATACTATACCCTTCCAAGGCCAGTCTAAAAAAGAACAAAGGCCAGCAAGACCCAACCTTGAGAAACCACAGTTTACTCCTATTCCTGTGTCGTTTGGGAACTGTACCCAAAACTCTTGGAGAAGCAATTAATATCTCCCCATTACATGACACCCCTTAAGCCTCTATACCCGAAATGGTACGACCCAAATGCTAGTTGTGCATACCATGCCGGGAACCAGGGGCACTCTACGAAAAACTGCATTGCCTTCAAAAGGAGAGTTCAGAGACTCATCGATAAGGGCATTCTGCGATTTGATGGTACTGGCGGTACGGCCGGGAACCCATTCCCAAACCACGTCGAAGGAAATGTGAGCGCAGTGGGAGAGGGGGACAAACAGCAAAGAAGAAGATGGGTTTCTGAAATAAGAACACCTCTACAGAAAATCTGGTAGGTACTAGTTGAAAAGGGGTTGCTCTGTCATCTTAACAGAGTATTCGAAGGAAGAAATGCAAAAGGTCAAAGTTTTTACGAATTCCATGGAATTGAGGGGCACGACATTTAATTCTGCGAGGAGTTCAAGAGATTATTGCAAAATATGATGGATAATAAGGAGATTGAGATTTTTTATAAAGGTAAAGAGGCCAATAGATGAGAAATATGCGCCTTTGACAATCAATCGTCAGGTTTCCCGTATAGCTCCGACCGGCCGTTAATAATTTATTATGACGCGAAGAAGGAGCCGGTGAAACCAAAAATGATAATCGAAATACCATCTCCTTTCCCCTACAAGGACAATAAAGCAGTACCATGGAAATACGAAGTCAATATCGTCACACCTGAAAATGAAAAACCCAAAGCCATGACTGGAAGTGTTGGGGAAGTAGGTCATTTCACTCGTAGTGGGAGATGTTATTCGAAAGAGGTCGAACCAGTGAAGAAGAATAGTGACTTGAAATAGAAAGAAAAAGCACCGATGCACGTGACCGAAGATGAGCATGACACTGTGCCTGAACTAGAAGCTAAAAAGCCTGTAGACGATAAGGAAGCACAGGAGTTTTTAAAATTTATCAAGCATAGTGAGTATAATGTGGTGGAACAATTGAGTAAGCAGCCAGTACGAATCTCGGTATTATCTCTACTGTTGAATTCAGAACCACACTGCAACGCTCTGCTGAAAGTGTTAAATCAAGCTTATGTGGCAAACAATATATCTGTTGAAAAGCTGGATAGGTGGGTGAATAATTTGAATACGAATAATTTCATTTCTTTTAGTGATGATGAAATACCACCCAATGGTAGAGGCTCCGTGAAAGCATTGCATATCACAACCCGCTGCAAGGGTTACATAATACCGAACGTGCTCATCGACAATGGATCGGCACTCAACATCATGCCTTTGGCCACACTTTTTAGGATTCCAATGAATTTGTCCTATCTAAGGCCTTGCCATTCCACAGTAAGGGCATTCGATGGAACAAGACAAGAAGTCATGGGAAAAATTGAGATCCCTCTAGAAGTGGGTCCCTACATATATAATGTCGAGTTCTAAGTCATGGACATTAAACCCTCATATAACTGCCTTTTAGGAAGACCCTAGATCTATTCCGCTGGAGCAGTCCCATCATCCCTCCATCAAAAAGTGAAGTTTATCATGGATGGCTGTTTGGTCACTGTCGAGGGAGAAGAAGATATTGTTGCATCTATTTCTACCGACGCACCATACATTGAAGTGAGTAAAGATGCTATAGAATGTTCCTTCCGATCCATTGAATTTGTCAATGCCACATTCGTCGCTGAGGAAAATAGAATTCCTGCGCCTAAACTGTCAAGAAATACCAGGATGGGTATCAAGATGGCTGTGGAAAGAGGAGCCCGAGCAAGGAAAGGTTTGAGAAGGTATCTGTAAGGAATAGTCAGGGCCTTAAAGCCGGTACATCACAAAGCTCGATACAGTTTAGGGTTCCAACCAAAAGTACGTCAAAGAAGAAAACAGTGGAAGAAGGATCAGGAGAGAAGGATTGAGAGACTTTAGGCCGAGAAATAGAATGGGAGCCCATAACATACCCTCCTTTGTCAAAAACGTTTACATCTGCAGGGATGATATACCCCGGACAGGATAATACACAAAGTACATTGTTATTAATTGAAAGGGGTCTTCAGAATGTCAGTATAAATTTCATTGACAAAGGAAGTGAGGCAATTAAAGATGTTTCAACGATACGCCCTTATCCTCCTGGTTTCATTTTGAACAATTGGACTGCCGAGGACTTTCTTGTAGTTTATAAGTCCTCAGAGTAATGCTCAAACATTAACCCTCTATTGTGTCCTTAGATATAATGGAATTTTTTTGTGAGAGCTTGCATTCGCTCTTTATCATTTAAATGAGTATCAATAAAGATGCATTTTGTCACGATCTTTCGCATTATCACTAACTTCATAATCATCTTCTCATTTCACAGCCTATTTGTACATTTTCCTCATACCATGCCATAACATTTCGTTTGTTGGTTCCAATACTTGGATGCCCCTCTATAGTTTCCTTTTCCATTCAACTTTCAGGTGCTCAGATATCAACAGCATGAACAAACCCGTTACGAGTCCTGAAATCGATTTTGAGAAGGTTGTTTGTTTAGGAGAATTTGAAGTCAAAGAAAATGTTGAAGATATGTCTCGTCTTCTGACTTGCTAAGAATGGTGGAACAAGAGGATAAATAGATTTTGTTTTATCAAGAATCTGTTGAAACAATAAATTTGGAAACTGAAGAAAAGAAGCAAGAAGTGAAGATTGGGACCTCTATTTCAGAGGACAACAGGCATAATTTGATTGCTTTGCTCCACGAGTACAAAGATGTATTCGCATGGTCATATCAGGACATGCCAGGATTGGATGAAGATGTAGTGGTCCATAAGCTCCCATTAAAGCCAGAATGCAAACCCATTCAACAAAAGTTAAGACGGATGAGACTAGAGATGTTGTTGAAAATAAAAAAGGAAGTCAAGAAGCAATTTGATGCTGGCTTCCTATAAGCCTCCAAATATCCAGAATGGGTGGCTAACGTAGCCTCGGTACCAAAGAAAGATAACAAAGTACGAATGTGCGTGGATTATCGTGACCTGAACCGAGCAAGTCCTAAAGATAATTTTCTTTTATCACACGTTAACACGTTGGTGGATAACACAGCAAAACATTCATTGTTTTCCTTCATGGATGGATTCTCAGGGTATAATCAGATCAAGATGGCCCTGAGAATATGGAGAAAACTACATTCGTAACAATGTGGGGAACATTCTGCTACAAGGTAATGCCATTTGGGTTAAAAAATGCTAGGGCAACATATCAGAGGGCTATGGTAATGTTATTCCATGACATGATGCATAAAGAAATAGAGGTCTACGTCAACGATATGATTGCTAAATCCCGATGGGAAGAAGAGCATGTAGTGAAGCTGAAGAAGTTGTTCGACAAACTGAGAAAGTTCCAGCTAAAGCTCAATCCAGCCAAATGTACGTTTGGGGTTACCTCGGAAAAGTTGTTAGGCTTCATTGTCAGTGAAAGAGGTATCGAGGTTGATCCAGATAAAATAAAAGCCATTCAAGAGTTTCCACCTCCGCATACGCAAAAGGAAGTCAGAGGATTGTTAGGGAGATTAAACTACATCGCCCGATTCATCGCTCAACTTACCAACCAATGTGACCCAATCTTTCAACTTCTTCGAAAACATAACCCGGGAGAATGGAATGAGGAATGCCAGATGGCCTTTGATAAGATAAAATAATATTTGTCTAGTCCTCCAGTGCTAGTACCGCCAATTCCGGGAAGACCATTGATATTGTATTTGACTGTGTTCGAAAATTTGATGGGTTGCGTACTGGGGCAACACGACGAATCAGGAAAGAAAGAAAAGACGATCTACTACCTCAGTAAAAAGTTCATTGAATATGAGGCAAGGTATTCGTCCATTGAAAAATACTGTTGCGCTCTGGTTTGGGTAGTTCGGAGGCTCAGGCAATATATGTTGTATCATACGACATGGTTAATTTCAAGGCTGGACCCAAGAAAGTACATGATGGAATCACCTGCACTCTCAGGAAGAATGGCACGGTGGCAAATCCTACTGTTAGAGTATGACATCGTCTATGTGAGCCAAAAGTCGATAAAAGGGAGCGCAATAGCTGACTTCTTAGCAACTCGAACAACAGAGGAATATGAGCCATTGAGATTTGATTTTCTAGATGAAGACTTGATGTGTAGTACAGAAAAAGAATGCGAGTCATCAAAAGAGAAGTCTTGGAAGATGAGCTTTGATGGTGCATCGAACGCATTGGGGCATGGGATTGGAGCAGTCTTGGTATCGCCAGAAGGGAACCATTATCCAATCACTACCAGATTAAACTTCTTCTATACCAATAACATAGCGGAATATGAGGCTTGCATCATGGGACTTCGTGCGGCAATTGAACGAAACATCAAAACTTTAGAGGTATACAAAGACTCAGCATTGGTGATTTACCAAATCCGTGGAGATTAGGAAGTGAGAGATTCGAAATTAGTCAAATACAACGATCTAGTGGCAGGACTGATTAAAGAATTTAAAGAAATAAATTTTAATTACTTTCCGCGAGAAGAAAACCAATTGGCTGATGCTCTGGCCACTTTGGCTTCAATGTTCAAAGCAAACAGAGAAATAGAAATAATGCCTCTTCAAATGAGCATATATGAAGTCCCTGCACATTGGTTCAGCATTGAAAAAGAGCCAGATGGACGGCCATGGTTCCATTATGTCTTAGAATATATCAGGAACCAAAGGTATCCCGAACAAGCAAATGAGAACGACAAAAGAACCATCAGAAGAATGGCAGCGGGATTTGTTCTTGATGGGGACATCCTGTACAAAAGAGGAAAAGATCAAGTGCTTTTGAGATGCGTGGATGATGTTGAAGCTAGAAAAATACTTGAAGATGTCCATGAAGAAATCTGTGAGACACATGCTAATGGTTTCACTATGGCCAGGAAGATTATGAGACTCGGTTACTACTGGTTGACGATGGAAAGCGACTGCATTAGTTTTGCAAGAAAATGCCACAAATGTCAAATTTATGGCGATAAGATTCATGTAGCCCCTCCGCCCCTTCATGTCATGACTTCTCCGTGGCCCTTTTCTATGTGGAGCATGGATGTTATAAGGCCAATTTCCCCAAAAGCTTCTAATGGACACCGATTCATTTTTGAGGTAATTGATTACTTCACAAAATGAATAGAAGTCGCTTCGTTTGCCAATGTGATGAAGAATGTAGTTTGTAGGTTTTTGAAAAAGGAAATCATTTGTTGATATGGTTTGCCTGAAAGAATCATTTCAGATAACGCCATGAACCTGAACAACAAGATGATGAAAGAAGTATGTGAACAATTTCAAATAAAACATCATAACTCATCACCCTATTGCCCGAAAATGAACGAAGCTGTTGAAGCAGCCAATAAGAATATTAAGAAGATTATTGGGAAAATGACCGAGACATATAAAGACTGGTACGAGAAGCTACTATTTCCTTTGTATGCATATCGCACATCTACGGGGGCAACTCTTTTCTCTCTAGTCTATGGAATGGAAGCTGTGCTACCTATCGAAGTTGAGATCCCTTCCCTACGAGTCTTAATGGAGTCGAAACTAGAGGAAGCAGAATGGGTTCGAGCTCGATAGGACCAGTTAAACTTCATCGAGGAAAAACGTCTAAAGGCAATTTGTCACGGGCAGATGTACCAGAAGAGAATGATCGCGACCCATGACAAGAAAGTACGGCCAAGTGAATTCCACGAAGGAGAACTCGTGCTAAGAAAGATTCTCCCAATACAAAAAGATCTGCGAGGAAAATGGAAACCAAATTGGGAAGGTCCATACGTCATAAAGAAGGCATTCTCGGGTGGAGCTTTGATTCTCACTGAGATGGATGGGAAAGAGTTACCGAATCCAGTGAACTCAGATGCTGTGAAGAAATATTATGCTTGAAGAAAAAGAAAATCAAGATGAAAACCCAAAAACGGCATCCTAAAAAAAAAGAGATCAAGGTGAGAACCCGAAAAGGGTGTCTTGATTAACACAAAAGATTAGGATAAAAACCCGAAAGGGCGTTCTAATAAAGTAAACCTGGGCTTAAAGAGCAATGCGACTTGAACGGTGGGTCAGATGGCAAGGCTATAATATTTGAAGCATTTCTGAAAGCTCAAAATCTTCTACGCAAGAAGCCATGCTCGAAGAGATTCTTGATTAAGAAACGTAGAAGAGTTCATGTGTTGAATATCTAGAGCATTTGTATTCGTTGAATACGATCCCTTTTCTCTTTATGACACTTTTTTACTATCATTGATTAACTTTCTTCGTTTGCTACATTTGAAATAAATAAATGCGAGGTATCCTTTTGTCCCTACCTGACCGTTCTCATGCATCTCATTACGTGGTTTATTTAAATGATAAATAGTGGAATAACATGCTCTGAACAAAAGAAACGTTGAGTATTACCCGGATGAGAATTTGATAAGTACAAGAGCCTCAAAGCAAGGACAAAGTTCAACCAGGGGCAAAAGAGTGATATCTGAGAAACGGAGATTACTCGTGAAGCTTGAGGATAGGTACAGGGCCTAAAGACAAAGTCAAGAGCCGAAGTAATGAATACAGATCATCACAAAAAAATCGTGACGGAAAAAGACATACGACAAACATGCCTGAGGCACATAGCAAAATCATGTAGGCATAAAGGCATTTAAGACAAACATGTGCATATCATGATAACATCATGCATGACATATACAGGTACTCCAGTAGAGCAAGAAGATGTGATGATAACTGTACTGAATCAAAAGAAAAGACACCTGTGTTCCACCAGATGACATCTTTTGGTATTTTGATTTTTGGTTTCAAAAAAATCAACTCACATTGCGAGAGGTGAGTTGAGCCTCAGGACACGCTGAGGTAATTTCAATTTCTGCTTGCCAAAAATCAACTCATATTGCGAGAGGTGAGTTGAACCTCAGGACACGCTGAGGTATTTCCAATTTCCGTTTTTCAATTTATGCTTTTCAAAAATCAACTCATATTGCGAGAGGTGAGTTGAGCCTTAGGACACGCTGAGGTATTTTCAATTTCTGTTTTTCAAAAATCAACTCATATTGCGAGAGGTGAGTTGAGCCTTTTAATTTTTGTTTTTCAAAAATCAACTCATATTGCGAGAAATGAGTTGAGCTCAGGATCACATGCTGAGTGAAGAATAAAAATTGAAGCTGATTGAAGACGTCAGATTCTGTCTCCTTAAAGTTGCAGCGGAGTTGATCAAGGATATCAGATCTTGCCTTTCTGAAGTTGCAGAAGAGAAGACCAAAACCTTATCTCACTGAAGCGATAGAAGAGCAGATTGAAGCTGTAGATCTTATCTTTCTGAAATTACAGTGAAGATGATTGAAGTACAAGGCGTATATCAGAAGATGCAGTGGATTGAACCAAAGATGCGGTGGATTGAAAGGAGACTACCTGAACAAGAGGAGCACCAAAAGAGGTCAATACTTGGCAAGACCGGGCAAAATTAGCCTTTCTTTGTGTCTTTGCTCTATTCTCGTGACACGACAATGAGCAAATAGGGGCATCTATTGTAGGCCAATTTTGGCCCCTTTATATTAAACTCCAAAACCCTTCATACTAAACCCCAAAACCCAACACATTAAACTAAAACCCAACAAATAGATTATTTTCACTATTATTTTTTTTATTATATGTATATGCATATAGATGTTTTTTAGTACTTATTATAAGTAGATTAATTTCTTACTATATTATTATATATAATTTTTTACTCATCTATTCATTATTTTTTATTTATTATTTTAAATAGTCTTATATTATGTATATTATTCTTTTTAAATATTATATTTTCTATATATTATGTATACATTTTTTATATATTACGTATATATCTTTTAATATTGTACTTTTATATATATCATGTATATATTTTTAATACTATATTATTTTTTCTATTATCTCATGTATATTATATTATGCTTTTTAATACTATATTTTTTTAATACCATATATATTGTGTTTATTCTTAATACTAAATGTTGTATGTATTTTTTATATATATAACTATATTATACGTATATATATGTATATTATGAATGTATTTTTAATAATATTATGTTTTATATATATGTGTGTATACTTATGTAATGTTATTAATAGTTGTTTTTTTAATATTATTATTATTTTTAATATGTATAAACTATGTAAATATATTAATACCTTATTATGTATACATTTTTTATTTATATATACATATCTTTTTAATATTATATCTTTATATATGTCATGTATATATTTCTAATACTATATTATGTTTTCATATACATTATGTATATACATTTTTCAATATTATATATGTATATATTTTTCATATATATGCGTATATATTTATGTAGTATTATTAATAGTCTTTTTTATTTCTAGTATGTATACATTATGTAAATATTATATTATGTATGTATATATATATACATTTATATATATTATGTACATTTTTAAAAAAAATACATTATATTGTTTATATGTTATTATGTATATATTTTGATATCA
This sequence comes from Gossypium hirsutum, assembly GCF_007990345.1. Classification (NCBI taxonomy): domain Eukaryota; kingdom Viridiplantae; phylum Streptophyta; class Magnoliopsida; order Malvales; family Malvaceae; genus Gossypium; species Gossypium hirsutum. The sequence continues at coordinate 5,116,019 of NC_053424.1, forward strand.
TTAGTTATATATTTCTTTATACTATCTTATGTACATATTCCTAACACCGCTGTTATTTTTATATTTATACGTACTTATGTAGCATGTGTATAGTTTTTATATATATACTATTATCATTCTAATATAGGTATATATTGTATATATTATATATATATTATGTACTTATTTTTAATGTTTTCATGTATATATTTCTTAAACTATTCCATCTACGTATTTTTGATCATCTTGTGTATATACATTTTTCAAATTATGTTATATATCTATCCTTTAAATACCATTATGTATATAGTTTTTTATTTGTTACTATTAAGTATACGTATGTGTAGCATCATTAATATTTTTAATATTATGTTTTCATAACTATATTAACCATTATTATATGCGTATATATATACATACATTGTTTCCATTTCATATTTAATTCTCATATTACGTTTAATACCGCATACATCTTTATCGTTTTTGATATTATTGTCATATTTATTATTTGCTTCAATATGTTTCTAGTTCTTTTATTTATTTTTATTTCATGTCAATTTGCTCTGCATTACTTCGAAAATCTTATTCTCATTTTCTGATTAATTTCAATACATGAGGCAAAGTATCGGTTTAACACTAAGTCGTTGATTTCATCGCTATGTTGGGTGAATCATATCGGCTCGTGTTGAAAACGAAACGCCCTTTTAACCAATCAAAATTTAAAAAATTCTCGTCTTTTCAACCGGATCATGATTAAATCTTACATTGAACTCGTATTTTTGAGAATTAAGAAACGCGTGTTTTACAATATACCAATTTTGGGCGTCGCGAGGGTGCTAATACTTTCCTCGCGCGTAATCGAATCCAAAACCCTAATTTTTCTCTGGCTTTTGACATAGACCTAAACTCGGCCTTCTTTTTGTTTTAAAAAAAAGAAATCTAATAGGTGTCTGATCATACCTTGGAAAAAGGATCGGTGGCGACTCCCCTTTATTTTAAAATCAAACTTCGGTTTTCAAGTTTTCACTAAATCGCCACAATTAGCGACCAAGCTAAAATTTTTTACGTTGCTACAATGAGGAAAGGCTTTTTGCTCTTCATCTTGCCAAAATTGATCGAATTTTACAGTCAGTCCCAAGTCCTGGAGCAGGCCTCTAGAAACATTTTTCTTCCGTTTGTCCCCAACTAATAGCTTTAGGATATATACAGTTAATGTCATAATTAAGTTCTATCTGTTTCTATATATATTATTGTAAGAGTATTGTTTCACCATTAGGAAGCTTTTATTTTATTTTCAATCTTGTTCCTTTAAATGGGGCACAAGAGTGTCCTTGATATGTACTAATTTGTAATTAGAAAGGAATAGTGATTTCAATAAATGTTTCCAGTAACTTGCTATTATGGCTTGAAACTCCCTGCATGTATAGACCACTGTAAGATAGGGCACTAATTCAGTGATTCATAGAACAAACTGAGGTAGAACAAATTGAGAGAGATCAATTTACTGAGAATATATCGCTTAGTATTTCTATCTGCTGAATTAATACATTGATGATGTTTATATACTTGTATATTAGTAACTGCTCCTTAACCAACTTCATACCAGACTAATTAACTGAATGATAACAGACTAACAAACTCAATCTTAATATTCTATCATTCACCTAGCTTCTCAATAGGTAAGACCCGAAGTAAATTTCTAAATCGAGCAAAAGTAGAGACAGAGAATGGTTTAGTGAGAATATTTGCAACCTGGTCATAGGTTGGTACTTCACCGACAACATGTGAGCCACTAGCCACCTTCTCATGAACAAAAAGTAAGTCAAGTTTGACATGTTTGAATTTGGAGTGTAAGATAAGATTAGTGGCGATAGCAACGGCGCTGGAGTTGTCACACCAAACAGTAGGAGGATTAGCAGAACTAATATGTAATTTTGTGAGCAGAGAACTTAACCAAGCAATATCACTGGTAGCTGCAGCTAAGCTCCGATATTTAGCCTCAGTCGTGGATCGAGAAACAACTTGTTGTTTCTTGGAGCACTATGAGATAGGGGTATGACCAAAGTAGACGCAATGCCATGTCGTAGAACAGCAGTCATCAAAATCGAGACCCCAGTTGGCATCAGTATAACCAACTAAAGATAGTCTGTCGGATCGATGAAAGACCAACCCATGAGTAATAGTGCCATGTAAATACCTCAAGATACGTTTTAATGCTACCAGATGAACTGTAATAGGAGCATGCATGAATTGACAAACACGATTAACCGCATATGCAATATTTGGCTGAGTTAAGACCACATATTGAAGAGCACCAGCAAGGCTTCAGTATTCAGTAAGATCAACAAGCAGATCACCCTCATCTTTAGACAAAGTAGATGAGTTAACCATCAGCTTATGAACACTCTTTGCGTTCGCCAGAGAACACCTGTCAAGTAGATCCCGAATGTACTTGCGTTGGCATAAGTGGAGACTTCCCGAAGATGACCGACTAACTTCAATACCCAAAAAATAATGGAGGTCGCCCATATCCTTTAGAGAAAATTTGTTGTGGAGCTACTGAACAAAATAATTTATTTTATCAGTCGAACTTCCAGTAATAATAATATCATCCACATAGACCAAAACATAAATGATGGACTTGGTGGTAATTTTAACAAACAAGGAAGCATTAGATTTTGATAAGACAAAACCAGTAGAAATAAAGAATTGTTTCAATTTGTCAAACTAGACACGAGGAGCTTGCTGTAATCCATACAATGCCTTTGTTAGACGACATACCAAAGGCTCACTATTTTGTCCATATTGAACATAACCTAGAGGTTGTTGCATAAACACTTCATCAATGAGATCTTCATTTAAAAAGACATTGTTGACATCAACTTGACGGAGTTGCCACCCATTTGACACAGCAACAGATAATATGGTCCGGATAGAAGTAGGTTTGACCACCGGGCTAAAGATTTCCTTGAAGTTACATCTAGGTACTTGTGAACAGCCTATTGCTACCAATTGTGCCTTTCGTCGATCAACTAACCCATCAGGATTCTTCTTGTTTTGAAAAGCCATTTACACCCAATTTTTTTCCAACCAGGAGGTAGAGCAACAAGTTCCCAGGTAGAGTTGGCCAGTAAAACATCAAATTTAACTTGAACTGCCAATTTCCACTTTTTATGAGCAAGAGCTTCCCCAACAGATCGTGGTTCAAAATCTACAGCTTCCACTGACAAAATCTTGGGTTTAAAAATTCCTACCTTAGACCTAGTAACCATAGCGTGAATATTTCTCAAAGGAAAAGAAGTAATATTTGGAGACACACTAGTTTGATCGATTAGACTAGCTTCTACAGACGGTATTGGAAGACAAGGTTCTCATGGTCAATACCTACTTCAGCTGACGATCCAACCGAGATGGGCTGTCTTGAACTGTACGCATCTAGTGACCCGACTAATACAGACTACACGAGATTGCTGCTTGGAGTAGGAGGCAGAGATACAACAGGGGATGAAATAATGGTACTACTGGGTTCTGCGGTGGATCGGACAATGGAGGGCCGAGCAAAAGGAACATATGTGGGATACTGGAAGACGACTGAACAGTGGCTAGAGCAGGTGAAGAAAACAAGAATCGTCATTCATTAAACACAACATGGTGACAAACAATAACTTTACCATCTGGTGTGAAATAATGATATCCCTTATGTTGAGAGCTATACCCTAAAAACATACACGGTTGTAAATGAAAATCCAACTTATGTTGCATAAAAGGACACAAGTACAGAAAGCAACAACAACTAAACACCCTTAAGTGACTTTTCAAGACAAGAGTGGGCAGATTATTGATAAGGTAAACAACATTGCGGAATGCATAGCCTTAGTAATCCATAGATAAATTGGCCTAAGCCAAAAGTGTAAGACCAGTTTCCACAATGTGCCTGTGTTTACGCTTAGCAATCACATTCTATTCTAAAGTATGAGAGCATGAAAAACGATGAAGAATTCCATAACTGGTCAGAACCGATGTAAAACTCGAAACTCACCGCCCCAATCACTGTGAAAATTTTTAATATTTTTCCCAAACTGAGTGATGACCATCTTCTAAAAATGAAGAAATCATTTAACTGCTTGAGATTTTCGTTTAATCAGATAAACCCAAGTAAACTGACTACACATGTCTACAAACGAAACATAATACAAATTACCCCTACAGGCAACAAGAGCTGGTCCCCACAAATTAGAAATAACCAATTCAAATAATTCCATATATTCAGTGATAGAATGTGAAAAGGGCAATTTATGTGATTTTCCTTTATGATAGGCAATACAAACGTTATCAAGACATTTTTTATTGGAAACAATTCAAAACTTATCAAGAACAAGTTTAACAACTGCAATAGAAGGGTGACCAAGTCTCTTATACCACAACGTAAAAACATCATTAGCAGAAGAGCAATCTTGAATCCTGGTGTTGTGAATAGAAAGAACTGTATCAGATGGAATGGACAAACCGACCGAGAATTGATAGAGACCATTACGAACTTGACCATCAGGAAAATTTCCTGTGTTTGGATGTCCTTAACAACACAATAAGATGGATGGAATTCAAAAAATACATTATTTTCATTAGCAAACTGAGAGAAAGACATAATTTTTTTTTGAATGCTTGGCATGCACAAAACATTAGAGAGATTTGATAACTTCTTCTTTGTAGGAAAAATATCATTTCCAATAGACGGAATTTTAGTGGAGGCCCATTCCCCATTAAAAGAGAAGAAGTACCTGAATATGGAGTGGACTTATTTAAACCAGAAGCATCTTGACAGTCATGATGAGTAGCTCCGGAATTTGGATACCATGACGAAGTCCCTACCGACACAGGAATATATAAATCAGTATTATCAAAGTTGTAATCATATTGAGTGGTCGGAGAAAAATCAGAGGCTAGAAAATTAGGGATTCGAGGTAGCCCAACACACTGGAAAGAGTCAAAGCAAACCGTACTCGTCGTTTAGTCCGCCACCGAACTTCTGGACCATTATTTTGCACAGAGCCTTCAAGGTTAACATAATTATCATTAGGCCCAAGGGAACTTAGTAATTTTTTGCTAGCAGTGGCCTGCCCACTATTCTGTCCACTAGGACCATTCGGCCCAAGACACTGGCCACTATTCGGCCCAGGGCACTGGCCTGCATCACTTGGCCTATGTATCACAACAAATGGTCTATCATGGCGTTGGCCCAAATCGCGCCCAAAATCACACCCCAAGGCACACTACATGTCATGCCCTATGTGCGGTCTAGCATATGGACCATAGGCATCAGGTGGGCTACCAGCAGACCCAAACCAAACATCATGTGGTCCACTAGCAAGCCCAGCTCCGTGACCCACTTCATTAGGGTAAGCTTGTGGCAGATAAGAGCCATTCTTTCGGTAGTATGGCCATGCTCCCCACGAATTACCAGCAAACCCAGAACCACCAAAAAGACCAGATCGGCCAGAAAAATCACCCCATGCAGCCCTTGACCATCATGCGCAGAGAACAACCACGTCGTGGTTGAAGCATTTGGGCCATTGTAGTTACAGTTGAAACGATAGAAACAACACTGCGCCAAATGACCGAATTGGCTACAGATCTGACACTATGTCCAAGGACGAAAACCACGCCTACGCGAACCAATCGTGGAACGCCCACCACGCACGTCACACATATCAGATTCGGCCACCGCTGGAATCGAAGGAGCTTCAACCATGCGGGCATGCATCGGGACATCACCGCGCACCGCTCGCATCTGTCGACTTTCAAATTCCATTAGAACGTCGACAAGCTTTTGGAAAGGAAGGGTCTCCGAGGAGAACGAAGCTAATGTCAACACTGCATCAAAATCCAACGAAAGACCGGTGAGGATAACCTCAAACTTTTTGGCTTCCGAAACAGCAGATCTAGAGGCTGCATATATTCTTGATAAAGTGCAGATCTTGTTTTATTCGAGATATCTTAGCACCAGTGAAAGCAACGAAAAGCCGATTCGCTGTGCTCTAGATTTCTCATGCAGATTTAGCAGTTGTAAAACATGATAACAAAGAAGTGCTAATTGTGGAAAGGAGCGAAGAGGCCAGTAACTTATCTTGTTGGGTGAACACGGATGCATCTGGATTCAGAGTAAGAGCACCATCCGGAGATGCCACAAATCTAGGCAGAGCAAGTAATGTGCCCTCCAAAAAGCCTTGCAATTCATATCGTTCCGTTATTAAACGAATATGTTGTTACCATTGGACAAAATTGCTTTCATCTATTTTTACTATGACATGCCGAGGAAACGACTGTATCAAGCGAGAGCTGGAAAACGAGAGATTAATATGATTAGTCGAAGAAGAATATGTGGAATTTGCCATGAATCGTTAGCGAAAGCAGGTACCAAGAACTAGGTGGCTGATACCATGTTAGATAGGGCACTAATTCACTGATTCATAGAACAAACTGAGGTAGAACAAATTGAGAGAGATCAATTTACTGAGAATATATTGCTTAGTATTTCTATCTGATGAATTAATACATTGATGATGTTTATGTACTTGTATATTAGTAACTGCTCCTTAACTAACTTCATACCAGACTAATTGACTGAACGATAACAGACTCAATCTTAATACTCTATCAACCCCCAACATATTACTCCATAAATTGTTATTTTCTTGCGTACAACCATCTGCAATTTGCTTAATTAAGCACATGTTCAATGAATGTATCAAAGATTAAAGACTAAAGAGTAGTATGCAATATGAAATCGACATATAAATGAGCAGTAAACAGCTTAGAAAATGGCTAGTGGATTGAATCAGCTGACTAGATCTCTTAGAGCAGACCTGTTGAGAGTGATGATCAGCAGCATGAGAGGTAGCTTCTTTTAAGTTTACTTTCTACATTTTGCGATAATCAACAGCATGACCAAATCATAATTTTTAAATACGAGAAATGGTTGACTAATGATATATTTATTAAAAATTATTATTGCAGGCTGTTGCAGTACTCTTACTCTAAAGATTCAAACCACTAATATGAGCAATCAATTTTCATTCATCACCCCATGTTTTGTGCAAGGCCTATATTATGCAACTTGGATATTTGATGTATGTGTTGGATATAAATATATTTAATATGGGTATACTTAATTATTTCGGATCATGTTTTCAGTGATATCCGAATAAACATTTTACACAAATATTTAAAGGAAATGAAAAATTGTATGGCTGAGAAATACCCAACTAAACTCTCAATGAAGCTTCCCTTCCCTGCATTATAGACACTTCTCATCAAATAACTTTTCAGGGTTTTCAATTATATATGGCATATCATCTAGGCCAGTTAAAAGGTGACCCTCACGTTTGTCTTTCGTGCAGTGTGCTATAAATAATTGAGCTTGTTAGCCGACCAAATTCCACACCAATAGTTCATGCATGTAACCCTACTTCTGCAACCTCAGCAATAATACGATTCCTAAATATATAGAGAAAAGTTATTTCTTGTAATGGAATGAAATTTTGACGGAATTACGTTGAAAAGATAACGCACTAAGACAACTTTTTACTTAGATATGGTAATTTGTGTATTGTGTATTTTCTGTAATTATGTTTTAAGTATTATATATTTATATAATTCAAAGATTAATAATTTATTTTATATAAATTTTGACATATTCATATTATTTTTTCATGTTATATTTTAGATGTATTTTTTATTTTAAGTGTGTAGATAATGATTTATGAAATTGGATCAAATTGTTCCATAAATCAATTTGATAGGTGTTAAATGTTATTAATTGGTGACAATTGATTTTGGGACCATGAATAAGGAATTGAATATCGATTGGTAAAAAATTGATTGATTTGGTATTTTTATTTTATGATGAATTTTTTGACCTAAAATAAAAAAAAAATCTCAAAATCCAAATTTTTTCTTTTCTTTCTACTAATGCATATTTTTTTAAAACTAAATCCATGCTATGGTGATGCCTCAGCCCCCCCCCCCCCCAAAAAAAAAAGACAAATGAATTAAAATAATTATAAAAAAAACACCACATTACCCTATTTTTTAAACCTAAATTTCTAATTTTTAATGTTGTAATGACAAATCAATTGAACCAAAGATTAATGATCTGTTCGGGTGAGTGCTTTAGTAACGGGGGGAAGCTGTCATGTTCGGTTTTTATGTTCTGCTTTCAGCTGAGTTTTTGTCACAAGGTCTGGTAATAAAATCTCCTAAAGAATGAGCCAAAAAAGCAAATGTGTAGTTTTTGTTTAAGTGACCAAGGCAAGCAACAACCAATAAATTATGAACAACACGGCAAGCAAACCATATACTTGATCACATCAAACCTTTTTTATATGAGAAGAAAATTAATGGAATTAGTGTTGACTGATGTCTCAATTTATATTCCTAGAAGTCAACTCATGTAATAATCCATCTCTTTGTGGCAAAGAAAACTGCTCTGAAGTCATCAGCACAGACCACTTTAGGAACAATTACACTGATGTTTGTCAACTTCATGAACATATAACATAAAAAAATTGTCACTTTCTCAAGGCTTAGCAACTAAATAAAAGCACCATTTTCCACGTATCTTACCTTATTCGGAATCTAGAAGTTTAGGGTTGTATAAAGAAAGAAATAGCAATTCCTGATTATGAAATTCATGCAAGGTTCACCTACTTTCCAGCTAGTGGTGCAATAACAGCCCTCATTTTGCCCTGATAAAAGAGTGATTTAAAATATTTACACTGATTCACAAGGACTTAGCTAGCCTATATCCATTGGCTAAAACAACGTATTTCTACACTGAATAACACATTTACTCCTAGGCCTATATCCCATTGACAAACTTTGTTTTCAGATCTCCTGTAGTCCTCTAGATCCTTGATCTATGAAAATAAAAGCATTGTTCTAGTAAGTAAAGTGGGGAGAATAACAAACTTTAACTATTAACACCATACACACACACACACACAAAAAAAAAAAAAAAGAGTAGAAGGAAATGGTGTTTGACCCTTGCAAGATATTGGTGATCAGAGGGGAAGAATCCAGTTAGTCCCCCAAGTATTGGTGGACATTATTGCATGAAGTTACTTATAACACATGCAAGCTGGTATACAGGCAGGGTAGTTAATATTTACCTAACCCAATTTCCATGAATCTCTGATATGATGTCATGCACAAAATTACCCATACATCCTTTTCATTCATTGCAAACATGCTGAGTTAGCCAACAGGGGTCCCTCCATTCTTATATATATGCCTCACAATACAACTAATTTGTCATACAAGGCTCACTTCTCCAACAACAGGCAGAGAGAATATATTCTAAAATGGCTCGTTTAACCCTTCTATTGTTTATCCTTATTGTCGCTTTGATCTTCCATTCAACATGTTTTGAAGCTAGAAAGCTTTTGAGTAACATTGAGAAGAAACAAGTTCCTTCATTTCAGGGTAATTTTGCTGGAATCACGCTTGCCAAGGAGACTACAAAAATGTTTCCCGCTAGTGATGATGATAAAGGGCATGCAATGGCCAATAATGAAAGGCTGTTCGCCATTCATCTAAGCAAAATTGATAGAATATTACAGTCCTCTAACCCAAGTCCTGGAGCCGGTCACCACTAAAATGGAATTATTCTCCCATTGTCCCCCACATTATATGTAGCTTTATCAAACAGTCGTGGTTATAATTTCTTGAGGCCTTAATTTTATTAATATATGTATACAATGAAGCTTACTATGAATGAGAAATAAAATTCATGATCATACATGTTTCACATTGTTCATCTCCATTTAATGCTTTCACTTTCTTGATACTCTCTTTATGAGCCAAAAATATTAAGCTTTTTCATGAGTAACAAGATACCTTTTTCAGATCAAACAGTACAGGCCAATTGAACAAGTTTCAAACTTCGAAATATTACAAATCTATGGAAAAATATGAAAACAGAAGCAGAAGCAGAAAAGGACTTACTGAGTGTTAGAAAAATGTGAAGTAATAAAAATAAACTTTGAGGGCCTGAGACACTTTTTAAGTCTTTATCATGACATCTGGGTAGTATACAAGTTTAAAATGTCCAAAGTAGAATAGTGAAAATTTATCAAAATTTTTTTTTATAAATAGAAAATGTAAATCTATTACTTTTCATTACTTGTTATGTTGTTTTTCCAAAATGTTACAGACCAATTTTACCCACAAGCCCAATTGAACTCACAACCCAATACATTACCTAAATCCCTTAACTATTCCTAAATACTAACCCAAACCCCAAATACATTTTAAACCCATCAGCCCACTTATATCAAACCCAATACAATAAACCCAAAACCCAATAACCCTTAGCCCAACCAGAAAAGAACAAACCCTAGCTCCTACTTGCCCCCTCACTCAGCGCCGCAACTACCCTCCCCACCTTCTGACACCACGCCACCGACGTCAGCCCACCGGCCACCAACTCTGCAGCACTGTTCAACCACCCTGCAAGCAGAATGACAAGACATAAATTATAAAGAAACTTTACAGAGGGTTATAAAAAACCGAATGAAAATTGTAATAGGGGGAATTTTGCTATCAATACAAAAAGGGAATTTTTTGTTTTCATCAATACTAGCAGATTAAAACCAAAAGCAGTGGTCTCAATAAGATAAAAGTAAGAAAAAAGCATTGAGCACAAACCCAAAATCTCAGAAAACCGAAACTGAAAGCTAAAGGTAACTTCTTTTCTTTTTTCTTTTTAGCCGAATCCTCCATCTATATTCGTATACACATAAATATATAATAAATAGGAAATGAACAGTACTTCTTAAAAAGGTAAAAAAAGGAAAAGAAAAAAAGGGGAAGTTTTCATACCTCCGACCACTGTGCATGGCGGTCGCCGGCGACGGAAGCGCGGTGGGGCAATGACCGGACTAGGACCGGCGCTGGAGCCCCAGCAGAGAAAAAATGAGCTCCATTTTCTTTTTTTTTTCTTCAACACGCACAAATGACTGATTTTTCAAAAAAATTTAACTTTTATAGGGGTCCGGAACGGCGTCATTTTAGGCCCTGCACTTGAGCACTGAAACGACGTCATTTCACTTGGCCCGACCAGATTCGACCCGAACCCGCTTCAGGATCCACGTGTTTTTAACTCAAGGGGCTATTTGCGCAATCGATCCTTCCGCATTTTTGGTATTTTAAATCAAGTTTATATGTATTTATAAATTGGCCCTAAAATTTAATCTGGTTTGTAAATTAATCCCTCCTACTGCGCAGCGCTTTGAAAAATTCGTAATATTGCGTTTTTGATCCTCCTTAGTGTTGCCCGTGTTCAAATAGGGCCTTTCTCATTATTTTCTTTTTAAATCTGCCCCACAACTTTATTTTTAATTTAATTTTAGTCATTTTTTCGTTTATTTTCATTTCTTCGTTAAATATTCTTGTTTTTTTTATATATTATTATTATTATTATTATTATTATTATGATATGTTAGTGTATACTCTTATTATATGCATATATATACATGTATTTGTATTTAGTATTTTTTTATCCACTTTATTGTAATATTTTATTAATGCTTTTATATTTCAATAATATTATTATTATCATTATTATTATCAATATTTGTATATGGTTTTAGTATATAGGTATATATATATTTTTACGTATAGGTTAGTTTTTATTATTTTATTTCAATATCTTTTTTTTTGTATTTGTTGTCGTATTTCAATATTACCCTTATTATTATTATTATTATTATATAATGTTTATTTTTGTTTATGTATTTAGATTTAAATATGTATTATTCTTACTATATTGTATTGTCATTTTTTTGTATTTTAATACTATTACTATTATAATTATTATTGTTAATATAGTGAATGGTTTTTGTCATATGTGTATATATTTTTATGTCATCCTTCTTATTATCATTAACCTTAGTATATGTCTTTTTATATATCTTTAATATATATATATAAGTACATATTCATGCAATAGTGTAATAGTTTTCTTCAACGTCATTATTTCCAATATATATATTTTATGTAAATATTTTAGTGTCGTATTATATATGTATTTTTTTATGTATTGCGTGTGCGTACTTTTAATATTGTATTTCTACATTTCATACGAATACTATATTACATTTTTACATATTATATCGTGTATATATATTTTTCATATATATTATGTACATACGTTTTCAATATTCATTTTATACGTATATATGTATATATTATGTATATACTTTAACATTACTAGTTACTTATATATGTTTTTATCACTTCATGTATATTTCAAATAGTATATATATAGTATATTTCTAACATTATTACTAATTATATTTATATATGTATAAGTATATATTATGTACATACTTTTAATGTCATTTTACATATGTATATTCATCATGTTCTCGTATTTGATATTATAATTATATTTAATCTTGCATGCATTGTTAGAGTTTTTAATATTATTGTCTTATTTGTTATTTGCTCCAATATATTTCTAGTTCTTCCATTTATTTTTTTTATTTCATCTCAATTTTTCTTTGCATTACTTCGAAGATCATATTCTTGTTTCCTAATTAATAATCAAGGTAACGAACCGATTTAACACAAAGTCACTGATTTCATCGCTATGTTGGGTGAACATCAATCGATTCGTGTTAAAACGGTACGTCCTTCTCAAAAAAAATCAAAAAGATTGAAAATTCTTGTCTTTTCAAACGAATCACGATTAAATCTTATATTGAACTCGTATTTTTGAAAATCAAGACAACATGTGTTTACAAGATACCAATTTTGGGCGTCGCGAGGGTGCTAATACCTTCCTCGCGCGTAACCGACTCCCGAACCCTAATTTTTCTCTGGATTTTAACGTAGAACTAAACTCAGCCTTTAATTTGTTTTGATAAGAGATCTAATAGGTGTCCAATCACACCTAGGAAAAAGGATCGGTGGCGACTCCTTGTTTATTTCAAAAAACCAAACGTCAAATTTCAAATTTTTAATAAATCGCCACAATTAGCGACCAAGCTAAGCCAAAATTTTTACGTCGCTACAGCTGGCGACTCCAGTAGGGATCCGCATTTTTGAGAGTCAAGTCGAATTAAACGCATGTTGTCAAAATTTTCAAAATTCCTTGTTCAAATTAATATTTAGTTGTGATCCTAAAATTGTGTTTTTGAAAAATCATGCATTTGCATTGTGTTGTATATATTCTTCTAACTTGTTTTGTCCGGTTGTTTTAAAGCTTTAAATTCTTATGGTTTTAGTTTTGGTTTAGTTTTTAAATAAAACGTAAAGGTTTGTGAGTTTCTCCCCACACACCGTGCACGTACATTCTTGCATAACATGAGCTCTATACCCGGGCTCCGTCCGTTTAAGTAAAAGTAAACGCTATGCCTTCGTGAGTTAACTCGTCCCTCCGCATAGGCTAGTGAATACTTTCGGGTTACATATGACTTATGCTTTCATGAGTTAACTTGTCCCTCCGCATAGGCATAAGTAAATGTAATCCCTCGAATTGAACTCGTGAGCCTGTGATGGGTTACGATCAAGGCTTCGTACTAATCTTAGTAGATGATAGTACGGACAATTCGAGTACCTATCTAGAACCGAAACCGCATATAGTGAACCGTACGAGCCACCTAGTTAGAGCCATGCCGAACCTCCGCCCATTAATAGTCATTGAAATAAGTACATGGGAGAAACGCCTCTTCCCTTTTATTTCTTTGACACTTACACTTTCTATTTTGATTTTCCATAATTCATGTTTATTGTACTAATGAAGATATTTGTCTGTGTTCTTATTTTGCATCATGCATTATAGGCATCATATTAGGAAGGTGTTGACTAGAGATTGTTTTCCAAAAAATGGGTTTCTAATGGAAGAGTCAATTATACAAAGAACCGAGAAGAATGCCGTGGTTCAGGATTGGTCTATAAAAACTCAGAAAGAAAAAGGGGATAGTCTAGTGGAGGGATGTATTGCCAATCTGCCCAAGCATGTAATCGTGAATGTTCGCCAGAATAACCTTAAAGATTTGGTTCGGGTTTGGAATCAGTGAGATTCGGACACTAGGGGTATCTTCACCGAGAGATATGGAGACATAGCCAATTTAATTACCGTCAACATAGACGAACGATTGATCCAAGCCATGGTCAGATTTTGGGATCCGGCTTATCAATGTTTTACCTTCAATCAAGAAGATATGACTCCGACTATAGAGGAGTACGTTGCTTTGCTTCGTGTTGAAAATGCGCAATTCTATAAAGTATATGTGAAGGAGCCTAAGCCAATAACCTTTAAGAAGAAGTTAGTAAGATTGACAGACATGACTGACGCATGGGTCAAAAAACAGATAAAGAAGAAGAATGAAACCATTTGCATTCCATGGTCTTCCCTACGAGAATTGGTTCTGAACTATCCTGACATGTTGAAAAGGGTAAATCTGTTCGCTTTGGCTATTTACGGCTTGATCATCTTCCCGAAAGTCCTTGGACACATAGAAGTTGCGGTGGTGGATTTTTTAAAAAAATTAAAACAAGGAATCAACCCTGTCTCAACTATCCTAGTCGAGACCTTCAGATCCTTAAACAATTGTAGGAAAATAGGGAAATGACGCTTTATCGGATGCGCGCAGTTACTAAATATCTGGATTTTGAGTCACTTCTGGAAAGTAGAGCGCACACCGTTCCATATGTTTTCAAAAACATTTGCCCCGTTGGAAGCTTATCTCAAGAAAGAATGGCCAAAGGAAGTCATTGAACAGCATTGGGTCTCAGTTTTTCAGAACCTTCACGCCAAGGATATAACGTGGAGAGCACTGTGGATCCGCGCTTCGGTTCTATTATACAAGGTTAGAAATCAAGATTGGGTACCACTACTCGGGTTATGGGGAAGAGTTGGATATGCCCCGCTATTAGTCCAAAGATAATTTTCTTTACGACAATTCATACCCGCCACTGGAGGATTAGCACAGTCCGAGTTCGCTTTTGCGGGAGAAGGGTATATGAAGAGGGTTCGAGACACTGCAAAGTCTTGGAAGAAAATTCATTTGATGGAATTGGCTCTATATGCTGATACCCTTACCCAAGATTACGACATCTGAAGGAAGCAACGGGTGAATAGTTAGCAAATCTCGTCAATAAACTACACCGTCCAGAATCCTTTCTTAGAGGAAATGCCGTCTGAGCTAGAAATGGTAAGACAAGAATTTGAACAAGAAAAGGCCAAGATGTCTCGGGACCTTAGTGCTCTTCAAGAGGAAAACTACCAATTGAAGATCGATGTTCAGATTGAAAGATCCAGAACCGAGAAAGTGCAAAAAGAGGCTGAAGTCGTAAGAAATGACTTAAGAGATCTTTATCTGGAAAATAAGAAGTTAAGAAGCACAATAAAGAATAGTGGGCTGGGCAAGTCGTCGGCAGAATGGAAGGAAGAAATAAGCAACATATTAAAGGCGGGATGGAATTTTGGAAAGGAAAAGCGAAGAAAGAGGAGGAAAAGGCTGTGCGAGCTATTATGGAGCTAAGGAAGAAGAACACCGAATATGAAGCTATGTCTATCGAGGTAATGACTAGTCGATCTAAACGTCAAGAACTAAAAGAGAGGATACGATAGTTAGAAGATATGCTGCAAGATCGTCAACAACAGCTAGATACCCTCTTGAAGGCTTTGGAAGAAAAAGATAGTCAGTATGATAGAGACATTCGTGCTTACGAAGAAGGCCTTCAAGAAAAAGAAATGCAACTTAACTTTTTGATAAATGAAATTCGTGGGGTAGCCATGCACGTGGTACAACTATCGGAAGAAGCTGAAATTCTCACTTGCCAATTCCCTCCAAGTCAAAAATCAAATATATCAGAGTTCTTAGTACGAGTAAAGAAATACGGTGATATAGCTAGGAAGTTTGTGTAATGGTTGAATCGAAAATGGAAAAATATTTTGTAATGAACTCTTTTGATGAATGAAATGCCTAAATAGGGGCTATCTTGAAATCAACACCCATTTCTTGCATATCTTTCATGATTGACATTCATTTATGCATTCATTCATTCATTACATATATCTATCCCATAATCATTTGCTAAGGTTAGAATCATATAATTCGCAGTCACAACACTTCAAATCTAGAATCACGCCATTCGTATAGAACGCGTCGACAAGCTAGGGCAATGGAGGCTGAATTCAATGAAAGAATTGAAAGGATGGAAAGAGTTCAGAGGGAATTACAAGAGCAGTTGGCCAAGTCACAGCAAGAGACAAGAGACTTGATGGTGAGGTCTCGAGAAGAATCGCTTGAACAAAGAGACCAAATGGCCAAGATGATGGAAATGATGTCAGCTTTAGTTAAAGAAAAGGGACCCATGCAGAGCCCTGACATCGAGGAACCTCGGTCAATAGTTAATCACAGTCAAGATCCGCTCTATCCCCCAGGATTCACTTCGCCACATGCCCACGCAACACAAAAAGGATACACCCAAGAGGAACCCACAGACCTGAAGCAACGGGCGGTGCCACCTGTTCACACAGGGCAAGGAGTATTCGTATTAAACCTAGGAGCTAGTTCTGCTGATCCACTCATTCCAGATTTGGACGATCCAGCAGAAATAGCCAAGTTGAAAATCATTGATCACGAGGTTCAAGAGAAGTATAGGAGCTTAGAAGAAAGACTTAACGCAATAGAGGGTACTGAAGCCTTCTCTGCACTGAGTGCCAAGGAGCTCAGTTTGGTGCTCAATCTGGTTCTGCCTCCGAAATTTAAAGTACCAGATTTCAAAAAATACGATGGCACGAGATGTCCAAAGACGCATCTTATCATGTTTTTCCGGAAAATGTCTGGTTACGTGAATGAAGACAAGCTAATCATACATTGCTTTCAAGATAGTCTAGTAGGATCGGCTCTTCGGTGGTATAACCAGCTTAGTAGGGAAAAAATCCGATCCTGAACGGACTTGGCATCAGCATTCTGTGAGCAGTACAAGCATGTACCAGATATGGTGCCTGATCGAATGACCCTACAAATGATGGAAAAGAAACCAGCAGAAACCTTTAGACAGTGCGCGTAAAGATGGAGGGACGTCTCGGCCCAAGTGGAACCCCCACTAACAAAGACTAAGATAACCGTTCTCTTCATCAACACTTTAAAAGTACCATTCTATGACAAGCTGGTGGGAAGTGCCACAAAGGACTTTACGGATATTGTAATATCCGGTGAGCTTATAGAGAATGCCGTCAAGAGCGGTAGAATAAAAGGTCAAGAAAGTTCAAGAAGGGTAGCGCCCATGAATAAGAAAGAACCAGAAGCCCATATGATGGGAATGGAAAATCGTTATACCTCTAATCCATATCCAAACCATCCCCGACCTCGAAATTATCCTCCTCCAAATCAGACCCCTTACTACCAAGCACCACCTCCTTCCTACCCCGTATACGCCATGAACAACCAAAGGCCCGTCACCACATTCCCATAAAACACTCTACCCGCTCAAAGCCAACCCAGAAATGAACCAAGACTAACAAGACCCAATCCCGAAAGACCGCAATTCACCCCTATTCCTGTGTCATATGGGGAACTGTACCCGAAACTCCTGAAGAAACAATTAATATCTCCCCATTACATGGCACCCCTAAAACCTCCATACCCGAAATGGTACAATCCAAATGCTAGTTGTGCATACTGTACAAGCCCAATTTTGGGCCCAAATAAACATAACCCAACTATAAACCCAAAACTTAGCCCAAAACACTAACCCAACCCAAAAAAATCAAAAAAATAAAAACCCTAATCCCACCTACTCCACAACCTTGGCCACCTACTCTACCACCCTTGTTGGCCACCCACATTGGCCACCTAAACCACCCACCTTGGCCACCTAAACCACCCCAACCACTCCACTTGCTTACAAAAAAATTATTGGTAAAATTTGGCTATAAAAGCCATTCAAGACTATGTTAGAGAGAGAGGTTTTTTTTGTTTTTTGGAGGTTTTTTTTTGTTTTTTTGGAAAGAAGGTTGGTTTTTGTTTTTTGGAAAGGCTAGTTCTTGGAGATTAATCAAAGATCAAAGCAAAAGAGGTTTCTTTTGTCTATTCTCATCTTAAGTTCTTTGTTTGTTTATTGTTTTCCTTTCAATTTTATTTTGTTTTTTTATACGAAAGTAAAAATAAAAGTAAGAAGCTTACCCTTATTTTCATTACCGAAAAAGGTTTTTTTTTTAGGTTCGGCCGCCGTGTACGGTGGCGCCGATGGCGGCCCGTGGGGGTCCGTGACCGAAGCAAAGCTGGACCAATGGCCGGATTTAGAAAAGAGGGAGAAAGAGAGTTGAGAGCTTTGTTTTATTTTTTATTTTATTTTATTATTTTTACTATTATTTATATTATTATTATTTCTCATGTATATATTATTATTTATATTATTATTATATTATATATGCCCTCTCCATATTTATTTATATTATTACTATCATTATGGTTACTTCTATTATTTTTTATTTCTGACTACTATTATTATATATATATATATGTATTATTGTTTGTATTAGTATTATTATTATCACCCCTATTGTTATTACTTTACTTTTGTATTCTAATATATTATTAATATTACTCATATTTTCATTATTTTTGCTATTACTATTATTATTATTATATATTAGTGTATATTTTTATGTGTATATATATATTTATATATAGTATTATTTTTTATTACTTTAATTTAATATTTTTATTATATTTGCTTTTTGTATTTCTCTATTTATTATTATTATATAGTAGTGTGTATTTCTATTATATACATATATATATATATTTATATATAGTATTATTATTTAGTTTACTTTAATATTATTCTTATTATCATTATATCCAACCCAATAATAATTCTTTCATAAAAGTAATATAAAAGTAATATTCCGTATTTGGTAATTCGAGACAATCGTGCCCTAACTTACTGAGTTTCGATTTTCTCCTTTAACCTAAATAACGGAATACTCTTTTAAATCGCGACATGAGTTTTGAAAAATGGTTATTCTCGGAGATACGAGGTGTTGTGCCCTAACTTACTGGGTATGGCATTTTGTTACCTCGAAATAAGATTTTTGCAAGTAAAGGCAATATTCGGTGTTTGGGAATTCGAGGGAACGTGCCCTAACTTACTGGGTTTCGATTTTCCTCGTTCACCTTAACTAACTGAATAACCTTTTGAAATACACGAACTTTTATATAAAAGGCAAGCTCGCTCTCGAAAATTCAAGATGTCGTGTCCTAACTTACTGGATGTGACATTTTATATTGTGAGACGAGAAGGTCCTTAACATTTGAGCATTTTCTTTACAAAGAGGGATCGTATTTTAAATTCTTTCAAGTTTTCAAATTTTCGACACTAAGACACTAATTAATCAACTAGGTACCAATTTTGGGCGTATCGAGGGTGCTAATCCTTCCTCGTGCGTAACCGACTCCCGAACTCATTTTCTGATTTTCGTAGACCAAAAATTATCGTTTTAGTAAATCTTAACTTTTATTAAAATGATTAATTTAAGGTGATCCGATCACACCTCATCAAAAAAGATTGGTGGCGACTCCTCTATTCGTTTTCATTTCCAAAAATCTAAGTCGATTCCCGTTTTTTTCAAAAAAAATGGTTACGACAGCTTGGCGACTCCACTGGGGACTTTTATAAGAGAGTCAAGCCACAAGTTGATTAACTTTTGTCTTTTTTCGAAAATTGAGAATTTTGTTTTGATATACGATCTCTTCATTGCGTTTCACCCGTTTTTCGTACTATTTTCATCATTTTATTCCAATTTTCTTTAATCGTTTCAAGTTTTTATGCATATATCTTCTTGCATTGCATTGCATGACCGTTGTGGTCACACCCTTAAGTGGGAGTGAGAAACTACGCCTTCGTGAGGTTTTCACCTCCGTGCAAGATAGTGGATCACTTTCGGAATACATCCGTACCTATGGTTTCGTGAGATTTTCATCTCCGTGTAGCCATAGGAAAATGTATTCTCCTGAATTGAACTCGATTCAAATGAGCCTATAATGGGTGAGGATCGAGGAATATGCTGGTTCAGGTACCCTTACTCTAGAACCAAACCACATATAGAGAGACCTAGGAGCCCACCCTAGGTAGAGCCACTTCGAACCCCTAGTGGTCACCTGAATTGCTTTATTTGTTATTTATTTATCCCGCACTAACGTGTTTTATTTTTGTTTTGTTTATAATTGCATTACATTACATCATCCTAGGAAGGAGGTGTTGATTCATATTTGATTGCTAAATAGAACAGTTTGTCATAAGAAAATGAATTTTTTGATAAAGTGGATTATAATACGGTTGTCTAAATATGATCCAAGTGAGCACATGAAAGAAGTCTGATAGCCCGTGAAGAAATACAAGACTTCGCTTCATTGCCTGAAGACAGAAACTGACAAAGATTATTCGAGAGCCGTCACATCTTGACCTTCTTAAAGGAGCTGACAAGTATCACAGTAATAAGTGAGCAACGAGTCGCAGCCTGGATCGAGCAAAAAAAGGAGTTAATATAGACATCTCTTGGAGAATTCGTCAGACTCGACCATAAGATCATGATATGAAGAGGAAGATAGGTGTCTTCTCTTGGAATACAAGAGAAAACCCGTATATGTAGTCCGTTTTATGTAAAAGAATTTGCTTTCTAGAAAAGTTGTTCTAATGAAACTAAATTTAGAATCAATGCCTTCCTTTTTTTTTGTGTTCATGCATTTGCATTACATTACATCAAAGAAAAGAATGTGTTGATTTGAAATTCAATTCCTAAATAGAATAGTTTGTCATAAGGAAACAAATTTCTTGATAAAGTAGATTATAGTGCGATCGCCTGAATATAGTCCAAGTAAACACGATGAGAGAAAGCTGGTAGTTTACGGAGGAATACATGATGTAATTGCCAGAGATTCAAGCCAACAAAGGCATGACGAGAGAAAGCTGGAAGTTCACGAAGGAATACATGACTTGATTTAATTGCCAACGAAGATTATCCAAGAGCCGCTACTTTTGATGAGTATCATGGAGATAAGTGAGCAAGAGATCGAGGCTCAGATTAAGCAGCAAGGAACTAGTAAAGGCATCTTTTAGAGAATTTACAGGATTCGACCATGAAGAAAAGATCAACGTTTACTTGGACTATGAAGGGCAATACCGCATATGTAATCTATTTTCATGTAAAGAAATATGTTTTCTAGAAAAGTTATTCTAATGGAATTGAATTCAAGATCAACATCTTCTTTTTTTTGCATTCATTCCATACATTTGCATTACATTGAAACATTTGCATTAAACTTTCACTAAAGAACCCTGATTAAACAAAATTATTTCAGTTAATCTAGAAACCAACGAGAATCAAGCAACCGAACACACCCACTATACCCGCCGTAAAACCAAAGCAATGGACCAGAGATTAGAAAGGATAGAACAAATGCAAAGGGAGATGCAAGAACAATTACAAGCACAGATGCAAGAGCAACTGGCTAAGATACAGTAAGATATGAGGGACCATATGTTGGAGTCCCAGAAAAGCATGATGGACCAATTAACTCGTCTATTAGCTGGTGGATTAAAAAAAGGGAAAAGCCCTTTGATCAATGCGGGAGAAGATAATGAAGATCCTACCTACCCTCCGGGTTTTGCCCCAGCGGACGTTCAAACACAACCTGATGTATACCCAAGAAGGCCATCAGTCACAATCAGGCCTCAACCATCTCAAGCCGGTGTCTCGGCACAGATAAATTATCAGACTGGTTCAGGCTCTAATCCGGGGGACAATCCAACCAACCCTGTGGTCCTCAATCTCGATGAAATGATAGAAGCAGAAAAGACAAGGGTAGAACTCCCGAGAGAGCTTGAAGAAAGATGTAGATGGTTGGAAGAAAAATTTAAAGAAATGGAAAGCACCGACTATCGTGGTGGAATCGACACTAAGGAATTAAGTTTGGTTCCAGACCTGGTACTCCCTCCCAAGTTTAAAACTCCAGAATTTGAGAAATACAACGGGACTAGCTGTCCCGAAGCTCACATCACTATGTTCTGTAGACGAATGGCAGGCTATGTCAATAACGACCAACTATTGATCCACTGTTTCCAGGAAAGTCTAGTTGGGGCCGCTTCTAGGTGGTACAACCAACTGAGTCGTAACTAGATCAGTTCATGGAGGGATTTAGCACAGGCGAAGCAGTACAGTCACGTGACAGACATGGCTACTGATAGAGTCACGTTACAGAACATGGAGAAGAAACAAAATGAGAGTTTCAAGCAATACGCCCAAAGATGGAGAGAGGTAGCAACGCAAGTTCAACCACCTCTTCTGGAGAAAGAAACGACCATGCTCTTTATCAATACGCTGAAGGCTCCATTCATTAACCACATGCTAGGAAGCGCTACTAAAAGCTTCTCAGACATAGTAATGTTTGGAGAAATGATAGAGAACGCGATAAGATGTGGAAGGATTGAAGCAGGGGAAAGTGCTAAGAGATCAGCCCCGAGAAGGAAAGAGAATGATGTGAACAACACGAGTATGTATAATAAGCCAGTCACTACGAGCCAACCAAAGGTGGTAACTACTAGCCATCAAGGCTTCGCAAGACGAGACTTCAACCCAATGCCTAACACGGAAAGATTCCAGTTTACGCCCATCCCGATGTCCTACAAGGAATTGTACCAGAGCTTATTCGATGCCCATGTAGTGTCGCCCTTCTATCTAAAGCCAATGCAACCCCCATTCCCCAAATGGTATGACGTAAACGCCCAATACGAATACCATGCAGGAGCCACAAGGCACTCGATAGAAAACTACACCACTTTCAAGAAACTGGTTGAAAGACTCATCAACATGGGCATCGTGAAATTTGATAATACACCTAGTACAGAAAACCCGTTACCTAATCATGGGGATAAGGGTATAAATTCCATAATTGAGAGTTCAGGGAAGGAAATTAAGATGAATGTTACAGAAGTGAATACTCCACTAAAAGAAGTATGGAAGAAAATGGTGGAAAAATGGTTGGTAACATAGAATTTAGGGGACAGACACCAAGAAGCAAAAAGTTATTGCGAGTTCCATAATCAAGAGGACCATGAGATTCAGAAATGCAGCGAATTCAGGGCTCTAGTACAAGGGTTAATGGATAATAAGGAGCTGGAATTCTTCGAGTATGTTAGGAACCCAGAAGGAACAGACGTGTGTGCTTCAGAGGAAGGGTCGACGAGAAATGCTTGTAAAATCAACCACCCATTGGTTATCATATCACGTCCGAGAATAAATGAATCCGGGGCACGAGTTGCACCAAATGTCGTAATCCAAAAGCCCGTTGCTTTTCCTTATGAAGATAGCAAAAGGGTACCGTGGAACTATAGCTGCAATGTGACATTCTCGGGAAAGGAGACCCCGATTAATGCATCAGAGGAAGTTCAAGACGAAGGTTTTTATACGCGCAGCGGAAGGCGTTATACCTCAAATATAAAAGTCGAGCAGGTTAAAGAAAAATCATTAGCAATTGAGAAAAAGAAAGAGAAGCTGACGAGGCCTAAACCAACTGTTAATGAATCAGTGACTGAGAAAGAAGCCAAGAAATTCTTAAAATTCCTAAAGCATAGTGAATATAGTGTCGTAGAACAGTTGCACAAACAGCTAGCGCGTATATCAGTACTGGCCTTACTTTTAAGTTCCGAAACTCATCGTAGCGCATTGATGAAAGTGCTGAATGAAACTTATGTTGCTAACGATATCTCTGTGAACAAACTAGACCGCTTAGTCAACAATATAAGTGCCAACAACTTCATATTCTTCAATGACGATGAGGTACCGCCAGGGGGTCGAGGATCAACTAAAGCTTTGCATATCACGACACTAGGGGTATTGATTGACAATGGGTCTGCATTGAATGTCCTACCCCTATTTACGCTGAGTAGGTTGCCAGTGGATAGTTCCCATATGAAGACATGCCAAAATGTAGTAAGGGCGTTTGACGGTACAGAAAGGAAAGTAATGGGGAAGATTGAATTACCCCTTCAAATCGGTCCTAACACGTACGAGGTAGATTTCTTAGTAATGGACATCAAACCCTCTTACAATTGCCTATTGGGAAGACCATGGATCCACTCGGCAGGGGTAGTGCCGTCATCATTACATCAGAAGCTCAAACTTATAACGGAGGGTCGATTGGTGACTATAAACGCGGAGGAAGACATCATTGCATTTGTTACCAGCAATGCACCATATGTGAGGACAGATGATGAAGCCATAGAATATTCTTTTCGATCATTGGAATTTGTAAATGCGACCTTTTTTGTCGAAGGAAATAAAGTCCCGACACCCAGACTTTCCAAAACCACAAGAATGGGACTACAACTGATGGTTGGGAAGGGAGCCTTGCCAGGGAAAGGACTTGGAAGAAGCCTACAAGGAAGGGTCAAAGTACCTATGCTCACGGACAAACGGGACTGCTTTGGCTTAGGATTCAAGCCAGATGCAAGACAAAAGAAAGAGTAACAAGAGAAGAAATAAGAAAGGAGAAGAGCGCGATTGAGCGGGGGAGAAATCGAATGGGAACCAATGATCTTCCCCCATATATCGAAGACTTTTGTGTCTGGAGAGGTCATTCACTCCGAGCAGAAGACATCGGGAAAGGAAATCTTGGAAGGAATGATGGAGAGTTTGGACATCAACGCCACATATAAAGATGGGACGGGGGTAGAGAATTTGTTAAGCATTCGCCCCTATGAGTCGGGATGTGTTTTGAATAATTGGACTGCGGAAGAGATTCCTGTAGTCTTTAGAACTAACTCAGAGTAATGTCTAAAACACACTTATTGCTCTAGGCCTAGGAGTAACAAGTGTCATTTTGTGAAATAGGCTTATGTTCGAAATTGTTATTTCAATGAAATGCATCCTTTTGACTTATTCCGTGCAAATATTCTTTTATTCTTTCATTCATGATCCTACCAAACATATCATTGTTCTTAGATTCTCTTGTTCTTTGCATCTCCCTTCACACCTACAACAGGTCTCCAGATATCAATGATGCGAGTGACATTGCTACTAATTCAGAACCTCTTTTTGAGCGAGATATGTGTCTGGAGGGATCCCAAGACTTTGAGGATGACGGAGACTGTAACTTATCCCCTGATTTGTTAAGGATGGTAGAACACGAGGAGAAACAGATTCTACCCCACAAAGAGACCGTAGAAGTCGTAAACTTGGGAGATGAACTAGAAATGAGAGAAGTAAAGATCAGAACTTGCATCACCACAGAGACAAAACGGGACCTTATTGAGTTACTCCAAGAGTTCAATGATGTCTTTGCATGGTCATATCAGGATATGCTTGGGCTAAGTACTGACATTGTGGTACACAGGCTCCCCATTAAAGAAGAATGCAAGCCAGTTCAGCAAAAGCTTCGAAGGATGCGGCCCGATGTTCTGTTAAAGATAAAAGAGGAAGTCAAGAAGCAATTTGATGCTGGTTTCTTACAAGTAGTTAAGTACTCGGAATGGGTAGACAACATCGGCCCCGTCCCTAAAAAAGATGGAAATGTACGGATGTGTGTAAACTACAGAGACTTAAACAAGGCCAGCCCAAAAGATAATTTCCCGTTGCCTCATATCGACACCTTAGTGGACAACACAGCAGGTTACTCACTTTTCTCCTTCATGGATGGTTTCTCAGGGTACAATCAGATCAAGATACATCCTGAAGACATGAATAAAACCACATTTGTGACCATGTGGCGAACCTTTTGCTATAAAGTAATGCCGTTCGGATTGAAAAATACGGGAGCAACATATCAGAGAGCCATGGTAACCCTATTTCATGATATGATGCATAAAGAAATTGAAGTCTACGTCGACGACATGATCGCCAAATCTCGAACTGAAGAAGAGCATGTGCAAGTCTTGAGGAAATTATTTTTGAGGTTGAGAAAATTCCAGTTGAAACTCAATCCCGCAAAATGTACCTTCGGAGCCAGGTCAGGTAAACTGCTAGGATTCGTGGTCAGTGGAAAAGGGATTGGGATTGACCCAGATAAAGTCAAAGCCATACAAGAGTTACATCCACCACGTACTCAGAAAGAAGTTCGAGGATTCCTAGGAAGACTAAATTACATCGCTCGGTTTACTTCACAACTAACCGAGAAATGTAACCCCATATTCCGTCTCCCTAAGAAACACAACCCTGGTGGTTGGGACGAAAAATGCCAGAAGACTTTCGAAAAAGTTAAGAAATATTTGTCTAATGCCCCAGTGTTGACACCACCTAATCCAGATAAGCCACTGATACTGTATTTGACGGTATTTGAAAATTCTATGGGATGCGTGCTTGGCCAACACGATGAATCGGTAAGGAAAGAAAAAGTGATATATTACCTCAGTAAAAAGTTTACTGAGTGTGAGACGAGATACTCGTTCATTGAAAAGTTGTGCTGTGCCTTGATCTGGACAACCCGAAGACTGAGACAATACATGTTGTATCACACAACTTGGCTAATCTCTAGAATGGACCCTCTGAAATACTTGATGGAGTCGACTGCCTTAAACGGGAGAATGGCCCGATGGCAAATTCTACTTTCTAAATTCGATATAGCCTATGTGAACCAAAGGGCCGTAAAAGGAAGTGCGATAGCAGATTTCCTAGCCAGCAGAGCCCTAGAGGACTACGAGCCTCTGAACTTAGATTTCCCAAATGAAGATCTAATGTGCATAACAACCGCAGAAGAAAACCCTCAAGAAAGTCACCCTTGGAAGCTAAACTTTGACGGAGCATCAAATGCCGTGGGTAACGGAATCGGGGCAGTTCTGGTGTCCCCGAATAGAGATCATTATCCATTCACTAGTAAATTGGATTTTGACTGCATGAACAATATGGCAGAATACGAAACATGCATCATGGGAATACGTGCAGCCATAGAACGTAAAATCAAGGTGTTAGAGGTATATGGAGATTTTGTCCTAGTGATTTATCAACTCAAAGGTGAATGGGAGACAAGAGACCCCAAATTGATCAATTACCGGAGGTTGATCCTTGAGTTAATTAAAGAGTTTGATAATATTGTCTTCTACTACCTCCCACGAGAAGAAAATCAGATGGCTGACGCCCTAGCAAATTTAGCTTCTATGATTAAGGTGAACCAATCAGAGGATGTGAAACCAATCCAAATGAGCATTTACGAGGCCCCGGCTCATTGTTACAACCTGGAAGAAGAAGAGGAAAATGATGATCACCCTTGGTACCATGATATCCTACGATATGTGAAGAATCGTGAGTACCCCCACCAAGCTACTGAGAACGACAAGAGAACGTTGAGAAGACTGGCCAGTGACTATGTCTTAGATGGGGAGATCCTATACAAAAGAAGGAAGGATCAGGTACTATTAAGATGTGTAGACGCCATTGAGGCTAAGAAAATCATGGAAGAAGTCCATGAGGGCGTCTGTGGGACACACGCTAATGGTTTTACAATGGCCAGGCAAATTATGAGGTTCGGTTATTATTGGTCCACCATGGAAGGAGACTGTATTAACTACGCCAAAAGATGTCATAAGTGCCAAATCTATGGAGACAAGATTAATGTACCTCCCTCACCTCTGCATGTCATGACTTCGCCATGGCCTTTCTCGATGTGGGGCATGGATGTGAGTGGGCCAATTTCGCCAAAAGCTTCAAATGGGCATCGTTTCATCTTTGTGGTCATCGATTATTTCACTAAATGGGTGGAAGCCGCTTCATATGCCAATGTCACTAAATCAGCAGTTAGCAAGTTCCTGAAAAAGGAAATCATCTGTCGATATGGAATGCCAGAAAGGATCATATCTGATAACGTATTGAATTTGAACAATAACACGATAGCGAATGTCTGCAGTCAGTTCAAGATCAGACACTACAACTCGTCATCGTATCGCCCGAAGATGAACGGTGCAGTCGAAGCAGCCAATAAGAACATCAAGAAGATTGTAGGAAAGATGACAGAAACTTATAAAGATTGGTATGAGAAGCTACCATTCGCCCTCTATGCTTATCGAACGTCTATCAGAACTTCTACTGGGGCAACGCCTTTCTCTTTAGTCTATGGAATGGAGGCAGTTTTACCTATCGAAGGGAATGTGAGCACAGTGGGAGAGGACAAACGACAAAGTAGAAGATGGGTTTCTGAAATAAGAACACCTCTGGAGAAAATCTGGGAGGTGCTAGTTGAAAAAGGGTTGCTCTGTCATCTTAACAGAGTATTTGAGGGAAGGAATACAAAAGATCAAAGTTTTTGCGAATTCCATGGTATTGAGGGGCACGACATTCAAACTTGCCAAGAGTTCAGGAGATTACTACAAAATATGATGGACAATAAAGAGATTGGGATCTTTTATAAAGGCGAAGAGGCCAATAGAGGAGAAATATGCGCCTCTGAACATCAACCGTCAGGTTTCCCATATAGCGTCAACCGACCGTTAATAATTTATTATAACGCGAAGAAGGAGTCGGTGAAACCAAAAGTGATAATCGAGGTACCATCTCCTTTCCCCTACAAGGACGATAAAGCAGTACCATGAAAATATGACGTCAATATCGTCACACTTGAAGATGAAAAAACCAAACCTATGACTGGAAGTGTTGGGGAAGTAGGTCATTTCACTCGTAGTGGAAGATGTTATTCGAAAGAGGTCGAACCAGTGATGAAGAACAGTGACTTGAAACAGAAAGAAAAAGCACCAATGCGTGCGACCGAAGATGAGTATAAAACTATGCCTGAGCAAGAAGCTAAAAAGCTTGTGAACGAGGATGAAGCACAGGAATTCTTAAAATTTATTAAGCACAGTGAGTACAACGTGGTGAAACAATTGAGTAAGCAGCCAGCACGAATTTTGGTATTATCTCTGCTGTTAAATTTAGAACCGCACCAGAACGCCTTGTTAAAGGTGTTGAATCAAGCTTACGTGGCAAACAATATATTCGTTGAGAAGCTTGACAGATGAGTGAATAACCTAAACACAGATAATTTCATTTCTTTTAGTGATGATGAAATACCGCCCAATGGTAGAGGCTCAGTGAAAGCATTGCATATCACAACCCGTTGTAAGGGCTATATAATACCGAACGTGCTCATCGACAATGGATCGGCACTCAATGTCATGCCTTTGGCCACACTTTCCAAGATTCCGATGGATTTGTCCTATCTAAGGCCCTGCTATTCTACAGTAAGGGCATTCGATGGAACAAGATGAGAAGTCATGGGAAAAATCGAGATCCCTCTAGAAGAGGGTCCCTATATATACGACGTTGAGTTTCAATTCATGGACATTACACCATCATACAATTGTCTCTTGGGAAGACCTTGGATCCATTCTGCTGGAGCAGTCCCATCATCCCTCCATCAAAAGGTGAAATTCATCATGGATGGCTGTTTGGTCATCGTCGAGGGAAAAGAAGATATTGTAGCATCTATTTCTACCGATGCACCATACATTGAAGTGAGTAAAGATGCTTTAGAATGTTCTTTCCGATCCTTTGAATTTGTCAATGCCACATTCGTCGCTGAGGGAAACAGAATTCCCACGCCAAAACTGTCAAGAAATACCAGGATGGGTGTCAAGCTGACTGTAGGAAGGGGAGCTCGAGCGAGAAAAGGTTTAGGGAGATATCTGCAAGGAATAGTCAGGGCTCTAAAGCTAGTACACCACAAGGCCCGATACGATTTGGGGTTCCAGCCAGACATACGTCAAAGAAGAAAAAAATGGAAGAAGGACCAATAAAGAAGGACCGCAAGAACCTTAGGCCGAGAATTGGAATGGAAGCCAATAACGTACCCTCCTTTGTCAAAAACATTTACATCTGCTGGGATGATATACCTCGGACAGGATAATACACGAAGCACGCTGTTATTAATTGAAAGGGGTCTTCAGAATGTCAGTATAAATGTCATTGACAAAGGAAGTGGGGCAATTAAAGATGTTTCAATGATACGCCCTTTGTCCTCCTGGTTTCATGTTGAACAATCAGACTGCCGAGGACCTTCTTGTAGTTTATAAGTCTTCAGAGTAATGCTCAAACATTAACCCTCTATTGTGTTCTTAGATATAATAGAATTCTTTTATAAGAGCTTGCATTCACTTTTTATCATTTAAATGAATATCAATGAAGATGCATTTTGTCACGATCTTTCGCATTATCACTAATTTCATGATCATCTTTTCATTTCATAGCCTATTTGTACATTTGCCTCATACCATGCCATAACATTTCGTTTGTTGGTTCCAATACTGGGATGCCCCTCTATAGTTTCCTTTTCTATTCAACTTTCAGGTGCTTAGATATCAATAGCATGAACAAACCCGTTACGATTCCTGAAATTGATTTTGAGAAAGCTATTTGTTTAGGAGAATTTGAAGTCGAAGAAAATGCTGAAGACTATGTCTCGTCTCTTGACTTGCTAAGAATGGTGAAGCAAGAGGATAAACAGATTTTGCCTCATCAAGAATTTGTTGAAACAATAAACTTGGGAACTGAAGAAAAGAAGCAAGAAGTGAAGATTGGGACCTCTATTTCAGAGGACACCAGGCATAATTTGATTGCTTTTCTCCTCGAGGACAAAAATGTATTCGCATGGTCATATCAGGAAATGCCAGGATTGGATAAAAATGTAGTGGTCCATAAGCCTCCATTAAAGCCAGAATGCAAACCCATTCAACAAAAGCTACGACGGATGAGACCCGAGATGTTATTGAAAATAAAAAAGGAAGTCAAGAAGCAATTCAATGCTGGCTTCCTACAAGCATCCAAATATCCAGAATGGGTGGCTAACATAGTCCTGGTACCAAAGGAAGATGGCAAAGTACGAATATGTGTGGATTATCGTGACCTGAATCGAGCAAGTCCTAAAGATAATTTTCCCTTACCACATATTGATACGTTGGTGGATAACACAGCAAAGCATTCATTGTTTTCTTTCATGGATGGATTCTCGGGGTATAATCAGATCAATATGGCCCCTGAGGATATTGAGAAAACTACTTTCATAACAATGTGGGGAACATTCTGCTACAAGGTGATGCCGTTCAGATTAAAGAATGCCGGGGCAACATATCAGAGGGCTATGGTAACATTATTCCATGACATGATGCATAAAGAAATAGAGGTCTACGTCGACGATATGATTGCTAAATCCCGAGGGGAAGAAGAGCATGTAGCGAACCTGAAGAAGTTGTTCGACAGACTGAGAAAGTTTCAGCTAAAGCTCAATCCGGCCAAATGTACATTTAGGGTTACCTCGGGAAAGTTGCTAGGCTTCATTGTCAGTGAAAGAGGTATTGAGGTTGATCCAGATAAAATAAAAGCCATTCAAGAGTTACTACCCCTGTGCTCGCAAAAGGAAGTTAGAGGATTTTTAGGGAGATTAAACTACATCGTCCGATTTATCACTCAACTTACCAACCAATGCGAACCAATCTTTCGACTCCTTCGAAAACATAATCCCGGATAATGGAATGAGGAATGCCAAGTGGCTTTTGACAAGATAAAACGGTATTTGTCTAATCCCCCGGTACTAGTACCGCCAATTCCAGGCAGACCATTAATTTTGCATCTGACAGTGTTCGAAAATTCAATGGGTTGTGTATTGGGGCAACATGACGAGTCAGGAAAGAAAGAAAATGTGATTTACTACCTCAACAAAAAGTTCACTGAATATGAGGCAAAGTATTCGTCCATAGAAAAATACTGTTGCGCTCTGGTTTGTGTAGCTCGGAGACTCAGGCAATATATGTTGTATCATACGACATGGCTAATTTTAAAGTTAGACCCAATAAAGTACATGATGGAATCACCTGCACTCTCAGGAAGAATGTCACGATGGCAGATCCTTTATTCGGAATACGACATTGCCTATGTAAGTCAGAAGTCGATAAAAGGGAGCGCAATAGCTGACTTCTTAGCAACTCGAATAAAAGGGAATACGAGCCATTGAGATTTGATTTCCCAGATGAAGACTTGATGTTCATTACAAAAAAAAGAATGTGAGTCATCAAAAGAAAAGTCATGGAAGATGAGCTTTGATGGTGCATCGAATGCATTGGGGCATGGGATTGGAGTAGTCTTAGTATCATCAGAAGGGAACCATTATCCGTTCACTGCCAGGCTAAATTTCTTCTGCACCAATAACATAGCGGAATATGAGGCCTGTATCATGGGACTTCGTGCAGCAATTGAATGAAACATATAAACTTTAGAGGTATACGGAGACTAAGCATTGGTGATTTATCAGATCCGTGGAGATTGGGAAGTAAGGGATTCAAAATTAGTCAAATACAGTGATCTCGTGGCAGGGTTGATTAAAGAATTCAAAGAAATAACTTTTAATTACCTCCCACAAGAAGAAAACCAGTTAGCTGATACCCTGGCCACTTTGGCTTCAATGTTTAAAGCAAACAGAGAAACAGAAATAATGCCTCTTCAAATGAGCATATATGAAGTCCCTGCACATTGTTTCAGCATTGAAAAAGAGCCAGACGGGCGGCCGTGGTTTCATGATATCTTAGAATACATCAAAAATCAAAGGTATCCCGAGCAAGCAAATGAGAACGACAAAAGAATAATTAGAAGAATGGCAACGAGATTTGTTCTTGATGGGGATATCCTGTATAAAAGAGGAAAAAATCAAGTGCTCTTGAGATGCGTGGATGCTGTTGAAGCTAGAAAAATACTTGAAGATGTCCATGAGGGAATCTGTGGGACACATGCCAATGGTTTCACTATGGCCAGGAAGATTATGAGACTAGGTTGTTACTGGCTGACGATGGAAAGCGACTGCATTAGTTTTACAAGAAAATGCCACAAATGTCAAATTTATGGCGATAGGATTCATGTAGCCCCTTCGCCCCTTCATGTCATGACTTCTCCGTGGCCTTTTTCTATGTGAGGCATGGACGTTATAGGGCTAATCTCCCTAAAAGCTTCTAATGGACACCGATTCATTTTTGTGGTCATTGATTACTTCACAAAATGAATAGAAGCCGCTTCGCTTGCCAATGTGACGAAGACTACAGTTTGTAGGTTTTTGAAAAAGGAAATCATTTGTCGATATGATTTACCTGAAAGAATCATTTCAGATAACGCCATGAATCTGAACAACAAGATGATGAAGGAGGTGTGTGAACAATTCCAAATAAAGCATCATAACTCATCACCCTATCGCCTGAAAATAAATGGGGCTGTTGAAGCGGCCAATAAGAATATTAAGAAGATTATTGGGAAAATGACTGAGACAGATAAAGACTGGCACGAGAAGCTACCATTTACTTTGTATGCATATCGCACATCTGTGTAGACATCTACGGGAGCAACTCCTTTCTCTCAGGTCTATGGAATGGAAGCTGTGCTACCCATCGAAGTTGAGATCCCCTCTCTACGAGTCTTAATGGAATCAAAACTAGAAGAAGCAGAATGGGTTCGAGCTTGATATGACCAATTAAACCTTATTGAAGAAAAACGTCTGAAGGCAATCTTCCATGGACAGATGTACCAGAAAAGAATGATCGCAGCCCATGATAAGAAAGTACGGCCAAGAGAATTCCACGAAGGAGAACTCGTGCTGAGAAAGATTCTCCCAATACAAAAAGACTTCCGAGAAAAATGGGCACCAAATTGGGAAGGTCCATCCATCGTAAAGAAGGCATTCTCGGGCGGAGCTTTGATTCTCACCGAGATGGATGGGAAGGAGTTACCGAATCCAGTGAACTCAGATGCTGTAAAGAAATATTATGCTTGAAAAAGAAAACCAAGATGAAAACCCGAAAAGGACATCTTTTAAAAAAAGAGAAAAAGAAAAAAGAAAAAAAGAAAAAGAGGGATCAAGGTGAAAACCCGAAAATGGCGTCTTGATTAAACACAAAAGATTAGGATGAAAACCCGAAAGGGCATTCTATTGAAGCAAACCCGGGCTTAAAGAACAAGGCGTTTCGAACGGTGGGTCAAACAACGAGACTACAGTATTTGAAGCATTTATGAAAGCTCAAAATCTTCTATGCAAGAAGCCATGCTCGAAAAGATTCTAGATGAAAGAACGTGGAATAGTTCATGTGTTGAATATCTAGAACATTTGTATCCGTTGAATGCGATCCCTTTTCTCTTTATGACACTTTTTACTATCATTGATTAACTTTCTTTGTTTGCTACATTTGAATTAAATAAATGTGGGGTAGCCTTTTTGCCCCTACCTAACCATTTTCATGCATCTCATTATGTGTTTATTTACATGATAAATAGTGAAATGACATACTCTAAACAAAAGAAATGTTAAGCATTACCTGAATAAAAATTTGACAAATACAAGAGCCTCAAAGCAAGGACAAAGTTCGACCAGGGACAAAAGAGTGATATCTGAGAAACACAGATTAATCGTGAAACTTGGAGACGGGTACAAAGCCTAAAGAGAAAGTCAAGAGTCAAAGCAACGAACGCAGATCAAAAAAAATCGTGATGAAAAAGGGGCATACGACAAACATGCCTAAGGCGCATTGCATAATCATGTAGGTATAAAGGCATTTAAGACAAACATGTGCATATCATGATAACATCGTGCATGACATATACAGGTACTCTAGCAGAGCAAGAAGATATGATAATAGCTGCACTGAATCAAAGGAAAAGACGCCTGAGTTCTACCAAATGACAGGTTTTGGTATTTTGATGTTTTAATTCATGCTTTCAAAAATCAACTCATATTGCGAGAGGTGAGTTGAGCCTTTTAATTTCTGCTTTTAATTTATACTTTCCAAAAATCAACTCATATTGCGAGAGGTGAGTTGAGCCTCGGGGCACGCTGAGGTATTTTCAATTTCTGTTTTCAGTTTTTGTTTTTCAAAAAATCAACTCATATTGCGAGAGGTGAGTTGAACCTTTTAATTTCTGTTTTTTTTAAAATCAACTCATATTGCGAAAGGTGAGTTGAGCCTCGGGGCACGCTGAGGTATTTTCAACTTCTGTTTTCAGTTTCTGTTTTTCAAAAAATCAACTCATATTGCGAGAGGTGAGTTGAACCTTTTAATTTCTGTTTTTTAAAAATCAACTCATATTGCGAGAGGTGAGTTGAGCCTCGGGGCACGCTGAGGTATTTTCAATTTCTATTTTCAGTTTCTGTTTTTCATAAAATCAACTCATATTGCGAGAGGTGAGTTGAACTTTTTATGTAACGCCCCAATTTTCGGGAATTCTGTGAATGTTGGCATAGGTTTAATTATGTTAGTGGGCCTCTAGAAGGCCCAAGCTTAAGATAGAACCCAGCAATTTTAGTTAATTTTTGTTCCATAAGAAAAAAAGGGGGTGAAATTATGAAATAGGACCTATGTGAAAAATGTTTGAAAATGATATAGGCTAAATTGAAGTGGCCAAATAAATAGGAGTGCAAAATAGGAGGATTTGCATGACAAACCTCCCATTTTACATGAAGTGGCCAGCCATCATGTTGCTGTAGACAATATGAGCACTTGATATCCATAATTCATGGTACAAATTGATAATGGGTTAGGTAAATGTTCCATGATAATGGGTTAGGTAAATATTCCATGATAATGGGTTAGGTAAATGTTCCATGATAATGGTTTAGGTAAATGTTCCATGATGGGCATTTCATGTCTTTTGTATTAAAGAATTAAATGGATGAAATATGAAATTTTATTAAAAGAAAAAGGGGTGAAAAGAACAAAGTTTTGTCCATCTTTGTTCATCATAGCCGAAAGTTAGAGAAGAGAAAGGAGAGGAGAAAGCTTTTGAGTATTCGGTCATTAGGAGGAGGAAAATTGAAGGTAAGTTCTTGGTACCTTGCTTCTATCTTGATGTTCATGAGTTCTTCTTGATTCTACCTTAACTCCTGAAGCATATTTTGGTTTTTAGTTGTGTTTTGAGCATTTAGTCATGAATTAAAATGAAGGAAATGGTTGTTGTTTCATGTTCTTTTGATGAAAAATAGAAGATAGGTGAAGTTGAGCCAAACAAATGAGCATGCATGTGCCTTAGATGCTAAGGGGAAAAATCGGCTAACATGTTGTGCTTTAAAATGATGAAATGGAGATTATACTTAAGTAAAATCATAGATATGTGATGATTGATTGGTGATATACATGTTTAAATAACAAGCATGCAAGTTAGGTGTGAAAGAGTGATTTGGTAATAAATCTGCTTGGGACAGCAGCAGTAACGTGACTTTGGAAAATCACCATAAATTGTGGGAGATGAGTTAGAAGCTGCATAAGTTATGTAATTAAAGCTTAATGAGTCTAGTTTCAAATAGAATAAATGAGAACATATTTTGAATTCTGTACAATGAGAAATTTGATTCGTAATGAAGAGTGGTTAGATTAGTCAAACAGTGAAACATGGGAAACTTTAAGAAAAATCTGGTATTGATTGGCGAAACCAAAAATTCTGAAAATTTTATGGATAGAAGATATATGAGTCTATTTTCAGGGAAAATTAACGACACTTGATTTGCAGTTTCATAGCTCCAGTTATAAATGATTTAGTGACTGTTGCTCAGGAAAACAGCTTGCAGTGAAATTATGATTATGTGGTAAACATTGACAAAAAATTGTTAATGAGTTGCTTATTGATTTCTTATAAGCTTACTATGATCTGTAGGTGTGGTTGGCCGAATATTGTAAGGGGTTAATACGTAGTTTGTATTTGAATAGTTAGATTAACGTGTTAGTAGTCCAATTGTAGGCGGTTCGCGTGTGGATCTCGTCAGCATATCGTCGCAAACAGGTGTGTAACTAACACCCTCTTTCTTAGTCTAGATCGGCAAAAGTCGAAATGTCGAAATGCCGAAAATTGGTATTTTGTAGATTTGTGAGTGTGCGAATGCTCGAGAGGTAAATCGATTAATGTTTTTGGTAAGCTGCAATGTTTGGACTGCAAAGTGCATGATTTCTGTGCCCTCGATATTTTTGGGCTTAATGGGCCAAAATTGTAATGATGGGCCAACGGGCCCAATTCGGTAAGAACCCTCGGTAGTGATTCTGTTAGTACGTGAAAGGTAGGAATATGCATGAAAAACCCTAAAATAGATAAAATACTGAAATACCTTTAAAAGTGGAAAATTTACAGTTTTACCCCTAGGAGATAAATTATCGAAATACCCCTAGGGTTAAATTGACCTAAATGCATGTTTGACTGTTGTTATTTACTGCATGCCATGTTGTTATTATCTGATGCATGGGATTGGGATATTGACGGAGGAAGTACTGAAAGTGGCTTGTCCATGTATTGGAGGCTTTGCTTCAATTTACTGTTAACTGAGCAGCAAGGCTGCAACTGTGGAGTGTTGGGCTGGGTGGGTTGAGCTATTCCTCACATGGAGTGTATAGCTGGTACGGGTGGAGTGTAGTGGTTGGTGGGTTGAGTAGTCTCCCCAAATGGGCTTGCATATGTTTATTGATGTTGCATGTATTTTGAAATGGGCCTATGGGCCATACTGTTATCTTAATAAGGGGCTAAGGCCCAGTTTATTGTAATCTGAAAAGGGCTCTGGCCCAGTACCACTATTACCTGAATGGGCTTAGACCCAATGGGCTTGAGCTGACTTGGGCTTTGAATGGGTTTTCCTTACACACTGAGTTTCCCCAAACTCACCCCTTCTTTAACCTTGCAGGTGAGCCTTGATGTGGGTGACTTGGAGCCGGAAGGGATTCAAAGTGGCCATGGTGAATACTTTTGGGTTGGAAAAAGAGACTGGTTTTCTTAAGTTATTTTTAATTACTATTTAATTTTTGGGTTGTAATAAGGCCATTTTAACTTTATTTTCTTCTTTGATTTTCTGGGATTATATTATTTTAAACAACTTTAAATTGATGGATACTAATTCAAATGGGCTAGACTTAGGGCGTGATTTCAAAACGATACTTGTTTTTTTTAAATAACACGACGTCACGAATATTCGATTTACCAAAGATAATCACTCAAAGAAATTTCAACTTGTTATAACCAAGTGTGGCAATGGATGTGGGCATGTCTAGGATTGGATCCAATCAGAGAGCTTGGTACTTAAGCAGCCTTCATGGCTCACATCCTCTGTTATGGATACCTACCTGGTGTCCAGCTTCCATTCACTTAGTTAGTTTGACAAAAGTCGGCTTTTTAAAACACTAAAAAGGGAACGCGGGTTTTTGACTTCAAAGTGGCACGTCGGATTCGGCCTTAACGTCTGGGCTGGGTTTGGGGTGCTACATTTTAATTTCTATTTTTTAAAAATCAACTCATATTGTGAGAGGTGAGTTGAGCCTCGGGCATGCTGAGGTATTTTCAATTCCTGTTTTCAGTTTCTGTTTTTTTAAAAAATCAACTCATATTGCGAGAGGTGAGTTGAACCTTTTAATTTCTGTTTTTCAAAAATCAACTCATATTGCGAGAGGTGAGTTGAGCCTTGGCCATGCTGAGGTATTTCCAATTTCTGTTTTAATTCATGTTTTCAAAAATCAACTCATATTGCGAGAGGTGAGTTGAGCCTTTTAATTTCTGTTTTTCAAAAAAATCAACTCATATTGCGAGAGGTGAGTTGAGCCTTTTAATTTCTATTTTTCAAAATCTACTTTTCAAACTAAGTTTCAAAAAGACCAATTCATATTGCGAGAGGTGAGTTGAGCGTGGGCTCACGTGATGAGCTATTTTCAGTTTCTGTTTTTTAGTTTATGTTATTTAAAGAGTCAATACATATTGTGAGAAATGAGTTGAGCTCAAGATCATATGCCGAGTAAAGAATAAAGATTGAAGCCGGTGGAAGACGTCAGATTAAGACTCCCTGAAGTTGCAGTGGAGCAGGTCAAAGTTGCAAGTCTTGTTTCTCTGAAGTTGCAGTGGAGCTGATCAAGGGTATCGGATCTTGCCTTTCCAAAGTTATAGAAGAGAAGACCACAAACCTCATCTCACTGAAGTGATAGAAGAGCAGATTGAAGCTGTAAATCTTATCTTTATGAAGTTACAATGAAGCAGATCAAAGCCACAAATCTCATATTCTTGAAGTTACATTGAAGTAGATTGAAGCTACAAGGCATATATCAGAAGATGCAATGGACCAAAGCCACAAGACACGATGGACTGGAAGGAGACTACCTGAACAAGAAGAGCACCAAAGAAGTCAAGACTCAGCAAGATCAGGAAAAATTGGCCTTTCATTATGTCTTTGCTATATTCTCGTTACACGACAATAAGCAAAGAGGGACAGCTGTTACAGACCAATTTTACCCACAAGCCCAATTGAACTCACAACCCAATACATTACCTAAATCCCTTAACCTATTCCTAAATACTAACCCAAACCCCAAATACATTTTAAACCCATCAGCCCGCTTATATCAAACCCAATACAATAAACCCAAAACCCAATAACCCTTAGCCCAATCAGAAAAGAACAAACCCTAGCTCCCACTTGCCCCCTCACTCAGCGCCGTAACTACCCTCCCCACCTTCTGACACTACGTCACCGACGTCAGCCCACCGGCCACCAACTCTGCAGCACCGTTCAACCACCCTGCAAGCAGAACGACAAGACATAAATTATAAAGAAACTTTACAGAGGGTTATAAAAAAACCGAATGAAAATTGTAATAGGGGGAATTTTGCTATCAATACAAAAAGGGGATTTTTTGTTTTCATCAATACTAGCAGATTAAAACCAAAAACAGTGGTCTCAATAAGATAAAAGTAAGAAAATAGCATTGAGCACAAACCCAAAATCTCAGAAAACTGAAACTGAAAGCTAAAGGTAACTTCTTTTCTTTTTTTCTTTTTAGCCGAATCCTCCATCTATATTCGTATACACATAAATATATAATAAATAAGAAAGGAACACTTCTTAAAAAGGTAAAAAAGGGGAAGTTTTCATACCTCCGACCACCGTGCATGGCGGTCGCCGGCGACGGAAGCGCGATGGGGCGATGACCGGACTAGGACCGGCGCTGGAGCCCCAATAGAGAAAAAAATGAGCTCCATTTTCTTTTTTTTTCTTCAACACGCACAAATGACTGATTTTTCAAAAAAAATTAACTTTTATAGGGGTCCGGAACGGCGTCGTTTTAGGCCCTGCACTTGAGCAGTGAAACGACGTCGTTTCACTTGGCCCGACTCGATTCGACCCGAACCCGCTTCAGGATTAGCGTGTTTTTAACTCAGGGGGCTATTTGCGCAATCGATCCTCCCGCATTTTTGGTATTTTAAATCAGGTTATATGTATTTATAAATTGGCCTTAAAATTTAATCTGGTTTGTAAATTAATCCCTCCTACTGCATAGCGTTTTGAAAAATTCGTAATATTACGTTTTTGATCCTCCTTGGTGTTGCCCGTGTTCAAATAGGCCCTTTCTCATTATTTTCTTTTTAAATCTGCCCCACAACTTTATTTTTAATTTAATTTTTGTCCTTTTTTCGTTTATTTTCATTTCTTCGTTAAATATTCTTGTTTTTTTATATACTATTATTATTATTATTATTATGATATGTTAGTGTATATTTTTATTATATGCGTATATATACATGTATTTGTATTTAGTATTTTTTTATCCACTTTATTGTAATATTTTATTAATGCTTTTATATTTCAATATTATTATTATTATCATTATTATTATCAATATTTGTATATGGTTTTAGTATATAGGTATATATATATTTTTACGTACAGGTTAATTTTTATTATTTTATTTCAATATCTTTTTTTTGTATTTGTTGTCGTATTTCAATATTACCCTTATTATTATTATTATTATTATATAATGTGTATTTTTGTTTATGTATATAGATTTATATATGTATTATTCTTACTATATTGTATTGTCATTTTTTTGTATTTTAATACTATTACTATTATAATTATTTTTGTTAATATAGTGAATGGTTTTTGTCATATGTGTATATATTTTTATGTCATCCTTGTTATTATCATTAACCTTAGTATATGTCTTATTATATATCTTTAATATATATAAGTACACATTCATGCAATATTGTAATAGTTTTCTTCAACGTCATTATTTCCAATATATATATGTTATGTAAATATTTTAGTATCGTATTATATATGTATTTTTTTATGTATTGCGTGTGCGTACTTTTAATATTGTATTTCTACATTTCATACGAATACTATATTACATTTTTACATATTATATCATGTATATATATTTTTTATATATATTATGTACATACGTTTTCAATATTCATTTTATACATATATATGTATATATTATGTATATACTTTAACATTACTAGTTACTTATATATGTTTTTATCACTTCATGTATATTTCAAATAGTATATATAGTATATTTCT
Organism: Gossypium hirsutum; assembly: GCF_007990345.1. Lineage (NCBI taxonomy): Eukaryota > Viridiplantae > Streptophyta > Magnoliopsida > Malvales > Malvaceae > Gossypium > Gossypium hirsutum. The sequence goes on from NC_053424.1 coordinate 5,157,355, forward strand.
AACATTATTACTAATTATATTTATATATGTATAAGTATATATTATGTACATACTCTTAATGTCATTTTACATATGTATATTCATCGTGTTCTCGTATTTGATATTATAATTATATTTAATCTTGCATGCATTGTTAGAGTTTTTAATATTATTGTCTTATTTGTTATTTGCTCCAATATATTTCTAGTTCTTCCATTTATTTTTTTATTTCATCTCAATTTTGCTTTGCATTACTTCGAAGATCATATTCTTGTTTCCTAATTAATAATCAAGGTAACGAACCGATTTAACACAAAGTCACTGATTTCATCGCTATGTTGGGTGAACATCAATCGATTCGTGTTAAAACGGTACGTCCTTCTCAAAAAAAAAATCAAAAAGATTGAAAATTCTTGTCTTTTCAAACGGTCACGATTAAATCTTATATTGAACTCGTATTTTTCAAAATCAAGACAACACGTGTTTACAAGATACCAATTTTGGGCGTCGCGAGGGTGCTAATACCTTCCTCGCGCGTAACCGACTCCCGAACCCTAATTTTCTCTGGATTTTAACGTAGACCTAAACTCAGCCTTTGATTTGTTTTGATAGGAGATCTAATAGGTGTCCGATCACACCAAGGAAAAAGGATCGGTGGTGACTCCCTGTTTATTTCAAAAAATCAAACGTCAAATTTCAAATTTTTAATAAATCGCCACAATTAGCGACCAAGCTAAGCCAAAATTTTTACGTCGTTACACAAAAATATATTCCCAGTAATAATAATTACATTTTACTTTTTTGATAAAGAGAATTTAAGTTTAAATCTTAGAGACGACATTATATAGAGTAGTCACGAATCTCAAAAAGATCAATTTTATGACCTATAAAATGAATATAAATGATACATTGCATGTACGAGAAAATATATATTTCAAAACATATATATTGTATTAAAATATTAATCAAAATAAAATATTTGCATTAGAATCGTTAAGCCCAAGATACTTAAGTGCCCATCTTTTGACGAGTTAAATTACTATTTGGGTTTTAAACTTGAAAATTATTCTCATATTGAGACTTGAACATCTTTTTTTGTCCAAGTTAGATCTTGAACATGGCAATTGTTCCCACATTGAGGCCTGAATTTTATAGTTTTCAAGGAAATATAAGGGACTAACTTGGAAAAAATAAATTCAAGCCCCAATGTAGGGACAATTTCCAAGTTTAGGACCTAACTTGAATAAAAAAAAAGTTCATTCCCCATTATGAGAACAATTGCCAAGTTCAATGCCTAACTTGGAACAAAAAAAGTTTAAACCCTAATGTAATAATAATTGATAGGTTCAGATCTCAAAAAATAATTTAACCTTCTTTTGACATATAAAATTCAAAAGCTCACTAAATGAGATTAAACATGTTCAAGGGTCGAGTTACTTGTTCAGGCTCGAAGGCCCGCCTGAATTTTAGGAGGGTTTGGGTAAAAATATTACGCCCGTTTAAAATATGAGTTAGGCTCAAGCTTGAACATTCAAGGCCCGATCCTAGCCTGACCCATTTTTAAGTTTATAATACTTTATATTATGTTATATTTATATATTATGTAATTTATAACACATTAAAAAAATAAAACTATACTACATATATAATGCTATATTTATGAATTTTAGGAGGGTTTGGGTAAAAATATTACGCCCGTTTAAAATATGAGTTAGGCTCAAGCTTGAACATTCAAGGCCCGATTCTGGCCTGACCCATTTTTAAGTTTATAATACTTTATATTATGTTATATTTATATATTATGTAATTCATAACACATTAAAAAAATAAAACTATACTAAATATATAATGCTACTCCAATGCAAACATTAAAATAATGATGAGTATATAAAAAATTTGATAAATAAAAATATAAAGTTATTAAATATTAAATTAAAATAATATAAACATTTATAAAAATTAAAATAATATGGGTGGACTTGGGCAAAGTTTTAGGCCTATATTTCAGGCCAGATCGGGCTTGGCAAACATAAAGTATATTAATATTATGCTTAGGCTCGGCCGGAACCTGACCCAGCTCGATCCATGAGTACCTCTAAATGAGATTAATTGAATAAGCATATCCCTTATCTTATTTATTTAGGGTTAATATACTATTTGCCCCCGAAACTTGCACCCAATTATCACTTTGGTACTTAAAGAATTTTTGTATCAGTTTGATATTTGAAGTTTCCAATCTATCATCAAATTTCCTTAACTGTTAGCATCGTTTTTTTTTCCATTTTAAAAAAAATATTTCAAGAAAATAAATTCTAGGAGATGTCACTTTTTTTTAACGATGTTAACGATTGGGGTAAATTGATAATGAGGTGGAAATGGAAGCTTCAGGTACCAAGCTAATAGAAAAAATTATTTAAGTACCGAAATGATAATTAGGTGCAATTTTGGAAGTAAATAATATATTAATCCATTTAGTTATTCATAGAAAATATATTATTTTATATTGAATTTTTCTAAATAATTACATTATAAACTATTAATACCTCTGCTTAGTGTGAACCGTTATTGGTTCCACCAAGCTAAGGTCTTGTCAGCCAAAATAAAGGACAATGGGCTCTACGGTCTAATATAATGCCCTCGAACCGCCATTGATATGCAGGTGTTACCTACAGAGCCTAGTGCTACCCTCTATCAAGCTTAAGCTACCAAGGCTTCCAATAATACCTATGCTTTAGCGCCTAATGTTTAATAGTAGTATCTTGACTATTGCTCGGAGGCTCAATTTTAATGGCAGATTCTCTTTGGTCAGCAATACTAGACCTTTTAAGTTAATATCATCTAATATCTAACAACCATTCCCCACAATTCTTCATGTTTATCCTCATCAAAAACTTGGGTGGTCTTCAGTAAGATGTAAAACAATGAGTAATCTTTAAGTTTTTTGAGTTTTCTTGCTTTTTACTTGTTTCGTTTAGTTGCATGCAGTTTCAATGCCTTGAAGAATTCAAACTTTGAGGGTTTAAGTTGACTTAAACAATTTGAAGTAAAATTTTCATCTAAAGTCACACAGTTTACTTGATTAAAGTTTAAGTCCATAGGCTCAAGCTCATGAAACTTTTGGAAAGTTGTGAATTAAACTCTTCACTGTTAATTTTATTTATTATTTATTTTCTTAATTAAAAATTAATAAATTGACCATAATAGCTTCCATATATAATATATTACATTCGATTATATTTTATAAAATGTAAAATATGAAGTATTAGATATAAATAAATTATTATTTTTTTGACATTTTTTATTAATGAAAACTTAATGATTTAAATATATAAAGTAATTCAATATAAAATTCAATAATTTATTTATTATATTAACTCATTTAATAAAAGTCCTTTAATAAAATCATAATTTTTATTTATAAGTATAATAAAATTTCTTATCATGTAAAATATATTTAATCAAATATAATAGTAAAAAGAAAATTCTTACTTATAAATATGATAAATCAAAATATCTATAGTTCCAAATTCATTAATATAATAAATAAAAAGATTATATTAATTAGTTCAAAAAAGTTGTTTAACCCATAATTCTATATATTTATTATAGATTATAGAAAATCAACCTTTAACATACATATTGGTCTTCTTTCATAATTGTTGATACGTATGTTGAGAGGACCACAGTTGAAAGACTTAAAATTGAACAATAAAGTCTAGTCGCCTGGCCCGGACCAAAACAAGGGGTAAGAAGAAGATTCATGGAAAAGACTTTAGATTGTAGGACAAACACATTATTCTTTTCTCTTAATATTTAACCCTATAGAATGAATTAAAAATGTATAAAAACTATATAATTATTATAAAATAATCGTTATATAAAAGAAAGTGAAAGACTTCAGATTGTAGGACAAAGTCTAGCTGGCAGCACCCATATCAATAAATGGGTAAGACAATAATACGTATGAAGAGTTTGAGCAGCCATTTTTGAATTAAGAAATGGGCAAAAAGTCATGTAAGTTAATGAATGGATACGTTTCCAAACAGGACCCATCTCATTTATTCTTGGAAAGGAAATGTGATATAGTTATGCATGTTGTAGTATTGTTTATAGATTTAAATTTTAGTCTAATTAATTAAGTTTCTCTCCAGTTAATTAGACTGTTACATTTAAGTGCCAGAATATGTAAATCTTATTGTTATTCAACTAATTACAACTTTGATCTTTGTCAAAGATAAATTTCTAAAGTGATGTGTATGTGTTAGTGAAAGTGATCACTTTCGTAGAAATTGCTTTATTTGTTAGCATGTTTGATAAAAAAATTTTGATTATTTGCTTGCATCTTTTTGATTATATTATATAATTAATCTTGTGTTTATTACTGAAGAAGAGATTGAATCAAGCAAGATTACTTTCCAAGGATTTTTATATAATCTACTTACCTTATATACTAAGATATGCAATCTAAAAAGATGTAGACTGGTTTTAATTATGACCTTTTTGTATCCTTATATTAAGGATAATTGATTTAATGAGATTTGGGTAAGTAATTTGGATTAAAGATTGTTTTGTGAAGATAGATTCGTGCTTTAAATGTGGAAAACTTATCAATCATGGTAAATGTTTTATAGTTGAGGCAAGTGTTTTTGAAGTGGCTGCCAAAGTGCTAGTGGAAGTGGCCACTTCGCCAAGCACCTTGATAGAGATGTACTTGTCTTTTTTAGAATTAGAAATCTTTTAGACGTTATTTTTGTTGTTTCATGACTATCAATTGCTTGTTTTAGTTTAACATGTCACACTAAAGAATTTAATAGAAAAAATTTAATTGTGGCAAATTTGAAAAAGTAGTGGGACTAAATGCTTGAAAATACAAATAAGACTAAATTTTAAAATGTACAAAGTATAGGGACTTAGATCATATTTTAACTTTCAAATTATTATTCTATAATTTGATACAAACAAATAATCACTTTAATATAAAAGGAATGTCTAAAGCGCGTCCTTTATGGACACATGAATGCACCATGTTGTTTTCTTCTTTTTCTTTATATTATAAAAAATAATTAAATTATAGTTTTGGTCTCTCTATTGTGTTTAAATTTGAGATATAATCCTTATACTTTAATTTTTAACATAATTTTATCTCTATATTTTATAATATTATTAATTAGTCAAAATAGTTAATAATATTAACTTTTTGATTAAAATATTATTTAATTATATATAATTTAAAAATAAAATTTTAAATAAAAAATAGATAAATTAAATTATTCAAAATAAAAATAAAAAGATTAAATTCCAAATTCACAAACCATATGAAAAATTAAAATATATAATCAATGTCAATAAAATATACTAGTATTTATAAAATATACTAGCTATCTCGGTTGTGGCGTTGTGCATTTCTTGGTAGCTTTGACAAACTTCTTCTCATTGATTCAACACCAAAACTCAAATGGGGAAAACTTTCCTCAACTTATCTCTTCTTATCATCTTCCATTTTTTTATTATGGCTACTTTCTCTATGAAATTAACCACCATAGTTACCGACCAATTGGCTCTTCTTGCATTAAAAGAACATGTATTCACGACCCCGAAAATGTCTTGACAACTAACTGGTCAGCTTCTACCCATGTTTGCAATTGGTTTGGTGTCAGTTGTGGATCCAAGCACCGCAGAGTTGTAGCTCTAAACTTTACTGGGTTGGGACTCGTAGGAATCCTTCCTCCCCACTTAGGAAATTTATCATTCCTTTCTCTTCTTTCCATTTCAGATAATAGTTTTGGCGGTGAATTACCTGTCCAATTATCCAATTTGCGACGGTTGAAGCATATAAACTTTCGTAACAACAACTTTAGTGGAGAAATCCCATCATGGTTGGGATCATTACCTGAACTTCAAAGGTTGTTTCTGTATCATAACAACTTCAAGGGTGCTATTCCATTTTCTTTAGGTAATTTGTCAAAGCTAGAGATGTTGTACTTGTTAGATAACCAGCTTTCAGGTTCAATACCTTTCTCCATCTTCAATATATCTTCGTTGCAGAAAATAAATCTAAGAAACAATTATCTCTTTGGTTCCATACCCTCTGGTTCGCACGATTTTCTTTCCCTAGCACTCATAGATTTCACCTTCAATAATTTCACTGGCCATATTCCAAGTGATATGTTTGATCATCTTCCGAATTTGAAAAATCTGGGCTTGAGTTATAACATGCTTTCTGGCAAAATTCCAGCTAGTTTATGCAAGTGCAAAGAGTTACAAATTTTATCGTTATCATATAATCAATTTGGAGGAAACCTTCCGATAGAAATTGGGAATTTGAGTATGCTTCAAATGCTCCTTATTGGTGACAATAACTTTGAAGGTAAGGTATACCAATTTTTTGAAGCTACCAAAGTGTTTATACAATTTGAGAATAAATTAATAAAATAAAAAGGAGATAATTTTTAAAAAAAATCCGATTCAGAAAATGAAAAAAACTCAAAGAACATTGTTAAGAGATATTTTATTGTCCCTCTCAAAATGCTATTCGGACCTTTATTCCTGTAGTCATGGAGTGTGCAATATGATACCTGATAGGATGGGGAATATCTTGTTAGTGCTGCTTTATTCAATTTCTTGCAAACTTTTTTCTGAGTGGGAGAATTCTGAATTTGATGTGTGAATTTTATCATTGCAGGTGAAATTCCAGAACAAGTTGGGAATCTAACTCTTCTTATGATGCTTGATGCTGCCTACAATAACTTAACAGGTGAATGAGTAAAAGATAGTTTACATTCAAATTATTATTAGTTAATTTGTAACTTTTTTTTGTTAATACTAACTGTTGTATGTATTGTATATAATTTTAAGTGTTTAATATTTAATCAATTTTTTAAATACTATATTTTTAATTGTAGTAACTAATGTAAAATAATATTTCTTACTTGAATTATTTAATACAATTAAAATATATTAGCTTACTAGTTAAAATATTTTTCAAGTTATATATAATTAAAAGAAAAGTAATCTTTTTCTAAGAATAAGAAAAGAAAGTAATCTTAAACAATAACTTATCGTGTTATCGTGAAACAAAAAGAAATGTTCTTTTTTTTTTAAAAAAAAATTCATGTACGTACGATTTTCTAATTTTATATAGTGAAACAATAACTTTTTTATATATGATTGTATTTTTTTATCATTTTAATAATTATTAATACATTTATAATTATTAATAATGTTTTATTATTATTACAATTTTGAACACCTTTTACAACTTTTTATATTTTTATTAATTTAGACATAAATTGTCTAGATTTCAATAAATCTTGATATTCATTTGTCTAAATCTATTATTGATTTACATTTTTATTAATTTTTAGGATTTTAAAATTTTTATATATTTTTATAAATTTGATAGCTTCTATATTTTTTTAATAATTTTAAAAATACTTTAAAACATGTCGAAAATAATTTTGAACAAATCATTGTCAAGATTCATTTGAATATAGACGTTTTTTTTTGTCGAAGTTCATTTTGGTTGTTAATGCCAATTAATGATCACGTCATCAGTTAATAATGCTGGACATGTGGTGTACTCGCATTAGTTGAATGTGCTAATTTCTTCTAATATTGTTAACTGAACAAAAAATCACAGGGAATTAATAGTTGAGGTATCAAAATGGGACAAAAAAAATATTAAATACTAAAATAGAAAAACATATATAATTTGGGGTGAAATAATGAGTAAAGCCTAAAATTAATTACTTGAAATACTTTATTATTTGTAAAAATATTTTGGGTTTATATATATTTTTGTTCATTATTTCAGGTTTAGATTTGATAAAATATATTTCATACATGTTAGTGAATTTAGTTTTTTTTAAAAAAGTTGTAAATTGTCTTAGAATCCAGTTCACTGAAAGCTTACTAATATAAACCCTTTTATTTTCTCATATTTGTTTAATATATTTGTTTGATAAATTTATGGCAGGTACAATACCACATCAGATTGGTAACCTAAAGCATCTAAAACTCTTGAATTTGGGAGTAAACAATGTTGTTGGCTCTATTCCTCCTGCAATATTTAATTCCACATTGTCGACCATTTCTTTGGAGTTAAATCATCTTTCTGGCCATCTTCCGTCAAATATGGGCCTTTGGCTTCCAAACTTGGAAAATCTGTATCTTGGAGAGAATCAACTCCATGGTTCATTCTCAAAGTCTGTTTGCAATGCCTCTCAGCTTACCAATCTTGACGTGTCACATAATTACTTTTCAGGGTCCATTCCTAACAATTTGGGGAATCTAAGAAATTTAAAGATGCTTAACTTGGAGGCTACTAATTTAACTTCCTTAGGAATGAGCTTTCTTTCTTCTTTGACAAACTGTAGAGGCTTGGAATTCCTGATTTTCAGTAAAAACCCATTGGTTAGTGGTGAACTACCCGGTTTGGTAGGGAATCTCTCAGGTACTCTTCAGAGGTTCTATGCTTCTGCATGCAGCATCAGTGGTATCATCCCGAGTGAGATTGGCAACTTAAGCCGCTTGATAAGCATCGAGCTAGTCGAAAATAAATTGACAGGAACTATACCTACTACAATTGGAGGATTGAAAGAGCTGCAAAGTCTTTCTCTTGAAAACAACAAGTTAGAAGGATCCATTCCATTTGAGTTATGTCATCTAAACAAGTTGGCCTTCTTGTTGTTGACTAATAACAAATTGTCTGGACCAATACCTGCTTGCTTGGGTAATCTCATTTCTTTAAGGAACCTATTTCTAGGCTCCAATATGTTTTCTTCCTCAATACCTTCAAGCTGGAAAGGGCTTAACGATCTGCTCATCTTGAACTTGTCTTATAATTCTCTAAGTGGTCCACTACCAATTGACATGGGAAAGTGGAAGGCTTTAACTAGCATGGATTTGTCAAATAATCAATTCTCAAGTAATATTCCAACCGGGGTTGCAGATCTTAAAGATCTCACTCATTTTTCCTTATCCAACAATAGAATCACAGGTTCTATTCCCGAGTCATTTGGTGACTTGTTGAGTTTGGAGTTCCTGGACTTGTCAAGAAATAATCTTTCCGGTGAGATTCCCAAGTCTTTAGAGAAGCTTCGTTATCTCAAATATTTCAGTGTCTCTTTCAATAGACTTCAAGGAGAAATTCCTAAAGGAGGATCATTTGGAAACTACTCAATCGAGTCGTTTAAAGGGAACGAAGCATTGTGTGGTGCAGCTCAACTTCATGTTCCAAGTTGCAAAACTAGACCTCTTAGAAATTCCAAGGTGAGAACAAAGCTTATAATATTTGTAGCACTGCCAATTGCCTCTGCAATATTGGTGCTTGCTTTAATTATCATTATCTTACGAAGAAGGAAGAGAAAAGACAGATCGACAACTCAAGAAGACTCGACACCTTTAGGAACGTGGAGACGAATTTCATACCACGAGCTTCATCAAGCTACAAATGGATTCAGTGGTAGGAGGTTGCTTGGTAATGGGAGCTATGGTTCTGTATATCAAGGGACTCTCTTAGATGGGATGGAATTTGCAGTAAAGGTATTCAAGTTAGAGTTAGAAGGAGCTTTTAAGAGTTTTGATGTTGAATGTGAAATTCTTCGTAACATTCGTCACCGAAACTTAATCAAAATCATAAGTAGTTGCTCTAATGATCTTGATTTCAAAGCTTTAGTGCTTGAGTTCATGTCTAACGGGAGTCTTGATAAATGGTTGTATTCCAACAATCATTCTCTGGACATCCTACAGAGGTTGAACATTATGATAGATGTTGCATCTGCATGCATTGGAATATCTCCATCATGGTAATGCAACACCCTTGGTTCACTGCGATTTAAAACCTAGCAATGTTCTATTAGATGAAGATATGGTTGCACATTTGAGTGATTTTGGCATCGCAAAACTCTTATGTGAAGAGGACTCAATGATACAAACCATGACCATGGCAACAATTGGGTACATGGCACCAGGTGATACTTTTAGTTACAACTTTTTCTTTTCCTTCACAATTAATGCCAGTGTAGCATGTGGATAAAAGAAGGGACCATAGCATGAAGCTTTGATTTCCAAACCTATTAAATGACACCATTTAAGGAAGCAAATAGATTAAATTCGATTTTTTATAGCATTCATGCATAACTTTTTAGATTTTTTATTATTGATAGTGTTCTTTTAAATTCATACACAGAATACGGAACTGCAGGAATTGTTTCGACAAAAGGTGATGTGTATAGTTTTGGTATTCTTATGATGGAAACCATCACAAGAAAAAAGCCCACAAATGAAATGTTTGAAGGAGAAACAAGTTTGAGGATCGTTGGGTGGAAGAGTCATTATCATCTTCGCTAAATCAAGTTTTAGATACCAACTCGCAGAGCAATATTGGGAGGAAACGTTCAGCAACCGACAATTGTGCCTCATCCATTTTGCAAGTTGGCCTAGAATGTTCAGTAGAGGCTCCAGATGAGAGACTTGATATGAAAGAGACAGTTACGAAATTAAAGAAGATCAAAGTGAAGTTATTAGAGGATATTGGACGGGTTCGTTGAAGAGGCAGTTACTAAAAATAAACTTGTGTTTTGTTGGCTTGGTATATGCTTTTCATTTAATAAAGCCTGTTGATCATGCAAATCTAAATGTGTAATTTAGATAAGCTTATAACTTAGTCCTTAGATAGGTTTTATTCAATACTCAATTTAGAAAAGCGATATATTTTGAAAAAGTTATTTAAAAACATAAAATCAAACACTAATACAATAGGACCCAATCATATCAAAAGTTAAGATTAGTATTTGATACACTAACAGTGTATTTTTTATTTCGTAAACAGCTTTAAAAATTTTTCATTTTCTAAATTTTAATTTTACAATATTTTACTATACTTAAATAAAACATTTATCAACCATCTAACCTTATTTGTTGAGTCTAAAAACTCTAAAATTATCAAATATTTTCCCTCAATAAAAATATTAACTTCTAAAATTTTATATAATACATCACAAATACATTAAAGGATGCAGGTTAACTAGAGGTGCTCATGGGCCAAGTCGAGTCTAAGCTTTATATTAATATACTTTATGTTTACTTCAACTCGACCCAGTCTGAAATTTGAGCTTAAAATTTTATCCAATTTCGTTCAGATTTGCAAAAGATTAACCAAAGCCCATTTTAAAATCACCCATATTATTTTAATTTTTTAAAAAAATTAAATTAAATTATTTTAATATTTAATAAATTTATACATTTTTTATTTCTTGAAATTCTTTATATAGTCATCTTTAATATTATTTTAATATTTACGTTAGAGTAGTATTATATATTTAGTATATGTTTATTTTTTTAAATGTGTTCTAAATTAACATAATGTAAAATATTATAAACTTAATACTTTAAACGGGCCTAATTTTTTTGTCCAAATTCAATTTTTAGGCTTAATATTTTTTTTTAAACTTTCTCAAATTTTTGAATTTGGACGAATAGTTTGACTCATGAATAATTCGATAAGTTTTTGTGGTTTTTCATCCTCTGCCCTAATAACTAAGGCATTTAATCAAAATGCCCATCTTGTTAACACTTGGGCCCTTTTCAGGCCACATATTACAAGAAGGAATGATAAAGGCCTTCAAGTAATATGGTGGAATATGTTTTCTGAATTAAGTGCTTTGGGATTAGCATTTGAATTAGTATATAAAAGGAGTTTTCTGTATGTTCCACAAAAGTTAAACATAATGGTAGATGTTAGATCAACATTATAAAATAGACCCACAGCGATTTAAGTGAAGTATATGGACGCAATTTTACGTGCTTTTGGCATCTCAAAACTCCTAATTCAGTGGGCTAAAGGGAAGATAATAGTACCTTAATCCTATGTAGCTTTTATTTTTCAATGGTGGATTCAACTAACTTTTAGAGTATGGATAGTAAAATTCAATATATTAGATACATTTATCAAGTAATAAAAATGAATAGACAAAGTCTAATTTACTATTAAAGTAAATATCTTTAATTATTTTAGCATGAGTCTATAATATGGGGTAAAATCTTGTATGCATCATAAAGGTTTAGAATTTAGGATTTTAGAAATTTTTATAAAAATCAAAATAAATTATTTTAGATTTTAGAAACTTTCAACATTTAAAAATATGTAAAAATTCATTAAAATGTATAAAAATTTAAAAAATTTAAAACATTTAACATTTATTGAAACATAAAAATATATAATATTAAAAAAAATTACCGATTTTGACTGGCATTAACTGATGTCATCCATAGATTGAAATTCGTTGCCAGTCAAAATTAATCAATGATGGTTCAAATTTTTTAAACCAAATTGACCAATGACGAAATTTGATCATCAATTTGAATAAATTCTAGTTAAAGTTGATGAAAGCGGATACTTTTTTGAATTTTTATATATTTTTGTTTTTCTAAGTTTGGATAAATTTTATCTAGATTTTTTAAATTCTGAATTATATATTTTTTATTTTTTATTTTTATAAAATTTCAAATAGTTTTTCAAAATTTAAAATATTATTTAAAATTTCATTTTTTTATAATTCTTGATTTTTATATATTTTTTCAAGTTTTTAATGTGCTTGCTAACATAGTAGGTACATTCAACTACGACATTACATGTGTAAAAACTTAATTGATCCGAGTCATATCATTTTATTAGTGTTACAAAAATGGATTTGAACATACAAAACTTAAATTCCAGTTACCAATTTAAAAAACAAAATTGGTACCAATTTAAACATTAAAATTAAATTTATTTATTAAAAAACTATATTTACTCTATCTCTACAATTTCACAGTACAGAACTTTGAAAAAAAAAAAAAACCAAAACAATTTATTTGACCTTTTAATATTTTTAAAAATTAATTAATTACTAACATGATAATCTATGTGTATACTGCATCATTAAAGTTAATATTAAAAATTTAATTTTTCTATTCATATTAGGGTGATTTGATAAATATACAAATTTAAAGGTTAAAAAATAAAATATTAAATAAATAGCTAATATATATATATATATTTGAAGTTAGAAGAGTGAAATAAATGGTTATACTTAAAAAAAATCAATATGATAGAAATTTTAGCCAAGTTAAAAAGGGCATTGAATCATGAATTTGTATATAAGGATACGCATCGCCATGTAATTGATTCTTCATATATATATATATTGAGTGTTTGGAAGAAGAAAGGCTAAATTAATTGCACAATTAGCTAATAGAAAAATGTTAGTTCTTTGGGTTTTAACTCAATGATTGGTGCATAATTTTTTACTCTTTTTGAGCAAGAACCCGAACTTCCCCCCTTCACCTAAATTACCAAAAGAAAAAAAAAAAGGTTAGGTCTTTCATCTTAAATCATATATGAAATGTAAATATGACAGCCAAAAACTTGGCTTTTACTTCCTTTATTTGATCATTGAATTATATGAAGAAACAGAAAAACTTTAACGTTCTCTCCAGCTAAAGGAAAAAAAACAAAAATGATCTTTGACCTTCATACACAACTTGAACCTGAAATATTTACCAAAAGAAGTAAACAAAATTCTTGGCATTACAAAGGAATTATAAAACAAAATGCCGGTCGAAATGCTGCAGTTGAGTTGTATCAACCCCAAGTTCCATGGTATCTCAACAAAAATCTTTTGAAACCAGCTTAAATTTTAAGTACTTATTGGTTCTAAGTTTGATATGACTTAGCCAACATGCCGTGAAGCAATCTATCACTGAATTCATCTATATATATGTACCTCGAAATCTAACCGATACTACACACTATCTAAAGCCTTCAATAAACCAAGAGATCATAGAGGTTACTTGGGATCCCAATAATGGCTCGCTTAAACCTTGCTTTGCTTGCAGTTGTCTTTGTTTCGATCTATCAGGTACCATCGATGCAATCTAGGAATCTTTTCAATGGTCAGATGAAAGCAGCAGTCATTTCCCCCAAGGATAATTTGGTTCCAAGTGATGTTCCCAAGAAGCCTACAACTGATAAAGATAGCATAATGGCTGATAATGAAAGGCTTTTTTCTGGTCATCTGGGTAAAATTGATCGATTGTTGCAATCAGCAGTACCAAGTCCTGGAGCTGGCCACTAGCTAGCTAGACTCAGTTGTCTCCCAACTGTAGTTGCCCTTCAATACACAGTATAATATATACGAATTAGCTGCCGAAAACATATATAACTAGTGTGCATGTAAGGCTTGTCTTACTCTTATGTTGTTACCTGCAATAATCCAAAATATCTGCAATTTTAATTGAAAAGAATGCTTAAAAATGCTAATTTGCAATGATAAAGTTAATCAATTTGTTCATGAGAAGTATGTTTGTCATTGAAATACGATAAATTATCATTGATGGAAGATTTTAGTTTCCACAACACCAAGTTCCGAAGAAACTGTTGAAGTCAAACCGACTTTAAGTCGGTAAAGCATGGAAAGAAGATTGGTTCTAAGTCGGTGTAGCGGTGGAGCTTATAAAAAATTGTTCGAGTATGGCGGTAAAGTGAGCGTCTAAGTCCGTTTATTTAGGCTATAAATGTAGTGCATGTGCAGTGAGAAATAGAAGTGTGTAACGGAGAAAAAGAAAGTGTTTATATATTTATGTTGTTTTCTAGTAAGTTACTTCCTTGAGTAATAAACTTATTTTGGTTTCAGTACTGTTCACCATGCATCCAATAAATGGTATAAAAGTTTAGTTTTTGGCCATGTTATGATGACGAAAGTAATTCAGCTGCACATTTTGAAATTAATGAAGATAAGTTATGATAACTGGAGCTTCCAAATAAAAGATATATTTGGCTCTCAGTCAAGTTTGCTGGAATATTATAAAAAAGAATATGTCGAGCCTGAAAATGCAGCTGTTGAAGCGGTTTGAGAAGTGAAGAGAAATGGGTATTAAAGGAAGCTCGTAAAAAAGATAACAAGGTTTCAAGGAGTTGACGACTTAACTTTTGGAAAAAAATTTGGATGCCAAAACATCACAGGAAATATGGGGTATGTCTGCAATCACCAAGACCTGAATTTGAGAGGTTGAAAATGAGAAGTTCAAAAAATATTGATGACTATGTTAGCCGATTGATGGGGTGTTGAAAAAATTCCAATAAAAGTCCCCTTTTTTTACGAAGTTTAGAAACAAATATCTAATATGTTTCTAACAGCTTGGGACAGATGGTAGACTGTCGATGGCAGCCCACTTACACTCTCAATCCTAAACCTGTAGATATATTAATTAAAATTATGCCAACTATATTTGATTTTGTAAGTTCAAAGAATGAAGAATAGGGAAAAATATGTTAGAAATAGGGGTGAGTATTCGACCGAGTCGAGTCGGATTGAGTCAAAAAATTTCAAGTTAGTCGAGTTGACGAATCCTATTTTAGCAACCGAACTCAATTTAAAATTTTTTCGAATCGAGTCAAAAAATTTCGAGTCAAATCGAGTCGAGTTAACGAATCCTATTATTTAGACTCAATGTTGCACTTACATGAACCGATTATTTAACTAATAAACGAAGTATAAAATTATTTAACAACATAAACAATATAATGGTTTTGCTTTTAACTTAATTAGTAAACTTTATCAAAATAACATAGTTTTATCTTTTAACTTAATAATTTTGACTTTTAACTTTAAAAAAGGTAGACATTTATCAAAATGACGTAGTTTTGCCTTTTCTTATTCAGATTTTCGGATAACTCGAATTGTATAATTTACATTCGAGTTAAACCAAAAAATTTATTTTTTTATTCGAGTTTATCCAAATAACTTGATTAACTCAAATAATTCGAACTATTTAATTCAAAATTTGAAAGTTTTATCAAGTTTTTCGAATCGAATCGAATTTTACTCACCTCTAATTAGAAATATGAGGCTCCCAACAAAATGCTATTCTTGGAAAATGTCATATTAATATAAAACCCCGAATCACCCTGTTTAACACAGACAAATAGATGTGGTAATCCATGCCCAAAGTGCTGGGTCTTATAAAGCATAGAAATGGTCTTTCACCTTCGCAGACAGCTTGGAGTTGCAAATTGAAAGCTAGATGCCAGAAAAGTTAAATGAAAGCTTAATTTGTTAGTTGTTTTTAGAGTAAAAATATCATGAAAGTCTCTGTTTTGTCCGCTCTATTTAAAAAATAGATAAATTGATCCTTAAACATTAGATCAAATAATAAATTGGAGATTTTTGTTAAAATTTTTATATATTTATATTATTAAAAATTGGTGTAACTAATGGAATTACTAACCAATGACATATGGCGTGCTACGAGTACCTCATACTAAAATGCATGAATCATTTTTTAACCATAGAAATAGATAAAATTTTCTAACGGATGATCAATTTACTTTTTGATTTAACATATTTAGATTAATTTACTCATTATTTGAGTAGAATGAGCAAAATACAATCCAAGCATATATTTTTAGTCACAGATATCCGTAGACATTGCATGAATACTATTGGATCAAGCCGGCTAAGTAATCAATAAATGCCCACCATTATAAATTCCATGAATCTCTTATTTCATTCCAAACATGTAATACTTGACTTAGCCAACACGTTGCCATCTGAATCCTTTGCAGATATATATATATAAATATATATATATAAACCTTAATTCCACTTACCTTAAGCAAGGCCTCATTATACACTGCATCAAAGGGTCACTCACTACTGAAATAAGATATTCCCTTCTCCTTCCAACTCTAAGATGGCTCGTTTAAGCATAGTTTTGATTATCTTTCTTTTCTCTTTTATCATCCAAGCACCATCATCAGCTGAAGCTAGAAAGCTAATGATGAACTTACAGGAAACAGCTGAAGCACTTCCATTGAACAAAAATGTTGTCGTAAGTGTTGAGCAAAGAGAACCGACACCAGCAGTTTCTTTTAGAAACAAAGACCATGAAATCGTTGATGAGGAAAGGCTTTTTGCTCTTCATCTTGCCAAAATTGATCGAATTTTACAGTCAGTCCCAAGTCCTGGAGCAGGCCACTAGAAACATTTAAGAGTATTGTTTCACCATTAGGAAGCTTTCATTTTATTTTCAATCTTGTTCCTTCAAAGGGGGCACAAGAGTGTTCTTGATATGTACTAATTTGTAATTAGAAAGGAATAGTGATTTCAATATATGTTTCCAGTAACTTGCTATTATTGCTTGAAACTCCCTGCATGTATAGACCCCTGTTAGATAGGGCACTAATTCACTGATTCATAGAACAAACTGAGGTAGAACAAATTGAGAGAGATCAATTTACTGAGAATATATTTCTTAGTATTTCTACTGCTGAATTAATACATTGATGATGTTTATATACTTGTATATTAGTAACTGCTCCTTAACCAACTTCATACCAGACTAACTAACTGAACGATAACAGACTCAATCTTAATACTCTATCAACCCCCAACATATTACTCCATAAATTGTTATTTTCTTGCGTACAACCATCTGCAATTTGCTTAATTAAGCACATGTTCAATGAATGTATCAAAGAGTAAAGACTAAAGAGTAGTATGCAATATGAAATCGACATATAAATGAGCAGTAAACAGCTTAGAAAATGGCTAGTGGATTGAATCAGCTGACTGGACCTTTTAGAGCGGACCTGTTGAGAGTGATGATCAGCAGCATGAGAGGTAGCTTCTTTTAAGTTTACTTTCTATATTTTGCAATAATCAACAGCATGACCAAATCATAATTTTTAAATACGAGAAATGGTTGACTAATGATATATTTATTAAAAATTATTATTGCAGGCTGTTGCAGTACTCCTACTCTAAAGATTCAAACCACTAATATGAGCAATCAATTTTCATTCATCACCCCATGTTTTGTGCAAGGCCTATATTATGCAACTTGGATACTTGATGTGTGTGT
This sequence comes from Gossypium hirsutum, assembly GCF_007990345.1. Lineage (NCBI taxonomy): Eukaryota > Viridiplantae > Streptophyta > Magnoliopsida > Malvales > Malvaceae > Gossypium > Gossypium hirsutum. The sequence continues at coordinate 5,175,238 of NC_053424.1, forward strand.
TGGATATAAATATATTTAATATGGGTATACTTAATTATTTCGGATCATGTTTTCAGTGATATCCGAATATACATTTTACACAAATATTTAAAGGAAATGAAAAATTGTATGGTTGAGAATTATCCAACTAAACTCTTAATGAAGCTTCCCTGCATTATAGACACTTCTCATCAAATAACTTTTCAGGGTTTTCAATTATATATGGCATATCATCTCGGCTAGTTAAAAGGTGGCCCTCGCGTTTGTCTTTCGTGCAATGTGCTATAAATAATTGAGCTTGTTACCCGACCAAATTGCACACCAATAGTTCATGCATGTAACCCTACTTCTGCAACCTCAGCAATAATACGATTCCTAAATATATAGAGAAAAGTTATTTCTTGTAATGGAACGAAATTTTGACGGAATTACGTTGAACAGATAACGCACTAAGACAACTTTTTACTTAGATATGGTAATTTGTGTATTGTGTATTTTCTGTAATTATGTTTTAAGTATTATATATTTATATAATTCAAAGATTAATAATTTATTTTATATAAATTTTGACATATTCATATTATTTTTTCATGTTATATTTTAGATGTGTTTTTTATTTTAAGTGTGTAGATAATGATTTATGAAATTGGATCAAATTGTTCCATAAATCAATTTGATAGGTGTTAAATGTTATTAATTGGTGACAATTGTTTTTGGGACCATGAATAAGGAATTGAATCGATTGATTCGATATTTTTATTTTATGCTGAATTTATTGACCTAAAATAAAAAAAAATCTCAAAATCCAAATTTTTTCTTTCCTTTCTACCAATGCATTTTTTTTTAAAACTAAACCCATGCTATGGTGATGCCTCAGCCCCCCCCCCCCAAAAAAAAGACAAATGAATTAAAATAATTATAAAAAAAAACCACATTACCCTATTTTTTAAACTTAAATTCTAAATTTTTAATGTTGTAATGACAAATCAATTGAACCAAAGATTAACGATCTGTTCGGGTGAGTGCTTTAGTAACGGGGGGAAGCTGTGATGTTCAGTTTTTATGTTCTGCTTTCAGCTGAGTTTTTGTCACAAGGTCTGGTAATAAAATCTCCTAAAGAATGAGCCAAAAAAGCAAATGTGTAGTTTTTGTTTAAGTGACCAAGGCAAGCAGCAACCAATAAATTATGAACAACACGGCAAGCAAACCATATACTTGATCATATCAAACCTTTTTAATATGAGAAGAAAATTAATGGAATTAGTGTTAACTGATGTCTCAATTTATATTCCTAGAAGTCAACTTATGTAATGATCCATCTCTTTGTGGCAAAGAAAACTGCTCTGAAGTCATCAGCACAGTACTTTAGGAACAATTACACTGATGTTTGTCAACTTCATGAACATATAGCATAAAAAAATTGTCACTTTCTCAAGGCTTAGCAACTAAATAAAAGCTCCATTTTCCACGTATCTTACCTTATTCGGAATCTAGAAGTTTAGGGTTGTATAGAGAAAGAAATAGCAATTCCTGATTATGAAATTCATGCAAGGTTCACTACTTTCCAGCTAGTGGTGCAATAACAGCCCTCATTTTGCCCTGATAAAAGAGTGATTTAAAATATTTACACTGATTCACAAGGACTTAGCTAGCCTATATCCATTGGCTAAAACAATGTATTTCTACACTGAATAACACATTTACTCCTAGGCCTATATCCCATTGACAAACTTTGTTTTCAGATCTCCTGTAGTCCTCTAGATCCTTGATCTATGAAAGTAAAAGCATTGTTCTAGTTAGTAAAGTGGGGAGAATAACAAACTTTAACTATTAACACCATACACACACACACAACAAAAAAAAGATTAGAAGGAAATGGTGTTTGACCCTTGCAAGGTATTGGTGATCAGAGGGGAAGAATCCAGTTAGTCCCCCAAGTATTGGTGGACATTATTGCATGAAGTTACTTATAACACATGCAAGCTGGTATACAGGCAGGGTAGTTAATATTTACCTAACCCAATTTCCATGAATCTCTGATATGATCTCATGCACAAAATTACCCATACATCCTTTTCATTCATTGCAAACATGCTGAGTTAGCCAACAGGGGTCCCTCCATTCTTATATATTTGCCTTACAATACAACTAATTTGTCATACAAGGCTCACTTCTCCAACAATAGGCAGAGAGAATATATTCTAAAATGGCTCGTTTAACCCTTGTTTTGTTTATCCTTATTGTCACTTTGATCTTCCATCCAACATGTTTTGAAGCTAGAAAGCTTTTGACTAACATTGAGAAGAAACAAGTTCCTTCATTTCAGGGTAATTTTGCTGGAACCACGCTAGCCAAGGAGACTACAAAAATGTTTCCCGCTAGTGATGATGATAAAGGGCATGCAATGGCCAATAGTGAAAGGCTGTTCGCCATTCATCTAGGCAAAATTGATAGAATATTACAGTCCTCTCACCCAAGTCCTGGAGCCGGTCACCACTAAAATGGAATTATTCTCCCATTGTCCCCCACATTATATGTAGCTTTATCAAACCGTCGTGGTTATAATTTCTATGCTTTGCCTCTTTACAGCACAGATTTTCTAGAGGTTTTATTTGTAAGGCCTTAATTTTATTAATATATGTATACAATGAAGATTACTATGAATGAGAAAAAAAAATCATGATCATACATGTTTCACATTGTTCATCTCCATTTAATGCTTTCACTTTCTTCATACTCTCTTTATGAACCAAAAATATTAAGCTTTCTCATGAGTAACAAGATACCTGTTTCAGATCAAACAGTAAAGGCCACTTGAACAGGTTTCAAACTTGCAAATATTACAAATCTATGGAACAATATGAAAACAGAAGCAGAAGCAGAAAAGGACTTAGTGAGTGTTAGAAAAATGTAAAGTAATAAAAATAAACTTTGAGGGCCTGAGACACTTTTTCAAGTCTTTATCATGACGTCAGGGTAGTATAAAAGTTTAAAATGTCCAAAGTAGAATAGTGAAAATTTATCACATTTTTTTTATAAATAGAAAATGTAAATCTATTACTTTTCATTACTTGTTATGTTGTTGCTCCAAAAATATATTCCGAGCAATAATAATTACATTTTGCTTTTTTGAGAAAGAGAATTTAAATTTAAATTTTAGAGACGACATTATATAGAGTAGTCATGAATCTCAAAAGGATCAATTTCATAACCTATAAAATGAACATAAATGATACATTGCTCGTATGAGAAAACATATATTTCAAAACATATATATTGTATTAAAATATTAATAAAAATAAAATATTTGCATAGAATCCTTAAGCCCAAGATACTTAAGTGCCCATCTTTTGACGAGTTAAATTACTATTTAGGTTTTAAACTTGGAAATTATTCTCATATTGAGACTTGAACATTTTTTTTGTCCAAGTTAGATCTTGAGCATGGCAATTATTTCCACATTGAGGCCTAAATTGGGCAACTATTCCTACATTGGTGCTTAAACTCTTTTTTTGTGTTCAAGTTAACTCTTGTATTTGGCAATTTTTCTCATATTGGGGTTTAAACCTGGCAATTATTCTCACATTGAGGCCTAAACTTTATAGTTTTCAAGGAAATATCAGGGACTAACTTGGGAAAAAAAAGTTCAAGCCCCAATATGGGAACAATTTCCAAGTTTAGGACTTAACTTGGATAAAAAAAAAAGTTCATGCCCCATTATAAGAACAATTTTCAAGTTCAATGCCTAACTTGGAACAAAAAAAGTTTAAACCCTAATGTGGTAATAATTGATAGGTTTAGATCTCAAAAAGTAATTTAACCTTCTTTTGACATACAAAACTCAAAAGCCCATGAGATTAGACATGTTCAAGGTCGAGTTACCTGTTCAAGCCCAAAAGCCCGCTTGAATTTTAGGAGGGTTTGAGTAAAAAGATTAGGCCCATTTAAAATATGGGTTGGGCTCAAACTTGAAGATTCAAGGCCAGATATTGGCCCGACCCATTTTTAAGTTTATAATACTTTATATTATGTTATATTTATATATTATGTAATTTATAACATATTAAAAAAAATAAACCTATACTATGTCTATTTAAAAATTAGATATAATAGTCTGTCTATTGACACGAGGATTTGTCTGTCTATTGACACGAGGTTCCTATTTTATTCTTATTCTAGTCTAGTTTCTTGCTTTTTGATCTTGTTGAAAACTGGGATTTTAGTTATCGAGTGATGGAAGAGGGCTTGGCAAATTTAAACTTGCTCGACGAGGAAGAGGAGGAGTTTCATGAAGAGGAATCAGCGGTGGATCAGAGTTATCAGTTTTGCTTGGTTGGGTGATGTTTGACAGATAGTGTCGTTCATTTTCCGTCTTTGCGCAATACTATGGCAGATTTCTGGCACCCCATTGGTGGTATATGTATATCGGATTTGGGGAATAAAGGGATCCTTTTTCAAGTTTTTCATGCAATGGATGTGCAACGGGTACTTGCTGGTACTCCATGGTTCTTTAACAATCATCTTATTATTCTACATGAAATAAAACAAGGGGAAGATCCGTTAGTTGTCCCACTTTCTTCATTTGAGTTCTGGGTTCAAGTCCATGATTTACCGCCAAGATTGTTGACGAAAATAATGGAGAAACTGTTCGGGAATTTTCTAGGACAGTTTCTTGAGTATGATACAACCATACCGACTATGGGGATTATTAAGTTCATGCGTATTCGTGTTCGACTGGACGTGTCCCTTCCATTAAAAAGAAAGAAGAAGATCCAAATCTGTAAAGAAAGAATCGTTTATGCTCGATTTCAATATGAGAAATTGAGCTTATTCTATTTTATATATGGTAAATTGGGTCATGGGGAGAGCTTCTGTCCATTTCGCATGCACATTGATCCGTCAAAAATAATCTTTGGCTGGGATATTTCATTAAGGGCTACGGGAAGATGTCGGAATGCTACGACGAGTAGATGGCTCCGGGATTCAGATGGCTCAGAGTGCAATAAGGTAATTATGGAAAGAAATTTCATGAGCCAAAAATCAGGAAGAAAACACGATTTAAGGAGAAATTCTAGGGGGGAGATGGAGAAGTTACCATGTAACTCCATTCAGGCTGATTTGGAATCTAGTCAAAAGTTTTCAATTAAGGGAGATTGCCATTGGCATAATTTGGACAACAATGATATTAATAAGACTGAATATACTGGTGAGCTTATGGATTTGGTGTTGATTGAGGAGAATGATCCGCTAGTTTCCCTGGAAGGAAAGAAAAGACAACGATTAGTGGGGGCTTCAATTAATAATTCAGAGAATAATCAGGTAGGAGATTCACTCATTTTGTCAGCTAGCTTTGCTGGGCAGAGCAGCCGATTGCAATGAAAATGCTTAGTTGGAACGTTTATGGGGTTGGGGAAACCACGGATGGTTAGTAGGCTCAGGAATAAATTACGAGCCATTAATCCTCGAATTTTGTTTCTTATGGAGACAAAATTAAGTTCTAAAAAGATGAAGATGGTACGGTTGAAGTGTGGTTTTGAGAATGGTATTGATATTGGTACTGTTGGTTCTAAAGGCGGTTTGTCCCTTGGCTGGAAAGGGAATTCTTTGATTAAACTCAAGAACTTTTCTTCTCAGCACATCGATGTTGAGGTTTATGATAATGACTGTGGAGTTGTTTGGCGTCTTATGGGACTCTATGGAAGTCCGGATAAAAGGAAAAGATATGAATCTTGAGAGTTATTGCGACAGCTTAGTTATGACCAAACAATCCTTTGGTTGGTGATCGTTGATTTTAATGAGATTATGAACTCGTTTGAGAAGAGAGGTGGGCGTCTTGGGTCAGAGCGTCAAATGTCTGATTTCCGTGATGTGTTGGATGTTTGTAGGCTAAATAATTTAGGATTTGTTGGTAGGTGGTTCACGTGGGAGCGTGGTCGTTTTTTGTCAACTAATATTTGGGAATGACTTGATAGGGGGGTCGTGTCTTCGAAATGGATATCCCTTTTTCCATATTATCAAGTGGAGCATCTTAGCCACTCTTTTTCAGATCATTGTTCGCTTCTTTTGGATACACGCGGTCAAAATTCAGTTGTTCAATTCCCTAAAGCTTCGGGTTTTCGTTTTGAAGCTCAATGGTGTTTAGAGCAAGATTTTGAAGATAGGGTGAAATCGAGTTGGGAAGAGATTTCTAGAATTGTTCCATCGAAACTTATAGAATTAGGACAGTGCATTCAATATTGGAGTCGTAGGAAAAAAAGATAGCACAATGTAAACCGTAAGGATCTTGAAGAGCGACTTCAAGCTCTATATGGTAGGGATCCTTCTGATGACGTCTTAGCTGAAGAAATTGATAAGGAGGAATTATTCTGGGAACAACGTGCTCGGGCAAATTGGTTACAAAATGGGGATCGAAACACTAGCTTTTTCTATAAAGTTGCAGTTCAGCGATTCCATCGCAACAAGATAATGGGATTGGAAGGAGAAGATAGGGGTTGGGTTTCAACAAATAAAGAAATGCTTCAACTTGCTTTAACTTATTTTGAGAGGTTATTCTTGGCTACTGATACGAGTGATGATGATCGTTTACTGAAATTAGTGGAGAAGCGAGTTACCAAAAATATGAATGATCAGTTTCTTGCACCGTTTATAGAGGAGGATATCACTTGTGCTGTCAAATCGATGTCTCCTTTAAAGGCACCAGGAGTGGATGGTTTTCTAGCAATTTTTTACCAAAAATATTGGCACATAGTGGGCCCTGACGTCTCTAGTTATTGTTTATCAATTTTGAGAGGTGAAATCGAAGTTGAGGAAATCAATAAAACTCATATTGTTTTTCTCCCTAAAGTGGATAAGCCAAAGAACCTCACCTAATTCAGACTTATAAGCCTATGTAATGTAATTTACAAAATCATAGCGAAAGTATTGGTGGATCGTATGAGTGACTTTTTAGGGGTGTGCATTAATGAATCTCAAGGGGCTTTTATTCTGGGTAGACACATCTCGGATAATGTATTAATTGCTTATGAGGTTTTGCATTCTCTGAAAATGAAAAATAGTGGTCGAAAAGGGAATTTTGCGCTTAAACTCAATATGAGTAAAGCATATGATCGGGTCGATGGGATTTTTTGGCTAGAATGATGAGTCGTTTGGGTTTTCATACCGATTGGATTGTTCTCATTATGAGGTGTGTGTGTATGTGTGTTATGTTTCGTACGCGGTGGGCCTTAATGGGGAATTGAGTAAATGGTTGTCACCATCGAAAGGCTTACGGCAAGGGGATCCACTTAGCCCTTATCTCTTTTTGATTTATGCTGAAGGCTTTTCAACGCTGCTTCATGATGTTAAACAAAAAGACCTTATGTGGGGTGCGCCTATTGGTAGAGGAAAGTTCTCGATTAATCATTTATTCTTTGCAAACGACTGTATTCTTTTTGGGGATGCGTCGGAAGTAGGTGCTAATACGGTGAGAAATATTACCTCGGAGTACAAGCAAGTTTTGAGACAAAAAGTGTACTTTGATAAATCACTTATTTACTTTGATGCTAATGTGAAACCTAATTTAAGGAATTGGTGATGGGAAGATTAGGTGTTCGAGTAGCCTTAAACCCAGAAAAATACTTGGGCTTGCATATGATGGTAGGAAGGAAGAAAATGTGGGCTTTTGCTCATTTTGTGGATCGATTTAGAAAAAAAGGATGGATGGTTGGGGTTTGAGATATCTTTCGATGGGAGGTAAGGAGGTTTTTATCAAATCTATTCTTCAAGCCATTCTAGTTTATGTCATGCAATGTTTTGCTTTCCCTAAGACGCTTGGAGGGCCTTTTAAACAAGTTTTGGTGGTCTAACAACAAAACGGCGAAAGGGGCTCATTGGAGTAATTGGAGTGCATTATGCAAACCAAAGTGTGCTAGTGGCATGGGTTTTCACGATTTGTTTTTGTTTAATCGGGCATTATTAACAAAACAAATTTGGCATATTTTTACTCAGCCAAATTGCCTTTTAACAAAGGTATTAAAAGCACGTTATTTTCCTTTATCGGATATATTCTTTGCTAAGGTCGGATCTTACCCTTTGTTTACCTGGAAAAGTCTATGCAGCGCAAAAGAGCTGATTGTGAATAGGTTGGTTTGGCGTGTTGGCACTAAGGAGGGCACTGGAATAATCAGTTAGCAGTCCAAAGCATCAACACCTCTTGGATTACTGTTAATCAATTAATTGATCCTGAGACACATACCTGGAAAAAGAAGGGTTTGTGTAAACTGTTTGATGATCACCAAGTGTCCCGCATTCTTTCTATTCCGTTGGCATGTCACAGTATGCATGAACATTGGTCTGGAAGCATGAGGCTACTGGGGAATATTTCGTGAAGAGTGGATATAGAGTTTTGATTATAGAACAGTTACAGATTAATGATCCCAGCTCTATCACTACTGCTAAATACAAAGATTTTTATCAAATGCTTTGGGATTTACAAATACCAGCTAAAATCAAAATTCACTTATGGCGACTGTTTAATAACTATGTGCCCCATTTTACCAATATTGCTCAACGACGGTTACTTGTTCCGGTTGTTTGCCCTCTCTGCAATGAAGCTCCGAAGGACTCTGATCACCTCATGTGGAAATGTGGCGTTCTTCAGCAGCTTTGGGTCTTTCTTAACATCAGGATCACTACGAATGAGAATACCTCAAGTTTCAAAGATAGATTGGTAAGCACCTTTATTGCGGCAGACATCATTACTAGATAGGTTCTAGTTATATCTATTTGGGCGTTATGGCATAGAAGAAATCAGCTAGCTCATAAAGGGATAAAATTTCATATTTAGGACCTAATTGGTTTTATTCGAGGATATTGTCAGGAGATTTCATTATGTCAAATGAAATTGAAAGGTTTCCCTACTTCTACAATACATCATTTATGGCGGCTCCTGATGCTAGTATGATGAAATTAAATGTCGATGGTTCGTTTCAAAAAGAATTTAAAACTTCTTATGTTGTCGTCTTAGCAAGAAATAGTGAAGGTCATTGTATGGGGGCGTGTACTTACTGTAACGCCCCGTACCCGAGACCGTTTCTGGAGTCGAACACGAGGTGTTAACGGACTTAATTCATTACTTAAACAGCTCATACAATTCATTTTAAAATTTCCAGACAAGCTGACTAACTGCATCATAGTCGCTTTAAAAATCATATCTCGAGTTACAAAACTCAAAATCCAATTCCGTAAATTTTTCATGAAACTAGACTCATATATATATATCTAGTAATTTTTTTCTAGAATTTTTGGTTGGGCCAAGTAGTACAGTTTATTAGTTGAAGTATCCCCTATTTCAGGGTTTGACTACTCTGACCTCTGTGTATTACGAATCAGATATCTCATTGTACAGAGCTTAAATGACAATGCCGTTTATCTCTAATAAAACTAGACTCAATAATGAATCTTTACATATAAATCATGACTTCTAATTATCTTTGTAAAATTTATGGTGAATTTCCAAATTCAGAACAGGGGATCCAGAAATCGCTCTGGCCCTGTTTCACAAAAATTTAAACATCTCATTAAATATAGCTCATATACCTGTTTCGCTTCTTCCATATGAAAAAGACTCATCAAGATTCGATTCCATAACTTATTAATTATTTAATTCCATTTATATTATTTTTAGTGATTTTTCAAATTCATGTCATTGCTGCAGCAATATTCTGTTTTAAGGCAAATTTCATCTTTTCATGAGTTGTTATGAACTAGATAACCTATTAAACTTCCATGATATCAAACATGATCTAAATTTAACCATCACCATGACTTATCAATATCAAACATTTTCTCAACCAATCATGGCCATATCATAAAATTATTTACACAAAATAAATATATTGCTATACATGCCATACTTAAGTTTTACAAGCCATTTACCCAGATGAAAGTCCTTTGGATAGTGTGATCGAACCTTCGACCCGTCCCGATTCCCGAGCTGGCTTGTTCAAAACTACAAGGAATGAAAAGGAGGGAGTAAGCATAAATGCTTAGTAAGTTCACATGCAAATAGCAAGTAACATAACTATATAAGCAAACATAAAACATCATTTGCATAATCATCACTGAGACATTCATATCACATTTTCATTTATCATCTTACCATATTGTTGTTATATCGAGTTTTCAACTCGAGGGTTAAGTACATACCTTTTCAAAGTATTCATTTCACAACACTTACCAATACGTCCCTTTCATCTAAGTATTCCTCCATTTGAGTAGAATTTTACCCGTTGAACACATCGGAATATAATTCGGATACATGGAAAGTTTGCACATAAGTGCCACATATGTAGCCAAGCTACCATGTAACCCGCCTATAAGTGAACTCGGACTCAACTCAACGAGCTCGGATGCCTAGTTACATCTCTCGAACTCGGACTCAACTCAACGAGTTCGGACATTTGCATCCATAAGTGAACTCGGACTCAACTCAACGAGTTCGGATGCCCAAACATCCTAGTGACATGTCACTTGTATCCTAATCTATTCCTAAGGTTCAAACGGGCGTTTTCCTCGATCACACATCTTTGCCATCTTCCACGGAATATCGAAATTGATACTTCGGTGATAGTTCATACTCATCAAGTAATTCACATAATTACATATTATTCAACAATAACCACAAAGCATAATATTTCATGATAATAATCAGCATCATATCATATAAACAACATTAAATTGCTTAAAATGACAATTATGTTACTACATTTACACATGAACTTACCTCGTATGCGAAAATGGTTACTTTTACCATTTCGTCCACAACTTGGTATTTTCCCCATTTTAGCCCAAATTTTAGTTTTCCTTGCTCTATCATTTAAAATATCATCTAATTAGGACTCACATTATTCAAATCGACCCAAAATCATATTTTGGAAAAATTACAGTTTTGCCCCTAAACTTTTGCATATTTACACTTTTGCCCCAAAGCTCGTAAATTAAACTTCAGCCTAGTTTCTTATGTTTTATGACATGCTGATCATTTTTCCCTTCTATGGAAACATCAAATTCTCACTCTAACATGTACTTATGACTATTAGGTATTTTTACCGATTAAGCCCTTTTGCTAGTTTTCGCTTAAAACCGAGTAGTACAAGTTGTCCAATATAATTTAAAACCTCATATTCTATCATAAAACACCAAAATACACAAATTTCACCTATGGGTATTTTTCCAAATATGAACTCCAGGTTGAATTATTGCTAGCATAAGCTAAATCGAGCTACCGGGACTCCAAAAACGTAAAAATCATTAAAAACGAGGCTAGAACGGACTTACAATCGAGCTTGGAAGCTTGAAAAACCCTAGCCATGGTTTCTCCTTGCTACATTCGGCCATGGGGTTGAAGATGAGCAAAATTGGCTTTTAATTTGTATTTTAATTCATTTTACCCCTAAATGACCAAAATACCCTTGCTACTAAACTTTCCAAAAATTCCATCCATGTCCAATTTTTGTCCATAGACTTAGAAATTGGTAAAATTTCTATTTAAGACCTCCTAATTAATATTTCAAAACAATTTCATACTAGAAACTTCTAGAATGCAAGTTTTGCAAATTATTCGATTTATTCCCTAATTTCAATTTAAGCACTTTATGCATAAAATTCCTTCACTAAATTTTCACACAATCATGCAATCATATCATAGACCTTAAAATAATCATAAAATAATTATTTCTATCTCGAATTTTGTGGTCACGGAACTACTATTCCGACTAGGCCCAAAATCAGGATATTACACTTACCCTTTGGATGATGTAGTTGATGCTTTTGTTGTGGAAGCTCGGGCATATGAAAGGGCAATATTTTTTGCCGCTGAAATGGGCTTCAAGAAGATCCTATTAGAAGGCGATTCTCTGACTACAGTTAAAAAACTGTACTCAGACGGAGAAGATAAATCGGTGATGAGACAGCTTATTAACAGCATTCATGTTCTTGAGAAACAGTTTGAGTATGTGGCTTACTTTTTTGTACCGAGGGCTGTCAATAGAACGGCTCATGCTCTGGTTTTAGAAGGTCGGCGTTATATAATTCCCTGTTTTTGGGTTCAAGAACAGCCGAGATCAATAAAGTTAGTGCTAATTTTGGATTGGAATGATTGGACCTTGAGAAGATAACTAATTCTTGTAAACTTTTAAGTTGGAGAAGGTTCTGTTGAATCTCCATGAAAGGATTTCGAAGTTTTTTTTTCCTTGATATCTCATTGTGTGATTTGGTTTTGGGGAGAACGTTCTAGATGATTTTCTTTTCGAGGGCTCTTAGTTTGGGTAAAGGGTGGTTTATCGCAAATGTGGTTTTTAGCTTTCTATGTGCTTATCTGTTTTTGGGTTGTTTGTTTTCTTAATTTGTCTTTTCATCTGCTGTTTGTTTTGCTTTTTTTTCCTTTTTTGTCTTTTCACACTCTCTGTTGATTTATTGTTCTGCCACCTTGAGCTTTGGCCTTATTAATGAATATCAATTATTTTGTTGCAAAAAAAAACCTTGTTACAAGCCCAATTTGCCCGGCCCAGAACCCAACTACCCCAAAAAACTAATCAGCCCAATTACAAACCCTAACCTACTATCCTAAACTTTTCCAAGAAACCCTAGCCCCTATGTGCATTCTCTGACAGCCACCTGCACCACTTGCTCCACCGCTCAACCACCTGCAAAACACAAAGAACACGCAACAGCAATGCAAAAATAGGAAATAGACAGTGTATGAACAATAACAAACAGTGTAACAAAATCGGCTATAAAAACTAACATTTTAAATCAAAAAAGGGATTGGAAATAAAAGGTAGAAGAATCGAAAACAAAAGGGAAAAGAAATAGAATCAGAGAAGGTGGTTTTAAGTTTTAATTCTTTTTTTATTTTTTTTGGATCTATTGTTCCTCTCTATATAGATATACGTAATAAAAAACAAAAGAAGAGACTCGCCTATTTTTGATTGTCCGAAAGAGAGGATTTTTGGCCCTCCGGCCATCGCGTACGGTGGTCAACGATGGCGGAGCTATGGCGGCCTGTGACCGGACCTTGACCGGATGTTTGGAGGTGAGAGAGAAGAAGGGAGAGCAAAATTTCCTTTTTTTTAAAAGGGTTAAAATGAAAGTTTTAAAAATTTTGGGCCTTATATAGCATGTGTGAAACGGCGTCGTTTCACTTAGGCCATTTAAGGGCCAAAACGGCGTCGTTTTACTAATGCCCATCTGACCCGACCCATACCCGCTTAGGATCCTCGTGTTTTTGACTGAGGGTCTATTTGCGCCCTCAGTCCTTCCGCTTTTGAGGTGGTTCTTAATGTGGTCCACATCTTAGCCTTTTCTATTTTTTCGAATTTGCCCCTGAAATTTCTTTATTGTTTTATTTTGGTCCCTAATTGGACTGCACGTTTTGGGGAGACGGGTTAATTTAAGTCCTAATTCGAGTTTTATTGAATTTTATTTTTTAAAATTATACCCCAAATTATTCGGATTTCAATTCAATCCTAGTTTTATTTAACCTTTTTAGACGAATAGTTCATTTGTTATTTTGTTACTTCGTTATTCATTTATTTAGCTATTTGTCTTGTTTACTTAATTTTTTTTATTATTTCGTTTTCTTTATTATAATTGTTTTTTTTATATATTTTCTTTTATTTTATCGTTGTACATATTTATTTTAATTGTTTTTTATATTATTATTAGTTGTAGCAGTATTTCATTTATTTTGTTTTGCTTTCATTTTTTTTAACTAAACACTTTTTGCTTTATTTGTTTCTCTACTTTTTTATATTTAAAATTTATATTATCATTTTAATTATCATTCTTATTATTATTGACACTATATTTATTATTATTATTATTATTATACTATTAAACTGGTTTAGTTAATATTTAATATGTATTTGTTTGTTCATTTATTTATTATTATTATTTTTTATAGATTGATTTTATTCTGACCCTTATTATTTTCATTATATTTCTTTTATAATTGTTCACTTTAAAATTTCAACATACATTTACTTGGTCGTACCATATATTTTTATATATATCCTTTTACATATATATAATTTTAAAACTTTAGCCTTTTATTTATTTCATTATTATATTACTATTATTAATATCATCGTCATTATGATTAGTATTATTATTGTTCATATCGCTTGACACCATGTTTATTCATTCATGTAATATTAGGTCTTTGACTTCGATATTTTTTATTTATTATTTTATTTGTAGTTTGTTTATTTTGTTCTTGTCCTTCCTATTGTCATTCATATCGATGCATGTATTATTTTTTTACGCATATTAACGTGATTTATTTTTACATTTTACTATAAGTTCATGTCGCATTAATTGTTATCCGAATTCGTTAAAAACGAAAGTTTTGCAAAATAAGGTAATATATTGTATTTTTGAAATTTGAGAAAATCGTGCCCTAACTTACTGGGTTTTGATTTTTCTCATTTAACCTAAATAGCGGAATATTATTTTAAAATCGCAATACGAGTTTTGAATAAAATACTTATTCTCAGAGATACGAGGTATTGTGTCCTAACTTACTGGATATGACATCTTGTTACCTCGAGATGAGATTTTTGCAAGCAAAGACAATATTTGGTATTTGGAAGTTCGAGATATCGTGCCCTAACTTACTGGGTTTCGATTTTTCTCGTTTGCTCTAAATAATCGAATACCCTTTCAAAAAGTTAAAATACACGAATTTTAAGTAAAAGGCAAGCTCATTCTCAAAAGTTTGAGATGTCTTGTCTTAACTTACTGGATGTGACATTTTATTACTTTGAGACGAGAAGGTCTTTAACATTTGAGTGTTTTTTTACAAAAGAGGGATTGTATTTCAAATTCTTTCAAGTTTTTAATTTTCGACACTAAGACACTAATTAATCAACTAGGTATCAATTTTTGGGTGTATCGAGGGTGCTAATCCTTCCTCGTCCGTAACCGACTCCCGAACTCATTTTCTGATTTTCGTAGACCAAAAATTATCGTTTTAATAAATCTTAACTTTTATTAAAATGATTAATTTGAGGTGACCCGATCACACCTCATCAAAAAAGATTCGTGGCGACTCCCATTTTTCGTTTTTATTTCCAAAACTAAGTCGATTCTCGTTTTTCAAAAAAAATGGTTTCGAAAAACCTATACTAAATATATAATACTAATCCAACGCAAATATTAAAATAATGATGACTATATAAAAATATTCTATAAATAAAAAAATAAAGTTATTAAATATTAAATTAAAATAATATAAATATTTTTTAAAAAAATTAAAATAATATGGGTGGACTTAGGCAAAATTTTAGGCCTATATTACGGGCTAGGTCGAGCTTAGACAAATATAAAGTATATTATTATGATTCTTAGGCTCGGCCTGAACTTGACCCAACCTGATCCATGAGCACCTCTAAATGAGATTAATTGAATAAGCATATCACTTATCTTATTTATTTAGGGCTAATGTACTATTTGCCCCCAAAACTTGCATCCAATTATCACTTTGGTACTTAAAGAATTTTTGTATCAGTTTGATATTTGAAGTTTCCAATTTGTCATCAGTTATCCTTAACTATTAATGTCGTTTTTTTTCCATTTTAAAAGAAATTATTTCAAGAAAATAAATTTTGAGAGACGTCACCCTTTTTTTAACGGCGTTAACGGTTGGGTTAAATTGATAATGAGGTGGAAATGGAAGCTTCGGGTACCAAACTAATACAAAAAATTATTTAGGTACTGAAATGATAATTAGGTGCAATTTTGGAAGTAAATAATATATTAATCCATTTAGTTATTCATAGAAAATATATTATTTATATTGAATTTTTCTAAATAAATACATTATAAACTGTTAATACCGCCGCATAGTGTGAACCGTTATTGGTCCCACCAAGCTAAGGTCTTGTTAGCCAAAATAAAGGACAATGGGCTCTACGATCTAATAATGCCCTCGAACCGCCATTGATATGCAGGTGTTACCCACAGAGCCTAGTGCTACCCCCTATCAAGCTTAAGCTACCAAGGCTTCCAATAATACCTATGCTTTAGTGCCTAATGTTTAATAGTAGTAGGTTGACTATTGCTCGGAGGCTCAATTTTAATGGCAGATTCTCTTTGGTCGGTAATACTAGACCTTTTAAGTTTATATCATCTAATATCTAACAACCATTCCCCACAATTCTTCTTGTTTATCCTCATCAAAAACTTGAGTGGTCTTCAGTAAGATGTAAAACAATGAGTAATCTTTAGGTACTGTTCATCTGAAAAGGCCAACACACTCGACCGATAGTGCTTTCAATAATGTACCTTTCATGTGTACATTGAACTAAGAAATACCTTGGAAAGAAAGACGTACCTGACTTGCAAATCAGAAACTAACCCAATGTCTCCATCATCATGAATTTTCCCTAATTCTCCATTTTATACCTAGTACTGCTTTTGAAGAAATTCTGACTCTAGGCTCTCAGGTCAATGGACAACATGAATGAAAATAATAAAGTAAGAAGGTTTTGAAATTAAAAATTATAATAATGGACAACATGAATGAAAATAGTAAAGTAAGAAGGTTTTGAAATTAAAAATTATAATTATAATTTCCAAAAAAATAGTAAATAAAATTTGAGAAATTAATATAAAATTTTTTTATTTCTTTTCGACCAATGTAAAATGTTATATTAATAAAAGAAAACCATTGGTAAAAAGATAGTATTGAATTCCCCAAAAGTATTATTTAAATTATGATCGATTTTTGTAAATACGACTTTATTTTCTGTTTTTTATTAATTCATCTTTTTCAAGTAATTTTTTTTTTTACGATTTCTAGAACCGTATTAATAGAATTGGTATTTACTTATGTTCCAGTTTATATTACTGGAAATCCATTTATGCGATGATCCCTTTGTGGTAAAGAAAAGTGCTCTGAATTCAGCTGCACAGTACCATCCACTTTAGGAACAATTAGACTGGTGTTTGTCAACTTCATGAATATACAGCATCAAAAATTCTCACCTTCTCAAGTCTTAGCAGCTTAGTAGAAACATCATTTTCCACGTATCTTACCTTATTCGGAACCTAGAAGATGATTGAGTATAGATAAAGATATAGCAATTCCTGATAATGAAATTCATGCAAAGATTCACTACTTTCTAGCTAGTGGTGCAATAACAGCCCTCAGTTTGCTCTGATGAAAGAGTGATTTAAAATATTTAGACCGATTCACGTGGACTCAGCTAGCTTATATCCATTGGCAAAAACAATGTATTTCTACACTGAATAACACGTTTACTCCTAGGCCTATATCCCATTGGCAAACTTGGTTTTCAGATCTCCTGTAGTCATTTAGATCCTTGATCTATGAAAGTAAAAGCAATGTTCTAGTGAGTAAAGTGGAGAAAATAACAAACTTTAACTAAACACCACAAAAAATGTAGAAGGAAATGGTGTTCGATTTGACGGTTAAAAGGATGAATCACAAAGTATAAAAGGTCGTGGTCAGAGGGGAAAAATCCAGTTAACCCCCAAATATTGGTGGTGACAAGTGTATGGAAATTGCAGGAAGTTACTTAAAGCACATGTAAACTTGCTTACAGACTAGTTAATTTGTACCTAACCATGCAGAAAATTACCCATATATCCTTTGATTCATTGCAAACGTGTTGAGTTAGCTAACAGGGGTCCCTCAGTACTTATATATATACCTCAGAATACACTAATTTGTCATACAAGGCCTCACTTCTTCAACAACAGGCAGAGACAATATATTCTTAAATGGCTCGTTTAAGCCTTGTTTTGCTTATCCTTGTTGTCGCTTTGATCTTCCATCCAAAATGTTTTGAAGCTAGAAAGCTCTTGAGTACCATTGAGAAGAAACAAGTTCCTTCATTTAAGGGTAATTTTGCTGGAATCACGCTTTCCAAAGAGACTACAAAAATGCTTCCCACTAGTGATGATGATAAAGGGAATGCAATGGCCAATAATGAAAGGCTATTCGCCATTCATCTAGCCAAAATTGAAAGAATATTACAGTCCTCTCACCCAAGTCCTGGATCCGGTCACCGCTGAAATGGCATTATTCTCCCATTGTTCCCCCACACTATATGTAGCTTTATCAAACAGTCATAGTTATAATTTCTATGCTTGCCTCTTTACAGCACAGATTGTATGTCTTTCTATTCGAGTTTGTTGGGGTTTTATTTGTAACTTGGGGTTGAGACCTTAATTTTATTAATATATGTATACAATGAAGTTTGCTATGAATAAGAAATAAAACTCATGATCATACAAGTTTCACATTGTTCATCTCTATTTAATGCTTTCACTTTCTTTATACTCTCTTTATAAGCCACAAATATGAAGATTTTTCCGCATAAGAACAAGTTTCAAACTTAGAAAATTCCAAATCTATGGAACAATACCAAAAAGGAAGCAGAAAATTTCAGAAGAAATCTGGGGGTGTGTTGTACATTGAAGATAGAAAACAAGAATTCTTGATGTTAAAACAAAGTGAGATGTCAGTGGTTGACTAAGAACGGGAATTCTCACGACTCAATAGATATGCTGTGGAATATGTGCCAATTGAAGCTGATAGTTGTAAGATATTTCTACAGGATTTACGAGATGAACTACGAGTATAGCTGGTATCTCTCAGAATTACTGAATTTGTAGACTTAGTTGAAAGAGCAAAGATGGTTGAACAAGTACTGAGTTTAGATCAAAAGCCTGAAAATACTCGTCCGTTCGAAAAAAGTTTCGGAGCCACTAGTTCAAATCTGCAACCAAATAGATCAAAAGAATCTCGAGGTAGTTGGAGATTGAGTTTTAAATCAGATAGAAGTGATAGAAACCGTAGGAGACAATGGTTGACTACGAACGGGAATTCTCACGACTCAATAGATATGCTGTGGAATATGTGCCAATCGAAGCTGATAGTTGTAAGAGATTTCTACGGGGTTTACGAGATGAACTACGAGTATAGATGGTATTTGTAGACTTAGTTGAAAGAGCAAAGATGGTTGAATAAGTACTGGGTTTAGATCAAAAGCTTGAAAATACTCGTCCGTTCGAAAAAAGTTTCGGAGCTTCTAGTTCAAATCTGCAACCAAATAGATCAAAAGAATCTCGAGGTAGTTGGAGATTGAGTTTCAAATCAGATAGAAGTGATAGAAACCGTAGAAGACAGATGACAATTTCTACTGGCAGTGTACGAGGTCCATCACAGGATATTGAAATTCCAGATTGTGAACATTGAGGGAAATAGCATCGGGTTGAGTGTTGGAGATTAACTCGAGACTGTTTCCTTGGTGGATCCACATAGCACTTTGTTAGAGATTGTCCGAAAAATAAAAATGTTACACTAGTTACATCACAGAGATCTGTGCCTACTTCTAGAGGTCGAGAATTAGACAGAAGCGGTTCATTTTCCAGAGGTGGTGCTAGAAGAGGAAGTGATGTTGCTACTCAACAATCAGAAGCTAGAGTACCAGCTCGAGCTTATGTTGTACGGACTCGTGAAGAGGGTGATGAACATGATGTGGTGACAGGTATATTTCTATTGCATTCAGAACCTATTTATGCTTTAATAGATCCGGGACCTTCACACTCATATGTTAATACAAAATTAGTTGAGTTGGGAAATTTAAAATTTGAAACATCAAGAGTATCAACAGCAGTGTCTAGTCCATTGGGGTAAACTGTATTAGTGGATAAGAGTTAGGGAGTGTTACAAAGTAATTTAACCTTCTTTTGACATATAAAATTCAAAAGCCCACTAAATGAGATTAAACATGTTCAAGGGTCGAGTTACCTGTTCAGGCCCACTAAATGACATATAACGTACATTAATATCATGCTTAAGCTCGGCCAAACCTAACCGAGCTTGATCCATGAGCACTTCTAAATGAGATTAATTGAATAAGCACATCACTTATCTTATTTATTTAGGGCTAATGTACTATTTGCCCCCGAAACTTGCACCCAATTATCACTTTGGCACTTAAAGAATTTTTATATTAGTTTGATATTTGAAGTTTCCATTCTGTCATCAGTTTTCCTTAACTGTTAACGTCGTTTTTTTTTTTCCATTTTAAAAGAAATTATTTCAAGAAAATAAATTTCGGGAGACATCACCTTTTTTTTAACGCCGTTAACGGCTGAGGTAAATTGATAATGAGGTAGAAATGGAAGTTTCAGGTACTAAATTAAAACAAAAAATTTATTTAGGTACCAAAATGATAATTAGGTGCAATTTTGGAAGTAAATAATATATTAATCCATTTAGTTATTCATAGAAAATATATTATTTTATATTGATTTTTCTAAATAATTACATTATAAACTATTAATACCTCCGCTTAGTGTGAACCGTTACTGGTTCCATCAAGCTAAGGTCTTGTTAGCCAAAATAAAGGACAATGGGACGATCTAATATAATGCCCTCGAACCGCCATTGATATGCAGGTGTTACCTACAGAGACTGGTGCTACCCTCTATCAAGCTTAAGCTACCAAGGCTTCCAATAATACCTATGCTTTAGCGCCTAATGTTTAATAGTAGTAAGTTGACTATTGCTCGGAGACTCAATTTTAATGGCAGATTCTCTTTGGTCAGCAATACTAGACCTTTTAAGTTTATATCATCTAATAACTAACAACCATTCCCCACAATTCTTCATGTTCATCCTCATCAAAAACTTGGGTGGTCTTCAGTAAGATGTAAAACAATGAGTAATCTTTAGGTACTGTTCATCTGAAAAGGCCTACACACTCAACCGACAGTGCTTTCAATAATGTGTCTTTCATGTGTACATTGAACTAAGAAATGCCTTGGAAAGAAAGACGTATCTGAGTTGCAAATCAGAAACTAAACCAATGTCTCCATCATCATGAATTTTCCCTAATTCTCCATTTTATACCTAGTACTGCTTTTGAAGAAATTCTAACTCTAAGCTCTCAGGTCAATGGACAAAATGAATGAAAATAATAAAGTAAGAAGGTTTTGAAATTAAAAATTATAATTATAATTGCCAAAAAAATAGTAAATAAAATTTGAGAAATTAATATAAAGATTTTTTATTTCTTTTCGACCAATGTAAAATGTTATATTAATAAAAGAAAACCATTGGTAAAAGATAGTATTGAATTCCCATAAAATATAATTTAAATTATGATCGATTTTTGTAATTACGATTTTATTTACTGTTTTTTTATTAATTCATCTTTTTCAAGTAAGTTTTATTTTTGACCTTATTAATAGAATTGGTACTGACTTATGTTCCAATTTATATTACTGGAAATCCATTTATGAGATGATCCCTTTGTGGTAAAGAAAAGTGCTCTGAATTCAGCAGCACAGTACCATCCACTTTAGGAACAATTAGACTGGTGTTTGTCAACTTCATGAATATACAGCATCAAAAAATGCTCACCTTCTCAAGTCTTAGCAGCTTAGTAAAAACATCATTTTCCACGTTTCTTACCTTATTCGGAACCTAGAAGGTGATTGAGTATAGATAAAGATATAGCAATTCCTGATAATGAAATTCATGCAAAGATTCACTACTTTCTAGCTAGTGGTGCAATAACAGCCCTCAGTTTGCTCTGATGAAAGAGTGATTTAAAATATTTAGACCGATTCACGTGGACTTAGCTAGCTTATATCCATTGGCTAAAACAATGTATTTCTACACTGAATAACACGTTTACTCCTAGGCCTATATCCCATTGGTAAACTTGGTTTTCAGATCTCCTGTAGTCATCTAGATCCTTGATCTATGAAAGTAAAAGCAATGTTCTAGTAAGTAAAGTGGAGAAAATAACAAACTTTAACTAAACACCACAAAAAATGTAGAAGGAAATGGTGTTCGGTTTGACGCTTAAAAGGATGAATCACAGAGTATAAAAGATCGTGGTCAGAGGGGAAAAATCAAGTTAACCCCCAAATATTGGTGGTGACAAGTGTATTGAAATTGCAGGGAGTTACTTAAAGCACATGTAAACTTGCTTACAGTCTAGTTAATTTGTACCTAACCATGCAGAAAATTACCCAAATATCCTTTGATTCATTGCAAACGTGTTGAGTTAGCTAACAGGGGTCCCTCGGTACTTATATATATATACCTCAGAATACACTAATTTTTCATACAAGGCCTCACTTCTCCAACAACAGGCAGAGACAATATATTCTTAAATGGCTCGTTTAAGCCTTGTTTTGCTTATCCTTATTGTCGCTTTGATCTTCCATCCAACATGTTTTGAAGCTAGAAAGCTTTTGAGTAACATTGAGAAGAAACAAGTTCCTTCATTTAAGGGTAATTTTGCTGGAATCACGCTTTGCAAAGAGACTACAAAAATGCTTCCCACTAGTGATGATGATAAAGGGAATGCAATGGCCAATAATGAAAGGCTATTCGCCATTCATCTAGCCAAAATTGAAAGAATATTACAGTCCTCTCACCCAAGTCCTGGAGCCGGTCACCGCTGAAATGGCATTATTCTCCCATTGTTCCCCCACACTATATGTAGCTTTATCAAACAGACATAGTTATAATTTCTATGCTTGCCTCTTTACAGCACAGATTGTATGTCTTTCTATTTGAGTTTGTTGGGGTATTATTTGTAACTTGGGGTTGAGACCTTAATTTTATTAATATATGTATATATACAATGAAGTTTGCTATGAATAAGAAATAAAACTCATGATCATACAAGTTTCACATTGTTCATCTCTATTTAATGCTTTCACTTTCTTTATACTCTCTTTATAAGCCACAAATATGAAGATTTTTCCGCATAAGAACAAGTTTCAAACTTCGAAAATTCCAAATCTATGGAACACTAACAAATGAGACCATGGTAGTGTTTTTTTTGGTGTGCTAACAAGGCAATGCGATCATGGTTTACGGACAATTTTTACAGGTATTGAAAGCGACATGTTAAAGGCTAGAAATGTTGTTTTCTTGATGGCTGATAAGAAAGGAAACGAAATGTTATCTTCCTTGGGGATTGCAGGTATTTATGTGAGAAAATGTTTAAATTTTGGTGGTGAGTTTTTGTTTTGTTGTAAATGTAGGATTGTTAGAGATGGAATGTGTTTTAATTTAGAATGTTGTAAAGTTAAATTTTTATTACTGTTTTATTTGTATTTTACAACAGAACAGTTTGAATGATGTCAAAAAAATAAGAAAGAAGCAGAAAATGGTTCACTGGATATTAGAAAAATGTATAGTAAAGTAATAAAAATAGAATTTGAGGAGTGAGGGACTTTTAAGTCTTTATTATAGCATCAAGGATACCAAAAAATCTTAAAACCCCCAAATTAAAAATGTGAAAATGGTTTATTATAAGAGTTGGACAATTTAAAACTACTTCTAATACTCCTTAAAGAATACTTCTAATTAATATGCACTTAATTATTGCTATAAGCTGCATCTTAGTAACATTGATTTTTGTTGATGCTGTGTTTGGTTATTAGTGTAATAATATGAAGTATAAGATTTTTAACACACGTTTTAAAAATAAATAAAAATATTTAGTATAAATTTAAACATGCAATTAGAGAGATGAGTAAAAAATTTTGCAAAATATAAAACATATTCGCTACAAATAAATCATATGAGTGATTAAAAATTATTAATTATGATTAGTTTATAACTAACTAATGATAAAACATATGAAAAATAATACTCCAATCAAATGTAATGTTATTCGAATTGTTATGATGCAAAAATATATTAAAAAAATATGTATAGTATTAAAATATTAATCAATATTAATCATTAATTTGTATTAGAAACTTAATTTAAGTTACTTAAACACTTGACATATAAAATTTAAAAGCCCATTAAATCTATCACTTTTCCAAGGTGAAATAATGTTATTTTATACTATTCTTTTAAACTTTTCCAAGGTGAAATAGAATAAATGCACTGGAATGAAAATTGCATAATTCTTCTACTGAACTATTGGCTCCACTTTATGTCGAGATATTTGTTTAGATTCGAAAGTTTATTCGAAATTTAAAAGAATTCGGACAAAATATTAAGCCCAAAAATAGGCTTGAACAAAAAATTAGGTCCATTTAAAATATAGATCGATCTCAAGCTTGAATATTCAAGACCCGAGCCTGGTCCAACTCGACCAGTGTTTAAGTTTATAATATTTTATAATCTGTTATTTTTATATATTAAGTAATTTAGAACATATTTTAAAAAATAAATATATACTAAATATATAATACTACTCTAATACAAACATAAAAATAATGTTCAAATTATTATATAAAAATTTTAATAAATAAAAAATATATAAATTTAATAAATATTAAAATAATATAATATAAATATATATTTTTAAAAATTTTAAAAATAATATTAACGGGTCTAAAATTAATTTGAATTAATTTTTTACAAATATAAACTAATCTGAATAGAATTTTAAGCTTATTTTTTAAACTAAATCAAACTTAAATAAATATAAAATATATTAATATAATATTTAAACCCCAATTATGAGCCACCCCCACTAACCTAAGACATTTTTAGCCAATAACAATGTCAGTTGTCTCAATCGTGCCGTCGAATCGCCATCGATACACGTGTGGCATAGAGTGGCTAGGGCCACTCTGTATCAAGCTTAAGCTACCAAGGCTTCCAATGATATTATGCTTTCAGCATTTATTGTTTAGTAGTAGTAAGTTGACTATTGCTCTCAACTTTAATGGCAGATTCTCTTTAGTCAGCAATACTACAACTTTTTATCATCTAATATCTAACAGCCATTCCACATAATTTTTCTATGTTTATCATCATCAGAAACTTGGGTGGCCTTCAATAAGATGTTAAATTGATTATAGTGTCCAAGAAAAAACCTTTAGGTGCTGTTTATCTGAAAAGGCCTACACACGCAGCCGGCAGTGCTCTCAATAATGTGTACCATACGATATAGTGAATCAAGAAATGCCTTCGAAAGAAAGTATCTGAAATGCATAGCAGAAACTAACCCAACGTCTCCATTATGTTGATCTTTCAATTATTCTCCAGTATATACCTAGTACGGCTTTTGATTTTGATGAAAGTCTAACTAGGCTCCCAGGTCAAACGGAAAAACTGTTAAGAAAATATTATTGGTGGCTCTTTAAGTTTAAATGTAGCGAATTTAACAAAAATAATAATTTAAAACTTCAAATTTTCACTCAACTTATTTGGTATATAATAAATTCCTTAACAATCATTTTTCATTCTCATTTCAACATTGGAATTACAAAAGAAAATGAGCGGTGAAAATTACAAAAATTTTCTGGTTTCGCTCTGGGTAGAAAGGTAGCAGATATAAAAAGGCGGCTAATAATAGTTGAGAATGACCCAACTCAATTTTCAATTGAGCTTCCCCACATTATATAAATTTCTTACCAAATAATTTCAAGGTTTTCAATTATATATGGCAAGTTAAAAGGTGACCCTCACGTTTCTCTTTCCTGCAATGGTCTATAAACAATTTAGCTTGTTAGTCAGCCAAATTCCACATCAAGAGTTCATGCAAGTAAGCCTACTTCGGCGACCAAAGCAATAGTATGATTCCCAAATATATAGAGAGAAAAGGTTTCTAGAAATTGAATCAGTTTAATGGAATTAGTGTTGACTGGTGTCCCAATTCATATTACTAGAAGTCAACTCATGTAATGGTCGGTTCCTTTGTGGCATACGAAAATGATCTTTCTGCACAGTGCAGACCACTTTATGAACAATTACTTATATTGGTTTACTAGTTCATGAAAAGCATCCAAAAATTCTTACTTTGTCAAGGCTTAGCAGCTGGATAAAAGCATCATTTTCCACGTATCTTACCTTATTTGGATTCTAGAAGGTGATTGAGTATACATAAAGATATAGCAATTCCCGTTAAGAAAATTCATACAAGGGTTGCTACCTTTTTAGTGAGTGGTGCAATAACAGCCTTCATTTTGGAATTGTAATGAAATACTACAGTTTAGGGTTTGCCTTAATATATAAGTTGGTCTTCTAAAATATTTAGACTGATTCACAAGGACTTAGAATGCATTCACTACGTTTAATCTTTTCAAGATGCTTAGGGTGCTTTTTATTCATTAAACAAGCAACATCAATACAATCTTTGATGAAAGCAATCCATCATGACAAATTTACTAGCAACACCAGTGGATAAGAGATGGTTTTTACAATACTGCAGGTCCCTATGGTTTTGCTGACATGCCTTGAAAATGTACATGGTTTTGACACTTAAAAAGGTTGAATCACAATGTGCAAAAGGAAGTGATCAGGATCGCATGAAGTTACTTAAAACACATGCAAGCCGGCTTACAGTGTAGTTAATTTGTACCTAACCCAATTTCCATGAATCTCTCATAAGATACCATGCAGAGAATTACTCAAATATCCTTTGATTCATTGCAAACATGCTGAGTCAGCCAACAGGAGTCCCTCGATTATTATATATACCTGACAATCCAATTAATTTGTCATACAATCTTCACTTCTCCAACAACAAGCAGAGAAAATATATTCTGAAATGGCTCGTTTAAGCCTTGTTTTGGTTATCGTAATTGTGGCTTTGATCTTCCATCCAACATGTTTTGAAGCTAGAAAGCTTTTGAATACCTTTGAGAAGAAACAAATGCCTTCATTTGAGGGTAATTTTGTTGGAATCACGCTTTCCAAGGAGCCTACAAAAAACTTTCCTGCTAGTGATGACGATGAAGGGCATGCAATGGCCAATACTGAAAGGCTATTCGCTATTCATCTAGCCAAAATTGATAGAATATTACAGACCTCTCCACCAAGTCCTGGAGCCGGTCACCGCTGAAATGGCATTATTCTCCCATTGTTCCCCCACACTATATGTAGCTTTATCAAACAGTCATGGTTATAATTTCTATGCTTAATTTGCCTCTTTACAGTACAGATTGTATGCCTTTCTCTTTGAATTTCTTGAGGTTTTATTTGTAGTTTGGGGTTGGGGACATAACTTATTAATATATATACAAACAATGAAGTTTGTTATGAATAAGAAAATAAAATCGATGATCATACTTGTTTCACATTGCTCATCTCCATTTATTGCTTTCACTTTCTTGATACTCTCATTATGAACCTAAAATGTGAAGATTCGGGAGTATAAAATGGATTAATTTTTCTTTTTTTCTTTGATGGGCCAATGTTAAAACATACAAGAACAGCGAAACCAAACAGTAAGGACCACTTGAACTAGTTTCAAACTTGGAATATTCCAAATTTACGGAACAAAATATGAAAAAAAAGAAGCAGAAAAGGACCCACTAAACGTGCGTAGCATAATGCTTCTGCTGAATCACTGCATGCAGTTCATTCATATTATTTGTTCCACCAGGCCATGGTCTTCTTAGCTATAATAAAGGAGAATGGGCTGCCTTTGATACTCTAAAAGCCGAAGCTTTCAGCATAGAATGTTTACTAGTGTCAATTTCTCATTTCAGCAACATTATAATTTTTAAGTTTTTATTCTCTAATATCTAACAACAACTACACACAATTCTCCATGTTTATCATCATCAAAAACTTGGGTGGTGGATAATAAAACAGTTAAAATTTAACACGACATCCTTCATTTATAGTCTATATTTGAAGTTGCTCTCAATTTTCAAAATATTCTAATTTAATTCTTTCATATCAATCAGTTGTTTCTATCAACTTCATTGTCATTTTGATGTTAAATGGTAGCTTAGATATAGTGTCTAGTGTATTTAATACATAAAAATCAGAATTAAAACACATATACTTGTTATGTAAACAATTTAAATCTAATATGTTAAAAAAAAAGACCTTGCATTAATTAAAAAATAATGATAATTAACTTGAATTTAGTAAAAAAAATCACAAATACAATAATCTTTAATAAAATGTAACATTTGATCTTTAGGTACTCTTTTACGTGAAAAGGGCAACACACGCAACCGGCAGTGCTTTCAATAATTTGCCTTTTATGTGTACCATAGGATACACTGAATCAAGAAACTAACTCAATGTCACCATCATCATGATTTTTCCTTTATCCTCCATTATATACCTAGTACTGCTTTTGAAGAAAGTCTAACTGGGCTCCCAGGTCAACGGAAAAAGTAAGAAGAAAATAAAATTTTCTGGCTTTTTCAGTGCAAATTTACCTAACCCAATTGTTTGAAAACCTTGTCAAAACAATTTATCTGGTTTTCAATTGTTACATATAGTCTAAACCACTTTAACTTCACCCTCACGTCTCTACTTCATCATCCACGCACAGGCTTATACATATATAATAAGATGGTTTTATAAGCATTACTTCCTACTATCCTTTCTTAGCACTCTTAATGGTTCATTTCAACAAAACCAAAAGTCCTCCTTGTTTGGAGCAGAGGATCGTTGCGAGTGCTAATCACCTAGCACGGTGCTTTCCCTGACCAGCCAATGAGGTTCGTTCACAGCTTGTTTTTCTCAAGCGTTGGCTCCCTATATAAATTTCAGTGACCATGGAAAATTATCTCATATGTACAGCTTGTTTCTCTCCTACTCTTTTGCTTTCCGTTAAGCTCATCACTTTGTTCTCCATTAATCTCATTATTAAGTTCTTTCTGTTTCTACATATTACTACAATTTCACCAATGATTTTTTTTTTCATGTGATATAAGTTCTTCTTCAAAGGGGGTAGAAGGGTGTTCTTGATATTTACTTATTTGAAGTTAACAAAGGAATTAATAATGATCTCAGCATATGTTTTCAGAATCAAAATATAGAATTTTAACTAGTTAATTACTTTTGCTTTGGATCTCATGCATATATATAGACCACCAAAATATTACTCTATAGATTGTTATTTTCTTGCGTACACCTATATGCTATTTGCTTAATTAAGCACAATATCAATGAATGTGGGAAAGTGTAAAGAGTACTATGCAGTAAGAAACTGATGTATATATGTTGAAGCTGATCTCCATGCAGCTGGTATGAAGCAAGTGCAGCTGGAAGCTGGCCATGCAGGCTCGTGACAAGCATGCAGCAACCTTGGTTTTGTGTTGTTGTTAGATTTGAACTAATATTTTGTTCATTTTGAAGTCTAGTTTGCTATAAGCTTTTTGATTGATGTAATTTGATGTTGATGGAGCTGTTAACCAGCTTCGTGTTAATGTACAAGTTAAGTTTTTGTTATTTGGAAAACTTAGTGGAAGTAGGTGTATGTTTAGGTAGAAATTTGACTTGTAAGTTTTTTTTTATTCTGATATATGTAATGGCAATCTGCCTATGATGAATGTATGAAAAAAATACAATTCTTTTTTTCATCAATACTCTCAACTATTCTTCATGCTCCTTCTTTCTTTGCTTTAGTTCTGTTCTTGTTTTCCTTCCAATTTCTGCTCTTAAAGCTTGAACTTGAAGCATTTTTCCTTCATTCTTTACCCGGGTATATTACGTTGCTTCTGGTGCTCTGTTTGCAACTCTTACTTTACCCAGTTAAAGTACTCTCAAACTCCAACAGTTGGTATCAAGAGCTTTCATCTTAGAGGACCTGTTGTTGAAAATTAAATGGCTTCATCAGGCTTTTCTCCTGCTGCACCACCAGTCTTTAATGGTGAAGGGTTCCACATATGGCAGGTTAAGATAAGGACTTACCTGCAGGCCTTTGATCTGTGGGAAGTTGTTAACACAGACATCGAGCCAGCTCCACTGAGGGCCAACCCCACTGTGGCTCAGATTCGTCAGCATGCAGATGAGAGGACTAAAAGGCACAAGGCCATGTCCTGTATTCAGAACTGTGTTTCTGATGTGATCTTCACCAGGATCATGACCTGTGAGACCCCGAAGCAGGCTTGGGACAAGCTTAAAGAGGAGTTCCAAGGCACTGAAAGAACTAGGCAGCAGCAGCTTCTAAATCTGAGAAGGGATTTCGAGAATCTGAAAATGAAAGAAGAGAAAACTGTCAAACAATATTCTGACAGGATAATGGCTGTTGTAAACAGTATAAGGCTCCTTGGTGAGCAGTTTGATGAAGTAAGGATAGTTGAGAAGGTTCTCTCTACTTTACCAGAGAGATATGAGGCAAAGATATCCTCCTTAGAGGACTCGAGAGACTTGACAAGGATCTCCCTGACTGAGCTTATCAATGCTCTTTATGCTCAGGAACAGAGAAGAGCCAGCAGGATCGATGAGCACCAGGAGGGTGCATTTTAGGCCAAGAGCAAGCCTAGCTCGAGTAATGCTGCCTACAAAGGCAAGAAAAACTGAAGGGATAAATCCAAAGCTGATGCCTCAAAAAAATGGGACAGACTATGCAGACATTGCAAAAGGCCCGGTCATCCAGAGGCCAAATGCTGGTTCAGACCAGATGCCATATATCAACATTGAAAGAAGAAGGGCCATGTTGAAAGAATCTGCAAAGAAAAAGGCAGACCTGGCCAAAACCAACCTCAACACAAGAATGAAGAGGCTCGAGTAGCTGAACAAGGCAGTGACAGTGAAGAACAAGTGTTTGCAGTCTCATGTTTAGCTGCAAAATGCAAGGTTAAAAAGGGATGGCTCCTTGACAGTGGCTGCACCAACCACATGTCACCAGATGCAACTATCTTCAAAACTCTAGATAGAAGCTGTAAGACTAGAGTAAAAATTGGAGATGGACACTGTATTCAAGCAGAAGGCATAGGTGATGTGATAATATGCACTCCATCAGGTAACAAACTCATCACAAATGTACTGTTTGTACCTGAAATTGATAGAAATTTGTTGAGCATAGCTCAGTTGCTGGAAAAAGGATATACTGTGGTCTTTAAAGGAAAGGAGTGCCAAATCAGTGACCAAAAAGGATCCATACTTACGACAGTCACCATGAGTGACAAATGTTTTGAAGTTGACTGGTCAGGTGACTCACACACAGCCCATACAGCCTCAACAGAAAATACCAAGCTTTGGCATCAAAGACTTGGTCATGCCAACTTTAAGTCTATGGCTCGAATGGTCAGTAAGGAAATGGTTGAAAACTTCACCAAGACAGTTCAGAATGAAGATGTTTGTGAAGTCTGTCAGATGGGAAAGCAAGCCAGGCTTCCATTTCCTACAAACACAACCTGGAGAGCTTCAAGCAAGTTGGAACTGGTGCACAGTGATGTTTGTGGTCCCATGAGGACAGAATCACTAAGTGGCAACAGGTACTTTATTCTCTTTATTGATGACTATACCAGATACTGCTGGGTTTATTTTTTGAAGCATAAGTCTGAGGTTGCTCAAGTGTTTATAAAGTTTAAAGATGCAGTGGAAACAGAAACAGGCTGCAAGATAAAGACCATTAGGTCAGATAATGGAACTGAATACACTTCAGCTCAGTTCCAATCTTTGTGCAAAGATGCTGGCATCAAACACCAGCTAACCAATGTCTACACACCCCAACAAAATGGGGTTAGTGAAAGGAAAAATAGAAGCTTGATGGATATGGCCAAATGTTTATTGTTTGAGAAGAATTTGCCCAAGACCATGTGGGCTGAAGCTGTCAACACTGCTGTCTACATTCAGAATAGGCTTCCAACCAAAGCACTTGCTCATAAGACACCTTTTGAAGCCTGGTTCGGGTTCAAGCCATCATTGGCTCATATGAAAGTCTTTGGTTGCCTATGTTACAGCCAAGTACCAGCTGTTAAGAGGGACAAGTTGTCAAAAAGGGCTGTTCCTGGTATTTTAACCGGGTATAGTATGGTAAAAAAGGGTTATAGGATCCTGGATCCTTTAACCAACAAAATCCAAGTGAGCAGAGATGTAGTGTTTGATGAGAAGGCTTGTTGGAATTGGGACAAGAATGAACCTGAAGCTGTCTCTGAAAAACTTGTGGTTGATCAAACAGAGTCAGAAGAAAATAGTCCTGATATGGACTTTGATGATGTGCCAATCAGAGGTACCAGATCCTTGGCTAAAATTTATGAAAGGGCACATTTAGCCTTAGTAGAGCCAACCTGTTTTGAAGAGGCTGTGAAGCATGAAGGCTGGAAACAGGCAATGGCAGATGAAATTGCCATGATCGAGAAGAACCAGACTTGGAAGCTGGTTGAGAAGCCTGCTAACAGGAAGATTATTGGAGTAAAATGGGTCTATAAGGCCAAGCGTGCTGATGGAAGTCTGAATAAACTGAAGGCTAGACTTGTGGTAAAAGGATTCAGTCAAAAATATGGACTGGATTACTTTGAAACATATGCTCCTGTTGCCAGATTGGATACGATTAGGCTGATTATTGGATTGGCTGCTCATATGCAGTGGAATGTCTATCAACTAGATGTGAAATCGGCCTTTCTAAATGGGATCCTTGAAGAGGAAATTTATGTCGAGCAACCAGAGGGATTTGAAGTACCTGGCAAGGAATACTTGGTTTACGAACTAAGAAAGGCCTTATATGGCCTAAAACAAGCACCCAAAGCATGGTATGCTAGAATTGACTCTTATCTGCTTAGTTTGAAGTTTGAGAGAAGTGCTAGTGAGCCAACGTTGTATGTCAAGAAGAATAAAACTGAAACTCAGCTTGTGGTGTCATTATATGTTGATGACCTATTGGTGACAGGAAGAGATGAAGTTGATTTGGCAGAATTTAAGACAAAGATGATGCAAATGTTCAAAATGACTGACCTGGGGTTGATGAAATACTTCCTAGGAATGGAAGTAAGCCAGACACAAGAAGGCATCTTCTTGAAACAGGAATCATTTGCCTTGAAGGTGTTGACAAAGTTTTCAATGCTGAACTGCAAGCCAACTCCTACACCGTTGTAACTGGGTTGAAACTATCAAGCCATGAGGGTCATGAAGAAGTCTGTGAAACTACCTACAGAAGCTTAATTGGTTGTCTTCTGTACTTGACTGCAACGAGACCAGACATCATGTTTGTTGTAAGTCTACTTTCTAGATTCATGCACTGCTGCAATGTACAACATTTTCAAGCTGCAAAACGAGTACTGAGATACATTAAAGGTACTCTAAATCATGGTCTCTTGTTTAGCAAGGCTGCAGAACTTAGATTGAAAGGCTACACAGATAGTGACTGGGCTGGTTCTAAAGACGATATGAAGAGCACATCAGGGTATGCTTTCACATTGGGGTCAGGAATGTTATGTTGGAGTTCCAAAAAATAGTCTCTGGTGGCTCAATCGACTGCTGAGGCCGAATATATAGCTGCTGCTAGTGCAGTAAACCAAGCTATTTGGCTGAGGAAAATCTTAGCTGATTTGAACTTATCTCAAGTAGAAGCAACAGAGATACTTTGTGACAACAAATCTGCTGTTGCAATTGCAAAGAACCCTGTCTTCCATGGTAAAACTAAGCACTTTGACATAAAGCTGCATGTAATAAGGGAGATGGAGCAAGCTTGTGAAATAAAGCTGGTTCATTGCAATTCGGAGGATCAAATTGCTGATATCTTGACCAAGGGTCTTGGTGTGTCGAGATTTAAGAAGTTAAGAAAGCTCATGGGAGTTTGCAGCATGAAGCTCAAGGAGGAGCGTTGAAGCTGATCTCCATGCAGCTGGTATGAAGCAAGTGCAGCTGGAAGCTGGCCATGCAGGCTCGTGACAAGCATGCAGCAACCTTGGTTTTGTGTTGTTGTTAGATTTGAACTAATATTTTGTTCATTTTGAAGTCTAGTTTGCTATAAGCTTTTTGATTGATGTAATTTGATGTTGATGGAGCTGTTCACCAGCTTTGTGTTAATGTACAAGTTAAGTTTTTGTTATTTGGAAAGCTTAGTGGAAGTAGGTGTATGTTTAGGTAGAAATTTGACTTGTAAGTTTTTTTTATTCTGATATATGTAATGGCAATCTGCCTATGATGAATGTATGAAAAAAATACAATTCTTTTTTTCATCAATACTCTCAACTATTCTTCATGCTCCTTTCTTTGCTTTAGTTCTGTTCTTGTTTTCCTTCCAATTTCTGCTCTTAAAGCTTGAACTTGAAGCATTTTTCCTTCATTCTTTACCCGGGTATATTACGTTGCTGCTGGTGCTCTGTTTGCAACTCTTACTTTACCCGGTTAAAGTACTCTCAAACTCCAACAATATATGAGCAGTAAACAGCTTAGAAAATGGCTGGTGAATGGAATCAGTGGATTAAATCTTTTAGAACAAATTTTTTGAGTCATACATACCTTAACTTCACTAAAGGCAATCCAATACAATTATTTTCTTAAACAGCGATATCATTGGGTTAGCAGTTAACTCAACAGCATGAGAGGAAGCTTTTTTGAAGTTAACTTTCTATCTTTTGCAATAATCAGCAGCGTGACCAAATTATAAATTTTAAATACGAGAAATGGTTGACTAATGATATATTTTAAAGGTTAAAATGTGTTTCAAGTGGTTGTACTTTTTCCACATTTGGAATATAGTCTTACTTTTATTTTTAAGAATTTAGACCTTTTACTTTTTAGAGTTCAAATTTTGGCTAATTATTAACAATGTTAAAATGCTTTTATTAAATTTCTTGATATGACATTTTAAAATAAAAGAAATACTAAAAAATTATTGTAAGTTTAAAATAAAAGAAATAATCACTTAAAAATACTCACTTAGTGATATAATTTCTTAGTAAAATTATTTTTACTTACATTTACTAGGATTATGAGAGTTTAATATTTTAAGTGTATTTATTATTGTAAGTTTAATCACTTACAATCAATTCAACAAAAGTTTATGTAATTGGTTTCTAAATGTAACATCTGGTTTCTTTCAGATTTTCATTATAAATAGTGATTTCATCATCACTTCCAAATCACGTTTTCTTTAAGGAATTTTTAAAAGTTTCTTTTTTACTTTTAAAAAGATCTTCTTAAGTTTTTCAATGGGTGATAATTAATTGGGTGAAGAAAGTACCGATTTTGCTGAAGCTTCTACTTGTTAATTTGTGTAGATTAGCAAGGTGTACATCGGGTGCTTATTGTATTTTGAGGATAGCATGCAATAAAACTTCTTTGACCGATTATTATTATCTAAAGGGCATGGATCGTTTCAAAAGAGTGACATGGTTCACGCCTCAATCTCCGTCACCTTATTTTAACTATCAATGTTGCGATAGTTTTGACAGTAGTAAATTAACTTACTCTTGCCCAGTGTCACATTCTCCACCAATTTGAGATGAATTCCCTATGGAGAACGTTGTTGAAAGCTTACTAAAAACTACTCAAGTTGGTGAACTCACTACAGGAAAATAGACTTTTAGCGGCGTTTTTTTAGGCCTTTAGCGGCGCTTTTAAGCGTCACTAAAACTATTAGCGGCGTTTTCACAAGCGCCGCAAAAAACGCCGCTAAAGACCATGACCTTTAGCGACGCTTTTCTCAAAAATGCCACTAAAAACTATAACCTTTAGCGGCACTTTTTTATAAACGCCGCTAAAAATTATGACCTTTTAAAAAAATTATATTATATTTAATTTTTGGAATTTGAACTTTAAACTATATACTTTTAAGAATAAATAAAAAATATTAATTAAATTAAATTTTCCATTAAAATTTAAACTTCAAAACTAAATGTAAAAATTAATGAATTTAAATTTAATACATAAATATTGATTCAATATGTAATTTAATACAAAAAAAAATACACACAAAGTATTACAATTACAAAAACAAAATTCATCCTGGTGAAAAGATAATGCCAAATCATCATCACCTCTCATTAATCAAAGGAAAAAGATCAAAGAAGAAGAAGAAACAATATACAACAGAGGGCTGGCTCAAGCTTAGATGAAGCCAAAGTATTGCAATGCCTTCATATATAACTTAGTGAAGTACTTTGATCTTGATCTTGGTTAAGACTTGTTCCAGCAATAAAGAAAATTGTTAAACGGAATCTTGGTCACTTGATTGAGCAAAACCATAAATTATTTTATGGCCAAACCATTAAATACAACGAATGAGCCAACTGATGACATGGCTGTGAAAGTGGATGCCATCTTACTCTCTTAATAAGCTGAAAAATATTCAAAACCATGGTTTTAGAATGAAGGTTATCTCAAATGTAAATTGATGAATAAGTAATTTTTTTTCAAATATTTTAATTTCTACAACTAAAACACAGAAAAAAAAACAAATGAAGGTAAAATTCACAGTTAAAACCAATAATTTTTGAAGCATTTCATGTTTTAACAAAGTTCAAATACATAAACGAAGAATTTAATAGAAGGGACACACACCACATATATGCATGTATATATATATTGTTTAATATGCTCTAACTGACAGAATAAATAGACAAAATTTAATATTAAAAAGAAAAGAAAAGAAGCATGCCTCTTGACAGCATTTAAGGCACTATAATAAGTTGTTCATCCAAATGAATTATTTAAATTTCAGATCATAAATACATATTAAAAAGCATAGTAAACTTAAAGCAGAATTCAGTCATTGACAATCCTGTTTTATCGCCTACACCTTAAGTAGCTAACAACTGACAGGTAAAAAATCAAAAGAAAGATCCAAAAGAAAAAAAAATGAGATCCAAAAGGTTCACCTGGATATTTACTATAATCCATAACATGGGGTGTATCTGTGTATAATCGGCAGCCATCTCACAGAAGTGATTTGCAATATCAAAGGCAACAGGATTATAACTTGCATACTCATAATCCTATAAAAGTAGGCAGCCAATCAACATCAAGAGAATTACATAATCATTACTTTGAGAGAAAAAAAGTCTCGGACAAAAAAGAATGATCACTTATCGAGTAGCAAATTCAAGATCATATGAAATTTCTATCATCCACTAATTATTTAGATCTCTTTCTGCTTGGTAACTTACATACAAGTACAACTTGCTCTCTTCCTTGCAAGTAGAATGAGTAAAAAGAAATCAAAGTAACTTATAAGTAGCATACTTCTTGGTATAGAATGGTTGAAATCGTAGTAGACATGGGGGCCATGGAAAAGGAAATGTACAAAGCTCTCCATATAGTTTCTGGAGGCAAATTTCAAGTCTGACAATCTGAATTATATATTGAACAAATCAAAGTAAAATTAATAAAGGGGTGTAAAGGAAAATTCCAAATTTGTGTAAAAAAATCAATGGAAGCTAATTTAAAACATTATATTCTGTTTTGTGGGCTGTGGCATATGCTCAAAAAAATTACAACAATTCTTTACATATTTTTGTTTGCAAAAAGTATGCTACATGTGTTACAGTATAAGAGGTTTTAGGTAACAAAAATTATTTAATATAATGAAAGGTGAGATAAAATCAATTAATATATTATAGCATTAAAAGAGTTTTTGCGAAAAAAATAAACTCATCCACAATGGTGGAATATTTACGTACCACCAACTAAATTGAAAATGAAAATAAAAAAGAGAGACATAATATTTTAAGAAGGTTTGCAGAATTTAGAAACCTTGTGGTTGTAAAAACATAATGAAATATAATTGCCCAAAAAGAAGACAAAACAGCAGAGGCAGATACTAATTTAGAAATGCACTTATAACTAATTACATATTTCAACTCATAACTTGGTAATTAAAAAGAATCAGGTAAAATCAGTCTACCTTGAATATGAAGCACCCTTCCTTCCAAGTGATTATCGCTCAATCTTAAATTCTTCAAGAATGAAAGATTTCTCATATGGAGAAGAACACTATTCTTCAAAGAATTCCCACTTAAAACAAGAGTTTCCAATTTGGTGAGTCTTGAAATCCATTGGAAACCTTATATATATTAAAATTACTTGTTAACTGTTTTTACTTTCTCAACTATATGAAAATTTTACTAAAGCAAAAGCAGAGTTACATTACAGGGGATAAAAAGAATTGAAAACCACTGTCAAACGCCACAATACAAATAAAAACTAAAACCGGACCATACTTAAATTACCTCTTGAATGACTTGATCCTTCAATTCGATTGTATGATAGATCTAAATATCGAAGAGATGAAAGCTCACTCAGAGATAGCAGAATGCTATCATTCAAGTAATTGTATTTTAAGTCAAGCATCTCTAAATTACTCAATGTGGATGATAGCTTTGTAAAACCTGCAAGAGTGTTCTTTTAAATATAAACAATGGGTTAGTGGTTTTTCTTCAATAAAACAAAATAAATAATAAGTAATTGTACGTAGTAGAATAATAATATATGAAATTAAGAGTAAATTAAAAGTAAGACCTTCATTTTCAACACAACCAGCTATACTGTTTTTACTTTCTCAATTATAAGAAAAATCATAAACTACAATAATTCAATACAAATTATAAAACGGATAGCCTTTATTAGTACTTGTCAAGTTAATCAATAGATTAAAGAACATCAAGAAAAAAGTGGAACTTCAACAAACCTGAGCTAATGTCAATCCTTTGTTTCCATGACACTTAACAAGCTGATCGTATTGTTGCTTGATATTTCTTTGCGTTGCACTACTCGTTGATGTAAAAGGGTACAAACAAACCAGCTGGGGCTTGACCTGAGAACCCGAACAACTCTGACCTGGTTCTTCCCTTTTCTTTTTGTCTTCCTCATTTTCTTCTTTGCCTTTGGAATCCAATCTCTTCTTCTTTCTTCTTTTCTTTTTCTTCTTCGCGCTTTGAGATTCAAACAGGTCCCCTTCTCAAACCGACCCAACTTGCCTCGTTTCTTCCCTGGGATGGCTTTCACCTGTAAACAAACCATCCCATTGTGTAGAATCAGAAGGCAAGATCTCTAGCAGAAGCGAATGGGGAAAATGGGTGGAATCGTTTTCCCGAGTTTGGGCCTTTTTATGGGAGAGAGAATGGTTGGAAAGGGCCGGTTCATTTTGGGATTTTCCTTGTTCGTCTTGTGGATTTTGTTCCTTATGGAGCCTTTTCTTATAGTAGAAAGAAAATAAAAAGAACAGGAAAAAGAGAGCGAAAGAGAAGAGAAAGCAGATGAAAAACATTTGTAGGGATTATTAGTTTGAAGTTTATGAAACAAAACTAAACATAAAAAAAAATGGAAAAGGAATGAATGAATGAAAGAAAAATTAGAGAGGAATAATATTTCAAGGTTCATTATGAAGCTCTATTCTGTATAACATAAAAGTGAATTTCCAACAGTATAACATAAGTTTCAATCAAGGATGTAACAGGTGTGCTGGATGCAGGCCTCTTGTAAGATCATAAATGAAAAGAAAAAAACAAGTTAGAGCTGAAAATAGATAAGAAAACCTTTGAGTTTCATCTAGTGTATTAAGAGATTCTCAATGTACCATGATCATGAGTTCAAAATATCAAGAATTTAAGTCCACTCTAGTTTTTGCTACAAATGCATATAATCATATTGGTAGTCCTATAGTTATCTGAGTTTGAACAAGACCAAGTTCTGAATATAATTAATTAATCAAAGGCGCTATGTATCAAATTAAAATTAGGCAATGCAAAAAGTATAAAGTAGCGTTAGAAAAGCTTGCTCGCCTATTAATTTCTAAAGACTGGAAAATGAGACATGCTTCTAAGTCTTAAACTATTCTAATTCATCTATGTCTGTAAGGTGAAATTGTCATCAATACGTAACATTCAATTGAAAACTTTCCTAAGTCAGCTTCTATGAAGATCTTAAGTATCTGACCAGGGACGCCTATTATGATATGTCAACATAATTGCCAAGGTCAGATCAAGTTATCTAGCAATTAGCAACAAACTAAATTCCCAACTTTAACAAAAACCAATTGAAATTTCAAGTCTTGAAATATATATGATGATTCAAGGCTCGAAAGTAATAAAAAAGGAAGGAAACTGAATATATGAAGTGGCAAGTGCTTGTCATCTACAAAGAATGAAAGAACTCCAAGCTCCCACGCAACAATATGCAATAGTAATGTTTACAATAAGAAACCACATACCTCTGGGGAAACCCTCTTTACATAAGCAGCAATGCCAGCTATGAGCCCACCACCACCAATGGGAACAAAGATTGCATGCAATGGGCCTTGCATTTGGCGCACAATCTCCATTCCAATAGTACCTTGTCCCATGATAACGTCTGGATGATCAAAAGGGGGTATAAAGGTACACTTTCCTCTTTAGCCCGCTTTTTAGCATATGCTTGTGCCTCATCATAAGAATCTCCAACGAGAACAACAGTTGCACCCAACCTCTCAACAGATTGCCACTGCAAAAAGAGAAACCCACCATTCAAATTAAAATATCCTACAGACGGCACAATTGATATGAGAAACTTCACAAAGAAATACCTTAATTTCAGGAGTTGTAACAGGCATAGCGATAACAGCATTGCAACCAAGCTTCCTGGCAGCCAATGCAACCCCTTGGGCATGATTTCCTGCTGATGAGCAAATAACCCCTTTTTCTAACTGCTCATTCGTAAGCTTAGCCATCATATTATAAGCTCCACGAAGCTTAAAAGAGAATACCTGAAAATACCGAACATCAAACAAGTAAGCACTTTATCAGAATATGGAAAATAAGGAACAGCAAAAAAACAAGTCAGGTACTCAGGTCTCTATTTTAAATACGATGAGCTAGAAAGTAAAGTGTTTCCATTTTGGCAAGTTATTAACATACTCCACTCCACGATAGAACTAAAATTCAACTAACAAAATGTGAATGCTTACTCATAACACTAAGTATCTGAGGGCACATAAATTAAAAACAGAAAGCGCTAATCCAAGCTGAAATAAAGACTCCGCTAAGGTTTAAATAAGTAAAAGCAAAATCATAGAATATAAGATGTCCCAATCTCCCAACACCAACACCATTAATCATAGAAACAAATACCATTTTAAATGAAAAACCAAAAGCCATAAAGACAAAGAAGTCTATCACATTTCAATAAATGTAATGCAGAACAAAAAACTACAACTTCAAAAAGAGTGCAAAATTTAAAAGAAAAAGGAACCTTGGAATCATTAAATAATGCAAAAAAAGGTTCCATTTTTTAAAAACGGAAAGTTTTCTTACCGGCTGCAAATCTTCTCTCTTGAGCCAAACTTGATTACCCAATCGTTCAGACAACTTAGTCGCCAATTGTAACGGCGACTCTATCGCCACATCATAAACTTATGTTAAACTTATGTTATACTGTTTAGAAAGTGAGGGAAGAGTGTACCTGCTAGGGTTTTTTCTTT
The DNA here is from genome assembly GCF_007990345.1 of Gossypium hirsutum. Taxonomy (NCBI): domain Eukaryota; kingdom Viridiplantae; phylum Streptophyta; class Magnoliopsida; order Malvales; family Malvaceae; genus Gossypium; species Gossypium hirsutum. Next base: position 5,216,313 of record NC_053424.1, read on the forward strand.
TTCTATTCGAGAAGTGAAGTAGAATCATTGCTTCTACTAATTTCAGGTGAAATCTTGGGATTTCTTTGGGGAGGGGGGGAGGGAACCGATTTTGGGAAAAAGAAAAGAGGGAAAAAAGAAGAGATATCATGTTAAATTTTGGGATTTCGGGGGGAAGGGTGAACCGATTTTGGGAAAAAGTCTTTAAGGCATTTTGGGTGATAATAGGACACTGAGATTTTTTGTGGCGTTTTTTTATAAAAACGCCGCTATTTCTTATCTTTTGTCGCATTTTTAATAAAAACGCTGTAAAAATTTATTTTGCTTTACACAAAATGGTATCGTTTTGCTCGGCTAAAGATCTATTATTTTGTTTTAATATATATAAACTTTATCATTCTCTCTTAAATAATTTAAACTATATTAATAATTTTAATATATTAAAACAAATATTATCTTCTTCACAATTATATAAGAAATCAATTAATATATAAATTAAAAAAATCAGTCACATACCCAAAAAAAATTAAAATTATTTTAATTAATAGTATTTTATTTTTTTCATTTTTAGCATGTATTTTTATATATTTTTACTTTCTAAATTTCTCTCAGTAAAATCCAAATGTTGCTTCAATTTTCTAATAATAAACCCTAAACTTAAACCCCAAACCATAAACCTATATCCTAAACCCTAAATATATATATTATAAGGGATAAAAGTAATTAAAAAAGACTTTTATTACTTACCGAAACCCAAAAATAATTATATTTTTTGTTATCTTATCAAAAACCCTAACTCTTAAACCTTAATAGCCTAACCCCTAAAACCATAAACAGTACTACGATCCTAATTGTAAACCAAAAAACCACAAACTCTAAATCATAAACCCTAAACCCCTAAACCATGGACATTAAACGCCTTAATCTTAAATCATAAATCATAAACTCCAAAATAATAAACATTATATCATAACCCCTATCCCCTAAACTCTAAACCATAAAACATAAATCATAAACCCTTAACCCCAACCCTTAAACCATAATTAGATATTTAATTATATGTATACACCTAAATTTTGATAGAGATACATCTCAGAATTATATATGAAATTTGATTTAATATGTAATTGTAGATGTGAAATTCTAATTGTGGTTTAAATGTATAATTGAAACTTTAATTTTGATTTAATCATTCACATTTTAAAAAATAAATACATCAATCCTAAAATATAAACTCTTAATCCTAGACCCCTAACCCTTAAACCATAATCCCTAAACCCATAATTCATAAACTTAAAATAGTAACTCATAAACCTTAAACCCTTAACCATATGCCCTAAATCATAAACCTTAAACTATAATGATAATTAATTCAATATTTTAAAATTAATACTATCTCTTTTACAATTATATAAGAAAATATTTAACATATGATGTACAACAACATCCATGTGATGTTTTGGGGGGTTTAGTATTTTAGGGGTTATAGTTTAGGGTTTAAGATTTTTAAGGTTTAAGAGTTTAGTGTTTTAAGGATTATAGATTAGTGTTTATGATTTTTTTGGGGTTTAGGTTTTTAGGGGTTATATGACTTTTAACGGCATTTTACCGAAAGCGCCGCTAATGCTTTGATTTTTAGCGGCGTTTTACCAAAAGCGCCGCTAATACTCTGGTTTTTAGGTGCGTTTTACCAAAAGCGCCGCGAATGCTCTGGTTTTTAGCGGCGTTTTACCAAAAGCGCCGCGAATGCTCTGGTTTTTAGCGGCGTTTTACCAAAAGCGCCGCTAATGCTCTGGTTTTTAGCGGCGTTTTACCAAAAGCGCCGCTGTTGCTCTGTTTTTAGCGGCGTTTTAACAAAAAACGCCACTATTGCTCTGTTTTTTGTGGCGTTTTACCAAAAACGCCACTATTGCTCTATGTTTTACAATTTTTGTGGCGTTTTTGATAAAACGCCGCTAAAAACGCCGCTAAAGCCCTGTTTTCCTGTAGTGACTGAATCACCCTTTCTGCTTTCGTGGTGCAAATTATAAAAGATGGAAGCAAAATACATTTTTCTAGTTGATACTTTTGGATGTCTATTACATTCTGGTGGAAAAGAATTTCAAGAAAAAAGGTATTGAATCTTTGACTAAAGAAGAAAAAATTGAGCATGAAAAGAATGTGAAGAAATGGGAGAAGGATCATGACCATTGTAGAAATTATGTACTCAATTTTCTTTCTAACAATTTATATGATTATTATGATCAAAAATATACTTCAGCAAAGAAATTTTGGAAGACATTGCAACAAAAATATGACATTGAAGAAGCTGGATCGAAAAAGAATTTGTGGCCGTTATTTCATATTTCAAATGGTGAAAATTAAATCTATGATCGAATGAGCCCACGATCTCAAATATTTGCATATGATGTTTGACGTAAAGGTTAATTGTTGATGAGCTAATAAAAATCTTAGCTATTATTGACAATTGCGTGACTCTTAGAAAGAATTTAGGAACATCTTATGCCCTAACCAAAAAGAACTTTCCAATTCAACCTTTAATCATCGGTCGGAGAGTAGAAGAATAAAGAAATCAAGACATTACAATATTTTTGGAATGCTAAATTAAAAGTTAAAACCCTTTTATAGCCAAAATGGTAATTAAGCTCAAACTTTTTTTAAAAAAAATTTAAGGCATTATTATATTTACAGGAAAAGGGTGCAAAAAGTCCTCAATTTTTTTTTAAAGAAAGTAATTAAGTTCCTGTTTTATTTTAAAACTCAATTGGATATTTGAACTGTCAAAATGTATCAAAAAGACCCTCAAATTTTTTATTAAAAAACAATTAAGCCCCTGTTTTTTTCCACTCAATTGGGTACTTGAATTATCAAAATGCATCAAAAAGACCCTCAAACTTTTTATAAAAAAAACAACTAAGCTTTTTTTTTCACTCAACTGGGTACTTGAATTGTCAAAATGCATAAAAAAGATCCTCAAAATTTTTCAAAAAAACCAATTAAGCCCCTACTTTTTCTTTCACTCAATTACCAAAATACATCAAAAAGGTCCTTTGACCGTTAAAGTTAACTGCCCCTAATTTTTTTCAATTAAAGCCATCCTGTGTCACAACAACTGTCAAATGTCATGTTGTGGTTGTGACACATGATGACTTTAACTAAAAAAATTAGGAGCGATTAGCTTTAATAGTCAACCATTAAATTTAACGGTCAAATAACCTTTTTGATGCATTTTGGCAATTGAGTGAAAAAAAAAAAGAGAGCTTAATTGCTTTTTTTTTAAAGTTTGAAGGCATTTTTTATACATTTTGATAGTTCAAGTACTCAATTGAGTACAAAAAAAACAGGGGCTTAATTGCTTTTTCTGAAAAGTTTGAGGGTATTTTTTATGCATTTTGATAGTTCAAGTACCCAATTAAGTGCAAAAAAAATGGGGGAGCTTAATTGCTTTTTCTGCAAAAGTTTGAAAACTTTTTTTTATGCATTTTAAAAGTTTAAGTATCCAATTAAATAAAAAAAACAGAAATTCAATTACTTTGAAAAATTTTAAAAGCTTTTTATACCGTTTAAGCTTTAAATATACTAAGTTATATTATCATCAGACTAGCAGACCTGTTTGATTCAAGCCTCTGCCATGTGTCTTGGCTTTATTGTCTCCTCTCTTAAATTTCTCCGGCATCTCCGAAGCGATCTGCTCTTTTATGCAAATCCATGCAATACTGCTCGAGGCCATTTGATAGGCTGAAGTTGAAAACAAATGAGAGTGTATGGTTTTCAGTGATTGCAATTGCAACCAACAAATTATATTTCTTCATTTCAATTTTAACCCAAAATGTTCAATGCTACTAATTCACCAACATCATTTCACATTCCCATCCAAAATTTCAAATCCCTTTAATCGTTTTGATCAATAAACCACTGCAGCCAGATTGTTAGTTCATTATCCCATCAATCATCAATTCCCTAACTTTTCCTTTTTGGTTTATTGCCATTTTGTTTCCTCTCCATCTCTCATAAACCTAATCTGTGTTATTTCCTTTTTATTTTCTAGAGTTCTCATAGCCAGCATTGCTAACTCAGGGTCTATTATGTGCTGCTTTATCGACTTAATATGTGAAAGAAGGTTACTATTAAAAAAACTTGAAAAGCATAAGTTATAAAAGGTTCCCTCCTATAGCTACTGCAGTGCTCCAAGATTTCAATACGAGACATCGAGCTTTTGTTGCTGCAGTGTAAAAATTAAATTAACGACAACACAAATTCCAGGTGAATTATATAATTGTCTTATTTCTCAATAAAACTTTATCATTTCAAAATAAATTAAGAGCATACAATAGTATATTATCATTCACATAATTTGGAGTTCATTTGGACAAATAATATACATCTTCAAGAACCATGACTTACAAATTCCAAGCACAAGGGCAAATATATTGTAGCGACGTAAAAATTTTGGCTTAGCTTGGTCGCTAATTGTGGCGATTTATTAAAAATTTGAAATTTGGCTTTTGATTTTTTGAAATAAACAAGGAGTCACCACCGATCCTTTTTCCTAGGTGTGATCGGACACCTATTAGATCTCTTATCAAAACAAATCAAAGGCTGAGTTTAGGTCTACATTAAAATCCAGAGAAAAATTAGGGTTCGGGAGTCGGTTACGCGCGAGGAAGGTATTAGCACCCTCGTGACGCCCAAAACTGGTATCTTGTAAACATGTGTTGTCTTGATTTTCAAAAATACGAGTTCAATATAAGATTTAATCGTGATCCGTTTTGAAAAGACAAGAATTTTCAATCTTTTTGAATTTTTTTTTTTGAGATGGACGTACCGTTTTAACACGAATCGATTGATGTTCACCCAACATAGCGATGAAATCAATGACTTTGTGTTAAATCGGTTCGTTACCTTGATTATTAATTAGGAAACAAGAATATGATCTTCGAAGTAATGCAAAGCAAAATTGAGATGAAATAAAAATAAATAAATGGAAGAACTACAAATATATTGGAGCAAATAACAAATAAGACAATAATATTAAAAACTCTAACAATGCATGCAAGATTAAATATAATTATAATATCAAATACGAGAACACGATGAATATACATATGTAAAATGACATTAAGAGTATGTACATAATATATACTTATACATATATAAATATAATTAGTAATAATGTTAGAAATATACTATATATACTATTTGAAATATACATGAAGTGATAAAAACATATATAAGTAACTAGTAATGTTAAAGTATATACATAATATATACATATATATGTATAAAATGAATATTGAAAACGTATGTACATAATATATATGAAA